>NC_140504.1:185724666-186328416 GCF_964339955.1 Pipistrellus hanaki | reverse complement strand
GTCTTATCTATCAAAAATAACTGATGGCTCATTACTACACATGCTTTTACAGACTACATTTCTGTCTCTTCCTACTAAAAATAAATATTTCAACTTTAAAAAAAATTTTTATTGATTTTCCACAGAGAGGAAGGGAGAGGGATAGAGAGTTAGAAACGTCGATGAGAGAGAAACACCGACCAGCTGCCTCCTGCACACCCCCTACCTGGGACCTTTCGGTCCGCAGACCGACGCTCTATCCACTGAGCCAAACCGGTTTCGGCAATATTTCAACTTTTGCCATCGTCCAGAGGTGCCACGACTTTTATTTGTTTACCAGATTATAAGACCCCCCTGCCGCACGAGCCTGGACCTCGTCAGCCTCTTCGAAGGACCCAGTGATGTTACTTGGGACGCGTGTCCTGGCCGCTCTGGGCAGGCAGCTTTCGCGTTGCTGCGCAGACAGTGATGGGACGTCGGGTACCGTCAGGCGGTGACTTCCGTGGCATCTCCGCAGCGGCCCGGCTGGTGAGGCCTCCTTCCCGCGGTGGGCGGCACCGGGGCTCAGCCCGGGGTCCAGCCCAGCAGCGGAATCTCCTCCTCCCGCTGGAAACCGCCGTGGCTGGGTCCCCATCCGAAAAGGCATAGTTCACGGAAAACCGAGACAGGCCGAGTCTGATTCCTGCAGAGGCGAAGGAATAAGCCAGCTGCTTCTCCTGACCTCCCGCAGAAGCCCGGCATTGCCGAAGGAATGAGGATCCAGTGCTCCAGCGACGCCCAGAAATTGTGACATCAGGAGATTCTTTTACATCGTTTCCTGCCCCCGTCTCCGGGGCTGCCATCGCTGACGGATGTTGTCTGCAGGCGGAGGTGCAGTCGCTATGGTAACAGGGAGATGCAGGCATACTTGGCCGGACCGGCCTTTCTCCCCAGCAAGGCCCTGGCCACTCACCCGGGCTGTGAGCACCGCCTGCCTCTGGCCTCCGTGTGCTGTGCTGGAGCGGAGGGCACAGCTGGCAGGGAGGGACTGCAGGTGCCAGCCCCAGCTCCGCCCCTCACCGGCCGGTGCCCTCGGGCAGGCCACTGAGCGGTTCTGTGCCTCACTCCTCTCTACCTCGAGCTCCAGGGATTGTGCCTGATACTAACAACGTGTGAGTTAAACCGTGTCCGTCACATGAGTTAATACGCCCGGAGCCTTTAGAATGGAGCTTGGCCGAAAGCGGTTTGGCTCAGTGGTAGAGCGTCGGTCTGCGGACTGAAAGGTCCCGTGTTCGATTCCGGTCAAGGGCATGTACATTGGTTGCGGGCACATCCCCGGTGGGGGGTGTGCAGGAGGCAGCTGGTCGATGTTTCTCTCTCATCGACGTTTCTGGCTCTCTATCCCTCTCTCCTCCTCTCTGTAAAAAATCAGTAAAATATATTTTTTTAAAAAAAGAATGGAGCTTGGCACACAGTAGGTGCTATGTGAGTATCAGGCAGTATCAGCATGCTGTCTGGACTGTGGGAAGTGCTGGGAGGGGTGTGCCGCTCAGCATTGTAGACAGATGCCAGGCATGCAGACGTGTTTGGTGTGAAAGGGGAGTTTCTCCTCCGCCTCCTCTCACTCTCCAGAAGCAAGCTCTGGGAACACCTTCGGGATCCTTCTCCAGAAATGCACAACGACCTTAAACACCGAGTGTTTCTTTTAAAAACATCATCTGTATAAAAGGCCTGAGGCTGGGACGCCGGGACGGCCAATGAGCAGACGCTCCGGGAAGGGCACTGATGGGTCTTGCTGTGCGGTGGGACTCGGTCCTGGTCTCGTGCGATTTCGCGTGCTAGGCCTCTGGTGTTACACGTCTTATCCGGCAGCATCCTCACTCACTCAGAATAGCAGGGGCATGAAGACATCAGAATATGCAGATCGGTAACTGTTAAGTGTACGCCCCAGTCCCTCCCCGTGGACAGTTAGGCTATTTCCATTTTTTTTTAAATACATTTTTATGTCATCTATTTTCTTTTTCTTTTCTTTTCTTTTTAAAAAAATATATTTTATTGATTTTTTTTACAGAGAGGAAGAGAGAAGGATAGAGAGTTAGAAACATCGATCAGCTGCCTCTTGTACACCCCCTACTGGGGATGTGCCTGCAACCAAGGGACCTTTCAGTTCGCAGGCCAATGCTCTATCCACTGAGCCAAACCGATTTCAGCTCCATTTAAAAAAAAAAAAGGAAAATCTTTCTCTAGTTTCTCACCCTAAGGAGCAACCTAAGCGTAGCTGCGTTGTCTGGGGGCACTGGCTTCTGACCAGCCCTGGCGTGTCACCTCAGGAGGACCCCCCACTGTACCCCCCTGAAGGAGGCAGGAGTCTGCCCAGGAGGGCGCCTCCTGGAGGCAGAGACAGCAGTGCAGGCTGGGAGAGGACAGAGAGAACTCACATGACTGGAGCCCCCTGTCCACCATTTCCTTTCAAACATTTATTATTATTCAAGTGTTTTTCTCATGGAAAAACTCAAGCATACAGAAAAGATGCAAGAATAGTCAACACATCCCTACACACTGGCCATCTCAATGTGGCCGAGGTTGACATTTGGCTGTATTTGTTTTACTTTTCCATGTTAGATCTCTATCTCTTCCTCTATTTTGGCCGAAACATTTCAAAGCAAGTTGTAAACATCGTGATTAGCAATCATTTCCTAACTATCATCTAATAAAAAAATGATTTTAAAATTTCCCAAGTTGTCCTCCAAATAGTTACATATATACATATACATCTTACCTAATAATAGACAAATATGTAAATTGACCATATCTCCACTATGCCACCAGCCAATCAGGAGTGATATACAAATTAACACAACAAAGATGGTGGTTAATTTGCATACACAGGCGCTGAGTGACAGGGGTGGGATGCTTGCGTCAGGTCAGCATTGACATGGTGAAGCCGCAGGCGTTCTGCCCCACCTCAGTCTCTCAGGGCCTCTGGGAAGGGTGCTGGGGGCGGGAGGCGTTAACAGCGCCGGCCATGCAGCCGCAGCAGCAGCAGCAGCAGCAGCAGCAGCAGCAGCAGCGATGGCTCTGGCAGGCGGGTGCCCCCGGGAGCCTGGCCTGCACGAGAGCTGTGCCCAGTTCTCTCCGGTTCTCACCTGAGGGGACGGGTGCCAGCAGTGTCCTGCTTTGGGGACAGGAACAGAGGCTCAGAGAGGCTCAATTATTGTTCAGGGCTGCCCAGCTCCGAGGGGCTGACTCAGGGCTGCATCCTGGGATTCTGGCTCCGGGGGCTGTGCCTGAAGACCTGGCCCCATGGCAACTCTCCGGGCCCAGGAGCCCAGCTCAGGCCGGGCACTGGGGTCCCTGTCAGCAGGCCCTGGGCGGAGCTGAACTTGATGTCAAACACGTGTGGGAATCCAGGGCCCTTCCCGCCCAGCCGCTGTCACTGTCCAGGGTTGTTCTCAGCCCTTGGGGTCATCGCCTGGAGGAAAGGGGGTCAGGCGGGTATGGGGGTCCTGTGACTGGGGCTCCTCCTGGCAGGAGGGAAGCGAGGTGGGGTGAGGCCCACGCGGGACCCAGCCGCCCGCTATCCCGGCCAGGGGAGCAGTCCCGAGCGGCCGGGGAGCAGGCTGGCCTGGGCTCCCCCGGAGGAAGATTGATGTCGCTGGCTCCACTGCCTTGGCCATGACTGTGAGCTGGGCCCCTGGGCTGCGGGGGCCGGTGGGTGAGCTCACCAAGGATCCTCTACAGGAGCAGGGGGACGGACCAGGGACAGGTCCGGAGGCTGCTGGCCCTGCTGGCACCACGGCCTGACCTCAGACGACAGACCGCCGGCCCGGACGCTGCTCCCGCTCCGCCCGCCCTCCCGCCGGGAGAACCGGCGGCTCACGGGACAGGTTCCTGGCAGAGGCCCCGTGTGCCCAGGGCTGGGTGTGCCCCGAGTAACTCCGATCTGCCCTCACCGCTCCGGATCTGCCCGAGCACCTGCCGGGAGGGGCCGCGGCCGCCCAGAGCCGGCGGGCACCGTCCTCAGCCAGCGGCGGGCTGTGTGTGCAGCTGGGCCCGAAGGAGACCAGGCCGGGCCCACAGGCAGCAGACAGAGGCTCCTGCGTGTTTGTGTTGGAAGGGAAGGCCATTAGCAGGAATTGTGGGTGCTGCCCCAGCTGCGGAGGCTTCGGGGTGAGGAGGGGCGGCCCTGGGGGAAGGGAGTGCAGTGGGTGGCGTCAGATGGGGCCATTGCTCCGTGGCAGTGGTTCTCCACCTTTCCAATGCCGAGACCCTTTCTTTATACAGCTCCTCATGTTGTGGTGATCCCTAACCATGAAATTAGGTTCGTTGCTACTTCATAACTGTCATTTTGCTGCTGTTAATGAATCGTAATGTGAATATCTGTGTTTTCCGATGGTCTTTGGTGACCCTGCTAGTGGTTCTCAACCTGGGGGTCTCGATCCTGCAGTCCCGGCTCTCACCCGCGTCCAGCTTCCCTTTCTGCCTGAAGGTCTGGGGGCCCCGTGACTTCAGGCCCCACAACTGCTCCTTCAGTTGTGGGGCCTGACCTGCCGCAGCCCCTCCCTCGCAGCCCCTCAGGCCTGCCCCCGTCTGCGCTGGACCTGCTCGCTCTCCCTCCCTCCCTGCGGCTCCTGCTCCAGCTCCCTCCCACCCCCTCGGCACAGGCCTCCCGAGGCCCCTGCTGGTGGTAACGACGCCACAGGAAAAACAACACGCGCAGCCCACGGACCAGGACTCTGGCAGGCACAGGGCTCAGTGCTCACAGCACCACCGGGCCTCCCACCCCCGGTGTAGGGAGCAGGGTCCCTCCTGCAGCCCGGGGGGAGCTGGCGATTTTGGAAAATGAGGAGGATCTTTTGATTAAAAATTTTTTAAAAAATTGATTTCAGAGAGGAAGGGAGAGGAAGAGAGAGGTAGAAGCATCAATGATGAGAGAGAATCATCGATCGGCTGCCTCCTGCACGCCCCACACTGGGGATCGAACCTGCAACCCGGGCATGTGCCCTTGGCTGGGAATCAAACCGAACCTGGACCTCCTGGCTCACAGGTGGATGCTCAACCACTGAGCCACACCGGCTGGCCCTCTGGATGGTTTCAGTAGTTGGTCAAGATGCTAGTGGTGTGTGTGTGTGTTTGTGTGAGTGTGTATATGTGAGTGTGTGTATGTGTGTGTTGAGTATATGTGTATGTTTAAGTGCGAGTACATGTGAGTATCTGTTGAGTGTGTTTTGAGTGTGTGTGTGTCGAGTTGTGTTGAGTGTGTGAGGGTGGTTTGAGTGTGCTGAGTATGCGAGTGTGCATGTGCAAGTGTATGTTGAGTGTGTTTGAGTGTGTGTGATTGTGTGTTTGAGTGCGTGAAGTGTGTTTAAGTATGAGTGTGTAAGTGTGACTGTGTGTTGAGTGTGTTTGAGTGTGAGTGTGTAAGTGTGATTGTGAGAGTGTGTTTGAGTGTGTAAGTGTGACTGTGTGTTGAGTGTGTGTGTTTAAGTATGAGTGTGTAAGTGTGATTGTGAGTGTGAGTGTGTTAGTGTGAGTGTGTGTTGAGTGTGTGTGTTTAAGTATGAGTGTGTAAGTGTGAGAGTGTGTGACCGTGTGTGCTGAGTGTGAGTGTTGGTGTGTGTCAGGTGTACGTGCATTTCTGTCCACCTCGATCCGGTTTCTGCCGCTCCCGACGGCTCCTAGACTCTGTGGAGTCCCCCTCGTTAGTGGGGTTTCGTTGTGCGAGGGAGTCAGGGCCGCTCATAAAACTCCACTTCCCGTGTTTTCCTTCCCCCTCTCGGCCCCCCCCTCCGGAGCGGGTTCGCCCCTCCGTGTGGCCAGATACAAAAACAAACACCCCCCGGTGGCGGAGGAAGTGACCTGGGGGTTTGGGGCTGTGTACTGGGGCCTGAGCCGCTGACAGCTCCGCGCTTCTCTTTTCCCGTCTCAGGACCTGGGACTCTCTCGTCCCGGATTCGGCTCTTAGGTCCCAGGGAGTGGGGGCCGTCATGCGAGCCCTCGGTCCCCGGTTTCTCATTGGATCCTGCTGGCTTTGTGCTTTTGTTTCTCTTTATTAACAAGAGCAACGTCTGTCTCCAAACCTGTAAACAGCACAGACACGAAGTCCTCTCGTCGTGTTTGAATCTCTCCCGAGAGGAAGGACGTGGCTGGCCCCGCCTGGAGCAGCTAAGACTCCTCATCCTCCATCTGGAACGTGACTGCTTCGGCCCACCGTTCTGAGCCCTGCCGAGCAGCAGGCCCTGCCCGAGCAGCAGGCCCTTGGCACAGGCTGGCTGGCTGGCTGGCTGGCTGGATGGATGGGAAGAATGAGCTGTGCCGAGCAGTCTGTCTGCAGTGGGCGGCTCCTCCCAGAGGCACATCGGCCTCCATACCAGAGTCTGCTTGGGAGGTGGCCCCACCGCTTCCTCCTGTGTGACCTCAGGCAGGTGTCACTTCCTTTCTGGAGCTTCAGTTTTTCCATCTGCGAAAGGGGGCTGTTGCCTGGCAGCTGCCATCACAGACCGCGAAGGTCCGAGCAGAAGGCAGGAGGAGAGACGCGGGACATCTCTGAGACAGGACCCGCGGGAAGCCACAGGACAGAGAGGCTCGCTGTAAGGCCCCCAGGGTCACTCCGGATGAGGAGGAAAAGGTCTGGCAAATTCTCACCAAACCACAGTGATGGCAGAGCTCTCCAGCTTTATTTCAATGTTTTAATTTTTGTAACAAGGTTGTACCGAGGTTCCACTTTTGGGTTGGAGATTATCCTGTCTAATAAAGAGGGAGTATGCTAATTGACCATCACGCAGTCACAAAGATGGCTGCACCCACAGCTGAGGCCAAGTTTCCATAAGGAGCCTTAATGAGCAATCAGCAGGGACCTGAGGCTACGCCCTTCCCTGTCCCCATGGACGTTCTCTGAGGCACCTATGATGTACGAGGCCTTCCAAGTGCTTTACATACTTTATCCAACTTAATTCTCTCAACAACCCAAAGCAGGTTATTGTTATCCCGGCAGGAGAATCTGAGGTCCCAGAGGGAGCGTGCCCAGGGCCACGGGGCTAGCGAGGGGCAGAGCTGGGATTGGGCGCGGCTGTGAGGGCGGAGTCCTTGGCCCTGCGGCCACGTGGTCCGGCCACGGAATAGCTGGGCATCGGGCGGGGCTGCAGGAGGCACCTCGGGGAAAGCTTTCGGTTCAGCTTTGGGTGCCTCTCCTGGCCCTCGTCCAAGCCCCTGCGCCAGCCGTGTTCCGAGAGGAGGTGTTCCCACGCCACTTCCCCACCCTGCAATGGCCGAAGGCGAGGCTGGGGCGGGCCTAACCACTGGTGGACAGATGTTTCCACGTGTGGAAGTGGGCTTTGAGCCGTGGTGCATGTGTTCATGCTTCCCTTTTCACTCTTTCCCTGGGGTGGTGGGTCCCGCCATGGTTTCGTGGCCCTGATGTTTCATGTCTATTGACCACAATCTTTTAAAAAATGCATTTTTACTGATTTTTAGAGAGAGAGGAAGGGAGAGGGAGAGAGAAACAGCGATGTGAGAGGGAAACATTGATCAGGCTGCCTCCTTCTGAGCATACGCCCTGAGCGGGAATTGAATGACAGTCTTCCTGGTGCATCGGAAGATGCCCAAGCACCTGAGCCACAACGGCCAGGGCTATTGCCCGAGATCTTTATTTACTTATTTATTTAAAAAATATATTTTATTGATTTTTTACAGAGAGGAAGGGAGAGGGATAGAGAGTTAGAAACATCAATGAGAGAGAATCATTGATCAGCTGCCTCCTGCACACACACCCCCACCACCACCACTACTGGGGATGTGCCTGCAACCCAGGTACATGCCCTTGACCGGAATCGAACCCGGGACCTTTCAGTCTGCAGGCCAATGCTTTATCCACTGAGCCAAACCGGTTTTGGCATGCCTGCGATCTTTAGACTGCTCTTACCAATGTTCTGGTTAGCAGAGCACTTTCCAGTTTGCACAGCATGCCTGTCAGCTCAGTGTGTCTTCCCAGCAAACCTGGACTTGGGACCATTTGATAGATGGAGACTTGGAGAGTCTAATGATGACGACGACAACATTTGGCGACTTTTACTGAGCTCTTAGCGTGCTCTGCTTCTATTAAATGGGCCAAACCACGCTATGCATCGTGTCTCCTGCGATCTTCCCGACAACCACACGCGGTCAGTATATTATTCCCCTATGTTAGAAGCAGGGAAGCTGAAGCTCAGAGAGGACAACCGACTTGCTCAAGGTCACACAGCAGCAAACCCAGGCCTCGAACCATCTCCTGAGTCTTAGGTTAGCGTTCTAACCAACTCTTGAAGAATAGCCATAAAACTGGAAAAAAACAACAACAAAAAAAACCTACTCTATTTCAAGAAATCTACAACATCATTAAATATAGACATGCTTACTATTTTATATGCCATAGGAAATAAAAATACTGTCAGATAAACTGAGACAATACTTTCTTGTTTAGAATGTTTTGTTAACAAAGTACCTTTTTTATTAGACATACCTGCTATATGCATTCATAAAAGGGGTATTTACATGAAAATAAATTAATATTAAATGAAATTTATATGAACATGAGCTTCTTTACATTCAAAATCTGGCTTTGACAGGCGTGCTCATGATTTTCACACAATGTCTTCTGTGCCAGCAAGAGTTGGCTACACAGATTTCTCTCTCTCTGTTTTAAAAACATTGAGCTAGCCCTAGCCAGTTTGGCTCAGTGGATAGAGCATCGGCCCATGGACTGGAGGGTCCTGGGTTCGATTCTGGTCAAGGTCACATGCCTCGGTTGCAGGTTCTCTGGCCCTGGTTGGGGTGCGTGCAGGAGGCAAGCAATTGATGTGTCTCTATCTCACATTAATGTTTATCTCTGTCTCTCCATCTCCCTTCCACTGTCTCTAAAAATCAACAGAAAACTATCCTGGTGTAACGACTGAACAAACAAATAAAAAAACCACAAAAAACCCCACATTGAGCTAAAGCTGACATATAGTAAAGTGCACAAACCTCAACTATATCTGATGAGGGTTTTTTTTCATGTCCAAGTATATCTGTGATCAGTGGTGAGCTGATTATTGAATAGTCAGGAATTTTGTAAGCTGGCTTTTAAACTGTCAATCACCTAAAATCAGCTATGATAGGAATATTTACACCATGGAAACTGGCAACTGCTACAATACAGGGCTTTTTATCCCCCTCAATAGTATACTACTGAGCTTGCTCTAACCACTGCTCTATCCAATGCTCCTTTGGGCCCTCCCCCCACCCTCTCCACCAAAGGGGCCACTCTGAAGCAGCATTTCTTTTTTTAAAAAAAAATTATTTTTAAAAAACATACTTTAATTGATTTCAGAGAAAGGAAGGGAGAGGGAGAGAAAGAAACATCAATAATGAGAGAGAATCATTGATCGACTTCCTCCTACACACCCCTCACCGGGGATGGAGCCTGCACACTAGGCACGTGCCCTGACCAGGAATCGAACGGTGACCTCCTGGTCCCTAGGTTGGTGCCCAACCACTGAGCCACACTGGCCAGGCTGAAGCAGAGTTTCTTAAGAGGATGCAGAGCTGCACAGGGAGCCATGGCGCTGGGCCCTGACCATTGTGCAGTCCTGCCCACCTGACACCCACCTGAGGAATGCTGCCGAACACGTCTGCCCCCCCCCCCCTCCCCGCCCTGTACCCTCTGTCTGGGTCCCAGAGGTGAGGAGAAGACTCCTCCATTGTCTCCGGGATTTCCTCCCGAGCCGCAGAAACCCATGCCAGAGCGATGTTTGTCTGAGCTGGCAGGACAGCTCCATGCAGAGGCCCCTGGCCAGCAGCCAGTGTAAGTAAGACACACCCCGCTCGGAGAGAACGAGGTGAACACGGGGCCTCTCGGAGTCGCCGGGACAGAGTGCATCGCTGCCCTTCCAGACCGCGTGCTTTTCTCTGAGACGCAGCTCCTCTTGCTGCCCACGCCCCGTTTCCTCGCGGTCAGAGTCTCCCCGGCCGGCTTGTTCCCAGACAAGTGGTGTCTGCCCGTTTTTCTGGGGTCCCCCGGGACCCGGCCCGGAGAGAAGGGCCGGGACGCTGTGGGGAACCCCTGGTCCCCACGCTGCTCCGGATGGTCCTTTCGGTGCCGATGGAGCCTGGGCTGTGCCCTCTGGGGGCTGAGGGCTCAAGGTGTTCTTTATGGGGTTGCACCTCGGACCCACCCCTGTGCAGACTGCTTCAGGGTCAGATGGTTTTCCCATCCTGGCTGCGACCCTATGCAGCTGGGTTTTCGCTGGGTTTTCACTGTGTTCCCTGGGAGCCCAGTACCCCCTGGCCCGGGGCCAGTGGCCAGGAAATACTTGAGTGAATGAGCCCGAGACAGACTTCATTCTGCACCTCCAGACTCACTGCCCTAAAAACGTCACTTCTCTGTGAAATGGAGGGCAGTTGGGGGGGACCAGGCCTGTAGGGGAGGGCAGTTGGGGGTGATCGGCCAGCAGAGGAGTAGTTAGGTGTTAATCATGCTGGCAGGGGAGCAGTTAGGTGTCAATCATGCTGGCAGGGGAGCAGTTAGGTGTCAATCATGCTGGCAGGGGAGCAGTTAGGTGTCAATCATGCTGGCAGGGGAGCAGTTAGGTGTCAATCATGCTGGCAGGGGAGCAGTTAGGTGTCAATCATGCTGGCAGGGGAGCAGTTAGGTGTTAATCAGGCTGGCAGGGGAGTGGTTAGGGGCAATCAGGCAGCCAGGCAGGCAAGTGGTTAGGAGCCAGCAGCCCTGTATTGTGAGAGTGATGTCTGACTGTCGGTTTAGGGATCAAAATTAGCCCTTGACATGAGATGACGATGCAGAATGGCTTCCCATGAGCTCGGAGGGGTTGGTGCCACCGACTCTGAGGGATTCACTGCGAGTTTGTCATGTGACCCCTTTGGGAACCCAGGACGCCTCTTCCTTCTGTGACTTGGTTTAGGCGGCCGTTCCTCACCCCGGCTGCTGGGACAAGGGCAGGGCGTGGCAGGAGGACCAGGCTGAGACCTGCTCCCGGGCTGGAAGGGGTGGCAGCCAACGGCATCCGCATTGGAGTGGATCCAGAGCTGCAGGTTTCGATAAAGCCTCAGGAGGGGCAGGGAGACTGCAGGGAGCTGGCGGTGTGTGTGTGTGTGTGTGTGTGTGTGTGTGTAGAGGGACGGGTCCTAGCGGGTGCCTCGGGGCTGTGGGAACTCAGAGGGAAGGCTCCCTGCCCGTCCATGAGGAGTCTCCCACCTGGACCAGGACGCCTGGCCCAGGTCCCAGCCTTGTCACGTCCAGTCCTCAGGACTCCACGACTGCTTTCCCTGGGCCTCAGTTTCCCCAAATGAAAAACGAAGGTAACGCTGGTCCCGAATGCCTCCCGGCTGTGCTGTGGGAACAATGGAAGCGTGCTCACCTGCTGGTGAGTCCGGGACCTGGGGCCAGACCCGAGCACTCCCTGTGAGTTAGTTCAGTGGATCTCACAGTGTGGTCCAGAGGCCAGCAGAGTCCCCATCGCTTGTGAACTTACCGGAGATGCAAGTTCCTGGGCTCCCGCTAAGTCTGAAGCCCAGGGACGTGGCCAGCCTCAGCATCTTTTTATTTTTATTTTTTATTAATATATTTTATTGATTTTTTTACAGAGAGGAAGGGAGAGGGATAGAGAGTTAGAAACATCGATGAGAGAGAATCATCGATCAGCTGCCTCCTGCACCACCCCTACTGGGGATGTGCCTGCAACCAAGGCACATGCCCTTGACCGGAATCGAACCTGGGACCTTTCAGTCTGCAGGCCGACACTCTATCCACTGAGCCAAACCGGTCTCGGCTGGCCTCAGCATCTTAACAAGCTCTCAGGAGACTCTGCGGCCCCTAAAACGTGAGGAGCACGGCATCAGATCAGAGTCAGCCTGTGCAGCCTCGTGGTGGGTGTTGTGAACACGAAGAGTAAAAGCCTCGGTGGTCCCAGTGGGTCCCCATTTCTCCAGACTTGAAGGCGGTGTTTGCAAAGGTTTATGTACCCTACAATAAACCCTTTCACAAAGTGCGCAGTCCAGCGTTTTTTAGTGTATTCACAACCATTACCACTAATTCCAGAATATTTTCATTGCCCCTCCCCCACCAGATTGTACCTTTTAGCAGTCATTTCGACTTTCCCCTTTCCCCTAGCCCTTGACAAGCACTAATTTACTCTCTGTCCTTATGGATTTGTCTACTCTGGATATCCTCCTATATAATAAAAAGGTAATGTGCAAATTGACCCTCATGCCCTCATGTCATAAGATGGCCCACCCCCCCCCCCCCATATCATCACAAGATGGCCGCTCCCACATTGTCACAAGATGGCCTGCAGGGGAGGGCAGTTGGGGGTGATGGGGCTGGCAAGGGAGCAGTTAGGTGTCAATCATGCTGGCAGGGGAGCAATTAGGTGTCAATCAGGCTGGCAGGGGAACGGTTAGGGGCAATCAGGCAGTTAGGTAGGCAACTCGTTAGGAACCAGCAGTCCTGTATTGTGAGAGGGATGTCTGACTGCCTGTTTAGGGATTGGGCCTAACCCAGCAGGAATCGAGCCTAAACCAGCAGTCAGACATCCCCCAAAGGGTCCCAGATTGGAGAGGGTGCAGGCTGAGCTGAGGGACACCTGCTGAGTGCATGGATTTCATGCACTGGGCCTGTAGTTTCATATAAATGGAATCATATGATATGTAGTCTTTTGTTTCGTTTAGTTTAATGCTTCGAATACCCATCCATGTTGTAGCACATATCAGCACTTCATTTTTATTGCCAGATAACAGTCTATTGTCTGGATATACTTGGTTTTGTTAGCCCATTTATCCACTGATGGACATTTGGGCTGTTTCCACCTTTTGGCTATGTGAATAGTGTTACTATAAATATTCATGAACAAGTACTTGTTTGAATACCGATTTTCAGTTCTTCTGGGCATATATCTAGGAGCAGAATTGCTGGGTCATATGGTAACTTCGTGTAAAACTTTTTGAGACCTTTTCAAAGGTGCTGCACCATTTTACGTCTTCACAAGCAATGTATGAGGGTTCTAATTTCTTCACATTTTTGCCAAAACTTGCCATTTCCTTTTTTTTAATTTTTTATTCTTTCATTATAGCCATTCTAGTGGATGTGAAGTGGTATCTCCCTGTAGTTTTGATTTGCATTTCAGTAATGTTGAGCATCTTTTCATGTGCAGCTGTCTGGAGGCATCCTCTTTTGCTAGTAGAGCTGCTTTGTTCACTCAAACATGCTCATACAATCACTTGCATAACTTCTTTGGAGAAATGTAAATCTAAGTCACTTGCCCATTTTTTTTTTAAATATATTTTTATTGATTTTGTACAGAGAGGAAGGGAGAGAGATAGAGAGCCAGAAACATCCATGAGAGAGAGTCATCGATCAGCTGCCTCCTGCACACCTCCCACTGGGGATATGCCCGCAACCAAGGTACATGCCCTTGACCGGAATCGAACCCGGGACCCTTCAGTCCCCAAGCCGACGCTCTATCCATTGAGCCAAACCGGCCTTGGCCACTTGCCCATTTTTTAATCAGATTGTCTATTTGTTGTTGAGTTTTAGAAATTCTCTATATATTCTGGATATTAATACATTATCAAATATGTACTTTGCAAATATTTTCACCCAGTCTGTAGATTGCCTTTTTACTCAGTTGATAGTGTCTATTTTTATTTATTTTTCTTGAATCCTTCCCTGAGACTATTTATTCATTGATTTTTAGAGAGAATGGAAGGGAGAGGGAAAGACAGAGAAACATCGATGTGAGAGAAACACATTAATTGATTGCCTCCTGCATGAGCCTTTACCAGGGCTCTGGCTAGGAAGGAGCCTGCAACCCAGGTGGGTGCCCTTGACTGGAATTGGGCCTGGCTGATGCTCAATCCACTGAGCCAAACAGGCTCAGGCAATAGTGCCTTTTGATGCACAATTTTTTAGTTTTTATTTTGATGAAGTCCAACTTACCTATTTTTTCTTTTGTTGCTTGTGTCACATTTAAGTTTATTTTTATTTTTGCCAAATTCAAGGTCATGAAGATTTAACTCCTATGCTATCTTCTGAGAGATTTACAGCTTTAGGCCCTTGATCCATTTGGAGTTGATTTTTCTAAATGGTGTGAGATAGGGGTCCAACCTCACCCTTTTACCTTCAGATATCCAATTTGGAGAGACCAGAAAGAGCAACGTTTTCAAGAAAAATGTTGAGGAAAATACTAGTTAGCTGACATGCGCAGAAATGGCAAAAAGCGAAAGATGGTATTTGACTGAGCGAAGTCTGGGAGATGCCATTTCCAGTGGATTCTTGTTGCCTCAGGGTTTCCCCTGGCCTGGGAGATGGTCTGTTCAGTGAAAGGTAACAGAACTGAGGCGACGTGGCTGCTGGTGTCCCACCCGGAGGGACAACTTGGCAAGATCCCAGCCAGGCGCCCCTCCTCTGCTCTCCCCAGACCTTCCTTCACGAACAGGGGGCTCCGGGAGCAAAGGGAGAGACCCCTCCTGCGCTTGCTCACCTGGTACTCGCCACTCCCTCCTCTTCCCTAACCCGGCCTTGGTCCAGCTGCCAAGCCCCACACCTCTAGCATCTGGCCAGATGTGGTTCCAAAAACAACCTCGGGGGCATTCGGATAAGTTTTCCAGCCCCAGCGGCACTCCTGGCCCCGGCGTGGCCCCCGGTTCCTGTGAGGGGGGCACTCCCTCCCTCCGGGAAGACAATGGGAGTGTGTGGTTCTCCTTTTCTCCTTTCGGAACGTACGTGTCTTCCTGACTCTCACCGGCCAAACGAAGACATGTGCTGCCCCTGCCTGTCACCCAGATGGTCTCTCACAGCCCTGAAGACTAGAAACGTGAACTCAAGGTGTCAGAGTCAGCTCCATGCCTCCCTTCCGGGTTCTGGTGGCCACTGCAGTCCTTGGTGTCCCCTGACCTGTAGGTTCATCATGACAACCTCCGCCTTTCTCCTCACGTGACCTTCTTCCCGTGTCTAACTCTCTGTCTTCTCTTCCACATTGGGTCAAAAGCCTTATTGGATGACAGCCTCTTAACCTAAGTAATTACAGCTGCAGCGACCCTATTTCCAAAGGAGACCCCATTCTGAAGTGTTCAGAAGGCCAGGGCAGGGTCAGAGGGGCACTATGCCACCCAGGGCACCAGGAAGTGCTGAGGCCGTAACTGGGAAGGAGGCGGTAGCTGACACCCCAGTCCCGTGAGCCCCTCCTGTGTGCCTTTGCTTCCAACAGCCTGGCCTGTGGAGGACTCCCTCCAGCCCCTACAGCTGCTTAGCACGTACACACACAAATGTTAACACACCACACACACGTTAACACACACATTAACACACCACACACGTTAACACACACGTTAACACACACACACACACACACACACACACACACACACACGACTAGAAGTGCCCGACGCTGGTGTCCCCTGGGCAGCCTCAGCCCGATAAGGACGGCCAGGCCTGCCTGCAGGAGCAGGAGAGCCCAGCTCATGGGCCTCCCGCTGGGAACACAGCTCCGTGAGCACTGAGGTGAGTCCCACATGCCTGCCCATGGTCCCTTCCTCAGGCAGCCGCCCAGCCCGTCATCGCAGGTCTAACCTGTCCTTTCCCGCCGCTGACCCGCCAACCCGGAGTCAGTGCTGATGGGTAGCTCTCCCTCCTTCACAGGAAGGGATGACCATCGATGGCTCATGGTCCGTGTGCCCGCCCCCGAGCCGGACCTGAGCTCTCGACTCCGCAGATGGTTGGCCTCCAGGAACTGTGACCCTGGTGCTCCCTGTGTGTGCTGAGGGACAGGTACAGATGCAACAGACCTGGGTGGCACGGGGACCTGGCTTCTCCTCATGGAATGTATTTGGGTTTTCCGGACTGGCCCAGCCCCAGCTCCCAATACCTCATTTCCGTTCTATCTTGGATGGTGGCTGTGCCTAAGATGATGACTTGCTGGATCTGATAGTACCCAGCTCGCTATGGAAGGAAGCTCACTAGTATATCTCATGGGCAGGCGCTCAAGTCTCATTACGACCAGAAATGGACTTTCTAAGGGAGAATCGTTCTTTGCTGTAGAAAACCCTCAGAGTCCTTGTTAATACCCTCCTACGGGGTTTGCCAAAGACTCCGCCCAACGGGCTTACCTCTCAGGGTGGAATCTTCTCGGTCACGTGGCTAGAATAGCAGGGCAGCTGCACTGAAGCTTGGATCGCGGCAGAGTTATCTCTTTCTTTGTCTCAAACTGATAGCCTTCTGCGACAAATGCCGGCGAAGGTGTGGAGACCTTGGAACCCTTGTTGGTGGGCGTGTCAAACGGTATCGCCGGCTACGGAAAACAGTATGGCGGCTCCTCGGAAAATTAAAAATGGAATTAGCATATAATCCAGCAATTCCACTTCTGGGTAGATACCTGGAAAGAATGGGAAGTGCGGTTTTTTTTAAAAAAATATATATTTTATTGATTTTTTACAGAGAGGAGGAGAGAGGGATAGAGAGCTAGAAACATTGATGAGAGAGAAACATCAACCAGCTGCCTCTTGCACACCCCCTCCTGGGGATGTGCCCGCAACCAATGTACATGCCCTTGACGGGAATCGAACCTGGGACCTTTCAGTCCGCAGACCGAAGCTCTACCACTGAGCCAAACCGGCTTCAGCGGAAGTGTGGTTTTGAAGAGATAGGCCATGCTTACAGCAATGCCATTTAAAACAGCGGGTGAATGGGTAAGCAGCATGTTGTATGACCATACAGCGATGTTATTTAGCCTCAGACTCAGAGAAGGAAATCCTGTCATGTGCCACAACGCGATGGACCTGGAGGGCACGATGCCGAGGGAAACCAGCTCGTCACAAAAGGCAGCAGTGATTCCGCTGCGAGATGCTTAGAACAACCAACATCACAGAGACAGAGAGTAGAATGATGGCTGCCAGGGGCAAGAGGGAAGGGAAGTGTGTGTGTGGGGGGCAGGTTATTGCTTAATGAACACAGGGTTTCGGTTTCACAAGATGAAAAGAGTTATGGAGATGAATGGCGGTGACGGTTACGCAACGACGCGAATGTACTGAACGCCACTGAGCTGTGCACTGAACGGTGGAGGCGGTAAATTTTTTTTTGCCACGTATTTTCACACAGTAAAACACGGATAGCTTTATGATCTCCTGATGAATAGGCTAGAACAGTATTCCCAAGCGTGGCATACGCCGTTCCAGAACGCCAAGAGGACGAAGAGGGCGCTTGAAACGACAGAGATTTATTCTCCCCGAGTCCTGGAGGCCCGAAGCCTGGAACAAGGTGCTGGCAGGGCTGTGCTCCCGCGGAGGGCTCCAGGGGACATTCCGCGCCTCCACCAGCCTCCCGGGTGGCTCCAGACACCGCTCGGTCTGTGGCTTCCTTACTCCCGTCTCTGCCCCTGGGGCCACGTTATGGCTTCTTCTTTCTGTGTGCCTCTCGTAAGAGTCTTTGTCATTAAATTTAGGACTCTCTCTTGGATAATCCTCATCTGGAAGTCTTTAACCTCATTATATCTGTAAAGACCCACTTTCCAAGGAAGGCAACAGGCCCAGGTTTCAGGGGTTTGGGATGGGCGTGCCTTCTGCAGGGGTGGGGTGGGGTAGGATAGGATGGGGTGGGGTGGGGTGGGGTGGGATAGGATGGGGTGGGGTGGGGTGAGGTGGGGTGGGGTGGGGTGTGGCGGGGTGGGGTGGGGTGGCCTTGCTTTGCCTCTGAGTGGCAGAAGGTGCAAGGGCACCTGGTAGCATCTTACCCTTTATCTTCGAGGTGGAGGCCGGGTCTGCCTCAGCTCCGCTCCCTGGCTCCTTAATATCTTCATCCACACAGCATACCCCTGAATATCTTTTTTTTTTTATGTTTCTTTTAAAAATATATCTTATTATCTTATTATTTTTTTACAGAGAGGAAGAGAGAGGGATAGAGAGTTAGAAACATCGATGAGAGAGAATCACCCATCAGCTGCCTCTTGCACACCCTCTACTGCGGATGTGCCCGCAACCAAGATACATGCCCTTGACCGGAATCAACCTGGGACCTTTCAGTCCGCAGACTGACGCCCTATCCACTGAGCCAAACCGGTTTCGGCTGGACCCCTGAATCTCCATGGGGTTTGCCTTCCACCCCTGGCACACGTGTTCTTGCCACTTCTAGCTTCCCAAGCCCCCAGCACGGAGGGAGCCTGACATTCCACAGACACCACCCCGGCCGTCACGTGGACAGCACGTGAGCGTGGGCTGTGACAGCTCACCGCTACCCCTTCTCTGGAGAACTGCTTTCTGCCCAACAGCAGGGATCTCACCAGGGAGGTGACTCCCCTCCAGCGGGTCAGCACCCAAACTATCCGTCTGGCTGACGAGGGTGGGGGCCCTCAGGGGTGCAGTTCATGCTCCAGAGGCCCCGGTGAGACCAGAAGGAGCCAGTCTCCAGCCCAGACATCAGGGACTCGCTTTCTCCCCTGCCCTGTCCCACTTCCCTCTTCTCCCTTCTGAAAGCCCACCCTCTGCCCTCAGCGCTGCTTCTGGGCACCCCGGCCTCCGAGGGTCCCTGGCACTGGTCTTATGACGGGCAGAGTCATCATGGCCCTGGGGCCAGGCCGGGGCGGTGCCCGGCGGCCCCTGCCACTCGAAGGCAAACCGCGAGGCTCCCCCTGCTGCTGGGACCATGAGGAAAGCCTTCGCCAGTTCGAGAGCTGATCCCGAATGCCACCCGCGCTGCTGGCGTGCCCAGCGAAGAGACCACCGTTAGCCCCGTACCTGAGACCCAGCAGCTCCTGGCTCAGCTCCCGGGAGTCTGCAGCCCCCTCAGAGGGACCTTCCCGGTCACCGAGTCACTTTGTAACTCCCAGGCTCCCTCCGCCACACTCTCCCATTTCATGTTTATTCCCAGAGGCCTGGCGCACGGAATTCATGCAGGGCACCGTCCCCAGGCCTGGCCTGTGGTCAGGGCCGTCTTCACCAGCTGCTGGCAGCCGGCCCCACCTCCGCCACCACCCACCACCACCCACCCCCGGTTCCCCGTTCACCATCAGGCGGTCAGAGCCTACCAGTGGGGGGTGGGGGTGGGAGGGAGACTGAGAGGTTTGCCAGCCCCATCCCCAACTCTGGTCGCCTCTGTGTGGGGCAACCAGCAGGGAGGGGGCCTTGGCCCGGTGTCACCTGCATCTGCCGCCACTCACCCCCAGTTTCCTGTTCACCATCAGGCGATCGGGGCAGCTCCTGCGTTGAGTATCTGCCCCCTGGTGGTCAGTGCATATCACAGCAACCGGTCTTTTGGCGATTTGGTTGATTTGCATATTACCCTTTTATTATATAGGATTATTACTTTAAATTATTTTTAGTTTTTAATACTTTTAAAATTGATTTCAGAGAGGAAAGGAGAAGGAGAGATAGAAAGATCAATGATGAGAGAGGATCATTGATTGGCTGCCTCCTGCACGCCCCCTGCTGAGGATCAAGCCTGTAACCCAGGCGTGTGCCCTGGACCGGAACTGAATCAGGACCCTTCCGTCTGCAGGCCAATGCTCTGTCCACTGAGCCTAACCGGCCAGGGCTCCCGTTCTGTTTCTTATAGCTCTGCCTACTCTCTGACATCATGCCACGTTCTTGTTTGTCGATGGTCTTTCTCCAGCAGGGGTGGGAGCTCCAGGGGCTGAGGACTCGGACATGATGACAGCTGCTCCCCACGCCCCCACCCTGCGGGAAGCCCCCACCGGTCTGCGCCAGCTGAAGACAGGAGCAGCCCAGGCCCCGTCACCGGAAGCAGACAGACAGGCGCCAAGAGTGCTTCCTGCAGAGCTCCTGGAGCGGAGGCCGTGGCTGCGGGTCACCGCGGGGAGAGAGCAGGCCAGGGTGGGCGGGCTCCCCGGCCCTCCCCGGCCCTCTCTGGCTTTCTTTCTGTTTTTGGTTGGGTCTGGTGCAGGCCTCAAGGAAACATAACATTTTTAATAAAACCTCAGAGTCCACAGAGCTGAATGGTCTCGGGCGACCCTCCCGCCCGCCCCAGCTGTTGACTTTAGAAGTCAAGAGGTTGGGGAGTTGCCCAATTCCTGAGCAGTTCGGGGAGATACACGCTGGAAGGGCCTGGCCCGTTTTATGTGAAGAAAAAAAAAACCGCACAAAACAAAACAAAATCGCCGGGCCCTGGAAAGAGTCCACCGGCAGCCGGAATCAAAGGTCCATTCAGCCCGACAGAACGCCCCACATTGGCTGCTAATGAAACCCACCCCTCGGCCCTCGGAGCCTTTCCAGGGGCTGCGGCTGGAAGGGGCTGCGGGAGCCGGGGGCCGCCCCCTCCCCTGTCACCCCCAGGGCCCCGCGGTGCTAAAATAGGTTTATGATAATATGGGGCTCGTATTTTTCTAATTCCAGGCGTCGCTGATTTAGGGCCGGGTTGTTTTCATGGAAAAAGAGCTGGAACGCATGCAAGACGGCAGCCGTCCCGCGGTGTGCGTGTCCAGGCTGCGGGCGCCGGCCACACCGGGCCCGGCCCCGTCCACAGGGCGTCCCCGGCAGGGGGCCCAGGGACAGCGATCGCTGTATTTTGACTTAAAAAATGGGTGAAATCTCAGAACCACAACTCAGAAAGGCAAACTCCCCCTCAGGAGCAGAGAAAGAGCCATAAAGACTTGTGTCTTTTCCGCTTCCGCTTAAAAAAAACATGTTATTTCTCTCTCCTTTCTTTCTTCCCCCTCAAACCCCCCCCCCCCCCCCCCGTGATGGTTTGTCTTTATAGCAAACTAGAGGCCCAGTGCACGAATTCATGCACGGGTGGGAGGGGCCAATCGGGGCCCCGGCCAGCTCAGGGGAGGGGCCTTGGGCAGTTGGCTGGCCAGCCCTGCCCTCTGGTCAGACTCCTGGTGGAACGTCCAGTGGAGGGGACAATTTGCATATTAGCCTTTTATTATATAGGATATAAGTCATGGGAAACAAATTCAGGTGTGCAGGAAATATCACCTTTTCCCCTAAAGTTAACTTAATTTTTATTTTAAGCCTCGAATACCGTTAGCTAACGAGAAACTTAAACTCAGCCTTTTCAGGTATTGCTCTGCTCTTGTTAGGATTGAGAGGGGATCCTGTTCTTATTCCTCAGTTTTCTCATCTGTAAAATGGGGATAACGGTAGCCCTTAGTGGGCTGAGTTTAAAATAGTAAAAATTTCAACCTGGGCTATCTGGGAAGACTACCTGTAAGAGGTGACATATCAGCGAATGAGCTGGCCAAGCATGTTCTTGAACTCCTCTGCTTGGATACTTGTCAGGATCTAGTAGTTTGATATACTATACCTCTTAACAAATGTGCTCATTTCAGACAATTTGGAAAGCACCAGGAAATACACTGTAAAAGACAACGCAACTATAACCCATCTTTCTGGTGATTCCATTCTAGATTACCTTTATTCCGATCTTTAAATTATATTCATTGAGATACAGTATATGCAATGTGTACCTCGCCAGAAAAAAAATGTTTATTCCTAGGAAAATATTTATATATGTATAGAAAATAAAGGTCTGGATGGGAAACAGAACATCCCTAAAATATTAACAATTTTTATTTTTAGAGGGGTGGGTGGGATTATGGGTAATTCTCCTTGTCCACTGGCTGGCAATCTGTATCATCTCCTTTTTATCCCACAGTAATGTATCAGTATAGTTTTAAAAGGTGATATGTGGACGTGGGCACCTTAGACCCAGCATCTTGCCATCGTTACGCCTCTGGGCCCCGGGGCAGAGCTGGGAGGCTGGGCAGGACTCGGAGCCCTGGTCCGCTTAGTCCAAGAGGCTGCATGTGACCTCCGTGTGCTCAGGGGCTGCCATGAAGCAGGACACGAGGCTTCGCTACCAACCTGTGGGGCGAGGGCGCCAGGGAGAGGCGGGCCCGCTGTTACTGCACATCAGAAAGAGCGAAAGATATTATCAGGGCCTCGCCCACCATGGTTCCATCAAATGCCTGGAACTCCGAGGCAGGGAGAGACACGTACCCCTGGGGCGGGGGCACAGGTGCTTCCTGTAGCGTCAGAGCTGGAGCTGCCTGAGGGACGCTCAGCCCTTCTCCACTTCGTCTGCACAGCTGCCTCCTCCTCCTCCGCGGGGACCACTGCAGCCGCCCGTGGCCAGGTCTCACTCTGCCGAGCAGCCCAGGCTCCACACGGCCCCGGCAGCCCCTCGGACACACGCCCATCGGCACGGCCTCTGCTCCTCTTCGGGCTCCCCAGTGCCGGGACCAAATCCAGGTCCCTCAGCCGGGCCTCAGCTCCTGACCTGGGCCTGCTCGCCTCCCTGTCCCATCGCCATGACCCACCTCCCACCGTCCCCTCCGGCCTGCCCACCCCCTCCCTCCAGGCCACAGGTTCCCTCAGCTGAGGCGGCCTTCCTGAGCCTCTGCGGGTGACCGTCCACTCCCCTCCCCAATTGCCTCTCCCATCCTGTGTCCCACTGAGCATTGCTTCCCGTCTGTCCCCGGGGGCTCCTCCAGGGCCAGGCTCTGACCGCTGCCCCGCTCCTCCTGCTGCCTGGCCCCTGGGGGGGGGGGGGGCTTGGGCCTCTGTTTGGTGAACGAGTGAATGAGTGAACGAGTGAATGAATGGATGAGTGAATGAGTGAATGAGTGAATGAGTGAACGAGTGAATGAATGGATGAGTGAATGAGTGAACGAGTGAATGAGTGAACGAGTGAACGAGTGAATGAGTGAATGGGCTCTGGCCAGGGCCCCGCAGAGCAGAGGGGGCTGGGGTGGCCCGGACAGCTGCCACCCAAGAGGACACCACGGGGCACCCCGTTCCCGCAGTGGGCATGGGCGCAGGGGGAGGGTGGCTCGGGGAGCTGGCCCTCAACGGCCCTCCTTCCCTCCCTCCCTCCCTCCACCCGCCCGGGGCTTCCTCGGAGCCGGTCGGGGCCGCTCTGCGGGCGGGCGAATGTAAATACATAACACAAACAGCGTGCTCCTGCGGACCTAAAAATAGGCCGCCCGGAGTCCGCCGCCCGCTAGCCGCTGGGCCACACAGTGCGGCGAGGGCGGGGGACAGGGCGCCCCCTCCTCCCGCTCCCTGCCTGGGGGGGCGGCGGGGCGCTCTGGGCTTCCGTCCTCTCTGCTCCCCCACCTTGTCCTCTCTGCTCCCGCACCCTGTCCTCTCTGCTCCCCGCACCCCGTCCTCTCTGCTCCCCGCACCCCGTCCTCTCTGCTCCCCGCACCCCGTCCTCTCTGCTCCCCCACCCTGTCCTCTCTGCTCCCCGCACCCTGTCCTCTCTGCTCCCGCGCCCCGTCCTCTCTGCTCCCCGCGCCCCGTCCTCTCTGCTCCCCCACCCTGTCCTCTCTGCTCCCCGCACCCTGTCCTCTCTGCCCGCACCCCGTCCTCTCTGCTCCCCCACCCTGTCCTCTCTGCTCCCCGCACCCCGTCCTCTCTGCTCCCCGCACCCCGTCCTCTCTGCTCCCCCACCCTGTCCTCTCTGCTCCCCGCACCCCGTCCTCTCTGCTCCCCCACCCTGTCCTCTCTGCTCCCCCACCCTGTCCTCTCTGCTCCCCGCACCCTGTCCTCTCTGCCCGCGCCCCGTCCTCTCTGCTCCCCCACCCTGTCCTCTCTGCTCCCCGCGCCCCGTCCTCTCTGCTCCCCGCACCCCGTCCTCTCTGCTCCCCCACCCTATCCTCTCTGCTCCCCGCACCCCGTCCTCTCTGCTCCCCGCACCCCGTCCTCTCTGCTCCCCCACCCTATCCTCTCTGCTCCCCGCACCCCGTCCTCTCTGCTCCCCGCACCCCGTCCTCTCTGCTCCCCGCACCCTGTCCTCTCTGCTCCCCGCACCCCGTCCTCTCTGCTCCCCGCACCCCGTCCTCTCTGCTCCCCGCGCCCCGTCCTCTCTGTTCCCCGCGCCCCGTCCTCTCTGCTCCCCGCGCCCCGTCCTCTCTGCTCCCCCACCCTGTCCTCTCTGCTCCCCGCACCCCGTCCTCTCTGCTCCCCCACCCTGTCCTCTCTGCTCCCCCACCCTGTCCTCTCTGCTCCCCCACCCCGTCCTCTCTGCTCCCCCACCCCGTCCTCTCTGCTCCCGCGCCCCGTCCTCTCTGCTCCCCGCGCCCCGTCCTCTCTGTTCCCCGCACCCTGTCCTCTCTGCTCCCCGCACCCTGTCCTCTCTGCTCCCCGCACCCCGTCCTCTCTGCTCCCCGCACCCCGTCCTCTCTGCTCCCCGCACCCCGTCCTCTCTGCTCCCCGCACCCTGTCCTCTCTGCTCCCGCGCCCCGTCCTCTCTGCTCCCCGCACCCCGTCCTCTCTGCTCCCCGCACCCCGTCCTCTCTGCTCCCCGCACCCTGTCCTCTCTGCTCCCCGCACCCTGTCCTCTCTGCTCCCCGCACCCTGTCCTCTCTGCTCCCCCACCCTGTCCTCTCTGCTCCCCGCACCCTGTCCTCTCTACTCCCTGCACCCTGTCCTCTCTGCTCCCCCACCCTGTCCTCTCTGCTCCCCGCACCCTGTCCTCTCTGCTCCCCGCACCCTGTCCTCTCTACTCCCTGCACCCCGTCCTCTCTGCTCCCCGCACCCCGTCCTCTCTGCTCCCCGCACCCCGTCCTCTCTGCTCCCCGCACCCTGTCCTCTCTACTCCCTGCACCCTGTCCTCTCTGCTCCCCGCACCCTGTCCTCTCTGCTCCCCGCACCCTGTCCTCTCTACTCCCTGCACCCTGGCCGTCTGACCGCTCCCTCATGAATGGGGCGCCTGCTCACAGGCCACTGGGTGCCCGGGGCGAACAGCGCTGCCGGCCGCGCTGGGGGCGGGGGGACTGTGTGGGCGGGGTGCATGGGGCAAAGGAGGAGGCGCAGGCCAGCCTGGCCCGCCGCTCCTGGCCCTCAGTGCCCTCCATCCCCCGGCCTGGCCTCCTGCGGCGCCTCCCAGCCCCGGCCGAGCCGCTCCGGGGAGAGGCCCAGCCGTGCGGGCGCTCTGAGGCCGGGGGGCGGGGGGGGGGGGCAGGTCCGTCTGGGGCCACTTCACTCCTCAGGAATGGAGGTCCCCTGGGAGCCCCAGGGCATGGACCACCTCTCCCAGTCTGTCTCCAGACGGTCACGGGCTGTGGGGTGGGGGGTGGGGGCTATGGAGGTTCAGGGGGCCGTGGGGGTTATGGGGTAATGGGGGCTGTGGAGTTATGGGGGCCGTGGGGGCGATGGGGGCTGTGGGGGTTATGGGGTGATGGGGTTATGGGGTGATGGGGTGATGGGATGATGGGATGATGGGGGTGATGGGGGTGATGGGGTGATGGGGTGATGGGGGTGATGGGGGTGATGGGGTGATGGGGGTGATGGGGTGATGGGGTGATGGGGGTGATGGGGTGATGGGGGTGATGGGGTGATGGGGTGATGGGGGTGATGGGGTGATGGGGGTGATGGGGGTGATGGGGGTGATGGGGTGATGGGGGTGATGGGGTGATGGGGTGATGGGGGTGATGGGGTGATGGGGGTGATGGGGTGATGGGGTGATGGGGGTGATGGGGTGATGGGGGTGATGGGGTGATGGGGTGATGGGGGTGATGGGGTGATGGGGGTGATGGGGTGATGGGGTGATGGGGGTGATGGGGTGATGGGGTGATGGGGTGATGGGGTGATGGGGGTGATGGGGTGATGGGGGTGATGGGGTGATGGGGTGATGGGGTGATGGGGTGATGGGGGTGATGGGGTGATGGGGGCCGTGGGCGGGAGGAAACTCAAGACACTGCCCAGATGGAAGCGCCTCCTCCAGCCTCTGGACCGGAGAGCGGGTCCAAGGGCCCTGACCACGGGGCCTCCGCACGGCCGCTCTGTCTGAGCTTCTCCCGCTGGCGGCTCCGGGGCCGGGGGCCAGCTCCCCATGGGAGGACACCCTGCCCCGAGCAGGCCCGAGGGAGCATGGGCCGCTGCCATCCTGCCACCCTGGACAGCAGGTGCTCCGGTAAGATCCGGACAGAACGGGGCTCCGAGAGGGACAGGTGCCCCCCCCAGCCACACACACTCACACACTCACACACACACACACACACACACACTCACACACATTCACACACTCACACACACAGCCACACACACACTCACACAGCCACACACACACACAGACACACACACACTCACACACACTCACACACTTACACACTCACACAGCCACACACACACTCACACAGCCACACACACACACACACACACACACACACTCACACACACATTCACACACTTACACACACACACACAGCCACACACACACTCACACAGCCACACACACACACAGACACACACACACACACACTCACACACACACACACACACACACACTCACACACACACCCCACACACACACAGCCACACACACTCACACAGCCACACACACTCACACACACACACACACACACACACTCACACACTTACACACACACACTCACACAGCCACACACACACTCACACAGCCACACACACACACAGACACACACACACTCACACACACTCACACACTCACACAGCCACACACACTCACACACACTCACACCCTTACACACTCACACACTCACACACACACAGACACACACACACACTCACACACTCACATAGCCACACACACACACACAGCCGCACACACTCACACACACACACACACACACAGCTACTGGAGGAAAGAAAACCTCCTCCTGCTCTAAGACCTTCCCTGCCTTCCAGGGCTGGAAGCTGGGACACCTGAGCGGAACCCACTCTCCGCCTGCTGCCACCTGCAGGCCGCTGTGGTTACTGCTGCGCTTCCCCCGGAGCCTCACTCCGTGTGACCTGGGGACCGGGCAGGAAGTGGGGGACGGGGTGGGGGGCAGTTCCGTCTTCTCTGGGCCAGGTTCCCGGTGGAGCTCTGAGTCTGGGGCTCTGGAGAACACGGCTCCTCTCCCAGCAGCTGTGGCATCCGGCTGGGGAGGGGCTGGACTGTGGTCCCCTCATAACCTCCGTCATCCCTGCACGGAGCCGCAGACAAACACACCGATGAAGCAGTGTCAGATGCAGACGTGGCTCCAGGACCAGCCCTCGCACCCAGGCAGGCGGCTCAGAGCACATCCCAGAGAGGACTCCGCAGCCACGGCTGGTCCCTGGAGCAGAGGGGTGCTGGGGGGGGGGGGTCAGCTGGGGAAAGGGAGCTTCCTGTGGGGTGCTAGGTTTCAGGCAGACCAACCTGACCCCACAGGGCTAAATCTTGGGGTGAGCTTTGGAAGTGGGAACTTTCAGTCGAAAATAAGGTCTGTTTTATGACAGTTCCCCCCCCCCCCACACACACACAGGTCCTGCTGGGCCAGGCCTCCTGCTGGCAGGGCGGTGGGGGTGCCAAGGCAGGTCCCCACGCACCCCCACAGCCCCCCCCACCCCCAGCAGGCTGCAGGCCTAGCCAGCCCCAACGCGAGGGAGATGTGAAGCCAGATGACACCTTCTCTTTGCACCTCAGTCTCTGCATCTGCAAAATGGGGGCGCTGACCCAGCTGCTCGCGTGCCACACACACACACACACACAGCCACACACACAGCCACACACACACACACACACACAGCCACACACACACTCACACAGCCACACACACACACACAGCCACACACTCACAGCCACACACACACACACACAGCCACACACACTCACAGCCACACACACACACACACTCACAGCCACACACACTCACAGCCACACACACACACACACTCACAGCCACACACACACACACACAGCCACACACACTCACAGCCACACACACACACACAGCCACACACACTCACAGCCACACACACACACACACTCACAGCCACACACACACACACACACTCACAGCCACACACACACACTCACAGCCACACACACACACACACTCACAGCCACACACACACACACACACAGCCACACACACACTCACACAGCGGTGGATTGCTGCTAAGCCACCGCTGACCCTGCCAGCTCCGGCCGGAGCAGCTCCACCTGCCTCTGCCCTCTCCCCACTGGAGGGGTGGCTTCTTCCATTCTCTGGAGAAAAACCATGGGCCCCTTGAGAGGGCGAAGGGGTGGGGGCACCCCAGCCGCACAGGAGGCCTCCCTGGCCGCTCCTGCCCGGGCGGCTCCGTGGCCGTTCCCGCCGGAGCGGACGCAGGGAGGCCAGGGTGCTGGCGGCCTCCTCAGCACGGGGCTCAGTCCCGTCCCTGCCCTGCCCCACCCCTCCTTGGCCACACTGTGTGTGTGTGTGTGTGTGTGTGTGTGAGGGATGGGGGGACGGAAGGTCTCCATCCTCCCTCACCCCTGCACACAGCCCTAGGCGCCTGGCATGTGGTCCCCTCATAACCTCCGTCATCCCTGCACGGAGCTGCTCCCACACACCTCAGAGTCCTGTTATAAAAAAAACCAGTCAAAACTCCGTCTTACAGTTAAATAGTACAGAAGACAGACGTTTACTGTACAAGCAAATTATAGTGCAAAGCAGTTTCCACCCCTCCCACCCTCTTCCCAGCTCCGGGCGGCCCGATGGGCCATGCGAGGGCAGCAGGTGCTGACACCCCAGCAGGGCAGTATGTCACCGCGGACCCACACCCAGCGACAGGCCACGGCCAGGCGGCAGCCGCCCCGGTCCCCTGTGCTTCCCGCATCAGAGCATCACTTTGGAGCAGCCTCGCCCCCGGGGACCGTGTCTGCAAGCCCAGGCGGTCGGTGCCCGCCGGGGGCCTGAAGACTCCGCTCGGCTGCTGTCCCTTTAAGTCGGGGGGTGGGGGGAGGGCCGTGTATGTCCTGTCCGGGCCTTGACGGGCCTGGAGGTCAGGAAGGGCCGGTGACCTGGGGGGACTACAAAGTGCTGGGCACTGGGCACCCGCGGGCCGAGGACCACCGCCGAGGACGGGAGTGAAGACACGGAGACGGCGGCTGTAGCTGCTTCCTGAGAAGGGGTGGGAGCGCCCCTGGGTGGGGGGAGTCAGCAGGACACCCCAGCAGCTGGTTGGGAGAGATGGAGACTGCGTTTTCCAGTGAGGGCAGGAGGGAGGGGCCGCAGCGGGAGGGTGTGGTGAGCTCCCAGGACTTCCTAACCGCCCTGGGGGTGTCTGTGGGGGGGGGGATGAAGGGGGGAGGAGTGGGGGGGATGGGCAGGCCAGGTGCCATGACAGACACACAGGAGCCTCTTGCAGGGGGCAGTTCCCGTCCGCAGAGGATGTGGCTGGAACAATGGCGGAAAGCCACAGGCTGCCGACTCCTGGGACCTTCCTGCCCTTTCCCACTCGCCTTTCCAGAACTCAAGAACTCTGAGCGGGAGCCCGCGCGGCCTGGGGCGGGGCTGGCTTTCCCACCTGCCCACGGAAGGGGCGGCCGGGGAGGGCCAGGTGCACTGCGCTGAGGCTGGGGGCCCTTCTCCCTCTGTTCCGCCTTCCCCTGGCCCCGGCTCGCACCCACAGCCGGCCCACCGGGACAAACGCCCGAGAGCCACGGGGGTGAGTTCCAGCATCCCACCAGCCTCTCCGCGGTCCCCCCGGGGCCGGCCGCCGGGGGGGGGGGGGGTGTTGCCGAGGGAACGTGGTGACGGCCTGAGGAGGTGCCGGGCTCACAGCCACGGGCTTGGCCTGTAAGAGGCCGCGTGTCTGAAAACGCCGGGAGCTTTTCTATATAAAATCACTTTAAAAACCAGCCTTCGTACGACGGCCGTGGCCCGCGGCCGGCGGAGCGGAGAGTGTGGCAGGGCCTGGGCTGTTCGGCTGGGCCTTCCCAGGAGGCGGGGGAGAGGGGTGTGCACGGCACAGGGACGGTGCTCTCTGAGCTCACCCCGGTGCGTTCTGGGAGAACCTGCCTGGCCTCTGTCTCTCCCCAAACATTGCAATTCTGAGACCAGCCGGGGGCGAAGGGGGACCATGGCCCCACCCAGAGCGCGGTGGGCGGGTGGGTGGGCGCCCGGGGCTGGGAAAGTGCTCGGAGCAGGTGCTTTCACTGGTTTCAGGAACCTGCTGCCACAGGCTGCCGACACCGGGCCTGGGGCCCACAGGCAGCGGGATGGGGAGGGGCTGCTTAGCTGCGAGGGATTGGGGGGGGGGGGCTGACCAGGGGGTGCTCTCATCTCATCTGGGCCGGCGATTCTTTGGAATCGGGCAGGCCCTTTCCCTAGGAGCAGAGAACTCGGACGCGGGAGTCCATGCAGCCTGTGCCCTTGGGCGAGGGTACGGTGAGGGGTGCCCCTCTGAGGAGGGGGACCTTCCAGTTCTGCCTCGATGTGTGTGAATGCGGAGGAAGGGCTGGGCCCGGGAGGTGCAGGGTCTCTGAGGGGGTGGGGGTGGAGGCGGGGGTGAGGTTCAGCTTCTTACCCAGGGCCCTGCGGGTAAGAAGCCGAACCGTGGGCCAGCGCTGCCTCTCCCCGGAGCAGACACGGTCTCTGTCCCCGGAGACCCGGGTCGGTGGCCGCACAGGCACAGCCAGTCGCCAGGGCAGGAGCCGGCATGAGGATGCTTCTCCCTCCGGGCGGTGGGATGAGATGACAGGATCTGGGCTCGGGGTAGGCGTCCAGGGGCCGGTCCTCACCCCTCTGTACAAAGACTCGGCTGGACTGGGTGCTCTCGGAGCCTCCCACCAGCTCCGGGCCCGGGACCCGTGGGCCCTGGGCCCGAGGCGGCCACGGGCCCGTCTCCTTCCCGCCTGAGCCGCGGAGCCGGGCCGGCCCCGGCCGGGAGCGGTCCGCGCTGACCCGGGCGGTCAGTAGGGCCTCCACACGGCCTCGTCCATGCGGCCCGGCGTGCTCAGGGCGGTGGGCGAGTTGCTGTGGCTGCCGTCGGCCTCCACGCCGTCGCTCTGGCCGCCCAGGCTGGGGTTCATGAGGTTGCCGGTGGCCACGGAGGCGGCGCCGCTGGTGCAGGAGGCCAGCATGCGGGTGGGCGAGCGGTCGCCGCCGCCGCCGCCGCCGCCGGCCACCATGGAGAACTGGTAGGAGCCGGAGGACGCGCCATAGTAGAGGTGGTAGGGGGACGGGTTGGCCTGGAAGGGCCCGCTCTGGTTCTGGGCGGCCCCCGGGTACGGCGGCGGGAGGTAGGTGGGGTGGAAGCGGCCAGCGGCGGGCATGCTGGCCACGCTGAGGCTGCTGATGCTCGTGCCCGAGGGCGTGGCGCTGTAGGGGAAGGCCGCCGACATGGTCCCCGGGTAGTGCATCCTGGGGTCCGAGAAGCGGCTGTCCGTGAGGGTCTGGAGCGCCGGGAAGGAGCGGTCGAACTGGCGGGGGTCGGAGAAAGGGTTCAGGTCCGAGGTGCCTGCGGGACAGCAAAGGGGATGGTCAGTCGCAGCTGGACACCCCTCCCCGCCCCCAGCAGACGTCTTTTTTAATAGGTATTTTTAATTGGTTTCAGAGAGGAAGGGTGAGGGGGAGAGAGAGAGAGAGAGAGATAGAAACATCAGTGATGAGAGAGAATCATCGATCAGCTGCTTCCTGCACATCCCACACTGGGGACTGAGCCTGCAACCTGACCGGGAATCGAACTGTGACCTCCTGGTTCATAGGTCTGAGCTACGCAGGTGGGCCCTAGCGGAATTCTTTAAGAATGTCCTCGGTTCAGGGGGTCAAATATAGGGTGGTGAGCACACAACAGAGTATAAAGATGTATTATAAAGTTGTATCCCTGAAATGTATCAATCTTATTAACTAATTAGAGGCACGGGGGCAAGGGGGGCTGCCCTCAGCTCAGCCTGTACCCTCTCCAATCAGGGACTCCCTGGGGATCTGGCCTAAACCAGCAGTCAGAGCTCCCTCTCACCATCCTGGGCAGCAGGCTCCTAAATGCTCACCTGCCTGCCTGCCTGATTGCCTCTAACTGCCCTTCCTCCAGTGCCAGCCTGATCACCCCTCACTGCCTCTGAGTGCTGGCCTGATTGCCCCTAACTGCCCTTGCTGCCAGCCTGGTCACCCCTAATTGCCCCCCCCCCCCACTGCTGGCAAGGTTGCCCCAAATGCCCCCTCCCTGTTGGCCTGGTCACTCCTTACTGGCCCCTGCCCCGGCCCGCCACCCTCGTTGACCCTAACTGCCCCCCCCCCCCCGCCAGCCTGGTTGCCCCCAACTGCCCCCTGCTGGCCTAGTCACCCTCACAGGCCCCCCACCGGCCTGGTCGCCCACGCAGCCTACTTGTTCAGTTGTTTGGTGGTCCCTCGCTAACCCCATGCCAGCCTGGTTGTAGGCAGCCACCTTGTGAGTGTGAGCGCCAATTTGCATATTACCTCTTTATCTTATAGGATGTTACCCCAATAAATGTAATTTAAAAAGAAGCTCTGGCTCTGCTCTTACTGCCTTGACTGCTCGGGGCGGGAGCCCTCCTGACCGGATAATGGTCCTGCCGGGAGGCAGGTGGGCAGGACCGGGCCGAAGGCGGCCACAGGCGCCTCCCGAACTGACGGAGGAGGGGAGCTCTGCTCTGTCTCTGGGACCCTCTCACAGCCGGGCCGTGCAGGGGCCTGTCGGGGGGTGAAGGTGGGCCCCCAGCAGGGACAGTGCTGGCCTGGCCTGGGTGTGGAGAGGGTCTGCAATGGCCCTGTGGGAGAGGGATTTGGAGCCTGCTTTTACAGGAAGGGAAACTGAGGCACAGAGGAAGATTCATTTTCTCGATGCTGCAGAAAGGACTCAAACTCCTCCGAGGCCTCTGCTCTCTGCTTTCCTGGGCTGCTGGGCATGCCCGCACCCCCCTGCCCGGCGGGTGAGCTTCTCCCTGTGTGTGTGTGTGTGTGTGTGTGTGTGTGTGTGGTGGGGGTTAGGCCCAGAGGAGATCTGTGTCTCTCCCCCGTTCCCCCGCACACCCCCTCCCCCCCACCCCGCCCCACACCCCTCAGCCGGGGCCTGTATCTCCGGGCTGCCTGCAGCCAGAGGGGCTTGGTGGCCTAGACCCTGCCCTTGTCAAAGAGACACCAGCGTCCGGCCCAGGTCCTGCCCCTGCTCCTCCAGTTTGGCTCCTCACTGGACTCCAAGACAAGCGCCTCTGGGCCTCTGCCCCCTACGTTTGCACTCACAGACCCCCAAAACCTCAGCATTCACAGGGGCCCTGGGATGGAGTCTAACGCCCTCGGCGGGAAACCTGAGGCCCAGAGAAGGTGAGGCACTGCCTAAGGGGCACACAGAGCACCGGACCCGGCACCAAGTCCTGGGGCTCCAGTCCTGACCCCCACTATGGGTCTGAGAGGCAGCTGTCCCATCCATGAGGCAGCACAGCACAAAGGTTAACTGTGTGTCCTTGGGCAAGTCACTTAACCTCTCTGTTTCAATCTTCCCACATGAGAAGTGGAGACAGCACCCGATCCCAGGAATTAGATCGGTTACTGCGGGCAGAGTGCTCAGAGTGGGGCTGGCGCCGCCATTGTGGCTGTGACACTCCTGCTCGGAGCTCCCGGGACACCTGGCCCCTCAGGGCCCTGCAGAGGTGACCCCTGACCCTGAGCCTCCCTTACATCCTGGCCCCGGGGGGACTCGGGCAGCAGAGGGGTGGGTGAGCCCCCACAGTGTCCTGAGGAAAAGTCTGTCTGGCCCCAACCCCTCGATGCCACCCCGCCAAAGAGGATCAGGGGGACCGGCCTCTGCCCCTGGGCAGCTCCGGGCTGGCACTGCCCACTGGACTGGGGCCGGGCTGAGGACAGACCACTGCAGGCGCCCTCAGGTCTCCTGCTGCCCACATCTGCCTGAGGCGCTGGGACCTCGGTGAGACCTGTAGGTTCCCTGGGCTCCGGGGTCTTCCCGGCTCCGCTGGCCAGTGCCTCCGCAGCTGTGGGCTGGCTCTGTCCTCTGGGTCAGGATGGAATGGTGCTCCCTGCTCAAGGAGGGGAGTATGGGGGAGGAACAAGGGTCCCTCTGGAATGTCTGGTGCCCTCCCCACTGGGCTCCTCGGCTGGTCAGTGCTGCCCTGAAGCCTAAGGGCCAGAGGTGCCGGCTTCCCACCCTCAGGACCCCGAGGTCTCGGGGGCATTGCCTGGCACCCAAACATGGCCAAGCACGAGGCTGGCCCTTCAGCTCTGAGCCCAGGAAGTGAGAGCTGTCCATGGACAGGAACCCCACGCTCCAGGTGAAAGACCCCAAACAGGGACCCGGGAGGAGACCGCAGGGCTGCAGGCCTGGGGGGAGGGGGGGGCCTGGGCTGGTGCGCCTGGCCCTCGGCGTTCACAGGGGCGCCAGGCTCTGAGCAGGGCCTGCCCAGACGGCCTCGGTCCCCTCCTGCGCCCCCCGCCCCCAGGCTGGTGGGGGAGTGTCTGCCCTCAGGACCCCTGAGGCTCCTGCCCGGCCCCGCCCCGCCCAGTAGCCCTAGGAAACCGGAGCTGGCTGGCTGTCGAGCGGCCAACCCCAACACTGGGAGGAAATGTTTATTTTCTTCTCCAAATTGCCCCAGCTGCTGCGTGGCGGCTGAATGAGCCCTTTGAGCTGTGAGAAGCCCCCATTGTGGGCGGCCACGGCCGGGGGGGGGGGGGGGGGGGGGGGGGGAGGGGGCCGGAGGGGATGGGGCCTCGGCTCCGCTTGCCAGTGACCAAAGCCGGGGGTCAGAGCTGTTAACGGGCACCTCGAGGAGCGGTGGCGGGGTTCCCGGAGGGGATCCCCGGGATGGATCTGAAGGCAGAGGCTGGCCCCACCAGAAGGGGAGGGCCGGTGAGAGGGCCCCAAACCCAGCCCTGCAAACACCCCACTGAGGCAGGCACCTCCTTCCTCCCTTTCGCAGGCGGGAAAACTGAGCTCAGAGAGGTGAAGTGACTGGCCCAGGAACACACAGCCCGTGCCCGGCAGGGGCAGAGTTCCGAGCCCGGCCCATCTGACTGCAAAGTTCATACTTCTTTCCTGTCCTGGTTGTCAAGGGCCCTTCTGCTCATGCCAAAAGGAGCCAGGCCTGGGAGAGGGCGGCCTGAGCCCAGTGCTGGGGGGTCAGCGAGGGGCTGGGAAGCCCTCTGGGGTGCAGCAGCAGGGGAAGGACCGGGTCAGCTGCACCCACACAGGCCCCACCTCCCTGGTCCGCGCCCCCCCCGCACGTACCTTGGATGGGGGTCTGGGCCTGGCTGTTGAAGTGGCTGGTGGTGCTGAGCGAGCCGCGGGGGCTGGGCATGCTGGGCGTCACCCGCATGCGCACCCGCTCCAGGTCCCCGAAGCGGTCGGGGAAGGCCTTGGCCTGGTCCTCCAGCTTCTGCCGGTGCCCTGCGGAGGAGGGAGCCATCAGAGCCCGTTCCCGAGAGGCCCCGGGACACAGACATGCCTCCTCCGCGGCCGGGATGTCCGCCCCGAGGCTGAGGCTCGGGCTTCTGCACGGAGACCCTCAGTCACTAGCCATCTCCCCTCGGGCTCTCCACAGACTCTCTGACAAACCTCACCGCTGCCTTCCTGAGCCGGCTGCCCACTCTCATACCTGGCCCTCCACAGCACGCTGCTCGGCAGAAGGGGAAACTGAGGCCACGGGCGTGGGCAAGTGACTCCAGCAGGCGCCCACGGGGGATCAGGGAGAGAACCTGGAGTGCTGCCATCTTCCGTCCCCCAGCGTCCCAGGCCCACCCCACCCCTGGAGGCGGCCCTGGGGTGAGACTGTCACTCCATCCCGCCCCGAGTCACTCGGACCCACAGGCCTCCTGTCAGGGCCTCAGACAGAAGGAAATGGTCGCCAGGACACGGAGCAGAGGCCGTGGTGCTTCGCCGAGGGCTGGCCTCCCCTCTGACTGGAAGGTGGGGACCGGGCCAGTGCACCTGGAGGAGCGGCCGGCGTGTACCGGCACTTCTGCTGTGGCCGCCTTCTCCCGTGGCCCCTCCTGCTGTGATCCCTCCTGCTGTGGCCCCTCCTGCCGTGGCCCCTCCTGCCGTAACTACCTTCTCCCGTGGCCCCTCCTGCCGTGGCCCCCTCCTGCCGTAACTACCTTCTCCCGTGGCCCCTCCTGCCGTGGCCCCCTCCTGCCGTGGCCCCCTCCTGCCGTGGCCCCTCCAGCCGTGGCCCCTCCTGCCATGGCCCCTCCTGCCGTGACTACCTTCTCCCGTGGCCCCTCCTGCCGTGGCCCCTCCTGCCGTGGCCCCCTCCTGCCGTGGCCCCTCCAGCCGTGGCCCCTCCTGCCATGGCCCCTCCTGCCGTGACTACCTTCTCCCGTGGCCCCTCCTGCCGTGGCCCCTCCTGCCGTGGCCCCCTTCTGCCGTGGCCCGGCCAGTACAGGGGGGCCCAGTCTCTGCTCCAGGCCCAGGGTGGCCACGCCCTGCTCCGTGCAGCCAGCAGAGCCTCCCTCAGGGTCCTCGGAAGACGTGGAGCTCGAGGGACCACACGACCACACACACACACATGCACACACACGCACACGCACACCCCCCTCTTCAATGACTCGCTTTCCATTTCACAAGCAGCCTGCGAACATCTACAGAAATAACGCACAGCAGACAGGGCTGCGGCTCCCGGGAGCCGCCCGGAGCCCTGGCCCAGAAACCCCGTGTGGGTCTTTCCTTCCAGCCCCCGTTCCGCACGCACGGACGTTCCCGAAGGGGCTCAGCCTGGCGGTGTCCGTCTGTCACCTGCTTCCTGGAGCGCCCCTGGAGCCGCCTCCGTTCTCCCACCCGCCACAGGGGAGGACAAACCCGCCCACGGAGACAACAGACCCCCACGAGGGGGCCTGCCCGCTGCGCGGGGTGTGTGTGTGTGTGTGTGTGTGTGTGTGTGTGTGTGTGGTGTCCCTCGCTCCGCCCTCACACTCACCGGCACCGCGTTCACTCAGCCCCTCTGCTCAGGGGGACGCTCAGCTGGCCCCCCGTTTCCCGCATTGTCCTCTCACATCCCCGTTCACTCCGAGCTCTGGGGGCGCCAGGCAGAGGGCTGAGCATCCGGAGCGCGCTGCTCACCCGAAGGAGGCTGCCCACCTGCTCCAGCCACCCCACGGCGGGGCCCGTGCAGGCTGGTGCCCTCCCCCCTTCACAGGCAAGAGAAATGGCAGCTCGGAGGTCCCAGAGCGAGGACGGGGAAGGAGGCCCCGGACCGAGACCCCTTGGGAAAGAATGCGGGAGGATCCCAGGGAGGGGCAAGGCCTGCCTGAGGTCTTAGGTCCGCCGTGATGCGCGGAACTCTAGACGGACAGGCAGAGAAGAGAGAAGCAGGTGGGAGTTAAATCAGAATCCTCACCGTCCTTCCCGAGGCCTGGAAAACGGCATCTTTGGGGAAGTGTCACCACCACTGGGGATGAGGGGGAGAGTCAGAGGCCCAGCAAGGGGCCGCACTTCTGGCTTCCAAAATGGGGGTGCGACGGGTCCCGGGAGCCCAGACCCCACGCCCTCTACACACCCTGCCGCACGCTCACACGGGCCTCCGAGCCCTCAGACACGGAGCAGGAGTCCTGGGAGCCACGCCCGGCTCAGTGAGACGCCGAGAGCCAGGGACCCACTTCCTCCTCCTCCGAGGCCCCAGCCCGGAGCCCGGGGACACGCGGCAGCTGGAATGAAGCCACAAGGCCTCCGGGCAGGGCCCCTGCTGCCTCCTTGGTAACAACGGGGACAGTATGGGTTCGGGGGAGCTCAGCGGGCACTAGGGCCTATGGGGGCTGCCTATGGGGGCAGGCAAGTCAAATAACGGAGGCACATGGGGTGGGTGGGGACTGGGGCAGACCAGAGGGGATGTGCCTCGTAAGGGGGTAGTTACCATCGAGTACAGCGGACTGGTGCTCTGATGAGGGTGTGTGTGTGTGTGTGGGGGGGGGGGTGCGGGGGGAGGGGGGGTATATGAGCTCAGTGTTGCCAGAGCTTCCAAAACCATAAACCTGTTTTTATATGAAATCTCCCATATTCTATATGTTGGCAATTAGTTCAAATACTGAAAAGAAAAAAAAAAAGCGCCAAACTCATCACTTTGTAGGAGGCGTCCTGCCCAGAGGCTGCCGGTGCGCGTGCTCCAAGTTCAGTGCTTCATTATCCGGCCAGTCGGCTGGGCCTCAGCCGGGGGAGGCCCCCGAAGACGGCAGCCGCGGAGTGGACACGGGGGGACGAGGGGACTCAGAGCCTCTCCAGGCGGGAGGCGGCGGGCGCTGGGGCCGCAGGCCGGCCCGACAGCAGTGGGCGCTAAGGGTCCGGTGTCTCCGCTCGGCCTGAGCCCACGGGGCTGCACAGGAGCTGGTGCAAAACCTCAGGCCCCGTTACGCTCCTCACGGCGCATCAAGGCCGGCTTCTGAGTCATGCCTCTGACGGGGTGTTTGCAGTCACTCTGTGGCCCAGCAGGAGGAGGGCGGGCCGGGGTTCGAGGCTGGGCCCTGCTGCTTGCAGCCTGGCGGCCTCACAGAGCCACACTCCCTTCCCCCCACCCCGAGCCGCAGGGTCCCTGTCAGGGCACCCAGAGGCTGTGGCGCTGGCCGGACACGTTCGGGAGCGCGCTCCACCCACTCGGGTCCCCACCCCCTCACTCCAGGGAGGCGGGGCCATCGCCCGCACGCCGGACCGGGACCCCCAAGGCCCAGGTTGGTCGTGTCTCCGTGTGTCTGGGACACAAAGCCGGGACAGCGCAGCCGGCACTGCCACCCAGGACCCAAGAGCTCCAGGTGCTCCTTCTCTTGACACATTCCTTGTTGCTCCCATTGTACAGACGGGGCCACTGAGACCTCAAGGCGAGAGGTACGCTCAGGGCGTGGTCTGGGATACAATCGGGACTCTGCCCGCCCCTGAGCACGTGTTCCCACCGCGCGGGTCCTGCCGCCAACCCGGGCAGACTTCCTGGAGGAGGGGGCGCCAGCAGCACGCTGGGAATGGCTTCCTTGTTGCTGTGGAGGCTGCAGGGAGGGGCCCCGGGGAGCCGAGGCGGCTCCACTCGGCCAGGGTGCCAGAGAGTCTCAGCGCCAGGGGCCGGCCTTCATGGCGGAGCAGAAGGAACTTCCTGTGCCCCAGGGAAGGCGACGCGGCCGCAGAACAGACCTCTTTCATGTGGCTGCCCGCGCGGGACCTCTCGCGGTGCCTCCGTTTCCCCGCCCAGGCTGCTCACGGAGCCCCTCTGGCCCGGGACGTCTCTGGCTTCGGGCTGCAGGCACCAGCCGCTGGCCAGACGGGGACCCCAGCATGGAGAAGGCAGGGCTGCCTGCTCCCGGGCCCACACACCACCGCCTCCTGCTGCTGCGGCCGCGCCAGGGTTTCTCTCCCTCCACACTCAGAGCCGAGGCTCAGGCCCCGCCCGGCCAGGGTTTCTCTCCCTCCACACTCAGAGCCGAGGCTCAGGCCCCGCCCGGCCAGGGTTTCTCTCCCTCCACACCCAGAGCCGAGGCCCAGGCCCGGCCCGGCCCGGAATGCTCTCCTGTCCCTGGGGCTCAGCCCAGGAGCTCCTCCTCAGAAGCCCCCTCCTCCCGCACGGAGCCCAGCCCCTCTGCCGGCTGGAAGCAGCAGTCGGCAGTGCAGGCCGGAGCAGCCGTGCTCACTGGGTGCTTCCTGACTCCCTCCCGTGGCTGAGCAGGTGATGCTGCACCGTCCCCGCTGGGGGCCTGCCCCTGTCCTCAGGAAGGGGAGACACGGCCTGGAGGGGTCAGGGACACGGTCAGGTCCCGGGAAGCACCGCCCCTTCCTTCAGGGGCCCTTCCTGCAGGAGAGGGGCCTGGGCTTCGACACCAGGGGCTCCAGGCGCAGTGTTAGGGCCCAGCCCGGGATCAGCCCGAGGGTTCTCGGCAGGCCCGGGAGGGTGGGCGGGGGGAGAAGGTGACAGCCTCAGGGCCTCTCTCGGAGCCCTGCCTGCTCTGGAGCTCAGCGCGCCCCGCTCTATCGCGCCTAGTCCCTCTCCTCCTCTGGGACTCAGTTTCCACACCTGTAAAATGGCCATCATATGGTCAACTCCTGAGAGTGAGGAGGAGCTGAGGACAGAGCCCAGGACTGAGAAGCAGAGCACTTGGGGGGGGGGGGGAGGCAGGGAGCACCTTGGAGCCCAGGACCTGGCTCGCCACTGGGCTCAAACCACTGACAGCCCCTGCAGCGCCTCCAAGCCGGCGATGCTGCGATTCAAGACTGCTACGGCCGAAACCGGTTTGGCTCAGTGCATAGAGCGTCGGTCTGCGGACTGAAAGGTCCCAGGTTCAATTCCGGTCAAGGGCATGTGCATTGGTTGCGGGCACATCCCTGGTAGGGGGTATGCAAGAGGCAGCTGGTCGATGTTTCTCTCTCATCGACGTTTCTAGCTCTCTATCCCTCTCCCTTCCTCTCTGTAAAAAATCAATAAAATATATATTAAAAAAAAAAAAAAGACTGCTACAGTCACCCCATTTTGCAGATGGGAAAGTGGAGGCACGTGGTCAAGGCCAAACCTAGAGAGGTCAGCACACTGCATGTAACTTGGCTGCTGAGGTCTTGGCCTCCCAAGACCTCCGAGAGAGGCGAGCTGGGCTGCCTGGCACCGAGGTGTGGCTGGCGAGAGGCCAGCTCCGCGTCCTGTCTGGGCGGCGGGGCGGGGCCCGGAGGCCACCGCAGCCGGAGGGCAGGGAGCAGAGGCGCTGGGCAGGGCCACGGGAACGGGGTCATCTGTGGGGAACCATGTGGGCACCCAGATGCAGCCACTCGGCTGCCTGGCCAGGCGCTGGGGCGGCCACAGCCCAGACACAGCAGCCACTGTCTGCCCAGCTGAAGGGTGGGGCACCCAGGCCCTGGGCCCGCTCTGCGGCCTGTCAGGAGATTTACACCCGACTCTTAACAACCGCATGGAAGCAGGGGCGGGTGCTGGGCCCGGGTGGTCGGCCGTGAATCGGCCCCCTGTGAGCAGATGAAAGCCGGCCGGTGGCTGGCGGGGGGCCAGCGGGCAGGGAGGCAGCTCCTCCCTCCCAGGCCTGCAGCCGGGCTTCCCAGGGCCTGGGCTTGATTAGGGAGCCGGGGAGGTCTAAGGTTAACCCCTTCCCTCCCGCGGGCACACTCCCCCGGGGATCGTGGGGGGGGGCAGGAGCAGTTGGCTCTCCTCCATGGGGGTGACCCTCGGCCTCCCCCCACCTGGAGCAGAGGGCAAACCCGGCAGCATTAGCTGCGGGTGCTTTTCCTGCCCCTGCCCCTGCCCCTGCCCCTGCCCCTGCCCCTGCCCCTGTCCTGCCCCTGCCCCTGCCCTGCCCCTGCCCTGCCCCTGCCCCTGCCCCCGCCCTGCCCCCGCCCCCGCCCCGCCGGGAGCCTCCAGCAGCCACAGGGGCTGCTCACCTCCTTCGGCCGCTGCTCACATGTCACCCCTGCAGGAGGTTCCCCTGTCCCCCACCCCTGCCATGTCTCAGCCCCTACGTGCTGCCTGCTCACTCCAGATTTTCCTTTCTTCACAGGACTTCATATGACCTGAAACTAAATCAGCGAATCATTTGTTTACTTCACTGACTCCATAGTATTTATCGAGCACCTACTGAGTGCTCCTGTCTGCATGCCAGGGTCTGCTCCAGCGCCTGACAAGACAGAGGGAACATGCTGGCCCCGTGGGACGCAGGCACGAGCGGGGAGACGAGAGAGAAAGAAGAGAAATGCGTGAACGTCACGGCATCTTAGAAGGGGCTCGAGGTCACGTGAGAGCCGGAGGTGGAAGGGGTTGGGGGTTTGCTGTGCCTGTGATGTGAGGCGGGGTGTCAGCGAGGGGCTCACAGCCACGTTTGCAGAGACTTTAGGGAGGGACGGAATGAGCCATGAATCCGGGGGTGCCCGGGGGTGGCGGGGGCATTCTAGGTAGACGTGCAAAGGCCCTGAGGCAGGGGTGTGACTGCCCACTTCAAAGACCGGCCAGGGGGCCGGCGAGGGGAGGTGAGGCCGGAGGAAGGCGTGTGAGAGGAAGGCAGAGGAGTGATGGGCACGGGTCAGGTGGGGCCTTGTTGCTATGGTGATAACAGAACTGTTTACCATCTCTCCCCAGCCCTGTGTGTGAGACCCATCTGCTGGGGTTCACGGAGCGTCTAGCTTCTAGAACAGTGCCCGCCTCACGTGGTGCCTAGGAAAACATTTGTTGAAAGTCTCCCACATACATTCTGGGGAAGGGCCCGCAGGCAAGGTGCCAGGGCTGCCCTCCCGGCCTCGAGCGGGATCAGGAACCTGGGCCGACCCCTCAGGGACCAGCACCTGCTAAGCCTGGAGGACGTGGAGCGTGCAGTCCCCAAACCGGTCCACGGCGGAGTCCCCGCCCGGATCCTGGACCCGCTCAGCCCCCTGCTTTGTGACGAGCCCCCGTGACCGTGAGGGACACCAGGATCGAGAACCTCAGAAACCGAGGCCACACAGGCAGGAAGCCACCAGCCAGCCTCAGCCCCGCCGGCCACCTGGCTGCAGACGGGGCCCGCTCTGCAGGGCACTGGAGGGGAACGGCCCGGCCACAGAACCCACAGCGGCCTCAGAGCTGCAGGCGCCATCCTCGGCTCCCTGGACCCGCTCCGGCTCCCAGCCCACACCACAAGAGGCTCGGCCCTCCCACGGGGACACAACGCAGGGGAAAGGCCCAGAAAGAGAACCCTGACATAAGCCACGAGGGCTCCTGAGCGCTCCCCGCAGGAGGGCAGCTGCAAGCGTGGCGAATGCCACAAGAACCCCCCGGAGGAGATGCAGCGTGGTCCCCATTTCACAGAGGAGCACGCGAAGGGGAGAGGCCCTTCCTGGCGGCGTGCCAGCCTGAGCCCCAGGCGGGAGCCCTGGGTGCACTGAGGCTCACCCTGGAGGAGGTGGCTTTGCCGCTTGGCCTGACTCTTCCCGGGGCCATTGAGGGCCAGTGAATTAGGCTTTGCACAGGGCCTGGCACTCGGGAGGGCTGGCTGACCAGCAGCGGGAAACTGAGGCCCAGAAGGTCACAGGCGGGAGGCCAGGCTGGGACTGGAAGCCAGGGTGCTGGGGAGACCTGACCTGAGGGCCGGGCCGGGCCAGGGCCAGGGGCAGGGGGGGAGGCCTGCAGGTCCCCAGGGAGAAGCCCTGGAGAACTGCCCGCCCTCCCCGCATGCCCACAGCTGCTCTTCTCTATCAATGAGCTTTTGCTGAGGTTTTATTTGAACAAGTCCCTTTAAAACCACTGATCTGGCCTGGGCCAGGGCCCGGAGAGGGGCGCCACCTGCCTCAGGTCACGCAGCCGGCCTGGCCTCAGACTCCGGCGTACCTCCGGGCCTGGCTTCCCTTCCCGCTGCCTCTTCCTGTGCCACCCACACCCCCACCAGCTCGCGCCAAGGGGCTGTCTCAGGTGTGGTACCCCAGGAGAGACCGGCAGGCAGGGGGAGGCCACCTCTCCACCCTCATGGTGGGGGCCGGTGGGCAGCTCTGGGCTGGGCGGCTGCACTCGGAGGGCTCACGGGGATTCCAGATGCTGCCCGGCCCCTGGGACCCTTCCTCCCAGGCTCTGAGCCCCGGATAACGCACCTCTCCACTCTGGGTGCTCACTGCTTTGTACCGCATCAGTCACACTGAGCCCAACTGTGGCTCCATCCATCCCGATTCTGCCCCTGGAGACTCCCAAGAGAATATCACCTCCCTCAACAGAAGCTTAGACCTTTGTTACTATGGCCCAGGGGTCTCAGCAGCCACCCTCGTGGTGGTGGTGATGGGAGCCCAGGGAGACGGCCCAGCGCCAGAGGTAACAGAACACAATCCATGACTCACGAGGAGCCTCCTGTTCTGCAGCCAGAGGCTAGCCACCGTGGGCACTGACCTCTAGGCCTGCAGGGAGGGGGGCATTGTCCCGATTCCTGGAGGAGGTAAGCTGATGCCCAGAAAGGTCTGCCACCTGCCCAGGGCCCCCTCGCCAGGCACACTGGCGTGGACTCTGCTGCCTGCACCATGGCCGGGGACACACCAGGCTGTGCCCGCCTCTATCACCTGGACATGCTGGGGAAGCACGGACCCAGCTCCCCGAGGCTGAGGCCAGAACGGAGACATGACGTTGGAGCTCTGAAGCCCAAGGCCAGGGCACAGATACATCCATGTCTAATCCCAGCAGGAACCTGACCAGACCAGTGCCTGCTGGGAGCGGCCTGCCTCTGGGCCTGGTGACCGTGTGCGACAGCACAGGGGAGGCCGCAGAAGGCGGTCCTGAGGCCGGAGAGGGCTCTCCCAGGGCCAGCTCTGGGTCTTCCCTGGACGCCCGGGCCCCATTCCCAGCGAGACACCCACGCTCGGGGCCAGGCCCGGGCGCCCTCACTGGCCACGCCCTGGTAGCCACTCTCCCGCTGTGAGCCTCCTGGGCACTGAGAGGCCGGGAGTGTGTCCTCCTGCCCCAGGCTCACTCCCTCCTGGGCGGGGACCAGAGGCTGTCTCTGCGACCCTGCACGTCCCCCTGGAGCCAAGACAGTGTGAGGCCCCAGCCAGGACCCCCACGTCCCCAGGCCTGGATCCTCTCCTCACTGGGCCTGGGTGACCCTGTGGCTCTGCTGTCAGGAGGATCTCACGTGAGACAGTAAATGTGAGAGGCTGTCTACACTGCAAGGGGCCACAATTACACAGACAGACAAGGACAGGGCAGCTCTCAACGCACCGGCGAGTGTGCGCGCGTGAGGGGCAGTCCAGACAAGAGCTCTGCTCAGAGCTCAGGAGCAGCCGGTCCAGAGATGGCCAGCTGGTTCTCTGCTTCAGTCATTCATTCATTCATCCGTTCATTCATTCATTCATTCATTCCTCACTCTTTCACCCAGTGACCACAGGCCTCTGGCCCACTGTGGCAGCTGCCCTTCCAATTCCCTAATCCGAACCTGCAAACCCCAGGCCCTTCGGCAGGCAGAAGCAACGAAACACAAACTCTCTTTGATGCTAAAATGCAGGAACAAGGGGTCCCTACACACAGCAGGTGCGCAGTAAATACCTGCAGAATCGCATTTGCATTCCTGATCTTGACCCTTGGGCCCTGGGGTCAGCATGCCCGGCCTCTGGGCGCCTTGAGGAAGTCACATACTTAGATTCAAAGCAAGAGTTTCCAGGGAGGGGACCGGCCTCCTTCAGCCACTGGCGGAGGGAGCTGGGGTTGAGCGGAGCACACTGGAGCTCTGAACACACACATACATATTCTCTCTCTCTCTCTCTCTCTCTCTCTCTCTCTTCCTCCCTCCTCCCCCTCCCCTCTTGCTTTTTCCAGCCTCTTCCTTTCTTTAAGGATGCAAGTCCATTCTCCCCAGCAGGCTCCCAACTGTGGTCACCCCACACTGATCCTGCTGTCTCCCGGTCCCAGCCTCCTCTCTGGCCTCCTGAAGTCCAGGCCGAGCACGGAGGGCTGGGGGCTCTGCCGGCAGGCACGCAGTGTGTGGGGGTGCAGGGCAGAGGACCACACTCCCCGCCCCCCAGGAGTGCTCCCAGAACCCAGCGCCCTCTGCCTGACCTCGGCGGCCGCCCTTCTCCCTGGGGACCCCCCCTTCCCCGCCTGGGGGACTCGGTGGCGCTGGCACTTACGTCTGGGCTCTCGAGGTCCGTCCACAGTCACCTTGATGGCTCGGTGGTAGGTGGCCACTTGGGTGGGGTTGGTGAACACGGTGATGGTCAGGGTGAAACTCTTCCCTGGGGGAGCGGGAAAAGGCAGGAGGTTGGTACCCGGACGGAGCCGCTCACCGCACGCTGGTCTCCCCGAGAAGCCCCCTAGCCTTCCAGAAGGGGCAGGCGCCCTCCTGTGGCCCTGGGCAGAAGGTGGGCTCTGGGTGACGTTCAAGCTGCTGGGGCTGGCATTCGAGGCTCCAGGAGGTCTGGCGCCAACTCTATTTTGCCTGCACCTCCCCGCTCTGCTCTGGCCGCCCTGGCTTTCCCCTGTTTCTTATCCTGCTTGTGCTCCTGCCGTGCAGAGACCCCTGTGATTTGGGGGGGGGGGAGCAAGGAGGGAGAGATACGTATTTCCCCCTGAAAGTACAATAATTAAGGATTTTTATAGAGAATTGTAAGAACATAAGATATAAGAAAGAAGAAGTTCATAGCAGCACAATCTACAATAGCTAGGATCTTCAAACAGCCTAGGTGCCCGTCAGCGGATGATTGGATCAGAAATCTATGGTACATCTCCACAATGGAATACTATGCTGCCATGAAAAAAGAAAGGAGTTCTTATCAGTTGCAGCAACCTGGATGGAATTGGAGAACATCATGCTGAGAGAAATAAGTCAGTCAATGAAAGAGAAACACCACATGACCTCACTCATTTATGGATAACAAAGAACATTATAAACTGATGAACCAAAAGATAGATACAGAGACAGTAAAGCAACAAGCTGACTGTAAATTACAGTGGGGAGGGTAGGGAGATCTGGGGGAGGTAAGAGATCAACCGAAGGACTTGTATGCATGCATATAAGTACAACCAATGGACACAAAACTCTGGGGAGGGAGGGCATGTATGGGAGTGGGGGGGCAATGGTAAGATATGTACACATATAATAATTTAATAATAAAAAAAATAAATAAATAAAAAGAAAGAAGAAAATGCCCATAATCCCACCAGTCAGAGAGAAACACTGTTACTACTTGGTGCTTTCTCCTCTGATCCTTTTCCTGTGGGTATGAACATTTAAAAAGTTGCAGAGATTCCAATATATACTAATAAAAAGGTGATATGCTAATTAGACCGGGAGACCTTCCAGACAAAGCCATGGTGGCGGGGCTGAGGAAGAGGCGGTTAGGGGTGATCAGGCCGACAGGAGGCCAGTGGGGGGCAAGCAGGGGGGCCCAGTTGGGGGCGAGCAGGCTGGTGGGGAGGGCAGTTGGGGGTGAGCAGGCCAGCAGTCCATGGCAGTTGGGGGTGATCAGGCCAGCAGGGGGACAGTTGGGGGCGAGCAGGCTGGTGGGGGGGGGGCAGTTGGGGGAGAGCAGCTCGGCAGGCAGAGTGGTGAAGGGAGATCAGGTAGGCAGGCAGGTGAGTGGTTAGGAGCCAGCAGTCCTGGATTGTGAGGATGTCCGACTGCCGGTTTAGGCCTAATCCCACAGAGATCGGGCCTAAACTGGCAGTTGCACATCCCCCAAGGGGTCCCAGATTAGAGAGGGTGCAGGCCAGGCTGAGGGACACTTGCCCTGTGCACGAATTTTGTGCACCAGGCCACTAGTGTGTGTGTGTATTTGTACCCTGCTTCGTTTTTTTTTTTTTCTTTCTTTTTTCCTTTCTATTCTTTTCTTTTCTTTCTTTTTTTTTTTTTTTTTTTTTTTAATATTTTATTGATTTTGTACAGAGAGGAAGGGACAGAGATAGAAACATCAATGAGAGAGAATCATCGATCAGCTACCTCTTGCACACCCCCTACTGGGGATATGCCCGCAACCAAGGTGCATGCCCTTGACCGGAACCGAACCCGGGACCCTTCAGTCCCCAAGCCGACGCTCTATCCATTGAGCCAAACCGGTTTTGGCCCCTGCTTCATTTTTCATCTAACATCACATCATAAGCACTTTCCCATGTCATTAAAAATTCTTCATAAACTTCATTTTTAATGGCTGCAAAATATTTCAACTCATAGGAGCCTCATCTTTTATTCATTTCAGCTCCCTGCTGCTGACTCCTTACGGTGTGTGCGGCTGGGGCTGGAAGGGGCTGATGTGGGAGCTGCCGACATTTCATTTGTAGACACAACTGTTATTTCCAGGACTCTGTTCTATTTTTAAATAGACATTTGGCTCCAAAGTCTCCATTCAAAATTCCTGAGAGGGGAAAAAACTTTTAAAATAATTTGTTTTTTTACCATTTGAAATAAAACGAAAATGACCTTCTGCTTCTAAGAGTCTTTGTCTGCATCTCCGCTGGTTTCCTCAGCACGGATTCCAAGAAGTGGCCGCTGAGTTCATGGCAGCCGAGGGGTCCGATCTCTCCTGAGAGATGAGATGGCGCTCCAGAGAGCCACCGTGATTGGCGTGAGGCCGAGGGTCCCCCTGGCGCCATTAGCACCATCTACTGAGGTGGAAGATCTTTCAAATGCTCCTGACCGAACCGGTCTTTTTTCTAATACTAGTCTGAATGACACGTTTTATATGTTTATTATCCATCCTAACCCAACACAAATTATGGCTTTGTGTTCTTTCATAATTTCGTATTAAGGTTTCAGTGACTTTAAAACATCGTTCTGTAGCCCTAGCCAGTTTGGCTCAGTGGATAGAGAGTGTTGGCTTGGGGACCGAAGGGTCCCGGGTTCAATTCCGGTCAAGGGCATGTACCTCGGTTGCAGGCCCAGGCCCTGGTTGGGGCTCGTGCAGGAGGCAACCAATTGATGAATTTCTCTCACATCGATTTTTTTCTCTCTCTCTTTCCCTCTCTCTCCCACTCTTTCTAAAAATCAATGGAAAAATATCCCCGGGGGGGGGGGGGAGAATAAGACAAAACACCATCCCTCCGTCATCAGCGTGTTAACACCTCCCTGTCCTATTTGTGGCGACCAGTTGCCCCGCTTGCTGGCCTTTACATTTCGCTCCCTGGCTCTGAGTGGGTTGGCATTTTCACTTCTTCCTCTGGTTTGTGATTTCTCCTATCATTTTTTTTGTGTGGGCAGGTTGCCCTGGGTAACAGGGCCGGAAAAGGTTTGCCTCTGATGAACTGTGTCCTCTTTACTTTCTACATCTAATTCTCTGATTCTTCGGGGGATGACTGCTGCGTGAGGTATAAGGGGAGGATTCTTCCTCAAAGGGCACCCCCCGTTTTCCCAGCGCCTCCCTGCAATGGGAGCACCCCCACATGCCTGCTCTCCGTCACCATCAACGCCTCCACACAGGTGGGATTGGGAGGATGTGGGGGGGCTTGGCTGGTCCCCCAAGTCAAACTTGGCCTCTGTCTGAGCACCCCTATCTCTCTCTCTCTCTTTTTTTTTTTTTTTTAAATATATTTTATTGATTTTTTACAGAGAGGAGTAGAGAGGGAACGTCGATGAGAGAGAAACATCAACCAGCTGCCTCCTGCACACCCCCTACCGGGGATGTGCCCGCAACCAATGTACATGCCCTTGACCGGAATCGAACCTGGGACCTTTCAGTCCGCAGACCGATGCTCTACCACTGAGCCAAACCGGTTTCGGCAGCACCCCTATCTCTGATCCCAGTTACAGGCTTGGAGACTCCCAGGGGCTGGGTCACTGGCCCGGGGCACCTGTGTCCCCCAGGGCGGGCTCAGGGTGGGCATGGAGGGCGGCTGCCCGAAGGGACCCCTCTGCTGACCCTGTGCCCCCAACGGCCCCCCAAGGCCGGTGGGTGGGTTTGATCGCCCCACCTCACAGGTGTGAGATGAAAGCAGCGAGACTGACAGCTCGCAGTCCTCTCTGCACGGTCCTTTCGGAGTGCTGTTGGCCCAGTGCTTCCCGTCCCAGACGCAGGCGACTCCAGAACCAAGGCCACCGGCCGGGCCGCTGGGGCCACCCCCAGGGACCCAGGGGCTCTGAGACGTCAGGGCTGGGAGGATGGGGCTCCCGCGTAAGTGACCGGAGCTGGAAAGGGTGGGCCCCTCTGGGAGAACGTTCCTGAGCCAGTGGCTAAAGGCAGGGATGCAAATGGCCCCCACGGTCCCTGCCCCGGAGTCCAGGGTCCGAGGGATACATACGTTCTCTCCTTCTCTGACCACAGGGCACTTCCTGTGACCTCTGAAAACAGGGCGTGCAGAGGCCAGGGAAACGCCAGGCAGCGGGGCTCAGGCTCCCGGCTCGCCCTTTCCAGGGGACCCTCCTGCTGCTCTCCCTCACTCTGAAGTCACTGCCCTCCTGGGCCCCCCGACCCCCACCCAGTCAGGCACTCTCTGGGGTGCCTGGGCCTCTCTGTCCATCGCTTCCTTGGTCAGAGGAGTTTAGGTTACCGCAGCCAGAGGGCGGCCAGGCGGGTGGGCCCCAAGCCCCTGGACCCCCCATTCCTCCTCTAATCGCCCCACCTCCCTCAGGTCTCTACTGAAAAGCCACAATCTCAGGGCGGCCTGCCCCGTCCCTTTCGCTAAAGTGGGAGTCAGTCACCTGACATCTGCAGCCTCCTCCGGAGCCGAGTGTGCCCGGGAACTGGGGTAGGAAAGAAAAGAACAGGCCGTCGCACCACCCCTAACCTCCAAACGAAACTTAGCATCTCTCTCGGGCCCGAACGGAGGCAGCCAGCCACCCAGCACCGCAGAGGTCCCTGCGACCTTGTCACAGCGACGTCACAGGTGTCCGCGTCTCCCGTTACAGATGCTGCAGGTTTCCCTAAATACCTCCTGCGCCCGTCACAACCCCGAGTCACGGCCGTCACGTTGTTTGATATGCTAACCGGTGGGCACGTTTGTCACGATGCGAGAAGACAGCTTGCTAGATACGCTTTCACATAGTTGGGTCCCAATGTGATTGTGTTTTATTCTGTTCCCTGAAAAGCACTGTCCTGAGGCTGGCCGAGGGGCCCGCGGGGCGAGGAAAAGATACAAGAGGCTCACCCAGACGCATCATCAACCTTCCCTCGCGCCCCGCCTGAGTTTCCCCCAAATGCTTATTACTTCTAACAATTCATCCACTTATTTTTCCTGTCTCCCAGGACTGGCCTGTAAGCTCCCTGGAGACCAGGCTTCTTCCTGTTCTTCGTTGCTGTTTCCCAAGCCCCTTGGACAGCATCTGGCATGCAGTAGGTGCTCAATAGATGCTTGTTAAACGGATGAAGGGCAGAGGTGACTGCTCCCATTTTACAGATGAGGAAACTGAGGCCAGGTCACACAGCATCCAGGCAGAGCCCAGGAGAGATTGGAATGGGATGGAGCCAGCCCCTCTACACAGATACTGAGGGCCTGCTGGGAGAAGGCCCTGTCCCCACCAGGCAGCAAACCACAGGACACCTGAGGTCACCAGCCCTCCTCACAGCTTCCTCTCAGTTCCCAGGCCTGGCACTAGCCCTCCCGGCACTCCCGAGAGGCGGGAGCGGGCAGGAGGGAAGGGGGAGGCTGGGACCTAGGAGCCGGAGTGAGAGGAAGGAAGCAGGTAGCAGACAACGGGAGACAGGGTGAGGAAAAGCTGTCTCGCTGAGCGGCCCTCGCCCCTCTCTCTGCCTAGCAGCAAACCCATCCTTCACCTCTCTTCTCCTCGTGGAGGAGGAGGCTGAGAAAACGGAGGAGGTGGACAGCTTTGTGCAGGAACCCCGGGCAAGCGCGCAACCAGCCAGGACTCCAGGGATTGTACATCGAGGCACGCCAAGGGCTGGCGCTGGGAGGGGGAGAAGTCCTCATGTGCAAACGGCTGTGCCCTGGGCTCTGAGTGGCCCCAGACATCCCAGAAGCTCCTGGGGCCCTGAACCAATCAGCACACACACCTGGGTCTGGCAGTGTGACCTTGGACAAGTCCCCGTCCCCGTCCCTCTCAGCCAGGGCTCCTGTGTGAGACGCCCCTGCCACAGGGCTCTCGGGGAGCGGGCGGGGACCTGTCTCGGGGACCTCTGGGTCTCCTCATCATGGGCCAAGAAGCCATCTATCTGCTCCCACCAGTGGCCCCCTGTGCCTGCAGCTCACACCTTTCGCCCCAAATCTCTCTCCACACACCGCGGCAGGATCTCTTTAACCAGGTAACCACAGTCTGGGAAGCTCTTTTTACTCCCACCTAGGGGGCTTTTGGGTAAGGTGACCATACGTCCCGCTTTTGGTGGGACAGTCCCGATTTTTAACAATTTGTCGCGTGTCCCGAGAAACAAAAATCGGGACTTTTTTTTTTAAACACCGCGGGACAAATCGGGACTGTCCCGCCGAAAGTGGGACGTCTGGTCACCTTACTTTTGGGGGTTTGTCGTGTGTGATTCTCCAGAGGTGGGGATGGGGTTGGGGGAGGGGATGTCCAGCATTGCACAGGGCCGTGAAATAGTCAATTCTCTCTGTGCACGAAAAACTTGCTGATAAAGAAGATCTGAGCCCTGAGCTTAACTAAATTTTGCATAAAACAAGGGACCTTTTTTTTTTTTGGTACACGTTTAACGTATCTTGAATTTTCCAGGAGCAAAGACAGTCTTTAAAAAAAATTTGTTCAGAACTTTACCGAGAATTGTTCACACGTTCGGGAAAATCACGTCACTGACGGCAGCGCGGGGGGCAGGCTCTGAGTCATGGACACCTCACCTGCCGCCTGTCAGAGGGGGAGCGCCCATCCACCAGATGCTGTGGTCTGGCCCCATATTTACATATTCTACGACCAGGTATTTTTTTTTTTTGATAGATATTTCACTATAAATAGATATTTTACTATAAATCACTTTCCCCATTTTTCATCAGGGCTATGGAATTATACGGGCTTTGAAACTGCGTCGTAGGTGGGCTATGTTATCTGCATTTCGTTGTGAGGTGGGAAAGGGCATTATAAATTACTGAAGGGGGTGCTGTGTCTGGGAGGGTGTGGGGCGGGGCCTCGATCACTGCAAGAGACACCCATGACTCGGTTTCCTTCCCTTCCTTTCCCTGTTTCACACCGTCAGGCTCATCCCAAGAGCTCGGTGCTGGTGGTGTGGGCATGTCTTTCCTGGGATTGAGCGAGAACCCAGGAATGAAAGGCAAGGAAACAAGCAGACTTTTCCATCGGGGTCCTTGGCCCCAGCAGAGGTCAGGGAGCCAGGGGCAGGCCCCGGGTCCCCAATCCCAGCCTGTGCCCACTCCTGCAATGGCCCACCCTGTCTGTGTCAATCACTGACGGGTCCTCCCCGAGGGAATTTCCCACCGGGCAGGATGGGCAGAGGCAACGCGGCTCTGGCCTCCTCTGTCACAGCCTCCGCCTCCACTTCTCCCACTCAACAATTCACACCTCCTGGGTTTCCCCCGCCCCCGCCCAAACCGCACCAGAACCAGAGAATCAGTGGCTGTCACCGCTCAAAGGGACTTCAAAGATCTCCTCTGGCCCCAGGCATCTGAAGTAACCAAATCTCTACCATGTATCCAGCTCTCGATAGTTGCCAGTGGAGACAGACACCTGTACCAGGTTCCTTAGCCCTGGCAAAACCCCACAGGATCCCCATTTTACAGACGAGCAAACGGAAGCACAGAGAGAGGAAGCCATTTGCCCACATGTCATCCAGCCAGTCACCAGTGGAGCTGGGCCTGAAGCCCGGGTCGATGTTTTAGAGCCCAAGCTGTTGAATACCACGGGCCTCCTTCCGGGCCTAGAAGTCCTGTCGAGGCATCAGAACCCCAACCGAGGCCTCTTCCTGCTTCCCAGGACCGCTGAGACCCGTGAGAGCAGCTCAGGCTCCGGCATCGATCTCCCAGAGCCACCAGGCAGCTGCCGCCGTGCCAGCTCTAAGAGCGTGCTGCCCAGCCGGGCTCTGGAAGTCCCTCTCCCTCCCAGCAGGCCCTGCGGGTGGGCACGGGTCTGTGGGCATACATACACGCCACAAGGAAATCCTTTTCAGCGGCAGAATGGCCAGGCAAGGTCTCAGGGAACCCAGAGAATTCTCATCTCTTCTCTTTCTATATTGCACCTCCCAGAAGAGGGGGTGCAATGCCATCTTCCTGATGCCACGTAGGGGCCCCAGGGACTAAGCTTCCCTTCTGCCTGCCCCCGAGGGGATGCAGCTATCTTGGGCTTCCCTCTCTGCCACTGCCACCTGGGCCGACAGACAGGGCCACCGCCCCACCGCCGAGCTGCCTCCGAGCAAGCCACCGCCAGGCAGCGAGCCTCAGCTAGCGACTCTGCGCTCGCTCGGGGCTGGGACTGGGATTAAGTTGCAAAAGGCTTGAGATATTGGGGATGACAAAAGGGGCTTGGAGACTAATTAGGAGCAGCAATGAAAGCTTAATTCATAAAAGCAAACATTTTCCATCCATCAACCTGCAACCAGTTAAGGGCAACGTTTTGAAAGAAATCTGTGCGCGGGGAAGGGAGCCAACAGGAACAGGAAATGTTTGAAAGAATGTAAACTATTTCGGTTTCATAAAAAAGTAACAAGTAAACAGTTATTACATGCAAATAACGCCCTGGTTTTAATTAATGCTGAAAAGTCAAAATATGTTTGACATTTGTATGTATACACTGAGCGGCTGAAGAGGGGAAAATGGTGCCCAGATGCCCACTTCCCAGTGGGGCCGGCGGCTCGGAGGGAGCTAAAACCTTGAAAAGGTCTGGCTTATTGGTGATGAAAAGTACAATCCTGCCCCGGCCTCTGTGGAGACTGCGACCAGAGGGAACCCAGCTTCCTTTCTCAGCAAAGCTGCTTGGGCAGCCAGGTGCTCAGGGAAGGGCACTCCCCAATTTTCAGTGGGCTGGTCTTAAAGGGCCAGCGAGCCCTCAAGTCTCCATTCCCCCCTTCCCCACCCCCCCTCCCATGGCAGGGTTTCTAGGACTTCTGCATCCAGAAGTGGTGATGGCTTTCAGGTCCTCCTACTCATCAGCCCCTGGTGGCAGCCGCAGCGGTGCCTGCCCCTGCCCCTGCCCCTGCCCCTGCCCCCGAGGCGGGTCAGGCAGGGAGGGTGGCACACCGGCCTGACTCCCGGCTGGGAGAAGGCAGCCTCTGAGCTGCGCTTTCCAGTATTCGGCATCCTGTACTGCATTCGTCTCTTTTCTAAACCACGTTCAGGCTCAAAGGGCTGGGGAAACTGCGGCTTCGGGAGACCACAGCTGCGGAGAGGCAGCCCAGCGTGTGGGGGAGGGTCTGCCCCAGTGGGGAGAGTGGCTGGGGTGCTGGGTCCCTGGAGACCAAGGATCTGTCCTCTAAACCGCCTGCCTGCCTGCCTGCCTGCAGAGAGACCTGAAAGGCCCCGTTTTGAGCTTGTTTCTCTCTCTCCAGATCTTTGGTGAGGTCAGCGCACGTAATCAGGGAAGGGGATGCAGGGCTCGGAAGCCCCAGGGACTGGGGGGAAATTACAGCTTTCCCCCTCACATCATCAAGGGGGTCTGTAACACCCCGAGGGGCTGCAAACCGCTGCTTCAGACAGAACTGAGCATGGACCTGTTTCTGGGGCTCCCACCGGGACCCCTCATTCTCGGCTTCCTCCCCCCCCCCCAACCTTTGCTATGGCGGCCCTTGCGCCCACTCACCTCGCCCGCTGCGGCCCACGAAGCGCAGGTCGTTGAACCTGGCCACCTGGTTCTTCATGACGGCGGAGGCGTTGCGCAGCTCGGCGGAGTAGTTCTCGTCGTTGCCCGCCATCACCGTCACCACCGTGCCATCGGGCACGTCCCCCAGGGCCACCACCTGAGGGCACGGGGCAAGGGGACAGCTTAGGAAGGTGGCGGGAGGCACGGGAGAGGGGGGAGGGGCTGGGGCGGGGAGAGCTCCCCGAGGTCCCAGGCGCACTGCGGATTTCTCAGATGGCTTACAAACAATGGAGACACCCCCCCCCAACACACACACACACACACACACACACACAGATCTCTGCCTTCCGCACCAAAATCCTAGATACACTGGTTAAGCCGTTAGACCATGCCCTGGGAAATCACCCCTTCCATTCAACTCGATCTAAGGGGGAGCTGGGCGGGAGCTCGGTCACTACAGTGTGGGGTGCTGTTTCCTCCTTCCCTCCGCTGGTGAGCAAAAGAGGAATCAACACTGCCTCTAGCAACCGAGTCCCTGCGTAAAAAAAAATATAAATAAAAAATAACAGCAACAGCAACAATTAGGGGATTTAATTAACGAAAGAGCCCTTTGGGGGATATTTGGCCCCGAAAGGTGGCCTCAGCCCAGGGTGTCGGCCTCTGCCTAGCGCGAATTCGTTATGCAGGGAAAATGCAAAACAAGCTGCCTTTTTGAGAGCGGCTTGTCCAGAAAAAAAAAAACACAAAACCCTTTTAAAGTGCCAGAGGGGCTTTTGATAGCAGGAGGATGCACCTGCCGGAATTGCGGGGATGGGGATGGCGGTGCCCCCATGATCATCTCCCCCCCAAGCCTCACCCCATGGCGGAGCTGGAAAAGGAACCAGGCTGCAGACACAGTCACAGCCGTTTATTTGAACGTGGCCACTGCGTGCAGGGACGAGGGGATCCAGATGGTAAAAATTTCAAGGAGAAAATGTTTGGGGTCTGATTAAAAAGGCCAGATTTCCTGTCAACATCCTGTCTTCCTTTAATTTCAAAGGTTCCTTTTAAGCTCCAAGTGACAGGACAGCCTCCGATCAGAGGATTACAGTCACAGGGGCCTCCGCCGGGCCCTCTACGGGAGAGTCTCCCCGCTGGTGTTTTAGGATGTCACCCGGGAGACCTCCAAGAGACACTCATCCTTCCTTTTTATTTTTTCTATTTTCTATTTTTATTATTTTTTCTTTCTTTCAATTTGGAGTCGCCTTCATGGGAGCGAGGACGGCCTCCTCGGCTGCCAGGAGCCGCCGCCTCCGGCCACCTCGGGCCCCGCCACCCCCGCGCCGGCCCCGCTGGCCCCGCCTGCGCGGCCCTTTCTCACGGCAGCTGCGAGAGGTTTAGGGGAAAACCAGGTCATTTTCGTTTCATCTCGCTGCCCCCCTTTAAAAAAATGAAAACGAAACAGTCGCCTCCTCCCGCGCAGAGAGAAGGTCCTCTGAATGACTGGGGGCTGCCGGGGGGCCGGAGCACCCGATCCGTGCCCAGCATTTGGGATCCCCGCAGCCGCCGGTTAGGGACGGCGCCTCCGGTCCCGGCCCGGGGCCGCGGGGTAACGTTTCCGAAGCGGGGGGCCGAGGGTGTGAGCAGGAAGTGCTGCTGCAGCGGAGCCGGAGGAGGGGTGCCGGCAGCCGGGGAGGCCTCTCCGCCCTGCGCACCCCACCTCCGCGCCCTCGTCCCCGGCTCCTCTGCTCCCCTCCCCGCAGGGCTGCGTCCGGAGGACCCGGGTGGGAGGGGAGCCCCCTCGGCCCGCTTCCCTCTCCACCTCTCTCCGGAGGGCTCCCCGAAGGTGGCGGGGGCATGGCTCCCTGAAAGCCACCAGCGCGGGGTGCCCCCGAGAGGAAGCGCCCGCGTCTCCGGGTGGAGCGCGCCCTGAGCCCGGACGGGGCCGGTGGCCCAGCTGCCCGGCTCTGGCTCTGGGGTCGCGGGCGCGTCCCCTCCCCTCTCCTCCCCTCCGAGGGCTCCCCGGCCCCAGCCCCGGCTCCTCCGGCAGCGGAGCCGAGCCGCCCGGCGCCCCGGGGGCTGCGCCCGCCCGCCCGCCCTCCCTCCCTCCCCGGGCCCCGAGCTCACCTTGAAGGCGACCGGCAGCGTCTTGTTGCAGCGCCAGTGCGAGGGCAGCACGGAGCAGAGGAAGTTGGGGCTGTCGGTGCGCACGAGCTCGCCCGCGTGGTCCGCCAGCACGTCCACCATCGAGCGCACCTCGGGCCGCGCGCGCCCGCCGGGCCCCCCGGCCGCCGGCACGCCCAGCGCGCCGCTGTTCTCGCCCATCTTGCCGCCGCCGCCGCCGCCGCAGGGGAAGGCCGTGGAGGGGGGTGTGAAGCGGCGGCTGGTGCTCGGGTCTACGGGAATGCGCATACCAGCGGCCGTCAGCGCGCCGGCCGGGCGGCGGCGGCGCGGCTCCCCCGGGGCCGCCGGCGCGGGCGCCTCCTCCGCCGCCGCCGCGGCCGCCGCCAGAAGCGGGGAAGCAGAAGCGCCCGGCCCGGGCCTCGGGGCCCCGGGGGCGGCGCCCGGGGACGCCCCGCCGAGCCCGCCCGCGGCCGAGCCTCGCAGCCCCGACGGCCGCGCCGCCGGCCCGCTAGTCCCTCATCCCGGGCGCGCGGCCCCGGGGCGGCCGCCCTGCGCGCCGATCCGGGTCCCGGCAGCTTCGGCCGCGGCGGGGCCGCCCGCGCCGACCGTGCCGCCTGTGCCGCCCGCCGCCCCCGCCGCCCCCGCAGCCCGCCCGCGGCCGCGGCCCCGCGACAAATCCTCGAGAATCAAGTGGCGGCGCCGCGGCCGCCCGCGCGCGGGGTTAGTACCCGGGCCCGCGGGGCGGGGCGGGGCCGCCGGAGCGACGCGCCGCGCAGCCAATCGCAGCCCCATCGCGGGCACCTCGGCGCCGGCGGGGGGAGGACGGGGACCGCCGAGGCCGCCCCACCCGGAGGGGCGGAAGGCCCCGCCCCGAGGAGGACGCGCTGGGTCCGGTACCCCCACGCGACAGCCCTGGGCTCCTCGAGGGCTCCGGGGAACCGGGCCGAGGCCAAAAAAGGGTTTGCAGCCCCCGAATCCTACCGAAGGCTCGTTCGCCACAGTCTCCGGGGCCGCGCCTCCCTTTCTCCCCCCCTTTTCCCCGCTGCTGGCCTGCGGTCTCGGGCCTCCCCCACTCCAGCTGCTTTCGGCCTGTGCAGCCTGCACCCCAGTGGAGTACCAGTGACATCGCTTGCGGAGCTGCCCCCCAAAAGGCTTCTCTCCGCCCCCTGGCCCGCAAATTGTTTTTTGACCCAAGAGCTTCCACGGCGCAGGAGGTGAAGCGCGCCCAGGCGGCCTCTGCGGCTCCCAGCCCCCCTGCGGCTGTGGTCCCGGCCGCGGAGGCCTCGGTGTCCACCTGGGGGCAGAGGGAAGGGTGCCCCCGCGGCCCGCACCCGGCTGGGGGGCGCCGAACCCTGCTCCCCTCCGGCCACGCGACTGCGAAGACGCGCAGGCCTCGCCGCGCCGTCCGTCCTCCGTGGCGGAGGCCGGCGGCTGGTTGCAGAGCAGATGGGCCTGGAACATGCGAGTGCTTTCCCCGACCTTCCCCCCTCCGCCCCCAACACAAGCCCCGCGCCGGTAACCGCGGTCCCGCATCCCTGCGTCGCGGAAAAGAACGTTTGTAGCGAGAAGGAAACGTGTTTGGAGAACAGGGACGGCTGCGAAGTTCAGGGCCCACCCAGGCTCCCAGAGGAGGGAACGGACTTCCTCCAGGTGGATGCAAACTGGCTCCCGCGGGTCCGAGCCCCGTCTTCCCGGCCGGAAGGTGCGCTCCCGCCGGCCCCCCGCAGGAGGGCCGGCAGTTCTGCCGAGGCCCGGTCCGCGCGCCGGCCCTGGGCCCTGGCCGGTCGCTCCCACTCCCCGGCGCGGCCCAGCCATTCCTGGGGCTTCACGTCCAACAATCCCTTCCTCTCCGGCCTCCGAAGCCCGGCTGCGGAGCAGAGGGGAACAGGAAAAGATCGAGACCCGTCCACTCCGGATTGCCGCCCAGACGCGCTCCCCGGAGGGTGGGGAACGAGCTCGCGCCGGCTGCCCCCGCCGCTTTGGAGCCCCGGGTGAGTATTCGTTGCTCCCCGCACCCCGGACAGTTGCAAAACGACGCGTTTCCAAGCCTCAGGAGCCCAGCAGCGTGGACGCCCGTGGAGACCGATGGTGACCGAAAGAGCCCGCCCTGGACCTGACCCCGGCCCAGCGGGGCCCTGTCGTCGCAGGCAAACGAAATCAAGCCCGGGGTGCACCGCAGAGCAAACGGGATCTGGGCCAACCTCGGCCACCGGGAGAGCTGGTCCCTGCCCCTCCTGGAGCCTCCTGGCAGGTCCTCGGGCCATTTGGGAAGCAGGGACAGGAGAGCCCTTTTCTGGGCTTTTCAGGGAGCCTACGCCGAGGGCCGCGCGCGCTCGGGGGTGCTGGCACCAGCATGGGGACGAGAAGAAAGCGAGGGACCCGGGCCTTGGTGCGCCCGGCCCTCCTCTCGGAGCGCCCCAACGGAAGTCCTGCTGCATCCTAGCCTGGTAGCCCGGGCCAGGCGAGGAAGGGGGGAAGGTAAGGGGGCGGGGGGGGGGGTCGCGTGCTGCCCTGGGGCGGCTGTGGGGCCAGGGCCCCTTCATGTGAAGTTTGCAAACTCAATTTGTCTCATGGTTTCGGTTTGCACCACCTTGCACCCTCCGCCCGATTTCTCCCTCTCCTCCGAGGGGTGGTTTACAAATGGGTTTCCTGATAACGGGGCTCCTGTGGGCCTCGGCGCCTGGGCCAGGGTCCGGATCGGCACCAGCCCTCGGAGGGCGCTCGCTGCAGGTGCGTGCGGGGACCCGGAGGACCCCAGGTGTTGGCGCTTGGGTCCCCAGCCCGAGGTCGCCAGCTCCGGCTGAGCTGGAGCAGTTCCGGGAGCCGCCGCTAGTTGGCGCCTGCACTCTGCCAGCCGGGAGGTGCCCGAAGGCCTGCGCACACATGGGCGCCAGCTGCGCCCCCAGTGTCCGGGCGCGTGGTCCTCTCCTAAGAGCTGTCCTTTCTGGACAGACGTCTCCTCCGGCTCCTCGCCGTCTGTGCGGCTACATCTCGGACAAACCAAAGGCTTTGAGTCTTACTGAAGGCTGCCCTCCCGCCCCCATGGAGTACACTCGCGCATTCGGGGTTCGCATCTCAGAATCCGAGGGTCCCTGCACCCTCCGATCAGCAGCCCTTTCCTGGCCTGTCCAGGGGAGGGCGGGGGTGAGTAGGGCGCCCAGAACAGACCAATTTTGACCTACTTCTTCCCCATCCTGGACTAACCGACCTGGGGTGTTCTCTCTCTCTCTCTCTCTCTCTCTCTCTCTCTCTCTCTCTCTCTCTCTCTCTCCCCACTACTTCTTCTCCCCTCTCCCGTCTCCTTCCCTCTCTCCCTCCTCTCTTCCTCTCTCTTTTCCATGGAAAGGTAGCTGGACAGTTCCTACTCCCCTATCTGGAACACCTAGATACCCTCTCCCTTTTCCATCTTGTATGGACAGCCATCTCTTCGACTAGCTCATGGGTCGGCAAACTCATTATCCAACAGAGCCAAATATCAACAGTACCACGACTGAAATTTCTTTTGAGAGCGGAAAACCGACTTCTGCGCATGGACCACGAAGTTTCAATAATCACACTGTAGGCGCGCGCCCGCACGTGGCATTTTGTGGAAGAGCCACACTCAAGGGGCCGAAGAGCCGCAGGTGGCTCGAGAGCCGCGGTTTGCCGATCACTGCACCAGGCGGATGGGCAACTGCCCTGCTTTCTCTCACCTAAGAACGCCCTAAATCGTCTGCAGCAGGGTGAGGAAGACAGGAAGTCCGGTCCACCTGGGCCAAGAGCTGGGTAAACAGGGACCCAGCCTGAGGCCTGCAGAGCCCTGGTTCTGGGGGCCACTCTTTCCCCCAGTGCCCTTCACCCTGGGAGAGGCAGCGTGGGCGAGAAGGACCCTGTGTCAGGACTCGGTGTCCAGGATGCGCTCTGCACGCTGTCCTGGTGCTTCCTAGGGCAGACCTGGTTCCTGAGCGTCCTGGAGCTTGGGGAGGGTGAAGGACGCCTCCTGTGAGCCAGACAAGGAACATGTGTGCCCTGGAGAACCTTCTAAGAGGTCCTGCGGTTGTGGGGGGAGCTTGGGTCTGCAGTTTCTCTGCCTGAGTTTGATTTCTCCCGCCACCTGCTCTTATCTAGAACGTGGCTGAAAACTCCCCTGAGCCTCAGCTGTGTGATCTGAATGCAGGGATAACAATACGGGCCTCCTCCTGTGCAAGGTGCTGAGCACAGACCTGGGACCTAGGGGGTGCTCCATCCATGCGAACCGAACCGTCTGTCCTCGTTATGCTGCTAAAGTAAGACCCAGTCACTCCTCGTCAGGGGCCTTTGGCAAGTCCCCTCCCCTCCCTGGGCCTCCCGCTTCCCATTGTGAAAAGGCCAGCTCTCCTGCTTGAAGCCTGCCAGGTCTCCGAGCCTCGTCCCTGGCCACGCTGCCCCCTGGGCTGGCCTAGGGGCTGCCTGGGGAGGTCAGGATGGTGGCCTGGCTGCAGACAGAGGCGGCCTGCAGGGGCCTCCCAGCACCCAGCACGGGGCTGCCTGTCGGGATTGACAATTCACCTTCCCTAGGCTCCGACCCTCACTCCAGGAACCCGCTGGTCCCTGCTCCTTCCCTCTCTCCCGCCTTCCCCACAGGCAGACATTTTTCTAAGTAGGAACTGGCCTCAGCTGACCCTGTCAGACCCCTCCCCCTGCAGCCTCCCCAGGAGGCATCCATTCCCTTTATCCGGAGCCTCACGGAGCCCCAGCCCAGTGGCCTGGGCAGAGGTCTGTCTCCTGGAAGCCTCTCCCTCTCTCAGCTCCGGAGGGATTCGGATCACCCAGCCACCTCCTGCCTGGAGCCCTAGGACTCCGGGTGGGGCCTGGCTGAGCCTGGCTGAGCTGGTGTCCTCTCTGCCAATGGAGGCTGCCCTGATTGCTCCGTGTTGCAAATCCGAGGGATTCAGGGCCCCGTTTAGGTGGGGAGAGGCATTGAGTTTCGTCGGATCTAAAATCCCATCAACTGCTCCGCGTGGAAGAGAGAGAAAGGCACTCCTGCTAATGGAGCCAGCTCTCGCCGGCTCCTGGTTTCAGATGTATATTTATACATCTTATACGTGTACGTGTCTATTACATATAATAGAAGTTATATGTAATAGGATACATAGAAATGTATGTAAAGCTAGAAAGGGTAATAAAAACCTGTATTATGTTTGAGGAGTTGTTGCCTCCGTGTTGGGGGCCCTCACCCCAGAGAATCCAGCTCAGAGCCATCCCTCCCGGGCAGCCTCTGGAAGGCTCCAGAATGTTCCAGAATGTTCAGGCAGACAAGTGTGCTTCTCAAATTACAGAGTGGTTGTTTGTGTGTGAGTGTGTGTGTGTGTGTGTGTGTGTGTTTGGAAAGGGCCAGACTCTGAGGGGAGGAGGGGGCGCTGGGGGGAGCACTGTGGTTAGGACACAGCTCCTGGCTCTGCCATGGACGGACCGTGTCACCTTCGCATCGCGCTGGCCGGTATAATGGGAAGAACAGTGACGGCCGGGTTTGCTGAGGTGTCACCGTGCCAGGCCCTGTTCGGGCTTTAAGTCCCATCCTCCCAGCAGTTGGATGTGGTGGGTGTTAGCCCCATTTACGTGGAGAGGAACACTGCTCAGGGTTTTCCGGGCTACGGAGACCCAGAGCCGGTGAAAAGCCCCATCGGACTCACACCTCGGGGAGCTGCGGCGCCCCCTGGCTCCGCGTCCTCCCCTCTGACGGAGGAAGTAGCGGGAGGACCAGGTAAACAGAGGTTGAAGGTGCTCAGTGCATGTGGTGGGGGGACTAGAGGCAGTTCGATCGGTGGGGCAGCTGCAGGTTTGGAAATGAGCTGACCCCTCAGGCCGGGTGGGACACAGGGAGGGTGCTCTCCTTCAGCCTGGGGACCGCCGGCGGAGGCGGACTCGGTGATGGCCCCACTTCACCGGTGGGAGCGTGGGAAGAAGCGAGATGGAGACCGAGGGGGCTGCATGGCGAGCTTTCTGACCTGTGCTTGCCCGGACCCCTGTCCACCAGGGGGAGAGAGGGCTCCTGGGAGTGGCTGTCACCGCCCCCATCCCCTCTAGTGGAGGAAAGACAGAAGGACTTCCAGGTCCAAAATGCCTCCAGGCTGGAATCAGGCAGCAGGACAGGAGCCAGTCAGAACCCGATCTTTGGAGGAGGCTGGAGCCACAGGAGCAGAATCCCGAACTCTACTGGGTTTTATTTCTAACAATAGTTAAGCTCGCACAGCACACCAGACCTCACCCCACACTTTATACTTACTTATGCCTCAGAGTGATCTTACGGGAGAGGGACCGTTATCACCCCATCCTTTTTTCCTTTTTTTAAAAATATATATTTTATTGATTTTTTACAGAGAGGAAGGGAGAGGGATAGAGAGTTAGAAACATCGATGGGAGAAACATCGACCAGCTGCCTCCTGCACACCCCCTACCGGGGATGTGACCGCAACCAACGTACATGCCCCTGTCCGGAATCCAACCTGGGACCTTTCGTCCGCAGGCCGACGCTCTATCCACTGAGCCAAACTGGTTTCGGCTATCACCCCACCATACAAGTAAAAAAAAACCCTGACGACAGAGAGGCCGGGTGATTTGCCCAAGGACACACAGCTGGGAAAGTGTGGAGCTGGGATTCCAACCAGGCCACCGGGCCCCGGAGCCCACGCTCCTGACCACCGCGCTCTGTCCTCGTGGACGAGAGTCAGATGCCTGGTGCTGCTGCCATGGAATAGAATTAGAATCCTGCCAGGAGAGCTGCGGGCACGATTCAGAGCTGTCAGACTCAACAGGGCTCTGAGATAGCACATCCCAGCCTCCTGTCCATCGACGGGCGGGGCGGAGGCCCGGGGAGGGGGAGGGTCCCACTCCAGGCCGCAGCCCAGGCCCCGGAGGGGGGGTGGGTAGCGTCTGGAACCCCCTCCTGCCACCTCCTGCCATTTCCCCTATGCCTCCTTGGTCCTCAGGGCAGGCCCTCCTCACCCCACCACCCACCTGGGGGCTGCGGGACCCAGCCAGTCCCATTTGGGGCTCCCCACCTCCCCGAAAGGCCCTAATGACTGTCAGTCCCTGTGAAGCCGTAATTAATCTCAGAGGCCGGTGGCTCGGCGGAGACGGGGCCGGGCCGCGCAGAGGAAGATTACGGCTCCATTTCATGTGGCGGCGGAGGAACGCCTCAGACATTCCTGCCGGCAATAAAAGCCACATGGCTCTCCGGCGTCGCCCTTGGAAGAGAAAAAAAGCGCAGCCGGCCGCGGAAAGCAGTCAGCTATGTGCTGTGCGCATGGCAGGAGATACAGAGGGCACGGCCAGCGGGGAACAGTCGGGCTTTTATGCTGCCTCCCGTGGCCACGGAGAGCGGCAGGGCCCCGGGCCCCGGCAGCCAGCACCCAGCCCCCGGGAGGAGGTCCCAAGGGGAGCTCCAGGCCCGGCCCGGGACCCCGGTGGTCACGCAGGGCCCGGCTCTCAGAAGGGTCCCATACTCGGTTGAACGCGCTGCCATCCCTGCCTTGAATGTCTTAAGGCTTTTTGAACAAGGGGCCTGTGGTTTCGTTTTGCTCTGGGCCCCCCCAAATTACACAATCGGTTACCCCATCAACCAAGGATCACAGGTCTCCCCGCCCTGCCACGTGCCCAGGCCTGGGGGTAGTGTTTCTGAGCACCTGCTTTGCTTACAGGGTCTGAGCTGCACTTCAGACAACCTTGTGAACGGAGTGGCTGTGGAAACTGAGGCCCCGAGAGGCCTCCCGGTGGTAAGAAAGCCCAGATTTGGAGCCGGGGACTGAAGGAAGAGTCCTACCCACTCCACATTCTGCACGATCCCGTCTTCGCCATTTCCCGGGGGTGAGGGGGCGGGGGGGATGCCTGTGCCAGGCTTTTTTAAATTCCCCAGTGACAGAGGGACGACTGAGGCCACGGAGGCAGAGGGCACTCGGGACCAGGCCGTGCGGCAGGGACCTGGGCCTGCGCCAGGCTCCATAGGCCTGGGGAGGCGTGCCCCTGTTTTACGGTGGTTTGTTCCACTTAGACATGTATTAGCTCTCCCTCTGTGGCTCCGGGCCTCCGCCTACAGCTCCCACTCGGAGCATCTGCCAGTCCTTCTTTGTGACCTCCTCCGCCCTGTCGTGCTCCGTTCCGCCTGCCGCTCTCCCTGGCGGGGGACGCAGTGGATTGGGGCCGAACGGAGCCGAAGACGGTGAGGACCTGTCCCCTGCGCGGGACCTGAGGCTCTGGGACCTCGCTGCCGGGTGACCCTGGGAAAATCCCTTTCCTCTCGGGGCCTCAGACATCCCATCAGGGAGGCGAGTGCATCAAACACACTTGCTCCCCCAGTTCTGGACCTCCATGCCCCTGTGTGGCGGGCCTGGGAGGACCGAGGCCCAGGGAAGGTTAGGGACTTGCTCAGGGCCACACACGATGCTCGCTGGCAGTTGGACCGAGTTGGAGGGGCTGCCTGCAGGCCCAGCTCTTCTCTGCAAAAGCCTTGGCCCAGTTCCCCTCCCTCGGGCCCAGCCCACCGTGGCCTGTTAGGCACCATGGAATCCCTGGCTAAGGGTCCTCGGTAGGAACGGAAGACTCACTTGGGAAAAAACGTGCCTGATGATAGCAGTGTCTTTCCCCCCTCATTCACACCCAGGCCTCGCCAAGCCTCAGTTTCCCGTGTCACCGTTTCCATAATAAAGATCCCTTTTCCACTGGTTATCAATCGGCTAGAAAATGGGAGGAAGCATCAGACTCTAAGCTCTGAGGAGCAGTGAGGGAGAGAGTGTTGGGAGCCAGGTGGGAAAGGCCACTGGCCCCCTGGCACACAGGGTGAGCACACGCACACACACACACACACACACACACACACCCTCTCGTGGGCACACCCACAGCACACATGCTCATGGGCTTACCCTCTCACACACACTCACCGGTGACTCCTACACTTCCATGTGGACAAGCCCTCAGGGAGGCCAGCGCTGTTAGGATGCAGCCACACATGTAAACACATGTAAGCATACGTGTGGACCAAGACACTTGTAAGGAGACATGCACAGACGCAGGTAGGCCTTCATTTAAGGCTGTGCAGACACGCACACGGCACACACACACACACACACACACACACACAGGCAGAGGCACACACACAGGCAGAGGCACACATCAAGGTCGTGCAGACAGACCAGCCTGTGATTGGATCCACACACGAACTCCGAGGCGGGCGCAGAATCAGGGCTAAGAGCGTGGATCTGTAATCCAGGTTAGCCCTGGGCAGACCCACGTGGATTACAGATGTCTCTGCCTGTGTGTGGAACCCTGGCCATGCAAGCTTCTGCTTCTCCTCAGTTCAGGGGCATTGACTTTCAGGCAGCTTGCGGGCCTCAGGTTTCCAGACGCTTCCCCAGCTTCTGACTTTTAACCTTTCTCTCCCCTCCTCCTCCCCGGAGGTCCAGGAGGCGAGGAGAGCCTGCCCTCCGGGTCCAGGGAAACGTGGCTGTTACAGAGGGGCGCCCGGAGGGTTCCCTCAGGAGTGGGGCGTGGGCGCTTTGAAACAATAGTCGTCACAGTTCGACAACCCCTGTGTCAGGGCCCAGGTGACACCTCCAGGGACCTCAGCGCGGGGAATAGTATCGAAACCGTGTCACATGATGAAGTGTCAAAGCAGCTGGGCCTTGGTCCTGGAGAAGAGCAGGCCTGGAGGAGGCAGAGAGCGCCACCCTCAGGCCCGTGAAGAGCTCCTGGGTGGCAGGGACCGCGTGGACGCCGGGGGTGGCACTAGGGCCCGTGGGTGCCGGGCCACATACGAGGAAGAGAAGCATCGAGAGCCAAGCAGAGAGAGGGCGAGACACATCCCTCCAGAGGCAGAGAGCTCCCCATCATGGAGACAGCCAAGCGGAGGCCAGGATGTTGTAGGGGGGGAGGGGGGCAGGGGTTCAAAGTGTCGGAAGGGGCAGGAGGCTGGACCAGATGCTGGTGTCCAGCGCAGAACTGGCTCTTAGCAAACACTTATTGATCAAATGAGACGGTGAAACCAAAGCTGCATTTACAACCCGATAGTCTGCAGTTCAGTGCATAGCAGCTCTGAGTTCCCACCCTGGAGTCTTTACCTTCTAGCTGTGTGACCTTGAGCCTCCTCAAGCCTCTGTGTTGTTTTTTTTTTTTTTTTTTTTTTGTCTGTAAAATGGGGAGAATGAACCATCTTTCATGCTCTTCTCCCCCCACCCCACCACTGAATTTCTTCGGTAGCTTAATAGCTCACCTCCCTATTGCCGTCTTTTAGTGCAGCCCCCCGCGTCTGCTCTGGTAAATAGAAAATGACATTGAGAGCAAAAAGCATACACACACACAAAGACCCGGAGAGGGGTCCCCCTCCCACCACTGCAGGGGGGAGGTGAGGAGGGAATGTGACTTGGGAGGGGAGGCTGGGGGGAGTCCTAAGATCCTATCAGAGGGGGTTTTAAAAACAACAACAACAACATTTTTATCGACTTCAGAGAGGAAGGTGGAGGGAGGGAGAGAGATATCCAGGAACATTCGCGATAAGGGAGAATCATTGGTCGGCGGCCTCCTGCACGCCCCACACTGGGAATCGAATCCTGACCTCCTGGTTCCTAGGCTGACGCTCCACCCCGGAGCCATGCCAGCCAGGCTGGAGGGGTTGTGTAAAGCGAAGCGGTGGGTAGATGAATATCTATCTTATTGTTTTTCTCTAAACAATCCTTACATGTATACAGTTACCATATTTTACAATGAGATATTTAAAAAGGAAAACAAAACATGAGACATAGAGAAAACTCCCTCCCCCCAAACCTCTGAAGAAAGAATGGACAAAAAAGCTTCCATTTGCATAGTCACGGCAGTGCTATTCTCCACTGTTTCACCCAGCTGGTCCTGCCCGCAGGCCACTCTCCGCCCAACCCCCTGGTGGCCCTGGAAGCCATCCTCACTATGGCAACCCCTCATGGGGGGCATGCTGGGTACCCAGCCCCTCTGAGCACGCTCCCGACGAGCCTCTTAAGTCTTCCCAAAGCCTGTCAGGTACATCATTGGACCAGTTTATAGGTGAGGAACGGGAGTTCATCCGGGAAGTCTCCTGAACCCGCCTAGGAAGGGGCAGAACTGGGATTTGAACCAAGATCCATTGATGCTGAAATTGTGCCCTGCTGTCCATAGCAGGCCCCTCAATCATAATAGCTAATGCTATCTATGCTTGACAGGTATTCATTCACTGAATCCTCTCAGCCACCTTATATGCGTAAGGCACTCTTATTATCGCCGCCATTACAACACGAGGAACACTGAGGCACCGAGAGGTTAGTGTCTTGTCCCCGGTTGCACAGCAGGTGATTGTCAGAGCTGAGCTTTGGACCTAGGCGGCCTGTGCTGCCCGGCCTGGCCCGAGGGGAGCACAGACACAGTGGGAACAAGACACAGCTGTTACCCAGAGCCCACAGATGACCCACCGGCACCGAAGGTCAGCAAGGGTGGCTGGTGGGGCGGAGGCACACAGCCAGCCAGGGAGGTCTGCGCCCAGAGTGACGCCAGCCCTCTGCCATGAGCTGTGTCCCCCCCATGCTGACTAGGCCCGGGGCCCGTGGGGAGGTGCTGAGGATGTGGGCAGAGCCCAACAGACACTAGAGCAGGCCCATAAATCGTGCCTGGCACGTCTAGGCCGCAAGCCCAGAGACCGGGCACTCTGTCATTCGCTGTTGGCCTGACTGTGTCACCCGCAGGAATGTGACGCTCAACGTGTGTGTGTGTCTCTGGCTGAGCTGGCTTCCAGAAGGGGATCGTAGGATGTGCTCAGACCCAGGGTCCGGGCTGGGCCCTCGGACTGCCCCGTTTCTGACCCTCCGTCAAATCAGGGTGACCTTGAGCGCCTCAAGGTCTTTAGCTCACAGGGGCCCAGCCCCCATCAGAGGAACAGGGGACAATGTTCCAGTCCTGTCGGCTGGGAGCCCTGTGCTTGATGGGGGAAGGGCTGGGCTGGGCCGGAAAAGGAGAAATAAGACACACGTGGAGGAGGAGGCGCCAGATTCACTCAGTCAACAAGCAGTCATTGAGCACCTACTACCGCCAGGTATTTTAGGTGCCGGAGTGACGGCAGCGGACAAGGCGGCCGCGGTGCTCCGGGGAGCTCGGACCCCAGCAGAGAAGGCAGAAGACAGAGAGGAGGCAGGTGAAGAAACACGCCAAACCTCGACAGCATCTTGCGATGGCGAGAAAACAGACGGAGCAAAGGGGTAGTGCGCGACCGGGTGGGTGGGTGTGGCCAGCCGGTGGTCACTCGTGTGGCCAGGGAAGGTCTCTCAGAGGAGCCGACATCGAAGCTGAGACCGGAAGGGTGAGAAGGACTTGGGTAGAGGAAGGGAGGGGGACCTTTGGCTAAAACTTTCTTCTTCCTTTTTTTTAAAAAAATATATTTTATTGATTTTTTTTTTTTACAGAGAGGAAGGGAGAGGGATAGAGAGCTAGAAACATCGATGGGAGAGAAACATCGATCAGCTGCCTCTTGCATCCCCCCACTAGGGATATGCCCGCAACCAAGGTACATACATGGCCTTGACCAGAATTAACCTGGGACCTTTCAGTGCGCAGGCCGACGCTCTATCCACTGAGCCAAACCGGTTTGGGCCTTTCTCTCCCTTTTATCTCTTTTGTGTCTCCGCAATAGCCCCAGTTGGGGTGAATTTTTAAAAGATCCTCACCAGAGGATATATTTTATGGATTTTTAGAGAGAAGGGGTGGGGGGAGAGAAACATTGATGTGAGAGAGACATATTTATCCGTCGCTTTCTGTCTATGCCCTGGCTGGGGATTGAACCGGCAACCTAGGTGTGTGCTCTGATCGGGAATGGACTGCTACCTTTCAGTGTACAGGACAACGCTCCCACCCACTGTGCCACCCGGCCAGGGCCTAATGGGGTGAGTTTAAGTAGCCCCCTAGCTGCTGAGGGAACTGAGGCTGGAGATGGGAGGGGCTGATAGAGGATCACCAGGTGTCTGGACGCCCGGCCCCCCCCATGCCCTGTAGCTGCTCTGGTCACCCCGTCCTCTAGCACGTGCTCCACCCGCCCAAGCAGGGACTGCGTCCGGCTGTGGGCACCGCTCCGCAGGGGTCACGGGGCTGGGAACGTGGGCCGCTGGGCAGGGCCCGGGAGGGGCGGGCGGGCGGGCGGGGGTCCGGAGCGGAAGGCGCCCGGCGCTGATTGGAACAAGGTGGCGGCCCCGGGAGCCCGGCCAGGCTGCATTGATCTTGCCCGGTGTTCCAGCCACCAGGCGGGGCCGGGGCCGGGCAGGCTGCCGGCTTTCCCAGGTGTGGGACACCCTGGGGGAACGGCTTTTCATGTGGTTACCGGGCAGGCCTGCCACCCAGCACGTGGGGGAGGCCGGGGCATGGGGGCGTGCTGCAGTAGGGGGGTCTGGAGACCCGGAGTCCCACAGCCAGCCGATGCCAGGCTCCCGGAGGCCAGGCCGCGGCTCTGGGCTCTGAGAGGGTTCGGATCCTGGTGGTCAGAGCTCACGCTTATCCGAGCGCGGGCTGAGTGCCTGGCACAGCTCGGAGCGCTCTCCGAGGCTCAGCTCCCCGTCCTCACGCCACCCTAGGAGGTGGGTGCTACCATCATCCCTGCTTACAGGCGGGGAAATTGAGGCCCAGCGGGGCTAAGCAACCTGCCTAGGGTCACCCAGATGTGAGGTTTTGTCTGGAATGTAAGATCCCTAGCTCAGAGAGTCTGAGAGTGTGGGGAGCGCGTGGCTAGTGCTGGGAGGACCTTGAAGGTCCTTGACTCCAACTCGCTTGTGCTGGAGAAACAGGTCTGGGGGGGAGAGGGCTGGGGGAGTGGCTTCTCAGCTCACAGGTGACAGCAGCCAAGGGGAGTTCAACACCAGGATCCGAGACTCCCCCATGTCATCTCGGGAGCTCGGCTGGTCCCTGGATGCAAGGTCCCTGCGGGCACTGGCCCCCTGGCCCCTCAGCCCTAGTCTCCTACTTGTTACCAGCCTTCCTGGTTAGTAGCCAACCGTTTCCTGCTAGCACACAGGAAGGTCTTTTAAACCTCCAGTCCTGCCAAAACCGGTTTGGCTCAGTAGATAGAGCGTCGGTCTGCGGACTGAAGGGTCTCAGGTTCGATTCCGGTCAGGGGCATGTCCATTGGTTGTGGGCACATCCCCGGCGGGGGGTATGCAGGAGGCAGCTGGTTGATGTATCTCTCTCATCGATGTTTCTGGCTCTCTATCCCTCTCCCTTCCTCTCTGTGAAAAATCAATAAAAAGATTTATTGATAAAGATTTTAAAAAATGATAAACCTCCAGTCTGAATCCCTCATGCTGCAGGGAAGCCCTCTTCCCTCTCCTCCTGCATCAGGGGAACTGGGCCTGTGATGGGAACTCTCTTGGGGTGGGTGTCCTCTTAGCAGGACGGGATGGTGCTGGGGGCAGGGGTTGGGGCATTTGAAGGCCAGGAGTGGGGTGCGGTGGGGCATCCCCGGTTCTTCCTTCCCATCAGCCCTGTGGAGCTCTGCATGACCAGCCCCTTCCGGCTCTCTGTCCTTATCCCCTCCCTTCCTCCCCTCCCCTCGTCCTGCCCTAGCCACACTGGCCTCCTCTCTGGTTCTCAACACACCAATCACACCCCCATCGCAGGGCCTTTGAGCATCCTGTCCTCCTCCTCCTCCTCCTTCCTTTTAAAATATTTTTATTGATTTCAGAGAGGGAAAGAGAGAGAGAGAGAGGGGGAGAGAGAGAGAGAGAGAGAGAGAGAGAGAGGGAGAGAGAGAGAGAGAGAGAGGGGGAGAGAAACATGAATGATGAAAAAGAATCCTCATTCAGCTGCCTCCCACATGCCCCACATTGGGGATCAAGCCCCCAACCTGGGCATGTGCCCTGACTGGGAATCGAACCGTGACCTCCTGGTTCATAGGTTGACACTCAACCACTGAGCCACAGCCTCAACCACTGCCTTTTTAGTCTGCCTGCATGGCTCAACTGTCCACCTCATTCAGGTCCCTGTCCCCCGGTGAGGTGCCTTCTGGGAGCTTCTGTGGCAGGCAGAATGACGGCCCCCAAAGACACCCACACCCCAACCTCTGGAACCTGTGGATGGGCCACCTTCCGTGGCCAAAGGGACTCTGCAGGTGTGATGAAGGCTCAGGACGTGGAGATGGGAGGGGCCTCCTGATTGTCTGGGTGGTCCCAGCATCTCATGAGGGTTCTTACAGGTGGAAGAGGAGGCAGACCGAGGGGGGTGGGATACGGAAAACCGATCGGAGAAGCAGAGAGACGAGGACCTGGCCCAGAGTCGCCGACTGTGAAGACAGAGGAAGCGGCCACCAGCCAAGGAAAGCAGGAGCCTTGGGAAGCTGGGCCAGGCGAGGAAACACATGCCCCCAGACCCCCGAAACACAGCCCTCCAACACCGTCTTCTGAGCTCAGAGCGCCTCCCCGAGGGCTCCTGGCCCCCATGCTGGGAGGTGAGGGCTGAGTGGCATTAAAGCTCGGCGATTGGTTACAGCAGCGACCGGAAACCAGTGCCCCTTCCCTGGTTTCTGTTTCGTCAGCACGTTCGTCACTGCCTGACGGTCACACGTTATGTAAGAATTGTCGTCTCTTTCCCCGTACGAGCAGGGCAGGGGTTCTGTTCTGTCATTGGTATTTCATTCCCGGTTAGAGTTGCCAGATGCATTACATTGAAATACAGAACACCCAGTCTAATTTGAATGTCAGATAACCAGCAAACACTTTTTGTTTTCGTTTTGTTTTATCACGTAGTCCCAAATGCTGCAACGATTCATCATTTGTCTGACACTCAAGCATTCTGAGTGTCTTGTATTTTTTGTCTGGAAACTCGATCCCCGGTGCCTAAAAAAGTGCTTGGGTTCATTCTAGGATCTCAACCAATATATCTGATGAAATAAATAAATGAACGGATGGACACTAATTTCTAGCTTAAAGATCCCTTTGGCTTTCAGAATGCCTGCAGGTCTACATGTACACCATAGCAAATAATAACAGCAAACACCTGCACAGCCCCTCGCACACACCGGACGCTGGTGTGTGTGCATTACCGTTATTCACTCGCTCGGGTCTTGCAGGAACCCAATGAGGTCATGAGGCCACTGTCCAGACGAGGAAACTGAGGCCCAGGAGGTTGGGTGACTTGCTGGGTCACACAACCAGGAAGTGACAGACCCTTGGAGAGCCTGGCTCTCCGGACACACTGCTCTGCACACAGCGGATTCTTCCAAGGCCCCTGGCGCCTCTGCCAGGGGAGCCCTCCCGGTCTCTGGCTGCAGAACTCCTGCGTGTACCCCAAAACCCTGTCCCCGTGTCCCTGGTGAGACCATCTCCGACACCCCCAGGAGGATGTGCCCCCTCGTCCTACCCCATGGCCCCTGGTGGGGAGGCATTTGAAGGATTTGCTGTGACACCCTTTTCTCCCCCAGCGGTGACCGCCCTCTGGACAGACACGGTCACTGTCAGGCCTTTGGCCACAGGACACAGAACTGAGCCCGGCTCTAGGGGGTTCCTGGGAGCCTTTGAGGATGAACCAATGAGTGAGAGAGCGAGTGAGTGAGTGAGTGAGTGAGTGAGCGAGTGAGTGAATGAGTGAAGGAATGGACATCTCCCCACTCTGGGCCTCAGTGTTAGAGTCTATGAAAGGGGGAGAACAATCTCTAACAACACCCCCGCCCCCAATCTCTTAAAACAAAACACATTGTTTTCCGATTATAAGAATAATGCACATTCATTAAAGAAAACACTGGAAAATAATAAAATTATGAAGAAGAAAATTAAAACCACCCCTAGTCCTGCCACCCAGAACAGTTGTTAACATTTTGGTTTCTAGCCTCCTGGTGTTCTCACTCTGTGTATAGATTTAATTTCTTCTCTCCCTCCCTCCCCCCTTCCTCCCTTCCTTTATGATGTTCGGGTCCTATAGGATACTATGCTGTTATGAACCTGCTTTTGAAATGCAACATGTAGTATGCGTCTCCCCATGTCGTGATTCTGCTCCTGATGGGGGGGACGTGCCTGCGCTGATCGGGCACAATGGGATATAAGTGGGGAGACCCCCCCCCAACACCGGCTGGCCCATTGTGGGGTCCCCTCCTGGTGGGCTCTTCAGTCCCGGAGACACTGCCGGGAGCACCCTGGCATGGCTGTCTCAGCCACGTCCCGGATTCCTCCCGTAGGACCAGTTCCGGGGGGCCCAGGGGGGCCTGGTGGGGCTCTGCCGCCCCCCTCCCGCCAGCAGCCTGGCCTCCTGGGCTTGGCAGGAAACCGCGGGAACCGTTTGCCCTCCTTTGAAGAAAAGCCCCATTGACACCCAAGGCCTCCCTGGTCCCATCTTGGCTGAAAACATCCATTTATCCGGCCATTTGTTCACATTATGGTCTCGGGCTCATGGTTTCCGTCTCAGACGCCCGGTTCCAGCCTCAGCGAGGACCACAGGCTGGGGGTGCCCGTGACCCCGGGCCTGTGCCGTCATCACGCTTGCTCATCATTCATCGAGCGCCCTCGTGCCAGGCCTGTGCCTCCCGGGTGTCCTCACGGCCACCCTCAGAGGTGGGCGGCCTCGTCTTGCGGAGGGGTCTCTGAGGGTCTGAGAACTTAGCGGCTTGGATGAGGTCACGGAGCAGGGAAGCAGGGCCTTGGGGCCCCCCAGGCTGACTGACTCGGGGTGCGGCTGATTCCCCCGCCCTCCCAGGGCTGCACCTGCTCAGACCACTGATTCTGCCCACGTAGATCACTGAGCTGTGGGCCTTGTCATGGGGGGGCGGGGGCAGCGACCCTGCCCCATTACCTCAGCTACCCAAGGGGCACACGGTTCCAGCATCCCCGGGCAGCAAGGCCTGAGCTTTCTCCTAACAGCTGAGCCCTGTCCGGACTCCACACGTGCCCTGGGAGGTCTCTGTGCCTCATCTTCTCCATCTGTGACATGGGAGCGCAGGGGCTCAGGGGGCCGCCCCGCGGGCCTGCGGTGGCGGCGTGAGCAGAGCCGTGGAGATGCTACGCACTGAGTCAAACGGGGAAGCACTCTGCCAGACGGCCACCTCACCACAGGCAGCCAAGCTGATCTCTGGGGGCTGGGAGTGGGCAGGCCTCAGACCCAGGCAAGGCTGGGACCTGACAGCCCCAGATGGAGCCCTCACCCCCCAGCCTCCCCAGATGGGGAGCTATTTTTTAACCGGCCCCACAGGAAGACGAGGCCAGAAATTAGTTCAAGGGGTTAACCCAGGCCCCTGGGGACCCTTCCTATTTGCATCCTCTTTCCCCCGCCAGCCAGGGAGTGGCGTGGCCTTCGGAGCCCCTCGGAGCCGTCAGAGCTCCCAGACATCAGCCTGCGGGAGCTGGAAGGTCCCGGCTGGCCCAGGCGTGATGGGCAAGGACACCAAGGCCCACGGAGGGCTGGCCGGGCCTGCCTGCCCCACTGCCGTCTCTGCTGCGCGCTCCCACAGGGCCAGTCACTCCCGTCTCCACCCTCCTGGGTGACCCCGCCCCTCCCAGCCTCAGTTTCCCCATCCGAGGCCTCTCCCAGGCAGGACGCCTAGCGGGGCAGGGCCTCCACGGTCCCCTCGGTGCTGGGTCTCCTCCAGCAGCATCGGCCCAGTGGCCAGGGGCCCGGGACAGCGTCTGGGGACCCCCGGGAAGAAGAGGGACGTCCTGAGCAGAGGAGCGGGGACCGGCCCGGGCAGGGAGAGCAGCTCAGGCTGCGGCCTCCCTCAGACCACACCACCAGGGGCCCCTGGGTCCCCACAGGCAGGGTTCCTGAAAAGTTGGCTGTCTGTCGCCGTGGGTGCGGCCTCTGGTGGGTGCTAGCCTGTGTGAGGGCGTGTGCTGTCATGCGGGGCGGGGTGGGTGAGCGTGGGGGGTTGGTGGGCACAAGGTGAGGGCGGGACCAGATGTTGGTTGCTAAGCTGGTGACAGAGGCCCCATCACACCCATGGTTCCTACCCACAACCTCTCTGCTGGGGCTGGTCTAGCCTGGAGGCGGGATGCAGAGCGGGGAGGGGTGCGTGCAGGGGGAGGCATGTGTGGGAGAGGGGTGGGTGCAGGGAGAGGCATGTGTGGGAGAGGGGTGGGTGCAGGGGGGAGCCATGTGTGGGAGAGGGGTGGGTGCAGGGGGAGACATGTGTGGGAGAGGGGTGGGTACAGGGGGAGACATGTGTGGGAGAGGGGTGTGTGCAGGGGGGAGGCATGTGTGGGAGAGGGGTGGGTGCAGGGGGAGACATGTGTGGGAGAGGGGTGTGTGCAGGGGGGAGGCATGTGTGGGAGAGGGGTGGGTGCAGGGGGGAGGCATGTGTGGGAGAGGGGTGGGTGCAGGGGGAGGCATGTGTGGGAGAGGGGTGGGTGCAGGGAGAGGCATGTGTGGGAGAGGGGAGCGTGCAGGGGGGAGCCATGTGTGGGAGAGGGGTGGGTGCAGGGGGGAGGCATGTGTGGGAGAGGGGTGGGTGCAGGGGGGAGGCATGTGTGGGAGAGGGGTGGGTGCAGGGGGGAGGCATGTGTGGGAGAGGGGTGGGTACAGGGGGAGACGTGTGGGAGAGGGGTGTGTGCAGGGGGGAGGCATGTGTGGGAGAGGGGAGCGTGCAGGGGGGAGCCATGTGTGGGAGAGGGGTGGGTGCAGGGGGGAGGCATGTGTGGGAGAGGGGTGGGTGCAGGGGGGAGGCATGTGTGGGAGAGGGGTGGGTGCAGGGGGGAGGCATGTGTGGGAGAGGGGTGGGTACAGGGGGAGACATGTGTGGGAGAGGGGTGTGTGCAAGGGGGAGGCATGTGTGGGAGAGGGGAGCGTGCAGGGGGGAGCCATGTGTGGGAGAGGGGTGGGTGCAGGGGGGAGGCATGTGTGGGAGAGGGGTGGGTGCAGGGGGGAGGCATGTGTGGGAGAGGGGTGGGTGCAGGGGGGAGGCATGTGTGGGAGAGGGGTGGGTGCAGGGGGGAGGCATGTGTGGGAGAGGGGTGTGTGCAGGGGGAGGCATGTGTGGGAGAGGGGATCGTGCAGGGGGGAGCCATGTGTGGGAGAGGGGTGGGTACAGGGGGGAGGCATGTGTGGGAGAGGGGTGGGTGCAGGGGGAGGCATGTGTGGGAGAGGGGTGGGTGCAGGGAGAGGCATGTATGGGAGAGGGGTGGGTGCAGGGGGGAGGCATGTGTGGGAGAGGGGTGGGTGCAGGGGGAGGCATGTGTGGGAGAGGGGTGGGTGCAGGGAGAGGCATGTGTGGGAGAGGGGTGTGTGCAGGGGGGAGCCATGTGTGGGAGAGGGGTGGGTGCAGGGGGAGACATGTGTGGGAGAGGGGTGTGTGCAGGGGGGAGGCATGTGTGGGAGAGGGGAGCGTGCAGGGGGGAGCCATGTGTGGGAGAGGGGTGGGTGCAGGGGGGAGGCATGTGTGGGAGAGGGGTGGGTGCAGGGGGGAGGCATGTGTGGGAGAGGGGTGGGTGCAGGGGGGAGGCATGTGTGGGAGAGGGGTGGGTGCAGGGGGGAGGCATGTGTGGGAGAGGGGTGTGTGCAGGGGGGAGGCATGTATGGGAGAGGGGTGGGTGCAGGGGGAGGCATGTATGGGAGAGGGGTGGGTGCAGGGGGAGCCATGTGTGGGAGAGGGGTGGGTGCAGGGGGGAGGCATGTGTGGGAGAGGGGTGGGTGCAGGGGGGAGGCATGTGTGGGAGAGGGGTGGGTGCAGGGGGGAGGCATGTGTGGGAGAGGGGTGGGTGCAGGGGGAGGCATGTGTGGCAGAGGGGAACTTGCAGGGGAGAGGCATGTGTGGGAGAGGGGTGCGTGCAGGGGGGAGCCATGTGTGGGAGAGGGGTGGGTGCAGGGGGGAGGCATGTGTGGGAGAGGGGTGGGTGCAGGGAGAGGCATGTGTGGGAGAGGGGTGTGTGCAGGGGGGAGGCATGTATGGGAGAGGGGTGGGTGCAGGGGGAGGCATGTATGGGAGAGGGGTGGGTGCAGGGGGAGCCATGTGTGGGAGAGGGGTGGGTGCAGGGGGGAGGCATGTGTGGGAGAGGGGAGCGTGCAGGGGGGAGCCATGTGTGGGAGAGGGGTGGGTGCAGGGGGGAGGCATGTGTGGGAGAGGGGTGGGTGCAGGGAGAGGCATGTGTGGGAGAGGGGTGTGTGCAGGGGGGAGGCATGTATGGGAGAGGGGTGGGTGCAGGGGGAGGCATGTATGGGAGAGGGGTGGGTGCAGGGGGAGCCATGTGTGGGAGAGGGGTGGGTGCAGGGGGGAGGCATGTGTGGGAGAGGGGTGGGTGCAGGGGGGAGGCATGTGTGGGAGAGGGGTGGGTGCAGGGGGGAGGCATGTGTGGGAGAGGGGTGGGTGCAGGGGGAGGCATGTGTGGCAGAGGGGAACTTGCAGGGGAGAGGCATGTGTGGGAGAGGGGTGCGTGCAGGGGAGAGGTGCATGCTGGGAGGGCACAGAGCCCCAATGCCATGAGGGCCTCTAGAAAACTGGAACCCCAGTGAATGCTTGAGGGGAACTGACTTGCCTCCTTTTATTTATTGTCTGTTTAAAACAATACTGGTAATAAATAACATTAATTGGATCTCACACACACATACACACACATACACACACATACCGTGTGATACAAGTACTATTAGCATAATGAAAAAAAACACAAAAACCCTTGGAAAACACAGAAAAACACTTAAAAAATGAGATGTTGAAGCCTGACACCTCAGCCAGAGAGGATGTCTGAAGGGGGAGGGTGTCCGGGGTCTCAGTAGAATCGTTCTCATTCTCCCACACAGAGCGTCTCACAGGGGCTGTCTCACAGGGGCTGCCGCGGTGAGCACTTTGGATGGTGCCTGAATCACTTCTCCCCATTGTACAGATGAGTAAACTGAGTGGGAGGGAGGGGCAAGACATCCCTCGGGGAGCAAGTGGCAGAGCCAAGATTTGAACTCCGGTCTGGCTGACTGGAAGGTGAGCTGGCTGCTCTCAGGGCCCAGACCTTGGATCTCGGAGCAAACGTGCTCCCTGTCCTTCCTCCCGCAGGATTTGCCGACCACTCCCGTGCGTCAGATCAGGATCAGCCCTGGGCACTCAGCCGTGAACAAGACAGACACAGCCCCAGGCTCAGCCCCAAATGGCCACAGACGGAGCCCCACCCTGCACCACAGCGCGATTCCAAATCCAGGCTGTGGCTGGCTGAGCGGCAACCCTCCTCCCCGACTCAGCAGAGTCCTCGATGAGCTTTTCATGGGCCACGATGTGTCTGAGAGCCAAGGTCAGGGGATCCACCTCCCCAGGCCCCTGGTACACACGGACAGGGAGGCCATCTACCCGCCCCCCCACCCCCCAGGCCCATTCCTCTGGGCCAAGACTCCCGGGCCGGGGCTGAGCTGGGCCTGCCCCAGGCCACCGGCCAGGGTGGGCATAGAAGCTCCTCCCCTCTTGCTTTTGGCCAAACGCCCCTCTGCGTGGGCTGCCTGGGGGGTGTGAACGGGTGCCCACCCCAAGGGCTGCCTGGGGGGTGTGAACGGGTGCTCACCCAGAGCAGCCCCGGGCAGCACTGCTGAGCTCAGGGCAGCCACTGGGGGGCTTCCTGGTCCCCAAGTCCTCACACCGGGTCTCCTCTTCCTGACAGAGCCTCCTTCACTCACTGGGAACAAAGCAGCAGGGCGGGTCTGGGAGGGACTCCTTTCCGGCCTGCACCGTGTCTTTGGGGGCCCTGCGTGGTGTCCCCCGTCCTCAGTCAAGACCAGCGACCTACCCTGTTTCCCCGAAAATAAGACAGTGTCTTATATTAACTTTTGCTCCCAACGATGCGCGAGGTCTTATTTTCAGGGGATGTCTTATTTTTTCCATGAAGAAGAATACGGTACACATTTATTGTTCAATGAAAATAAAGGAAATTTATGACCCGTATACGGTACGGTAGTACGGTAGTTTGTCAACACAAACCAGACACACTGTGAATCCTACAGTATCAAGAATTTACTCATTTATTCAAGGACAATCATGTCATCATCTTCTGGAACATCATCATAACAATCCAATTCCCGAATTTCCTGGTGAATTTCTTGTGACTCCATTTCTTTCAGAATCAGTGGACCAAATCTCTCATGTTTAGCCTAGGGGGGCCTTATTTTCGGGGGGATGCCTTATATTTCACTCAGAAGGGAACCTGTAAGTAGGTCTTATTTTCGGGGAAACACGGTAGTTGGCAGCACCCAGTGCAAAATGAAACACGGGCCTCTGGCCAAAGAGAAGGAGCCGAGCCCTGTGCGTCCTCCCGCTCTCCCCGGCCGCCTCCGTGTGCTGCGTGCCGCGCTTCCTGGCACGGGGAGACCCGCACAGACACGCGGGTCCCGCCCCAAACGGAGGCAGGTGGGTCACAAGCCCCTGTCCTCCCCAAACCGGACTCAGACCAGGCCCTGCCCGTGGCGGGGGAGCTGCTGCAGCAGACACCACTTCCAAAACACCCGTCCAGAGATATAATTATTAAGAATAATTTGGCAACTGCAGAGCTTTGAACCTAAGGGGGGCCCCGCCCCCTTCTGAGCTTGGAGCCCCGTGACACCCCCTGGGTTGCAGCCTGTGGCCCTGGTCCACTGGGGAAGGACCCGGCTCAGACAGGAGGGCCAGCGCCCGGCTCCCAGCCTGAAGGTGTGTGTGTGTGAGTGTGTGTGTGTGTGTGTGTGTGTGTGAGTATGAGTGTGTGAGTGTGTGTGTGTGAGTGTGTGTGTGTGTGAGTGTGTGTGTGTGAGTGTGTGTGTGTGTGTGAGTGTGTGTGTGAGTGTGTGTGAGTGTGTGTGTGCACAGGCCTGTGTCTGTGGGGTCCCGTGGCAGGGAGAGCAGAGCTGGGCTTGAACCTCAGCTCCACCACGTACAGGCTGTGAGAACTCAGGCTCGTGGCTCTTTCCCTGGGCTCCCCTGTCCTCTCCGCAGAGCGGGGACAGAAACACTGGCCCTGGGCTGTGAGAGCCAGCAGGGACGCATACAGAGTCCCGCCTCGAGGCTGGCCCTCGCTCAGCTTCAGAGGCGCCGCGGGCAGAGGAATGCCCTCCCCGGGCCAGCACGGGGCCCATGACCCGGGGCGGAGGCCTGTCTGTGTGTGTCCCTCACCACAGGCGGGGACCTGAGCGGGGACTTCCACGGACTGCAGCAGACAGGATCCTGGATGAGACAGAGCCTGCCCGAGGTGGGAGGGACCCGGGAGATCTGGGGGGCCCGGGGAGCGGGGCCCAGGGGGTACGGCCCCCACCAAGGTGCCGCGGAGAGAAGGACAATGAGGAGGAAGCCCTGGGCCGGGGGCCTGGCAGCCACGGGGGTGTATATAGCAGTCGAGACCCACAGGTTGAGAACTGCTGTCAGGGGTCTCCTGAGACCATCGGAAAACACAGATATTTACATTATGATTCATTAACAGTAGCAAAATGACAGTTGTGAAGAGGCAACAAACATAGTTTTATGGTTGGGGGTCACCCCAACAGGAGGAGCTGTATGAAAGGGTCTGAGGCATGAGGAAGGCTGAGAACCACTGGCTTAGACTGTGCCTGCCCTGAGTAGGAGCCATGCAAGTGTTGACGGTTGCTGTGACTACGTAAGAGTCGCGTTGTCACAATTTCTACTTCCTGGACACTTATGCATTTACTAATCCCAATTCTGTACTTTTCCTTTTTTTTTGTATTTAGGACCCAGAATATTTCCCTCTCAATTCTCAAGACTGTTTCTTAGACCCTCGGAAAGGTAATCCTCTGCCGCCAGGGTGCCTGTCGCTGCGCTGGATTTCATAGCTCTCCCTAGAGCAGCTTTCCCAAAGTGGGCTCCCCGAGGCACCCCAGCCCAGGGCGAGAAGCTAGGCTCATTAGCATATCAGAGGCTCTGAAAAGTTCTGCAGCAAAACACCCTGTTGAACAACGCTCGGTACAGCCATTCCCAGTCTTGTTGGCCACAGAGCCCCTGAGTTTCTGCTCAACACCTGATAACATCTGCGGCACACACGCTGGGATGCCCCCCTCACTTCCTTGTTTCTAGGAAATGGCAGAGAGGAGCGAGTGCTGCCAGTTCCTCCCTTCGCAGAGATGAGCGGCTCCCTTCCACGGAAACCGGCTCCCATCACACCGTGCTCCCACCCGCCCCGTCTAGTCTGCTCCGGGCCCCACGGCGGCCGGGGCAGGTCACGGGGGTCGGTATCCCCATCTCACAGACGGGGAAATGGAGGTTCACGGAGGTGAAGTGGCCACACAGCCAGTCAGCGGCATATCCAGGAGACAAACCCACAGCGTCTGATTCTAAACGCCACATTCTCTCTGCTGTACATTCAGAGGAAAAATAAAAACAGACCCCATTCTGCCAGGGCCAATCCTCCCCGGCAACATGCTTCTAAAAAGTCTAAAGTTGTTTGCCGAAACCGGGTTGGCTCAGTGGTAGAGCGTCGGTCTGCGGACTGAAAGGTCCCAGGTTCGATTCCGGTCAGGGGCATGTACATTGGTTGTGGGCACATCCCCGGTAGGGGGTGTGCAAGAGGCAGCTGGTCGATGTTTCTCTCTCGTGTTTCTCTCTCATCGACGTTTCTAGCTCTCTATCCCTCTCTCCTCCTCTCTGTTAAAAATCAATAAAATATATATATTTTTAAAAAGTCTAAAGTTGTTTTCTCCCCCATAACATGGACTGTGTCAAACATGTACAATCTCCAGGTGCTGCCGAAACCGGTTTGGCTCAGTGGATAGAGCATCGGCCTGCAGACTGAAAGGTCCCAGGTTCGATTCTGGCCAAGGGCATGTACCTTGGTTGCGGACATATCCCCAGTAGGGGGTGTGCAGGAGGCAGCTGATCGATGATTCTCTTTCATCGATGTTTCTAACTCTATCCCTCTCCCTTCCTCTCTGTAAAAAAAAAAAAAATCAATAAAATATATTTTTAAAAAATCTTCAGGAGCTTTCTTCTGGTTGCTAAAAGCATCCATTCTTTTTGTTTATAAGACTTTCCGAGCAAAGGAGAAACTCCATCATCTCACCCCAACAGGTAGCCTGGGTCCACAGTCGGACAAGTACCCTTTCCAGTCCAGCACGGAAGCTGTTAGCCGCGCGTGGCTAGTTCAATTACCAGGGGTCCTCAAACTTTTTAAAGTGGGGGCCAGATCACGGTCCCTCAGAGAGCTGGAGGGCCGGACTATATGAACTACTAATTCCTACTGTAACACCTTGGCTGCGCTCACTGCACAAAAAACCTGGCGGGCAGGATCAGATTCCCCTGGGGGCTGCATGTGGCCCGCGGGCCGTAGTTTGAAGACCCCTGAATTAAACAGATTAAAATAAAAGGACACTCAGTCCTGGCCCGGCACCTCCCAGGCACTGGGCATGCACAGGCCGCAGGAGGGGGCGGTGTGGACACTCCATGTCACGGTCCCCACAGAAAGCCCCGGGGACCGCGCGGCCCTGCAGTGATTATTAATAGTCTTGATAAGGGTAGTGCCTGCGTCATCCGTGTTGGCGTGGCCCCACCCACGGAGGGAAGAGCGCCCCCGCAGGCAGGGGCCGGGCCCTCGGAAAGCTGGCCTGGAAGGAAACAGGCCCCAGGCTGGCGGTTTTCCCTGGGTGTGGAGATAACAGACTTTCATTTTAAGTGGCCCAGGCCCTTCCGGCGAGCTGCAGCCCAGATGCAGGTGTGGTGGGATGTTGTGGATTGTGTTTACCCCCCCCTCCCCCCCCCCCCCGGTTCTGGTTTTTCTGAAATCTTCAAGGTGTGATTTTGCCGAAGGCTTCAGTCATTACTATAATATTTTAATTGTGGACTCATGAAGGATGGGTCAAAGACACGAAGACCAACGAAGGGAAGGCAGGCAGGGGTTTGCTTTCAGGCCCCGGGCAGGACTCTGGCTGGGCATACGAGCCGTGCGATCACTGGCTTAAAAGAGCCCCATGCTCCGTTTAATGTTCTGCTGACACCATCCGGAAATTCTTTTTATTTTTAATATATTTATTTATTTATTTATTTATTTATTTATTTATTTTACAGAGGAGGAATAGAGACCTAGAAACGTTGATGAGAGAGAAACATCAACCAGCTGCCTCCTGCACAGCCCCAACTGGGGATGTGCCCACAATCAATGTACATGCCCTTGACCGGAATCGAACCTTGGACCCTTCAATGCACATCTATCCATTGAGCCAAATGGGTTCCGGCCATCCTGAAATTCTTAATTTTTGGACCAGGGGCCCAGCATTGGCCTTTTGCACTGTGCCTTGCACATCGTGCTGTGGGCACTGGTCCTGGGATTGTCCTCAGCTCATGGTGACCGCTCGAACCGCTGCCCTGTGCTCGTCAGACCACAGACGTGCTCGCCGGCGATGCACTCCACCCGCCTGAGAACAAGTGCGCTTCGGCTGCTCGGATGTGCGTCTAGAGAGCGATAAAAATAGGGCCTGCAACCGGTGCAGGAGGGCCCTGCGGTCTCTGTGCACACACACACACACACACACACACACACACACACACACGCATGCACACACATTCACACGCAATCAAGGTGCACAGCTACACTGGCCTATTTCAGAGAGCAGCACAGTGCATCATGGGATTCTCTGCCCCACATCACTGCCCAGCCCAGATCCTGCCTGGACATCCGCTGCCCAACCTCCATGCCTGGCCCACCTCCTCCCCAACCTCTCCCATCCCTCTGCCATGCCATCCACTCTGTCTGGGCCACCAACGTTTCTTTCTTCTTAGACGTTCCTATTCTAGACCTATGTCAGCGTCCACCCTTTCTGGGGAGCCTTCTGGAGGCATTCGAGAAGGGCCAGATGGTGCTCTGGTGGCATACAGGAGGATAGGAATCACCTTGCCTGGAGGAATCAGGGAGGGCTCCCTGGAGGTGGTGAGTCTGGGCCTTGAGAAAGATGTCTGCCAGGTAGAAGGGAGAGTTTGGTTGGGTGGCTTGGAAGTCAGACAGACCTGGCATGAATCTGGGCTTTGTCTGTTATTAGTTGCATGAGCTATTTTCCCTTTGCCGAGCCTCAGTTTGCCCATCTATGAAATGGGGATATCAACAATAACACCTACTGCCTGGATTATTGCAGAGTGTAGTGAAAGGAGATATGCTTGTGAAGGAACCTCCAGTGCCTGGTAAGTCATCCACATATATGGTCCCCTTCTGCCTCCCTCATCGCCTTCTCTTAAATGTTAGTTTCATCAGGGTACGCATTCCTCTGGGCCTATTTGTTAACTCACCTCTGCAGCGGAGTTATCTGCAGAAGGCCCCGAGGGCTGAGATTCTACATGGATAGGAAGGGCACAGAGAGGTGTTGGCCTCTCTCACGGGGCGCTTTCCTGAGACAAACTCTCCTCTGTCGCTAGAATGTCAGCCCGTGGAGGAGAGCCCTCGGCCAGCCTTGTCTGCTCCCGGATCCCCCGTGTAGAACAGTGTGTGGCATGCAGTCGGGGCTCCATAGATGCTTATGGAGAGACCAGCAGCACCAACTGGCCCGTGTCACCTCCTCAGCCCTGGGCGCCGGGAATGTGAGAACCAGGGAGACCGGCCCTCCCCAGGGAGACCGTCTCCAGACTGGGGGCCCCTGCAAGCCGCCAGCACTTCCTGAGCACCTGCTGTCTGCACGCAGACCCTGCTCCACACCGACAGGGCAGGGCTGGGGGAAGAGGCGGACACGGCGGCTTGGGAAGAGGAAGGGGAGGAGGGTGGGCCAGCGGGAGCAGGCCCAGCTGCGGTCCCGGGGTGGGGGGGCCTCGCTCACCTGCTCCTGGGAGGGTGGGGCTGCCTCTTCCTCTTTCTTTCTTTGAAAAAATACAACAGTCCCCCACACACACCGACATGTCCTGCACGCTCGGTGTTGAGAGGCTCGGAACACACACCACCACCGAAAGAATTAGAAATAAGAATTAGAAATAAGGGGCTGGGGCACCGGTAGGCTTCCCTGGGGTATTTCAGCGTTTCTCTCCCGTCTTTTTTCTCGGGGGGCCTGCTCTCTTCCCCTTGGGAAGGGATGTGGCTGCTTGTAGGGGAGGACCAGGCTCTGCCCGGGCCTCCTACACCCCCAGGATGGGGCTCCTGACCCAACCACCGGGGGCCTGACACGCCCTCCTGAGACAGGAGGCAGGCGGGGCGGGGGGGGGGGGGGTGTCGGCGGGTCCAGCCTCCTGTCCCACTTCCTCCATCGGGGACGGCAGGTCCGGCCTCCGGCCTGCGTTCCCATGCGCGGGGGCAGACCTGGGCTCATGGAGGGAGGCCGGAGGCACACTCTCAGGGATGCTGGCCCTCAGCCCCAGGCACCGGGCAAGCCGAGTGTGGCACACTGCCTGCTTTTCACCCTTCCCACCTCACCCTCAGGCCTATCCGAGCGCCCCTGGGTTCCTGCCCCCTTTCCTCCCTCCGCACAGGGGAGCAGCCCAGGCGCCCTCGGCGGCAGGCAGGCAGGCAGGAGAGAGGCCCTGCGTGTGGAAGAAAAGCCCGGATGGGTGCGCAGGGCGGATTTCAGTCCCCATGCCGCAGGGAAGGGTGTCCTGAGGGGGGTGCCCGGCGTGGGGTCCCCTCTGCAAATCGTCAGTGGCGGCTCCCGCCCTTTCCGCCCACACGTACGTACGTCTGAACCTTTTGCCAAAAAACATTTTTTTCCCAGACGCACAAGAAAACCCCAAAGAGGAACCTAGACCTTCGCGCCGCCGCACCGATTGGACGAGGGGACGCGAGAGCTCAGGCTGCCGCCAGCCAGCGAGCGTTTCGGAGAACAGGCCAGACGGCGAAGGGGGAAGTGGAGGGAGAAGCTGGGAGCCTCTGCGGCGGAGGCTCAGTCGTTGGTTCATTCATTCATTCATTCATTCATTCATTCATTCGCCCATGCTCCCTCCCTCCCTCCCTCCCTCCCTCCCTCCCTCCCTCCCTCCATCCTGCCACCTGGGGCCGCCCTCCTGACGAGGGGGCGGGAGCGGGTGTGAGGGCAGGGTGGGTGCCCCCAGGCCTGGAGGGGAGAAGGAGAAGGACCTGGGAGGAGAGGGCCCGGTCTCTCACCTTCCCCATTCTGCTTGGAGGCAGAGAGAGAGCCTCTTTGGCCAGGAGGAGGGCGAACATAAAACAGCCAGTTATTAAATAGTGACTATAGCGTTTCTGGAGGGCTGGCTTCTGCCCCCCGCCCGGTAGACGCACATCACGTACATGATTGCAGGAAGTCCACCCAACAAGCCTTGAGGGGGATGCTGTCTGTTCTCCCCATTGAACAGATGGGAAAACTGAGCTCCGAGAAGGGAAGCACTCCGTCTAGGGCCACACAGTGAGACAGCAGCGGGGCCCGGGCCTCAGACAGGCACTTCATGGTGCCTCCTCCCCAGAGAGCACCCTCTTCCTCACCCCCATGGACAAGGGCCTGGCGGTCCCTCTACGGTCTCCCCTGTGCCCACCGGTGGGGGGGGGGCAGTATTGGAAAGGGAGCAGGGGCTGAGCCAACGGAACATCTGCCAAGTGGCAAGCGGTCAGCTGGAGGCATGCCGAGGGGCCCGAGGGGTGCCCGGGCAGGTCACATTAGCTCTGTGCACCCCCTTTGAGGTCAGTGCCCCGGCCTCACCTCACAGAGGGGAATGAACAGGCCGGGTCAGCCAGGTACAAACAGCTTAAGTCTGCTGCCACTCCACAATCCCGTGCCAAGCCGAGGGCGGAGCCCAGGAGCTGAGAAAAGCCCGCTTTCCTGCTGCCGAACGCGACCCCAGTCGGAACCCCGCGCCCCTCCTGAGCTGGAACTCTGAGCCTCTCCTGAGCTTGCTCACGGCTCCTGGTTCTTGTGATTCTCAAGGTCTGACGGAGTCTCACTCCCAGCCCCAGGCCCAGTTCCTGAGCCCTGTTCTCCCCGGCTGCTAGGTCAGGTCCTTCCTCCAGGAGGTGCTATTTCAAGGCGGGTGATGCAGGCCTGGCCCCTCCCTCCCTGTGTGCTCGGCACTGAGGTGGGAATGGCTGGCTGGCGAGTCCCAGGCTGGCCGGGGCTGGAAGCTGGGAGCCAGAGCTCCCTGTGGGCGCAGGTGGGCCTCGGGGACTCCTGCCGAAGGGTGTGGACCCAGTCGGGGAGCCTGGGGGAGGCGCCACACTCTGAGCGGTGGACTGGAGGCAGGGTCTGCCGAGGAGGCATCCCCAGAAGCTGGAGGGAGAGCTGGTGTTCCAGCCGCCCCACTGGGCCCTGAGCCCAGGCCTCAGCCACCCGGGGATGGAGGCTCTGGACAGGCCAGAGTCAGGGCCCGGGGCTCTCTCCTGCCTCTCGGAGCCTCTGGAAGATCGGGGTTTCCGGCCCGGTGGCTCAGGGGCATCATCTCGCGGCCCCACCCCCCAGGTAACGGAGCGAGCCTCCGCTTTGATGCGGCCACCTCAGGCCGCACCGTCAATGGGCCCTCTATGTGCCCAGTGGGGCCGCCGGCCGTGGTGGGCGCGGTGAGCCTGGACACACAGTCCCACTGTGTGGGGCCCGCGCCCGCCCGCCCAGGCCTGTGGCCGGCGGGGGGCTCTCAGGAATGCCCCCCCCAGCCCGGGGGGCTCTTTGGACAGGCAGGGTGGTCCGGGGAGACGGATGTGTGCAGGGCGGCCCGGGAGCTGCCATCAAAGGGCCCGGGCAGAGGTGGCGCCAGGCGAGCGCCATGGTGGTCGTGGGGTGGCGGGCGGCCGGTCCATTCATCTCCCGGGGCGGGTGGGGGACGGGGAGGCTGCCCTGGGCGCGCTCGGGGTGACCCACCATGTTGGGGTGCCTGGGACTCGGGACTTCCCACGTCAGAACCCGGAGAGTCCCTGCTGCTGGCCGCCGCCCCGAGTTCAGGAAGGGACAGAGGGACGGACCCCTCTGGTCTGGGCAGCTTCCTTCCTGCCCAGTGACCCCTGAGTCAGACCATCCAGCCAGGCCTGGGGGGCGCTCTGTGCACCCCTGCCTCCAGGCAGGCCTCACTCACCCCCCAGAGGCCTTTCTCCATGTCTCCATTCCTCTATGCCGCCCACTACCCAACAGCTGCTCAGAGAGCCTTGGCCCAGCAGCAGAGCCACCCCCTCCCCCAGCACCCCACCCGCTGCCATGCCCTCAGCCATCCCAGGGGGCACCCGGAGTCTTTACTGCCTCCATGCCTCTGCCCAGGCCCTTCCTCCGCCCCGGACAGCCTCCCCCCCAACCCCCACCCCCAACTGTCACTTCCTACTCTGCAAGGCTCAGCCAAGAGTCACTACTCCAGGAAAATCATTCTCTGCCCCAATGTGGGTTCATACCCTTCTTTGATCTCCAGCCCCTGGCCGCCCCCTCCCCCCACCCCCCAGGACATGTATGACACCCCAGTGCAGTTTCCAGCTTACCCATCTCTTTCCATACCAGCCCATGAGCTCTTCAAGGGCAGGGCCTGGCCAGGCCACCTCCCTGGTACCCGAGCCCCCAGCACGAGGCCAGGCTCAGGGTCATGGAAACACTGACTGAGCGCCTGCTCTGTGCCCGGCGGCCCCCTCACTCCATTCTCTCCAGGCCTCCGGGGGGGGTTGGTAGAATCATCACCCCCATTTTAAAAAATATATATTTTATTGATTTGTTACAGAGAGGAAGGGAGAGAGAGAGAGAGAGAGAGCTAGAAACGTCCATGAGAGAGAAACATCGGCCAGCTGCCTCCTGCATACCCCCTACCGGGGATGTGCCCGCAACCAAGGTACATGCCCTTGACCGGAATCGAACCCGGGACCTTTCAGTCCGCAGGCTGATGCTCTACCACTGAGCCAAACCGGTTTTGGCCACCCCCATTTTGCAGATGGACAAACAGGGGCGCACGGAGGGGAAGTGACTTGCCCCAGGCTACACATTGAGGGAAAGGCAGAGTTGAGACTCAAACCGGGAGAGTCTGATTCTCGAGCCCCAGCGAGAATCTCGCCACTCTGCTCCTTCGTGAGCTTTTGTGGAATTCATGAATAAAGGAGCCCCTTCACTGCTCCGGGGCCTTCTCAATCCTGCCCGAGGCAGGGGAGGGCCGTGGTCTCTGGTTCTCTGTCCTGGGGGAGCACTTCTGTCCCTGTGGGGGAGCTAAGGCGGGCTGTCGGAGACCTGCCGGGAGGGGTCGCCCCAGGGGATGCGGAGAGGAGCCTCCTGGGCCTTCGGGATGACGGTGCTGGCCCTCCCTGAGCTGTGGACGGGCCCTCGGGCGCCCGGAGGCGGTGCCTACATCGTCAGGTGGGGAAACCAAGGCCCGAAGGGGGGAGGGGACGTGCCCAGAGAGAGCCACAGTGTGGCCGAGCCACAGCCACGAGGTCTCAGCTTCCCCATTTGCCAAAGAGAAGATGGGTCCCACCTGCCCCGCCTGGGAGAGGCCTGGGGGCAGAGATGGGAGGAGGAGGAGGTGCTGGGGGCCCAGCGGCTCCCGGCCACCCTGCTCTCCCCGGCCTTCCATCACAGGGCCTGCAATTCTGCCGTCTGTCTGCCCTCGCGTGGGGTTAAGCCTTGCCCTCTGCGGTCTCCTCCTCGCCCTCCACTGCCGGGGGGAACCCACGCCTCTCCGCCTCTTCCCAAGCCCCCCTCCAGGGCGGCGAGCCGAGGGGAGCTCTGGCCCCTGACCCCAAACGAATGCTCCCTGCTCTCCCGAGTTAGACAAGCCGGGATGTTACCCACAAGGAGTCAGACTCGGGGGACCAGGGGCAGGCCTTACTGCTTCTGAGATGTGTGCAGGGCGGCGGCCCCAGGAGCTGCCATCCAAGGGGCGGGGCAGAGGAGGCGCCAAGACGCCTTGTCACTAGTTGGGTGTGAAGGCAGGGGGGTGGCAGAGCTCGCCCCCCAGGGCAAACAAAGAGCAGTCACCTCCCTTTGGTCTGTGGGGACTCAGGGGGCAGGAGCCTGGCGATGGTGCTGGCGCCCAGGCTGGCGGGGCTGGGGGGTGGGGGGTTGGGGGAATAAAGACAGGGAAGGCCACACAGGGCTGGCATCAGATCCAGCTCACGGCTCCCCTTTTACCTACGAAAGAATGGCAGCCCAGAGAGGTCGAGTGACTCAGACGGAGTCACACAGCACATGGGTGGCAGAGGCAGGCAGGTCCAGGGCTCCTGGTCGGTGGTATCCAAACCTACTCAGGCTGTGCGTCAGATCAGCTTGGCGGCGGCGGGGGTGGGAGAGGGGTGGTGGTGGTGGTTCAAAACCACCCACGCCAACTCAGTAGATTCTGATCTCACAGCCAGAGGTGGGAGGTGGGGGTCCAGGAGGTGGAAAGCTCCCTGGGGGACCCCCCTAGACCCACGGGCTCCATCCCTGCCTGCTGAGGGCCTGCAGTTTCTGCCCCCTCAGAATTCAGGGGGCCTGGGGACTTGGAGAGGAAACACACAGACTTCTTTCCTCTCACTGACCTCTCCCTGAGATGTACCGTGTTTCTCCGAAATAAGACATCCTCCGAAAATAAGACCTAGCGCAGGGAAAGAGAAGACATCCCCTGAAAATAAGGCCTAGCGCAACTTTGGGAGAAAAAATTAATATAAGACACTGTCTTACTTTCGGGGAAACGGGGTAGCGTCTTTCCCCACAGGGCCTTGGTCTCCGTGGAGAGCACAGAGCTGCTGCAGCCTCACGGGCTGTCACAGGTGACCTCGCTCACTGTTGACGCTCCTCACTCCCGCCGCTGGGTCGCGGCCGTCGGAGAGGTCTGTGAGATCCCTCCACTTCCCGTGTCACTCAAGCGTCATGTGCCCACGACCTCGCAAGCTTGCATTTTTTACACCCTGCTAGCTCCCTTTCCAAAAGTTGGGTTTCCTCTGAGATCCTATGCAGGCTGTTCTATGCGTTTAAAAGTGCAATTCCGAGGAGCCCGCAGACTCCCCGAGGCTCCGGAGAGAGGCCTGTGGGCTGGAACTGGTTAAGGACCCTGCGTGGGGCGGCCTGGAGCCGGGCTCGGCGGGAGCCAGAGCTCAGATCTCCGTGGGGACCGAGAGCAGCGGCGGCCCGGGGTCCGGGAGGCGGACCCCCGACGTGAGCTGTGAGCGGAACCTGGACAGAGCCGCTCGGTGGATCGCAGGGAAAGCCCGAGACCCCAGACCCAGGCCTAGAAAACACGGCCGTGTCCCTGCGACCAGGGACCAGCCTGCTCTGCCGGGGCCGCCGGCCTCTGGCACACACTGGGCACCGTCCGCCGGTTCCCCCCAGCCCTCCTCCTGCGTGCCGCGTCTGCCGGCTCCCACCTCCGGGCCCCGCGGCGTCAGGACCCCATCCTAGGTGGGTCAGCCCTGTCCTCCCGGCTCCCGGCTGCTTTGTCTTAGACTCCACATTTCTTCATCTCGCCCGTGGAGGGGGAAGTAAACACAGATTACAAAGACCCAGCAAATGGTTCTTATAAACTCTTATTTTCTTGCCACAGAACTGCCTTTAATTAGCTCCCAGGACTACAAAGGGAACAGCGTTATAATGGGAGCAGCTTAGAGGAAAGAGCCCACGGCGCTTGGCTCCTGGACGGGCTGCTGCTGTGCGCAGCCACCAGCAGGTTTGGTGGGAGTCCCCTGCTGCAGGGACTGCAGCACCACCCCACCCCCCCTTCCCCACTCAGCACAGCCTGCCTCAGCTTCTCACCAGGCAAGCCCTCTGGACAGTAACCACCCGAATGGGCCTCGGTCCCTGCCCAGGGCCAGCCGCCCAGGCCCAGTAGCTGGCAGCGGGCAGCAGGGCAGACGAACAGACAGGCTGACTTTACCACCTCGGCCTGGTAACAGCAACACAGCCCCCCAAACCCTGGGAGTGGAGCACTGCCCAGCCCGGAGGCACTGCCTTCAGACACAGCCCATGCCTAGCCTCAGACCTTCAGCATATCACTGCGTCCATAGGGGCCTCTGTTTTTGGCACAGAGAGGTTAAGCAACTTGACTAAGGACACTCAGCAACTGAGTCAGGACCCAAGCTCAGGGAATCTAGACCCCTCATCTCAGGGGCCTCACGCCCCTCTGGGCTCCTGCTTGGGAAGGGCTGGGGCGGGGGTGGCGGGGGGAGGCAGGTGGGGGCTGTCTGAGGTCACAGCCCATCAACCCCACAAACCAGAAAGCATCAGAGAAAAGCTCCCCTGAGTTCCAGCCTCAACCAGAGGTTCTCCATTGGGGGTCCTGAACCCCTCTGCTTGTGGAAGGACTCAGCCCAGACATCAGGGCCTCTCTGGGAATGAATGGAGGCATACGCCGTCCAGAAACACTTTCCCGTCCTCTGCCACCACGCTCGCACACCGCCCCGAAGCCGGCGCCCCCCACGCAAGGCGGTTTCGGTGCCATCCAGGGTGACGCGGTTCCCAGCAAGGGCCTCCCGCCCCTCCCGCGGCTCCCTCGCCCCAGGGACCCTCCGGAGGACGAGGACCGGGGAGAGTCCTCAGGACGGTCTCAGGCTGGGGCAGCCTGGCTGCCGCCTGCCCCCGGCTCTCAGAAGCTGGCCTGAGCCCAGGCGGGGGATCCATGCTCTCCGGAGGGCCAGGGCGGGGGCTGCCGGACTCAGGAGCCCCATGAGGGAGGCAGGAAGCCACGGGCCACAGGGCCACCCCCCAAACCCTCCACCCCAGAGCCCTCCAAGAGCTGCCCCCACCACCAGCTGTCTCCACCGGCTCCCGTCCGCTCCAGGAGCCCACCCACCCCTCTCCCCACCCCGGGTTTAGGCAGCGGCTTTAAGGGGCCAGGCTGTGCCCCGAAAGACAGCCGGGATCGCCGGTGGAGGGAGGCGACCCGGGGCCTGGCCACAGCTCCCACCCGCCCGAGCCAGCCCAGCGCCCCGGGCAGCAGTTACTCACCGCGGATGAAGGTCGGCGTGTAGGTCGGGAAGGAATCGAAGATGCTGTTTGATGCCATGCCCCGCGCTGAGGAAGGCGAGACCTCGGCCCTTCGGGGGGGTGGGGGGTGGGATTGATTTGGTTGGCTGTTGTTTTATTTTTTCCCAGCCACTTTTCAAAATAAAATAAAGGGGTGGTGGTGGTGGTGGTGGTGGTGGTGGTGGAGTTGCTTTTAGGTTTTTTTTTGTTTTTGTTTTGTTTTGTTTTGTTTCGTCTCCCCCACCACCCCCCCAACCCCCCTACGGTGACAAAAAAGAAGAAAGGAAAGAACGCGAGAGCGTGTGTGAGCGAGAGAGATGGAGGGGGAAAAAAAAATCCCCAAGGAAAGTAAGTTTCTGTTTGTACCCAAGAATTTGGATTCTCGGTCCCACAGGAATGTCTAGCCACAAATTTTCAACAGAAGCGCATGCAGAGTGTATCATTAGATGGCGGGAAGGGGCCCGGGGCGGCCAGGGCGGAAGAGCCGGCAGGCCGGGCAGCGGGAGGAGAGCGCAGGCTCCAGCGCCAGCCTCGGGGAATGAATGAAGGAGGCTCGGCCCCCGGCGGGGCCCAGGCTCCAGTGGGTGCGAGGGTGGCCCGGGGGTGGGGAGGCCCGGGAGCCAACCAGCTCCCGCCGAGGGCCCCGGAGGCGGCCGAGGGCCTGGCCTTGTGGTTCTGTGGTTGAGGGACCAGGCCTTCGCCGTGTCAACCCAACCTCAGCTCACAGGATGCAAGAAGCCGGCTCGCGGCCCCGGCCCATTGGCTGGGCGGCGGTCACCTGGGCCCTGATGTCACGGCCCCTTAGAGGATCCTGTGGCTGCCTTTCTCTCTTTTGGGGAAAAGAAAAAAAAAAAAAAAAAGAAGAAGAAAAAGAAAAAAGAAAGAGAAAAAGAGAGAAGTGATGGGTTTTATGTGGGGCTGGCCTCAGCACGCGGCCCAGAGACAGAACTGAGAGCGGTCGGCGTGGGGGCGGCGGGCGGCGGTCTGGATCCTGTGGGAGACCCCTTTTAATGAAGGCCAGCGATGGCCTGGGCCGGCGAGGATCCCCGCAGGGCCCTCACCGGCCCCTGGAGCCTGGGCCCATCGGGGGGCAGAGGGCTGCCCTCCCTTCAGCGCCCCCCGCCCCCTCCGCCGCAGCCCCGTCCTGGCTGCAGCCGACACCACCACTGTCCACCACCACCGCTGCCAGCGAGGCGCCCACATGTGTGCTGGGTGGCACTTCGGGGGTTTATGGGAGTTGGGATTAAGTACAAATGGGAAACACATGAGCGGCATCTCCAGCGCTCACGCCTCCCACGGCCTGCCCACCGAGCAGGGGCTTCCTGGGAGCCAGCAGCAGGGGCCTCGGGCCTCCGGGGAGCTGGGTCCTGGGCCCTTTGCTCACTTTGCTCTCCTGTGCGTCCCCTCTGGGTTCCCGGCTCCGATCTCCCGAGCTCAGGCCTTCCTGCCTCCGGGCCTCCGCTCAGGCTCTGCCCACCCAGTGTGCTTTTGCCAGCCCCCTTTCGAGCCCTTCACCTCCCAGAGGGTTGGAGGCCCAGAGGGACTCAAAAATAGGCAAGACGTGGAAGATGATTCAACCCTGCACGTTGATGTTCCCAAAAGGTTGGTCAGGCCTGGGGGGAGGGTGGTGGCTTATACTATTTCCCTTGCAAGCAGCTCTATCCTCCCATTTCCCAGGCCAGACCACTGAGGCCCAGGACGTTGAAGCCAGCTTGTCCAAGGCCGCAGGACTCTGAGTGGGACCAGAACACCAGCCTCTGACAAGCCAGCCCCGGCCTCAGGCAGGACCTAGCACCCTCCAGTGTCCTCTAAGCCAGTGTTTCCCAACCTCTCATGATGAGAATCACCTGGTGGAGTTGTTAAAACACAGATTCCTGAATCCCAACTAAGAAGTGCTAAACTAGGATTTTTGAGAACATATAGGTAAAATTGCATACCTAACTTAGTGCTCTGTATATAACATCTGTCTTAGAGCACTAGTTAAGTATACAATTTTACCTATATGTTCCCAAAAATCCTAGTTTAGCACTTCTTAGTTGGGATTCAGGAATCTGTGTTTTAACAACTCTACCAGGTGATTCTCATCATGAGAGAAGGTTGGGAAACACTGCTAAGCTATGTCCTGAGCCTTCACGAACCCCCAGGGCCTCTCCAGGGAGCCCACACGAGGGGCGAGGCCCCAGCACCAGCCTCAGGCCCATGGCGGTCTCCTAAGGCTCATGGAGCAGGAGGAGGGGCTGGTCTGAGGTCCCGCAGACACCGGTTCGGCCCACAGCCCCACGGAGCACCCCCCCCCCCTGGGAGCAGGGCCACCTGGGTCCCGTGCTGAGCTCCATGAAGGCCGGGTCTTCGGACCCCGAATGGCGAGAGGGTGGTGACGGGGTCCTCACTTGTCCAGGGAGGAAGCAGGTTCATGGCGACAACCATGGGGTCCTGGGGCCACATGGGTGGGTTCCAGGCCCAGCTCTGCTGACTCCCAGCTGCGGGACCGCGGGGCAAGCCACTTCCTCTCTCGGCCGGCTTCCTTCCCGGTGAAACGGGATCACACGTTTCTCAGAGGGACGGGCAGCGGGCTGAGGACCCCGCCCGCGCCAGTGTCCTCGCCCGCGTCCCAGGGACGCCGTCCGGGCCCCGTTATGAGTCAGCGCAGGTGAGGAGCCATGGCGGCCGCAGGAGGACAGGCTGCTCCATGCAAGCTCACCAGCGGGCCCCGTCCGGGCAGGGCCGGGGCGGGGGGGGGGGGGGGGGGGGCGGGAGGGGAGGAGAGAGGGGCTCAGTCCCATGGACGGTCGGAACCTGCCGTGGGCCTCGCCTCCTGGCGGAATGTGCAGCTTGGAGCTGCCACGTTGTGGACTAGACCAGAGGCCCCGTGCCTGGAAAGACCCCCTTTAGCAGAAGCAGACATTGAGGCCCCTGGAGGGGCAGAGACTCGCCCCAGTCACAGTGAGTCAGTGGAACCTCCTTCCCCGCCGTGCCCCCCTGCTCGCCGCCCCCCGCCCCCCGCTTCCCGGCCCAGGAGTTCTTTCCACTTCACCGACGCCACCTCCAGTTTCTAACACACCGCCCTACGCACTCGGCTGGTTTTTCCACGCGTAAGAGTGGGCCCCCATAACACCTATCGCTTGGTTACCCCGAGGGACTCTCCCTGCCTGGGAACGGGGTCCAGGCCTGGGAGCAGGAGGGGCCCGGGGCGCGTCGGCCCAGGGGTGGCTGAGGGCGTTCCCGGGGCGAGGGAGCCGGCACGGACTGGTGGCCAGGGTCCATCCTTCCCTCAAGAGGCTCCTGGTCTCTTGCCCCCTCACAAGCCAGACTTTGAACTAACTAACTCCTGCAGCCTGCCTGGAAGCAGAAAGAACATTCCGGAAGCCTGGCTTTGGTACCTGTGAGTTAGATGGTGAGCAAGAGGTTTTCTTCTTCTGAAGCTGCTCCTGGCAGAGCCTGTGACGGGGCATCCGCAGGACCCACCTCCCGATATTGCCCGGAGGACTCAGTGAGGACACGCCCTGCGTGTGCCTGGCGCCTGGGGCTGCCCGGCTCCCGGGGGTCCCTTTCCCTCACCGTCTGACGGTGGCAGGCGGTGGGCAGGCGGGTTCCCCCGGGTTCTCCATTGGAAAGAATTACCTGACACCACGGAAACGTCTGAGCCAACCAGATCAGGTTAATCCCCAATTCTTGTTGAATAAGAGAATCACACACACACACACACACACACACACACACACACACACACAAAATAGTACTTGTGTTCCTTAAACTTTTAATTTTAACTTTTAATTTATAAATGTGCTGCTCATGGCCTTCCTCCTGTCCGTCTGGCTTCAGTCAACCCCGACGGCATCTCCTACAGCTTCCGGTGTGGGCTCCTCCCCGTGGATCACGAACACGAAGACGCCTGTGAAGCCGTCAGCAGCCGGTGGCACCTGGAGGTGACTGTCTCCCCGTCGTTACAAAGTCCCGCCCAGACTTCGTTCAATTCATTTTCTCTTTTTTTAAAAAAAATATTTTTTATTGATTTTTTACAGAGAGGAAGGGGGAGGGATAGAGAGCTAGAAACATTGATGAGAGAGAAACATCGACCAGCTGCCTCCTGCACACCCTCCTACTGGGGATGTGCCCGCAACCAAGGCACATGCCCTTGACCGGAATTGAACCTGGGACCCTTCCAGTCCACAGGCCGACGCTCTATCCACTGAGCCAAACCGGTTAGGGCTAATTTTTTTCTTAGTGACTTGCCTTTACTGAGTCTTTCCAATGTATGCCACCTAGTTTCCATGGAAACAGACACTCTAGTTTGGTTTTGTCTCATCGATAAACAGGAAACGGGAAGCCACACTGAGTATTGGAAACCGAGGAGGTCAAATCAGGGGCTATAGGCAGCCCAAGCGATGGAAGAGCTCTTCCCCCGAGATGAGCCGCCTCAGAGTCGCTGCCCGCCCCCGTTGGCGGGAGGGATACGAGGAGGGGGTGCTGCCAGGGACCCCCAGAGTTGGAGGGATGTGGGGGGAGAGTCTAGTATCTGCTGGGGCCACAGAGGAGACCCCGCCACTCCCGAGGGGCCCCCGGGACAAGGAGCAAAGGGGCACCTCTCTTCCTCCCGCCCGCCAGGCCCGTCGGTCAAACGGAGCGGGAACCAGCTGACTGTGTGAAATCAGACCCCGGAATTATGGAGCGGAGTCGGGGGTGGGGTAGCATGGATCTGAGGGCGAGCTGGCCTCGGACTGGCACACTATCCAAGGAAGTTCTGTAACCATGAAAACCAAATGGGCATGCACAGGCTTGGAAGCAAACCCAACTGGTGTCTGCCGAGCTGACCGCTGAGGGGGCTGGTGGGAGCAGAAGGTACGGGCCCCCTGAGGGGCCTGCCGGGCTCCAGAAGAGACCTGCTCCAGGCCACCCGGTGTGCAGGTGGCGGAGGCAGGACTCACGCCCGGCCTCCCTCTGCCTGCTTTCTGGCTCCCCTCCCCTCCCTGCGCCCAGCCTCTCTCTTTCCTGTTGTTTATACTCTGAGAACCGCTCAGGTGCCCCCTTCAGAAGCAAACCCCACCCTCTCCCGCTCCACCTTCCTGCCCGGCCCCTCCTCCGGGACCCTCTCTGCTGGCCTCGCTGCCACCCCAGGGGAGCTGCCTCCACGCACACCGCAGAGGCACTGAGGATAACCCGAGGACAGTTTTACCACTGAACCTGCCTCACCAGGGACCCCAGTGGCTCCATTCATGGCCTCTCCCCAAGCCTGAAATCCCACCGTTAGTCACCTTTGGGTTTGGATGCATAAATCCCAATATGGGTTTAGCCATAAGTCTTCTCTTGAAAAGACAGGGGAGCAACGGAGTCCTTGAGGGGGGTTAACCAACGCGGGATCCCCCCTCCTCCCCGCCCCAGGTCCCCCTCAGTGGGCATGCTGCCTCTCTCTCTGCAGACTTTCCCCAATTCTTTAAAAAATATATATTTTATTGTTTGTTTGTTTTTTTTTACAGAGAGGAAGGGAGAGGGATAGAGAGTTAGAAACATCGATGAGAGAGAAACATCGACCAGCTGCCTCCTGCACACCCCCCACTGGGATGTGCCCGCAACCAAGGTACATGCCCTTTACCGGAATCAAACCCGGGACCTTTCAATCCTCAGGCTGACGCTCTTTCTACTGAGCCAAACCCATTTCGGCTCAGCCCCCAATTCTTTATATATATATATATATATATATATATATATATATATATATGATTGATTGATTTTTTACAGAGAGGAAGGGAGAGAGAGAGAGAGAGAGCTAGAAACGTCGATGAGAGAGAAACATCAACCAGCTGCCTCTTGCACACCCCCTACTGGGGATGTGCTCGCAACTAATGTATTGTACATGCCCTTGACCGGAATCGAACCTGGGACTTTTCAGTCCGCAGACTGATGCTCTACCACTGAGCCAAACCGGTTTCGGCAGCCCCCAATTCTTAAAATCATGATCCACGGGCCCCTCCATGCCACTACCACTGCACACAGAGCACTCCAGGCAGACACACTGAGATGGGTGTGCCCATTTTACAGCCAGGAAAACTGAGGCTTGCAGGGGGAAGGGCCTCACACAGTCAGTCACATGGTGAGTAAGGAGATTCCCCTGCAGGTCGGCTGCTGCCACACCCAGCCGTGCCCCGGCATCTCCCTCCCCTCTCCATCGAGGTGGAGGAGCGGAGCCGCGGGGCTGGGCGAGCCGGGTTCGGATCCCAGCTTTGGCACGTCCTGCCTGTGCGAGGTCAAGGGGCCTAGCAGAACCTCGCTGAGCTTACCTGCCAGATGGCGACAGTCAAAGCCTTCTCCTCTCCCAGGTGTGCGGTGGGGAGGAACTCCGCAGCTGGGTAAGGTTTCCTGCTGCTTTTTGGTTGCTAATAGCCTGAGAGCCCTGGTGTAGGGTGTGTGCGTGTGTGCGTGAGTGCGTGAGTGTGCGTGTGTGCACGTGTGCGTGTGTGTGCACGTGTGTATGTGTGCGTGTGTGTGTGTGTGTGTGTGTGTGTGTGTGCGTGCGCGCAGGGGAGAAGGGCAAAGCTGGGCAGTGGGAGGGCATGTGGCTGATTCACAACTTCCAGGGTCCTTGGTGCCTCCCCACCCCCCCAGTTGCCCTCCCACCCAGCCCCACCTTCTGAGCGAGGCCTGACTCTGGGCTCCTGGAGGCTGCGGGAACCCGAGGCCAGCACATCCTGCCTAAGACCCTGGCCAGCCCAGAGGCCTCCCTGTTCCTTTGAGACCTGGAAAGTCCTGCCCGTCAGACCCTCCCCCCTCAGAGCCCAGGCCCGGCAGAGGGAGAAAGCAAGCCCAAGCAGCAGCTCCGTTTGGCTCATAAAATGGATCTTTCTCTGGGTCTTCTGGTGGAATAACCTATTTTTAGCATCAAAGAGCTCTGCTAGGGGCTTAGACCTGCCGAGGGACCAGCTCCGTGTGACCACAGACCTGGCGGAGGCGGCCACCCCCCAGGGGTGGGGGTGGAGGGCTGCCACCCACAGGGCCAGGGGGGTCGGGCCCTCGGAGGCCAGACTGGCCCAGAGCTCCTTCCCTTCCGTTCAGGGTTGGGGGCCAGGCCTGTGCCTCTGCCCCCCACCTTCACCCCATTTCCTCTCATGCATTTCCCCACAAACCTAATAATAATAATAACAACCATAGCAAGAACCATAAATGAGCCCTCACCATGTGCCAGGCACTCTTCCAAGCACCTCTCCTAAACCAGCTCCCTTCGTTCTCACAAGAGTCTGATCTGAGAACAGATGAGGAGACTGAGACGGCAAGGGAACTGACGGGCCCAGGTCGGTCAGAGGGGAGGCTCAGGGTTCGAACCCAGGCAGGCCATCGGATCACGAGTCTCACTTCGCCGCTGAGAAAACAGACTCAGGGAAATGGGTGAAGTTGCTCAAAATAACTTGGATCCCAGATGGCGAAGCCAAGGTCATGGGGTTGTGACCCAGGACCTCTGCCCCCAACACTCCCCGCCACTGACCTCTGGATTTTCGGGTCGTGGCACCTATGGCCTCAGCGAATGCTCCCACAAAGGGTGTGTGTGTGTGTGTGTGTGTGTGTGTATGTGTGTGTTCTATCCTCCTCCCACCTCTCATTTTACTGAGGGGGAAATTGAGGCTCCGAGAGAAAAAAGGACTCCCCTGAGGCTGCCGAGCTAGGAAGTGGTGGAGTTGGGATTGAGCCTCATCTTCGGGAGTTCCTGAAGCCGTGGCTACAAGCTGCCATCCCAGTCCCCGCCCCCCACCGCCCCAGCCCCCGCGGCTTTCCTAGGGGAGGGTGTGTGCCTGGGTGAGGGGCGGGGGGCTGGGCCCCAGGATAGACACGAATTGGGCTATACTTTTTTTAAAAAATGATTTGGTCTTAATGTTCCTCCCCCCCGCCTTCCGTCTTTCATAATGACCCTGTTTGCCGGGGTGTGCCGGCCGGCAGATCTGCTGACCCAGGCAAAAGGAAGGGGGTGTCATTATGTGGTTGGGAAATGGTGGGGCGTTTTGTATGCCACCGACCTAGCATCCCAGGAATGTCAGCAGCCCTCAGGAAAATTAGAGAATTAGCTACTATGCAGGCCCTGGCTACCTCGTCACTGTGCGTGTGCGTGTGTGTGTGTGTGTGTGTGTGTGTCACGCGTGTGCACACGCACGCCTGCGCTTTTCTTGACTGTAAACTAGGACGCTTTCCGATCTGCGCGGAAGAAGCAGCACTGAAGGAGGAGGAGCTGCCTAGGGTAAGAAGAGAGCCACAGGCCAGGGCTGCCACGCGGGGGAACCGGGCTCAGAGAGGGCAGGAACGTGCCCGAGGCCACACAGCGAAGGGCGAGCTCAGTGTCACTCTTTCCAGGATGCCAGGCTCCGCAGGCCCCTCGCCGTGTGAAATCAGACAAGTTCTCTCTCCTCTCCGGGTCCCTTGTCCTCACCGGTGAAGGAGGGGTGAGATGGCTGTCTCAGTCTGGGTTCCCCAAAGACAGACCTGAGTCTAAGGAACAGGGTACAAGCAGTGTCCTGGGGAGGTGATCCCAGGAAGCAGGGGTGAGGGAGAGGAGGAAGTGCCATGGGAACGGGAAGGCAGCCCATCCCAGGTGCCAGGAGCAAGCCGCTGCCTGCTCTGGGCGGCCGGAGCTCAACCCTCCGGGGTCCCTCTGAGGAACTGGGCGGGGCACCACGCAGAGCTGCTGTCCGGGGCCAAGCGGGTGGGTGTGTGCCCACCGGCTCCCATCTCTCCTGGGTGTGGGTTGCTCTAGAAACGATGACCCTGCTAGAATTCCAGCCGCTCCCCCTGGCTCCCCCAGAGGACATCCTCAGGCCAACCAGTCCTCATGGGAACTGTCCATTCGGGTGGGTCTGTGGTGTCTGAGGTGTCTCTCCCGGCTCCAGCAGGTCAGGCTTCATCATTTCACAAGCATCTTCATCAACCCTTGCGAGGTGCCATCCATCAGGAAGCCATGTGTTGGCACGGTAGGTGGGTATAAAATCAGATCCTCACCGCCCTTGGGCCAGGGCTCCTCTGTCCATGCTTCAGTGTGTTTTTATTTTTAAAATATATTTTATTAACTTTTTACAGAGAGAAAGAGAGAGGGGTAGAGAGCTAGAAATATCCATGAGAGAGAAACATCCATCAGCTGCCTCCTGCACACCCCCTACCGGGGATGTGCCCGCAACCAATGTACATGCCCTTGACCGGAATCGAACCTGGGACCTTTCAGTCTGCAGGTCGACGCTCTATCCACTGAGCCAAACCGGTTTTGGCTGGCCACTGGTTTTTAAATAGCATCTTTGGAAGTCTGGGAGGCAGTGGGTTTGGGTGCCCCCGGAGGAGGATGTGCCCAGGACTAGGCTGAACGGAGGGAGTGGGACCCTGTCCTCTCCGCCACTTCCGACTTTGCGCTTTTATTTGAGCTTTCTTCCCCTTCAAAGTCATACATGCTCATCGTGTAAATCGTCAATATTTTTACCCTTTGCCACTCCTCGGAGAAAACCACTTCTAACTCTTCTAAGTATTTCTTGGAGTATTTACACCATTTCCCTAAATAACATGATTACACTAAGTCTATGGTGATTTTTTACTTCTGGACATTATATATTGGCTCTCCTGGAGGAGCGTTTGGTTCCTTGGCCCAGCCCTCTCCTTATCATGCACCTTTTCTCTCTTCCCAGGATTGTAGTTATTTGGGTTATTTGCAGTTATTTGCCGTGGTCGGCAAACTGCGGCTCGAGAGCCACATGCAGCTCTTCGGCCCCTTGAGTGTGGCTCTTCCATAAAATACCATGGCCTGGGCGAGTCTATTTTGAAGAAGTGGCGTTAGAAGAAGTTTAAGTTTAAAAAAATTTGGCTCTCAAAAGAAAATTCAATCGTTGTCCTGTTGATATTTGGCTCTGTTGATGAATGAGTTTGCCGACCACTGGGTTAGATTAACTGCTGGTGTTGACCTTTTTACAACTTTATAAATGCTTTTCACAGCTGAGTCGTATAGTCTGCTCTGATTACACTTCATTGACTGCACAGCTTTTTTGTTTTTCCTGGAGTTGTAATTTGTTTAGCTTTCATTTGCATAATTTTCTGTGTATTTACCACTGATTCATCCCCAAACTGTCCAGTTGTTGTTCAATGTCCTATTGGGAAATTCAGTATTAGCAGGTATTCTATCCATTTTGTCTTTTTGGAGTCATTTCTTCTGGAATTCCCTTACCTGCTCCAGTCTGAGCTGGTTGCTCTCCAGCCTACTGCCCAGCTGTCAACCTGACGGTCTCCCTTCACTGTCATCTTGGGACTCTTTTTGGTCCCTCTTACATTGGAGCCCTTGTTTCCTGGATTCTTTCTCAGTTTGCTTCCTTGTTTTGATGGAGCACAAACTGAGAAATCTTCCAGAAGCTTCCTAAGAAAGGGTACATAGGAGGTAGATTTATGTGCGAGTTTGTTACATTGATGTTACCTTTAGTTATACTTCATGGGTAGTTTGGCTGGGTATAGAAATCATGGTTAAATTAATTTTCCCTCCTTAAAGGTATTTTTCCATTGTCTTCTTGCTTCTTGTGCTGCTATTGGTAGGTCTGAAGATAATCTGTTCTTAATCTCTGAAAATAGCTTGTATTTTTTTTATCTCGCTGAAAACTTTGAAGTTATTTTTGTTATTGTTGTTGTTGCAAGTGTTCTGAAATTACACAATAAGGTGTCTTTGTGTAATTCTATTTTTATTCATTGTTCTGGACATTTAATCAATCCTATGATTTGGACAGTCATGGTGATCAATCCTGGGTAGTTTTCATGGGTTACTTATTTGATAATTTTCTTCCTTCCTTTTTCACTGTTTTCTCTTCCTGCTGAGACTTGTAAAATTCTAAGAAATTTAAGATTCTAAGAAATTCTAAAATTTTTATCCTTTTTATTGTTTATTTCTTTGTACTGGGTTTTTGAAAAGAGATACCTTCATCTTTTTTATTTTAGTGTTTTTACTGAGTTTCTCATTTCTGTTATAATAATCTAAATTTGTACTTTTTGCTTTTGTAATTATTATATTTCATAACTGCCTATTCTTATTATACTGTGCTTTTCTTTTATCTCTCTGAGGATATTGATAGAATTTTTAAAAAAGATTTAATCTCTTGCCGAAACCGGTTTGGCTCAGTGGATAGAGCGTCAGCCTGCGGACCTAAGGGTCCTGGGTTTGATTCCGGTCAAGGGAATGTACCTTGGTTGCGGGCACATCCCCAGTGGGGGGTGTGCAAGAGGCAGCCGGTCAATGATTCTCTCTCATCGATGTTTCTGGCTCTCTATCCCTCTCTCTACCTCTCTGTAAAAAATCAATAAAATATATTTAAAAAAGAATGTGCATGCTTCCTTGGATTTACACACCCCCACCCCCTTTATTTTGTCTTGTCTTTGCTGGCAGAGGCTCTCTTCATATGGCTAATGATCCTGGCTGTCTGCCCTGTTTAATACCAGGGTACTGAACTCTGATTGGCAGCTCCATGTAACTGTGTGGGACTGCCCAACTCCGAAGTTCACAGAGGGGTCTGGCAAGGCCATTCCCTTAGCCAGAGTCTTTCCTTTTAGTCCGCTCAGATTCTGTGGGGTAGACTCTTCTCATCTGCTGGGAAGGTGTCACACTGGCTGCCAATGTTCTGGGACAAGGGATTTGCCATTGCATGAGTGTTATGTTCACTTGATCCTCTATTTACAGGGCCGTAGCCTTTGCCCCTTCCTGTCCAGGGACCTTCTGTTTTTCTTTCTCCAAAAAATAAACTTCAAATATTCTTCTGGGTGGGAAAGACTATCTGTGGGTCCAGCTGATTCCTATAGACTTTCAAATATCCCTCCCGTTCTCAATCACGCCTTCAACCTGTTCTGGACAAGTCTTTGCTGTGTAAGGAGCTGAGATGCTTTCTGGCTTTCCTCTCTGCTGGTCTGTGGGTTCATGTCTCTTTGTCCGGCCAAGTCTATGCTTCTCACACAGAGCTTTCCAGGTTCCTACACTCTGTTGTTACCCCTCCCCTGTTCTTTTTGACCTTGTAGACTTATGCCTTAGAAAAACCCAAAACCAAAACACACACACACCACCACTAAGCAGGCAACCAACCAACCAGAACAACACTATATAGATAGAAGGTGGAGGTAAGTACACACCTTCAATCTACCCCCGTCTGTTCCCTAGACTGTGGGGAAGAGTTTGTTTGAAATAAGGATTCCAGAATATATCTTGTTTGTGTTTGAGAAGACTCAATTTTTAAAAGAGGTGAATTCTCTCTAATTTATAAATTATATTAGCAATTCCTATGGAAACTCCAATAGGATTTTTAAAAAAATATGTTTTTATTGATTTTTTTTTTTTTTTTTTAGAGAGAGAGAAGAAATGAGACAGATAGAGGGATAGAAACATCAATGAGAGAGAAACATCATCAATCAGCTGCCTCTTGCACACCCCCTTCTGGGGAATCAAGCCCACAACCCGGGCATGAGCCCTCACTAGGGATCCAACCTTGACCTCCTGGTTCATAGGTTGATGTTGAGCCACTGAGCTATGCTGGCTGGGCCCCATAGAATATTTTACAGGACCCGACAAACTGTTTCTAAAGCTTATGTAGGAGAATAACAGGCCAAGAAAAGCCAGTTATATAAAAGAGAAGCAAGAAAGGGGGGCGGGGGTGGAGATGGGAAAGGGGGTGGGGTTACTCCGCCAAATACTGGGATTCAGGATACATTAAGTCGGAGAGGTACCAGCATGGGACTATACAATGGGCCCATGACCCAGAACAAAGAACTCAGAAACCGATGCCCTAAAAGGGTGCCTCAGTCAGGGTCCTGTCGGAAACAGATGGAGCCCTCAAAGGTCTAATGGAGGAGTGTTTGGGGAAGCAGCCCTTTAGGGATGTGCAGGATTCACGGAGCCAGCAAGGGATGCTGATGCGTCCTGGTTCTAGCAGAGGCGGGAAACCATCACCCAGGACACAGGAGCTCCACGGCTCTAGGGTGACGTGGGGAAGAGATGCTGACCAAACCACAGCTGACCAGGTGGGAAGGAACACCTCCCGCAGGGCCTCCCGGCTGAGCCCAGATGGGAGGCCAGAGGACACACAGACTGCCAGCCTTCGGGAGCCCAGGGCAGGGGAGAGAAAGGCACAGAGCAGATCTGAGAGGGTGTGAATGGAGAATAACCAATACACATGGAAATAGCCAAGAACATACAGGCACTCCACTCAGAGGTCCCACAGGCAAGCACATGTCACCGCTCCCCAATTAACTTCATCAGATCCCCCTTCTCCTTCCACAGATGTCACTGCCATCCCCCTGGTCACCAAGCTGGACCCTGGCTCACCCTCCGCTCCACATTCACTGCGTAACTTACCTTCAGAATAACCCCTACGCCGCTTCTCACCTGGTGGTCTGAGCACCTCATGGTGGCGGGTGGGTATCCAACAACCTCCCATTGCCCACAGGAAAGCCCGGGTCTTTCCCTCAACCTGTTCCTCCCAGCTCCAGCCTTCCAGACCACGTGTGGCGTCTCCGTTGCTCTAATCAGCTTCCCATCCCCGTGACTCTGACCCTCCTGTCTCCTCCCTGCCCTGCTTCCTGTCCATGGAGAAGTCCTCCATGAAAGCACTCCTGTGCAGGCTCCTTCCCCTCTCCGTTCACAGTTCTAGCTGCTTCCGTTCCATGCCAGGCCCCCTCCACTGGTCTGGGAGTTTCAACAATAGGAAGTGTGCCCCCAGCTCCCAGAAAAGGCATCACGAATGTTTGTTGAATGAATATTTGGGTGAGTGACCCATTTAGGGACCAAAGGTATGCCCTCCTTTTCCAAAACACTGAAGACCAGGGAGAGTGGGTAGTTGGGCTTGACAGTCAATGTCACTTACTCAACAGCCACGTGGCCTGCAGTTCCCATGGTCACCCCCCGTGCGGGTGCTAAGGATACAGCAGTTAACACAGCAGATGTGATCTCTCTCCTCGTGGGACCGTGAGTCTGCGGGGGAAATAGCTTCCAACAACCGATCTCACAAATAATTATTTAATTTTAATCATGAAGTGACATTTGCAGAGTCAGGAGTGGTGGCAACCCAAGTGTGGGGCAAGGTCTGTGCAGCATGGGCCTGGTGGCCGGAACTGCGTGGGCCTAGGACTGGAGGTGGGCATGAGAGAGAGGAGAGGCAGAGCAGGTAGGCGGGGCCAGCTCTGGGTGGGGGGCAGGGTGTTGAAGGCAACCAGAGGGAGAGAGAGGGTTGGTAAGTCTTGGAGTGGGGGTGTCACATGATCAGATTTGCATATTTTAAGTTTGCTCTGGAGAATGAGTGGAAGGAGGACTGAGGTCCCTAAACCTGAGCCCCCTTGCATAGCATGGGTGCCAAGGGCTCTCAGAAAAAGGGTCCTGGCCCTGGTGTGGAAGGTGCCCCCCAAGTTTCTTGAGGGGCTGAGGGGAAGTTGCCCTCCAAGGCCAGCTCCCATCCCACCCCTGTCCCTCGGGCACAGATGTCTGATTTCCCGCTTTCAAGGAAAGAGGATGGATCTGTTGAAGACGCTGACGTTGCCTCCCTAAGGCCTGGGGCAGGAGGGGAGAGCTGCCAGGTGGGGGGTGAGCTCTGTGCTTGGTGCTCTCACTCCACCTTCACACGTCTCATCCCTCGTCCTCACCCCGCCCACTAACCAAGGTGTCCCCATCTGTCCCCTCTTAAAAGGTGAGAAATGAAGGCTCAGGCCAAATAATTATTTGATATTTTGACCACACAGTCTACAGCACTCCCTCGTTCCTCTCCCTCCCTAATGGCAGAGGTAACACGTGTTCAGTGTGGACGGTCGAAAAGATTACAGAAAAACTAAGTTACCCCAGTCCTACGAACACCCAGAATTAAATGCTGCCAAACTTTGCTGTATTTTTCTCCTGAGTCAGTGTCTGTCTTTTCCCTTCTCCCTCTTTCTTTCCCCAAGTGGCATCCCCACGCCTCCATTGTCAGGAATCTTCCTCCACATGGACAGATACTGTTCTACAACAGGCATTTCTACCCGAGGGCACAGCTTCCAGGGGTCCGGGGGGCCCCCGAAAACCCCAAGGAAAACATGCAGGATGTGCCGTTTCCAGGAAGAGGGTCTCCAGCTGTTATAACATCCCCGAAGGGGCCTGGGCCCAGTTAAAGGCTAAGAACCCCTCCTCCACCCACAGGCCCATATCGGAGGCGGGAGCTAGGACGCGAAAGGCCAATCGTTTGAGCCAAGAATGACTCTGGGTTTGCGGCCTGAGCCTGGGGGGCTGGTGGTGAGGAACACAGGGGTGAGCCTGCTAGGAGGTGGGCCTGGGGTAGAGCCTTGAGGAAGATGCCATCTTCATCCCACCTTCTCAGGAGCCTCCCACATGGAGAGATGCTATTCCACACCTGGCACTCTTTTTTAAAAAAAATATTTTTTATTGATTTTTTTACAGAGAGGAAGGGAGAGGGATAGAGATCTAGAAACATCCATGAGAGAGAAACACTGGTTAGCTGCCTCTTGCACACTCCCCACTGGGGATGTGCCCACAACCAAGGTACATGCCCTTGACCGAAATCAAACCTGGAACCCTTCAGTCTGCAGGCCGACGCTCTATCCACTGAGCCAAACCGGTTAGGGCCACACCTGGCACTCTTGTCTGGAGTGCACAAGCTCTGGAGCCTGGGAAGCTGAGTGGTGAGGGGTCCGGGTTGGCCCTGTCACCTCAGAGGAGGCTTCCCAGAGGAGGAGCCAGCAGGCAGGGAGATGCGCAGCTCCGGAGCCCAAGAGAGAAGTCAGGAAGGTAGGCACCGCCTGCCCACACAGCCGTGGAAATGGGGGGGAGGGGCGGGGAAGAGGTCACCAGCTGTCTGGAGACTCAAGATCTTCAGGGAGTTCTTTTTTCCCCTCCCACCTGCCCCAACCTGGCTCTCCCAGAGGACACTGCCTTGTGCCGCCCTCCCGGAGAGCCTGCCGCTGTCATGAAACTCTCCACTGTCATGGCGGTTTCCAGATGCTGCCCTCTCTCCTCCCATGGAACCCTCTGCGCCTCTGGGCCATCTCCTCCCCGGGCCCCTCCCATCTCCTGGCCACACCCCTCAGCCTCTCCTGGCCACACCCCTTCAGCCCTTCCGCAGGGCCATTGTCCTCTCTGCCCTAACTCTGAAAGGTGGATAAACGGATGGATGGATGGATGGATGGATGGATGGATGGATGGATGGATGGATGGATGGATGGGTGGGTGGGTGGGTAGATGGATGGATGGGTAGGTGGGTGGGTGGGTGGATGGATGGATGGGTGGGTGCGTGGGTGGATGGATGAGTGAATAAATGAGTAAGGTCTGCCTTCTACTGCCCCTCCCCACACCCACTGAAATCACACCTAATTGATTGCCAACAACACCCTGGTCACCAAAACCCAACAGTCACATCTCAGACTCTCTCTGCAGCAACTCACCCCCATTGATGGTGCCTTCCCTCCAAACCCTCCCCTGGACCAACCCCCACATCCCCGGTCACCTCTCTGGACTCATCTTCCCTCCCCAACCCTCACTGAGACGGCAATAGTGCTTCCAAGGCAGAGGAGCCAGCAACAAGAGAGAAATCAAGACACTTCCCTCATCTGCTCCGTCAGCTCTGCACATTCAGGCACGTCAGATAAGCATCTTGTCTTGTATGTGGTCGAGGTGTCAGACGGGCCGGCAGCTGTCTGCTTCCCTCGTGGTTCTCGCTGCTCAGCTGGGCCTCAGGGAAACCCGGGGAGGCATGGGCACAGGCCACTCACCCATGGAGCCTGGGCTGGGGTGGCCTCCTCAGCCCCATGGCAGCCCCAGGAGATGCAGAATGCCCGGCTCTCTCCTGGTCTGCGATCTCTCCCGGCTCCCTCGGACCCGCAGCACCGTCTCCACGCTCCTCAGCCTGGAGCCTGAGGCCGTCCGGGCTCTCCTCTTGCTGCTCCTCATCACTCATCGCCCTCGGCTGTGATGGAATACAGTGTGCGCTTTTCTGCCTCCAGATCCTCTTCACAGGGATATCTCCTTCAGGGTCCCTTCCTTCCTTCTGCCAGTTGTTGTCAATTGTTTAAATCCTCCTCACCCTGCACGGTCCGGCTTCAATGCCCTCCTCCTGGCAGTGGCTCTCAACCTTCCTAATGTTCTCAACCTTTCTGATACCCACAGGTTGAGAACCGATAGCAGGGTCGCCTAAGACCATCGGAAAACACAGATATTTACATTAAATTCATTCATTAGCAAAATTACAGTTATGAAGTAGCAAGAAAATAATGTTATGGCTGGGGGTCACCACAACATGAGGAACTGTATGAAAGGGCTTTGGCATTAGAACGGTGGAGAACCACTGTCTAGAGGCTCCGAGGTGCCAACCTCATTCTTCTGTTCTCCTTGCAGCCGAGATGCCAGTTGTTGCTGCTTCTGTCTGCCCCGCAGCTCCTGGCACCGAGTGGCATGTGGCATGAGCATCAGTAAAGGCTTTCACTGGATCTTCTACCCTGTTCCGATTTAGCTCGCATGCATTAAGCACCACCACACGCACACACTCGGCCTCACTCCGTCTGCGTGAGGATATAGTGACGTCCGAACCACGGCCTCACGTTCCGTGTCGGAGAACGGAGGCTCAGAGGTGCTCAGGAGCACCCCATAGTCACACAGCCAACAAGGACTGGGGCTGGGGTCACTCTGAGGCCTCGTGAGCTCAGAATCCGGATATTTCGATTCCAGGCTTGTCCTTCCGGCTAGAAATCTGGGACTCCCCCACCCAATGGGGTCTCAGAGGAGGCAGACAGGCGTGGTCTGCTGCTTCCACACGGGCTTCGCTTTCAATCTATTCGTTCTTTATTATTTTTTCTTAAAACAAAAGAACTGTGTGTTCAGGTCTGACTTTTCAATCCGGTGTTCTTTCCAAGACACTCCACTGTCTCTGTTGCAGGTGGAGTCCTTGAGCCAGAGACAGACATAAAGGTCACCTTCAGTCAGGACTCTGATTCTTTCTTTCAAGCGACAGAAACCCAACTGTGGTGGTTAATGTATATGTCAAAGTGGCTAGGTGACAGTACCCAGATACTTGGTCAAACACAGGTCTAGATGTGGCTAGGATGTAGTTTTTAGATGAGAGTAGCACTTAAGTCAGTAACCTTAAAGCAGATTGCTCTCCATCATGAGGGTGGGCCTCATTCAATCAGTTGAAGGCATTAAGAGGGGCGGCGCGGGGGGGGGGGGGGGGGGAGACTGACCTCCCCTAAGGAAGAGAGAATTTTACCAGCCAACTGCCTTTGGACTTGAGCTGCAACATTAGCTCCTCCCTAGGTGTCCAGCCCGCTGACCCACCCTGCAGATTTGGGACTTGCCAGCCTTCAGATAGAGTGAGCTGATCTCTCTCTCTCTCTCTCTCTCTCTCTCTTTCTCTCTCTCTCTCCCTCCCTCCCTCTCTCTTGCATTGGCTTCATTCTTTTTTTTCTTTTTTCTTTTCTTTTTTTTTTTTTTTTTGCTTAATTCTTGAGCAGGCTCTCCTCAAGAGGTGCAAAAAACAAACAAACAAACAAACAAACAAAACACACACACACACACACACACACACACACACACACACAAAACAAACAAACAAAAAAAACCCCAACCTGCCCACAGTTCTAACATTGTCTAAGCTTAGCAAACCATAAAAAGGGAGGGTTTTAAAAATATATATTTCTAGCAAAAGTTCTGGGGTAGCCACTCATTGGCGTGGCTCAGGGCATGTGACTATTCCGGAGCCAACTGCTGAGACACCGGCGGATCAGGAGGCGAGAGGGCCCTCTTTCCTGTGGTCTGACCCTGATGCCTACGTATTTGCTCGCTTCCTGCCTCGAGGCAGATGCAGAGAACGGACTCGGCCTGGAATCAGAGCTGCAGACGCGGAGAAGAAGCAGCCAGTGTGCGGGAGCTAGGCGCTCCTCTGGACGGGGTCAGGGCGGAGCGAAGCTTTCGCCGTTTCTCTGGGGAAAGTTTGGCTGAAATGGAAATCTCCAGGGAACTGGCTCCTCTCCACCCCACGGGGACTCAGGAGACCTTTGGAGGCTGCCTCTGCTCCAGGCATGAACCCCTTTTATAACTTTCCCGAGTGGCTGTATGCCTCCGTGCTTGGCTAGCTCTGACCAGAAGAAAGGTCGCCCTTCAGTTGACCCTGGACCTCCATCCCTCAGTTCCAGTTCGACTCTCTACCTGCTCCCTGTTCTGCCCCCTCCTCCCTTCCTGCCCCAGACGGCACTGAGCTAACCCTGCATCCACACCGTGGTGCTCCAGCCTCTAAGTCAGCCATTCTGCCAGCTGTCCTCCCAAAGCGGAGCTGAACACACGACTCGCATCATCGCACGTCCGCCTCGGTGAGGTGGGCACTACGGCTGTGCCCTTTGTGTGCAGAAGGAGAACGAGCCTCCGGGATGTGAGGGGCTGGCAGGGCCCCCTGACTCACACTGGGCTGAGTGAGAGGCCTCCTCTGACTCCGGAGCCCCTGTCTTTGCCGTCAGGCTGCCCTGTTCCTCCATGACATGGTTTCAAAGCTCCTTGCAGCTTTCTCCTGGTCGTGGCCCAGTGGGTCAAAGCTGCTCAAAGTTGGGTACCCAGGACGGAATGGTATTGGCCAGGGCACCTATAGCTTCATATTATGGAAATAACTTTCAAATGGCTTAATTATTGGCTCCAAGAGCTAAAATCTCGGGGGGGGCGGGGGGAGGGCATGGCTTCAGGTCTGGCTGGATCCAGAAGCTCAAACGATATCATCAGAACTCAGGCTTCTTCTCCTTCTGCAGCTCTCTCTCCATCAGGCCGTCCTCCATCTCAGCCTCATGTTCAGCCAGGCCTCCCCCTTTTAGAAACCAAAGTTTTGCGTTTTATCCGTTTGGCAATCCCAGGAGGAAGTGATTCCCCTTCTCATCATTGCAGGCAAAGTCCCAGGACCGGCTCTCCTGGACTTGGCCTGGGTCATGTGTGTGCCCCTTAAGCCAAGGGTTTTATGCCGGGGCCAGCGCTCTGCCTGGCCAGGTCTGGGTCCTGGGCACATCTCTGGAGCTGTTTCCGTCCATCCAAACCACACGGACTGAATATGCGTGTGAGGGTGGGGTGGGGTGGGGGGGGTTTCAGAAGAATAAAGGTGCTGGTTTCAGAAGAAGTGAGAACGTTGGCGAGTTGGCACAGACAGAGGTTCCCATATGAACCAAACCTTCCCTGTTGCTGGTCTGGGGGTACGTGTGAGCCCTGCAGGAAAGAATGTGACTCTCACCTCCTTCCCCGGGGGGGCCCACCTTCAGTCATGCAACCGAAAATTCCCGTGTCAACTTGAGCCGCCATGTCACCCTGTCGAGGCACCTCTGAGCCCTGGCTCCCTGCCTCACACACCGCAGCCAGGCCAGCCGCTTCCTGCCGCACCGGGGGCCCAAGCCCAGCAGTGTCACATGTATCCCTCTGACATCTGTCCGGCTACAGCAAGTACAAGCTCCATAGGGGCTGGAGGCTGGGGTCTTCACCTGTCTTATTCTCCTTGAGTCCCCAGCACCTAGACCAGGGCCGGCCCATACAGACACTCAGTGAATGCCTGCTGAAGGAATGAAGGAGACCAGCGTGTGGATGTAGCGGAATGGGACCATCTGGCCACGTTGGGCGTCTGTAGGCTTGGTCCCTCCCTGTCCGAGTGTTGAACACACACCACCCACCACACGGCCAACTTCTAACTCTACCCTCCAGCCCCCCAGAGCCCTGTGAAGCAGCTGTTATTTCCTTCGTGGGCAGAAGAGGAACACGCGGCTAAGATATGAACCCAAACAGAGGGACAGGTTGGACCTCTATCCCAATGGCTGCCAGGGGTAATTGCGGCAAATTACAGACCGAGTGGGTTGCACCTGTATCTTATTCTTTAAAAAAAAAAAATGCTTTTATTGATTTCAGAGAGGAAGGGAGAGTGAGAGAGAGATGGAAATATCAATGACGAGAGAGAATCATTGATCGGATGCCTCCTGCATACCCCCTACTGGGGATCGAGGCTGAAACCTGGGCATATATCCTTGACTGGAATTGAACCTGGGATCCTTCCGTCTGCAGACCGATACTCTATCCACCGAGCCAAACCAGTTAGGGCTGTTCTTTACTCTGTACAGCAACTCTGAAGGGTGGATGCTATTCGATCCCACTTCACGGAAGGGGACGAGGAGAGGGTGAAGGGCGGGCTTCAGCGTTCTCGGGGGAAGCATGGGGTAGACGCTGGCTGCCTGTGGTGAGCAGCTACTTCTTACAGACTCTAAGCTCATTTCCCCCGCAATCCTGTGAGAGGGTAGCGGTCTTCTGAGTGAACAGGCAGAGGCATGGAGGATCCGGGAGGTGGAGTGACAAGACTCAGGCCACACAGCTGTTAAGAAACGTGGCGAGCATGGGACCCCAGGCAGTGCCTTGCTGGTGGTAAACTGGCTCTCAAACCAACCAGCCAAACACAGCCCTGATGTGTAGTGTTTTTCCAGTTTCTGTGGCGTAAATGCTCCCACCGAGACCAATGTCAAGGCGACCGACAACAGGCCTGCAAGATTCCCAAATATTTCCCAACTGCCTCCTGCAAGCTAGCCACGGCCAGCATCCCCTGAAGGTCTGTCTCACCCCCAGGTGAGGCCGTGGGCCAGTGGGGGTGGGAGAGCAGCCCCAGCAGAGCTGAGATGGGGTGAGGAGACCCTGGAGGGGAGGGTAGAGACCTCCACCCGCCTCACATCCCTCCGTCCTCTCTTGGTCGTGCTTCGGATGCTTTCCCACACGGGGGTCTCTCTCCCAGAAGCCTCTCTGCCTGGCCTCTCTTTCGGATTCTTGGTCCCTCAGATATGTTTCTCCTCCCGTTTCTGTCTGCAAGTTTCTCTGCCTCTCCTTTTCTTGAACTCTCCCTCCCTCTCAGGAAATATTTCAAAGTCTGTTTAAAAAGAAACAACAACTCGGTGTCTGACTTTACAGGGTTTTTTTCCCCTCCTCTCGAGAACAGAACGTGAGAGGGCCAGGCTGAGCTTCCTGTGTGAAATGCCGTGTGGGCTTTCTGAGCAAAACAAGGGTCAGGCTGTGGTCCTGGAGGAGCCCAGGCCAAGATCCCCTGGAATCGCGCCTCCCACAGAGCGGCCCTCGGGGTGCCCCGGCCGCTCCCTCGCACCCTGGGGACAGGTGTTCCAGGCCTGGGCTGTGAGGAGCTGGGACTGGCCATGGAACATTCCAGCCCACGCCGCAGTCCCGCCTCATTGACTCGGGCGCTCACCACAGGCCAAGAGGGAGCCCCTGCCAGCCCGGCCCGGCTCCCCCTCCTCCCGCGGTGGGTGTGACCCAGGGCAAGTGGCTCAGCCTCTGGGAGCCTCAGTGTCCTCACCTGTGCAATGGGGACGAACGAGGAGGAGGATAACTTTGGGGCCTCACTGGTGAGACTACCTGCAGGGAACACCCCCAGCAGAGTGCCTGGCAGGTAGGCGGAGCTGAGGTCACATCAGTAACCCGTCCAGAGGGGAGGGGCGGAAGAAAGGCGCTCTACAGGAAGGCTAACCGAAGTCTCCCCTGTCCTCAGGCAAAACCGTGACAAACTGAAATCCTCGTGATAGACACTTCCAGTAATTGGCTGCGCGGCCTCAGTTCCTTAACCCACCCGTGCCTCAGTTTCCTCACCTTTAAAGCGGAGTTTATAATTGGACCTGTCACAGAGGAGTATTGCACGGCTCCAATGAGTTCATGCATGAAAAGTGCTTGAAACCATGCCTTATGCATAGTTCGTACTTTACCAGTGTCAGCTGTTCTTACACCCCGTCCGTCCCCTCCAACCCCACCCCCCACCCCACAGCCACGAGTGTCCCAGAAGTTTGTGACACATATGGGTTATCTGTAAGGAGGCCTATGATGGGGACCGTCTGCACACATCCAACCTACACCGGACACCACCGAGAGGCTCTGAACCCCGCGGTGTGACTTGGAGGTAGGAACAGTGCCCCCCGCAGGGCGTGGCTGGCAGCGCGGGCAGTGCTTGGCAGCAATGGCGGTGATTCTTCTTCCCTTCCTGGTGGCTCAGATTCCTCGTGCGCGTGCGGTGGGCACCAGGGTGTTGCCTCTCTGGGCCACATCCTGATGGGGGCTGGTCCAGTTCCTGGGGCTCAGAAGGACCAGGGCAGCACCTGACCCAGACCTGGCCTCCCCTGATTGGGTTCTGGCTGGGCATGGGGCCCAAGCAGGGCCAATGAGAGCTCACCCTCTATCCAGGCGCAGGAATCCAAGGGAGCACGAGGGCTGACCCCTGTTGAGCCTGGCATCGTTTGAGCAAGTTTGTGCACGATGTTGATCCTTCTCGGCGTTCTCCCCATTTTGCAGATGGAAACAGGAGTCCAGAAGCCTCATTGGTGCCTCTGACTCCCTCTGTGATCCTGGGGAGGCCCTCTCACTTATTTCTCAGCAGTTACGTGAGTGGCAAGTACTGGGGATTAATACCTAACATTTACTGGGCCCTCGTTGTGCTCTAAACAGTTTACAGCTATGAGAAATGCTATTCCCATTTTACAGGTAGGAGAACCGAGGCATCAAGAGTTCACACAGCTGTCAGTGGTAGAGCTGCAGTATAAACCCGGTATCTGATTTGCTGTCCGTGCCCTTACCCTGCTAACTATGCCCCCTCTCCTGAGCTGGGGCCTGCATCCGGCCCTCCCAGAGCCAGGGAGGCGGTGGCTCTCGGCCCTCTCTCCGTTTCCCTGATTAGTCCTGGCTTTGAGGAGGGAGAAGGAGCTGCGTCCCAGATCTGTGAATCCAGCTGTGTGGCGCCTGGTGGTCTCGCCTCCGTGCTGAGCCTCAGTTTCCCTTTATCAATGAGATGGGTTCTCGGTGAAAATGCTGCACACCCTTCCCACCTCCTTGGAATGGCTGCTCTTCGCACCCCTCCGCCACCCACCCCTGCGCCAGGCTGTCCTTTCCTCCCCTCCCAAACCCTGGTCCCTCCTCTGAAGACCCACTCCTAGTATGCTGAGCTGTCTATGTCCTGGCCCCCCTCCCCTCATGGGGAGAGGAAGACAGCTGAGGCCGGCGGGATCCAAAGGTCCACGGTGGGTATAGATCCACCGCCCACCAGCCACGCAAGCCTGTGTGGCCTGGCGGGGGGCAGGGCTGTGCCTATTGATCGGTCCTGTCGGTGCGGGGAAAGCAGTTGTTTTCCACCAAATCTGAAATCGATGGAACTCAGCTTCGCAGAGGAGGATGGAGGGCGTGGAGCCAGGAAATAGCTACCCTTGAGTTTCGGAAACAGTTTCCTTGGAGGGTCAGCTGGCACAGCGGGGCTGCAGAGCATGCTGGGAAGCCCCTGAGGCTGGAAGACCACATGGCTGGTGGTCTGGACTGGGCCAGAGGGCACCTTCTCAGGTCAGGGCCAATCCAGGTGCTTTAACAACGTTGTGCTTCAACTCCCCGCTATTCTCCTGCAGCCCTTGACCCTGAACCTGGTGAGTAGCCTGGGGGTACAAGTCTGACAGCCCTGGGCTGGGGCCATCAGTCTGGTTGTAGTCCCAGCTCTGACCTGCTAGTCTCTGTTCTTCTCTGGGTCAAAGGAGGAGGTCAGACCAATGAGTGGTCAGGATTGGTGATGGTGGTGACAGTATTCCCTCCTGTCAGGGAATATTGCACTTCCCAGGGAGGGTTCATGGAGTGAGCATGGCCTTTCTGAGGGCGAAACTGGCCCATTTCACATCCTGGCCTTTGCCATCCCAGAATGTCAATGACTATCCTTTCCATACACTCAAATCCCCTCCTGGCAAGTTCTCTTCAAAAGGCCTTATGCTATCCAAGCCCTAACCACCAACCCCCATCACTAAGGCCTGCCCACGTCTCTCAAGGAGGCGGAGCTCTCCGTGGGGCCAGGGCTGAGCCCTGGGTCTTCAGCTGTCATTGGGGGAGTGGGGCTGCCCCCTAGGAAGGGGATGTTAGGAGTTGGGCCCTCTGTCAGGGTCCTTATGATGGTCTTCGGAGCTGGGCTCCAGTCTTTGCTGGAGGAAGACCACTGGGCTGGTGGTCTGGGCTGGGTCCTAAGCCTTGGACACACCCTCGTTTCTGGCCCTCAGTGTCCCTGTCTGCAAAAGGGGCTCACTGAGCTGGTTCAGCATTGAGGGCCCTTCCAGGCTGATGTCTCTCTCTCTGTCTTCTCCACATGGACTTGGCTCTCCTCCTTCCTCCTCTCTCTGCTGCTGATCCCCTCTTACACCCTCCTGCTAACTCCTCATGGCCTCCTAACCCGCACTAGTCCTTCTCTCCCCTGCTCCACTCTGTACTGTAAGATGATCCTTTAAAATCACATGCGTGGTCAGATCCTACCTGGCTCAGAAACCTCCTTGGCTTCCTGGTGCCCAAGACATAGAGATCCAATCCTCCAGGCTACCTTCCAGGCCCTCTGTGCTCTTGCCCAACTCACTCCTCCGTTCCCATCCCCAACACCCCCCCTGTGCCGCCAGCTCTCCTCCCACAACACACTGCTTCCTCTTGTCCATAGAGCCCAAGCTTCCCCAGCTCTGGGTCTTTGCTCTTGCCTCTCCATCTGCCTATAAAGCCTTTCCTCCCCTTTCCTTCTGTCAAAAATCCCGCCCCTTCTTCAAGATCGGCACGTAGGTCATGTTGCCCTCGTACCTGCTGTGCCTCCTCGGAGCTCCCACAGCCCTCGCACCCTAGAGCCTCTCACACCCTGTGGGCCTGGGTCAGACTCGAGGTGGCCCCCACATAGGGGATCTCTCCATGGCATGAGGCTGCTGTCTTCTCCCGAGCTCTGGGAGATGGAGAGAGCCCCGAGGACAGGGCCCAGGCCCTCCTCTCCGTCACTCTCTTCGGCTGGTTTCATGTAGAAGAAAACTGGCTGCTTAATAACAACCTCTTGAGTGACACTGGGCTCTCAAGAGAGAACGTGAGTGCTCTCAAACTGGGTTGAGTTAAATAGGAATGAGATGGTTTGGGAGGATTTGTCCTAAAACAGACAGATTTAAGTTGAGTTAATTGGACTAGGTTAAGCTGGGGTCAGTTGGATTAGTCAATCTGAGTTAGTGGGGTTGGCTTAGTTGGTTTAGATTGGTTAGGGGAAGTGACCTGTTTAGTTGCATTGTGTTGAATTACTTGTCTGGGTTTGCTCTGTACTGTAAGATGATCCTTTAAAATCACATGCGTGGTCAGATCCTACCTGGCTCAGAAACCTCCTTGGCTTCCTGGTGCCCAAGACATAGAGATCCAATCCTCCAGGCTACCTTCCAGGCCCTCTGTGCTCTTGCCCAACTCACTCCTCCGTTCCCATCCCCAACACTCCCCCTGTGCCGCCAGCTCTCAAGAGAGAACGGTAAATCGGATTGGTCTGGACTAGTTAAGCTAGACTATTAGGTTGGCTTTGTTTAGGTTAGTTCAGTTGGGTTGGGTTGATTTGGGCTAGTTTTGGTTGGATTTGGTTGGTTAGTTGGATTCAGCTAAGTTAGTTATGTTAGGCTGATGAACAGAGGCTTAGTTAGTTTGGGCCAATAATAACAAAATGCCATGGACTGCGTGGCTTAAACAACAAACATTTATTTCTCACAGTCCTGGGGGCTGGAAGTCCAAGGTCAGGGTGCCAGCATGGTCAGGTTCTTGGTGAGTGGAAGACCTTCTTCCTGATTTGCAGACAACCATCTTCTTGTATCTTCCCAAGATGGAGAGAGAGCTCTGCTTTCTTCATCCTGTAGGAGGGCACTAATCTCACGGTGAGGGCCCCACCTTCATGACCTCATTATCTCCCAAAGGCCCACCTCTAAATACCACCACGTTGGGGGTTTAGGCTTCAACATATGAGTTTGAGGAGTTCAACAAACATTTAATCAATAATGAGTCGGGTTGGCTGACTTGGGATGGGTCAGTTGAGTTGGGCTAACTAGTTGAGTATACTGGATTAGGTTGGTGGGGCAGTGCTACTTGAGTTGGTCTGGTTGGTTAGATGAGGCTTGGTTAGATGGACTGAGCTCATTACTTGGGTTGGGTTAGTTGGTCAGGGGACTGGTTTGTGTTGGTATGGGCAGGGTTAGTTGGGTAGAGTTAGTGGGATGGGATAAGTCATATGGGTTTCTAGAACTGGGCTAGTAAATAGGTTGGGTTTGTTGGCTTGTCTGGCTTGGGATAGGCTGTCTTGGCGGCTGGGTTATGGCTGGCCGGGGCTGGCCTGGGCTCCCAGCTGGTGGGGGATCAGCCGCAGTGCTCTGAGTTCTGCTCAGTCTCCAGAGCTGAGCGGGATGGGTGGGTGGGGTGGTGGGCGCCTTGGCCACAAATAGCTGTGGGGAACACAACAGTTTGGTGTTCAAAGACCTCAGTGGTGGCGGCTGTAACTTTCCACACGGCCCCAGCAAGCACGTCTCGAGGCCTCCTGCTCGGGCCCAGCTGCTGCTTCCTCTGTTAGCAAACCACAATGTGGGGGGCGGGAGAGGTGGGGAGCAGGGGGGCTCTCAGCCCCTCCTCGCCAGGCATCCCCCAGCCTGCACACTCGGTGTTCTTTGTGTGAGAGAGGGAGATAGACCCCATGAAGCAGGGGAGGGGCGTGCATCCCCTCTCTTCAGCCCTGTGCAGCCGGTGTGCCGGGCCTGGCAGGGGAGGGCCAGACCAGGAAGGACCTTAGAGAGGAAGGAGCAGAGGTGGGTGATGGTTAAACCATGGGCCTGGGACAGCTCGAGGGGCCCTGGGACGCTGGTTTCTGCACAGCTGTGGTGGGCGCTGGGCTGGGCATAGATTCATTATTCATTCATTCATTCAAAAACCGATTTCTTGAGCATTCACCAAGTGCAGAGACCTGGCAGGCAGAAGTCAAAGGCAGGTGTGATGGCGATGGCTACAAAGACAGGCTCAGGCTCCCGAAGGGCTGCTCGCCCTTGCCAACCCCTGTTTTCTCTCTGCCTCCGCTCAGCCGCCCCCCCCCCCCCCCCCGGTGCTCCTTTGAAGGCACCCACTGTGAGAGCTCAGAGCCCTCCTGTGCCCAGACAAGATAGACTCTGTGGGCAGAGGTGTGAGGGTGGCCAAACCCAGACAGCAGGCCCTGGCACTCACCACCTAACACTCCCCTTCCCTGCCTCCCCTCCTCCGTCCCTGCCTCGGGCCTTGCCCCACACCGCACCTCCCCACCCCTGCCAGCCGGTCCTCGGGAAGGCAAAGCATCTAAAGCACAGGGCCTCGCAGGCTGTGCAGTGGGAGCCCACACTCTAGAGCTGAGGAAATTGGGCCCAGAGTTGGGGCGTGCTTTGCCTGGGAAACACAGCCCGCTGGAGGCAGAACGGGGACTTGGGTCCAAATGTTTTAATTCCCCGAGGCCAGAAGCAGCCACGGGCTCAGTGGAAACTCCATGTCTTTTCAACCTCAACAGCCCTGGGCTTGCTGTTCACCTCTCTGGGGCCGTGACTACGTGTCTGAGTCTCTCAGCCCCAGGTTCCTCCAGGGCCGTGGTTCTCAGGCCTGGTGGGTGTGCCCCTCAGACAATTTTCAGTCGCCACCACCAGGGCATGCGACCGGCACCGCATGGGCAGAGGCCGGGGATATTCGCAAACACCCGCGAGTGCGCGGACAGTCCCGCGACGGGAGTGAGCTGGTCCAGAGGTCATGGTGTCAACGCTGAGCAACCCCGCTCTACGCCGAGCAGCTGTCCTGGCTGAGGGGTTTCCCGGGACGAGGGACTTTCTGCCCTAAAGCTGGGACAGTCCGGGGCGCCCAGGTGGTTGGTCACACCGGCTCGCTCCTCTGGAAAATGGCGCCACCCTTCCCTCCCCACGGGTTCTGCACGTCGAGGGCTCAGCACGAGGCCAGGCCCTGGTGTGCACTCAGAAACACGAGTGGGTGTCCCTGTCGAGGCGCCTTGCCTACCGGGCTCCTTCTTCCGGTGGACGCAACTTCTCCCTCCTCTGCGCCTGGGCAGTCCCCAGAGGCTCTCGGACTGCGCTCCTCCAAGGGGCTGCCTCAGAGTGGTCCACCGAGAGACCTCTCCCCACGGGGGCCTCCCATCCCTCTGCCTGCCCCACCCAGCAGAGCACGGGCCCATCGGGGGTCCTGTTCACTGTAGGCGGCCTGAAGGTTCAGGGTCTTTCTTCTTCCAGGTCGTGTAAGTCCTTGTCCTGCAATTACCTGACTCCTGCTGTGTCCTCACTAGACCAGAGCTTCCAAGTGTCTGTGCCTGAAGCCCAGCTCGAGGCCTGGCACAGATGAGACAAGCAAATGCCCACTGGCCACATCTCACCAGGTGCCAGGCTCCACCCTCTGCAAGGCCCGGAGACACTGTCTTTTCTCCCCACTCCTCCTGGCGTGCCTGGCCTGGGGCTGGGCACACGGCGGAGGCCCACGGGGCCTGGGTTCTAGCAGCCTTAAGCGATGTCAGGATGGAGGCGGGTGATGTGGCCGAGCTCTGCAGTACCCGAGGGTGTGAACACGTCCAGGGAGATGCACTCACATGTAGAACATGTTTTCTTTATGTAAAAATGCACGTTGGCTCTGAGGGTGGAGGTGACGGCTAGACGTTGGCAGGGCCTGGCGCTTCCCTGCTGTGTAACTCTGGGCAAGTTTTTTTTTTTTTTTAAACTTATCTGGGCCTCAGCTTCCGGTCTTGCACTCCGGGGAGTCGGGAGTATCCCCTGAGATCTTGCTGTGGAGGGCACCGCACGCTCGGGGCTCCATGGCGTCAGCCGCTCTCATCATTACAGCTCTCAGGAGGAGCCCAGGAGCCGTGAATTCCTCTCCTTTCCCTTTCCCATCCTGCTCTCCGCCCGCCTGCAGCTCCCTCCGCCCAGGGCCCCCCCAACTAGCCACCCGGCTCTGAGCACTCGGTGGTCCCTGGCACGGACCTGACGTGGGACAGGGGCTGCGGGCTTGTCCTCGGGCACCTCGAAGGGGCCCACCGGGACCTCCATAGCTCTGCCCCGGCTCCTGAGTGGCCCCTCCCCGTGCCCCGCCATGCCCGCTGGGGACAGGGTGAGCCTCTCTCTGCCCAGGCTCGGGCAGGGCGGGTGGACTTATTTACTCCCTGCCCACGCTGGTTTTTCTGTACCTGAGGGGAAGGCCTGCTGGTTACCCATGTTTCCGGCCCGGTGCTGGGTGACATGTCTCTCAGCCACCCTGCCTTGGACCTCCTACCCCCCACCCCGCCTTCGCCACAAGCTTTCCTTCTGAGTCCCCTCCCCGGGCACCAGAAATCAGACTCAGGAGCCTCCAGGGTGCCTCCGTCTTCCTTGGCGAAGCTGGCACCCACCGCCGCTGGCCCGGTGGAGGGTGCCAGCTTCCTGGTCAGCTTTACGGGGCACAGCAGCACACTGGTTAGCTTTACGGGGCACAGCAGGCCACTGTCCGGCCGGCCCGGCCAGGCCCTGATCCACAAGAGATGCTTCTGTGCCTCTGCCTCTGCCCATTGTCGGGGGAGCGCCCCCTGCGCCTGGCTGGGGCAGGGCGGCCCGGAGCGCCCCAGCCTTTGCTTGATGACTCAGGAAGAAACAGAGCCACACCCCGCAGGCCGGGGCGGGCGGCTGCTCTGTGGCGAGCTGTCCTCCCAGAGATGCTTGTTTTCCAAATTTCAGTCATTCCGGTAACAGCTTCGCAACTTTTCTCACTCTGAACTCATACCGTACCTAATACTCCTTATGTGTGTTTTCTTAGCATGCTGTGTGTTTTAAAACGTATTCACTCTTTCTAAATAAACGTAGTCTAATCCTAACAGATCTCACCTGTGGGATCAGAGGTTTGCTTCCCTAGACTTTGCCCCTAAAGCATATAAAGTAACTGAAATAGCAGATGTTGGGGGTGCACCATGTATGGCCAGTCCTTCGGAGGGTTATTCCTAGGGGAGTCCCTGAGGCCATCTCTTGTCCCGAGAAGACACAGCCTGGCCCCTCTGAGCCACTTTCAACTGAAGGAGCTCCCAAAGCTACTTAAAATCGTAAGCATGGATCGAGCGCCGAGCCCCATGCTGCACAGCCGTGACGAGTCCCTCAGAAGTTGGGAAGTCCAGCCGAAACCGGTTTGGCTCAATGCATAGAGCGTCAGCTTGGGGACTGAAAGGTCCTGGGTTCGATTCCGGTCAAGGGCATGTACCTTGGTTGCAGGCATATCCCCAGTAGGGGGTGTGCAAGAGGCAGCTCTCTCTCATCGATGTTTCTAACTCTCTATTTCTCTCCCTTCCTCTCTGTACAAAATCAATAAAATATATTTAAAAAAAAAAAAGAAAAAAAAAAGTGGCTTAGCTCAGAAGCAGGACTGAGGGTTGTCACCCCATGTACCGGCACAGCACGTGACAGTTGGCAGAGCCCAGGCTCAAATCTCCGCTCACCGGGACCAGCCCAAGCCCACAGGATCCAAAAGGACGGAGCTGAGATGGAGGGTCCCAGTCACAGACTGTTCTCACCGGAAAGGCCCCCAGTTGTCTGGCCTGGCCTGGTAGAGGCTGCTCTGGAGGCGATTTTGGCTGGGATCACCACCAGGGCAGAAGTCTCAGAGCTTCCCATCTGCACAGAAGGCCTCAGGGTCAGACCCCAGGACCGAGCTGGAGTTCCATAACGTTTGTGTAGACAGCATGCGAAGGCGGCCCCCGAGTTTCCTACCCCGGAAGGCAGGCCTGAGTTAACCCCGTTCCCTTGAACATGGGCAGAGCCTGTGGATGTGACCTGGAGCTCATCGAGAGAGTTTTCCTGGGTGGGCCTGGCCCAGTCAGAGGAGCCTTTGCAAGAGGGTAAAGTGTCGAGGGGGCACGCCTGCTGGCCCGGAGGACGGCGAACAGCCACATCGTGACTTGCTTGCGGGCCGCCCAGTGGCAAGGATTCGGGCAACCTCCGGGAGCAGAGGGCATTCCCCGGGTGACAGCCAGCAAGGAAGCAGAGCACCATCACATGGTTACAAGCTTAATTCTGCCGCCACCAGTGAGCTTGGAAATGGGACTTGAGCCCCATTGAGATTTTGGCTCTGCCCACCCCTCAGTTTGAGCCTGTGAGACCCCGAGCAGAGGGTCCAGCTAGCCCCTGCCTAGACTCCTGACCCCCGGCAACTGTGAGGTAATAAGTCTGTCTTGATTTAAGCTGCTCAACTTGTTGCACAGCAATAGGAAAATAACACAATGTTTTTGTTTCTTTCTATTTATTTTTGTACTTTCTTGACATTGGTGTGGACTTGACTAGTGTGGAGATGGGTCTCTTTAAATTAAAAAAAAAAAGTTAAATGCATTCAATTGTAAAATAGCGTGGCAGATTTCAAAATGGCCCGAATCCTTTGGTGCTCATGTCATCAGGAGGTGGCTCTATGTCTCCTGTCCTTGAATCTGGGTGGGCCTGTGTCTGTGTCCACCAATCTACACTAATAAAAGAGTAAGATACAAATTGACCGTACCTTCCCAACACCCACCAGCCAATCAGGAGTAAGTATGCAAATTAACCAACAAAGATGATGGGCTAATTTGCATACCAGGGCAGCCTTGGGCAGGCAGGGCAAGTCACTTCCGCACCTCCCCAGCCTTTCCGGGCCTCTGGGCAGTGTGGGAAGGTGGAAAGGCGGCTCCAGCCGGAGTGAAGGCCGTGCCAGCAGCCAGGGGAAGGAAGGCCCATTCTTGCACAAATCTTTGTGCATCGGGCCTCCAGTAGAGTATAATGAAAGTGACACAATGTGACTTTCATTTTAGGTCCTAAAAGGCCATAGTTTCTGCCTGGTTCTCTTGGGACAATAGTGTTTGAGAAGCCAACTTTCGTGAAAGCCGTCTGACTACCCTGAGGCCACCACGCTGCAGAGGCCACTGGTGCCTCAGTCGCCAGCCCAGCTGAGCTGCCTGCCACGGAGGGGGCCAGCTGGGACGTCCAGCCAGCCACACCTTCGGATGAGTGCAGCCCCAGCCGGCATCCGGCTGCAACTGCAGAGGAGACCCCCAGCGAGAAGGGCCCCGCTCAGCCCTCCCTGAACTCCTGACCGCAGCATCAGGAACAGAATAGCCTGGCTGCTGTAAGCTGTTACGTTTTAGGGTAATTCGTTATGCAGCAAGAGCAACTGGAACAATTAGTGACACATGCACGTGGTTCAGAAATCAAAAAGGACAAGACTGTCTGGGATCAGCTGTGGCTGAGGCCTGCTCAGAGGCGGGGGCTTTGATGAGGGGCTGCAGCCACGCCCCCCACAGCCTCGTAGATGACAGGCATTCACCCAGTGTTTACTGCAGCCCTGCCTTGCACTGCTAACAGAGGCAGCTCAGAGGTGGGTCAGGGAGGCCCAGGGTCTAATTTGAGAGAAGGGTGCATAGACGAAGCTAAGAAGTCCCAGCATGGGGTGCAATGCAGGCCCATCGATGTTTCTTGCAATGAGCTGGTTTGCAGGTCAGCCATGCTGAGTACTCATTCATTCATTCATTCATTCATTCACTCATACACCCTGTGGGGCATTGAGCTGGACCCTGTGTTCACTGAATCCTGGCATTTGCACCCCCATGCTGTGTGGAGAGTCAGACTGCTGAGGGAGGCCGGGAAGAGGGGGGAGCTCGTGGGCTGGGGAGTCAGCAAAGGCTGTCAGTGGAGCATGTGTGGACGCATCATTATTTAGAAGCTCGTTCCTTAAAGGTGTGTGGTCAGTGTATACCAGACACCATTCCAAGTGCTTCAGAGCATTTCATGTAAACCTCCCCAAGCCAGCAGACGATGTGACTGTTATCTCTGTTTTCAGGTATCATGGCTCCGATTGGTGAAGTAGCTTGCAGGAAGCTGGCAGAGGAAGGACCGGAAGCCAGACCTTTCTGAGCCCAGAGCCCAAACCCTTATCTGCCACCCTGTCCCACCTTCCCGAGGAGCAGCAGGACTGAGTGGGCAGAGAGGACGCTCCAGGTGGCAGAAGGCGGCACCATCATTCCCTCCCCACATGCTGGGATTCCAGGAGCAAAGGCCTGGAGGCTGGCGTCTGCTCCCTGGAGCAGGGAAAGGGGAAGAGGCGTGAGGAGTAGAGCAAGGCCTGATGCCCATCAGGACGTCTGCCTGTGATTGTGACGTTATGGGCATGCCAAGGCCACCAAAGTCCAGTTCTCCTCCCTCCCTCTCTCCCTCCTTCCCTTTCTCCCTCCCTCTCTTTTCCTTTTTTGTTTGTATCTCTCCTGGATCCTGCAGGGATGATTTTTTAAATATAATGTAAATGAGTTGTGTGTGTGTGTGTGTGTGTGTGTGTGTTTGTACATATATATTTAACTAAACGTCTAAAATCAAAACTGGCATCCCTCCCTCCCCCCCGACTCTAACCTGCCATCCCCGATCTGTTAAATGAATAGAACAGTGAGAGTAGTTTTCTGGTTTCCAGCTTGTGGGTCACGTGGCCCCGCAAGGCCTTGGAGACAGTTGGGTTTGGAGGAACAGCCTCCCTGGAGGCCAGGACACACCACCCAGGAGGAGGGGTCTTGAGAACTGGGCTGAGAGGTCAGGCCTCAGGGCAGGGCACCGGGGGCCAATCTCCTCCCCCCGGAGACAGTCCCAGGCCCCCCTCTCCTGGGAGGCATGAACGGGCCTCGTCTATTGGAGCTGGAGGATCCTTTGATTTCCTGCGCAGACGAGGCCCGGGGAGTTTGAAGCCCTGGTCCAAGGTCACAAAGCCGGAGTATGCAACTCAGACCCCCAATCCAGGGCTCCTTACTTGGCCCTGCGCTGGTTCATGATTAAGGATTAGGCTCATGAGAGCTCCAGAGTGTCCCCATGTCCGCCCACAACCACTGGAGGGTTCCCGGTGAGGAGAAGGCAGTGTCCTGAGCCAAAGGGTTGGAGAGACAATGGTGAGGTTGCAGGCGTGGGCCTCCAGGCTTTCTCCAGCTGGGGGTCACATGACTAGCAGACCAGCCTTGAAATGGGGTCCTCCTGATGCCTCTGAGGGGCCTGGGTGGCAGAGAGGAAGGGAGAAAGCAAAGCGGATCTGTCCTGGGGAGAGACACGAGAGCGCTGACATGGAAGATCAGGCCGTAAGAGGGACGCCTGGGGCTCTGGGAGGAGCACTGGCCAGGGGGTCAGAGGTCAGGGTCTAGTGCAAGGAGGCTGCTGCCTTCCCCTGTGAGCTTAGACATTCATTTCATTTACTCCGGGAGCAGTAGCTGAGGGTCTGCACGCGTGGTCCTGTGCTTGGAGAGGGGGAGGGGAAAATGGAGTGGACTCGGTCAGCTACAGGAGCCCATTGCTCCGCAGGGGGAGAGAACACTTGGGAATATTGTTAAAGGAGAAAGTCTGACGGGGCCGGGAGCGAAGGGAGAGAGGGAAGCTGTGGGCACTGGGTGGAGCCACGGGAGAGAAGGCAGGTCCGGTGGGCATCAGGTGGGCGTCCTGATGGGCCTCAGGCCATGCTCTACCCCCGACTCCTCTCCCCCTTCCCCTGCTCCAGGGAGCAGACGCCAGCCTCCAGGCCTTCGCTCCTGGAATCCCAGCAGGTGGGGGAGGGAATGATGGTGCCTTGGAAAGAGCGGCCAGACACAGCACAGCACAGCGTGGCAGAGGCCTGGCGAGGGGACTGCGGGGCACGGCAGGGTCCCAGGGGGGCAAATACCACTTGGAACATGTTCTTGGAACCAGGTCCGAGTGGGCCTCCAACGACCAGCTCAATATTTCTAATTTTATTCTCAACACAGCCAGGAGCCCTTGAAGGTTTTTGAGCGAAGACTTATCATTAGCGTGTGAAGCAAGAAGAGTCGTTGTTTTGAAAATCTCATGCCTCGCCGGGACCGGTTTGGCTCAGTGGTAGAGCGTCGGTCTGCGGACTGAAAGGTCCCAGGTTCGATTCCGGTCAAGGGCATGTGCCTTGGTTGCGGGCACATCCCCAGTGGGGAGTGTGCAAGAGGCAGCTGGTCGGTGTTTCTCTCACATCGACGTTTCTAACTCTCTGTCCCTCTCAATTCCTCTCTGTGTAAAATCAATAAAATATATTTAAAAAAAAAAGAAAAAAGAAAAAAAAGAAAATCTCATGCTTCTTTGCTTCTTCCAGGCTCAGCTTCTTTATCAGCAGACCGAGGGAATGGCACTAGATGAGAGATGGCAAAGACCTGGCACGTGTGGCATTGCTTCCATGCCTGCATCCATGCAGGCATCACTAGTCAATCCTTGCACGTTCTCCCGTGGAGCTCAGTTTGGGCTCTACCATTGCATGGAGCCGGCCTGCAGGAGGGTACCGACAGGCCAGCTCTCAGCCGGGTGATGAGCTGAGGTGGATTGACGTAGAGGCAGCCGCACTTTCCCTCTTACAGGAAGAGCTTCTGGGCCAGCTCGCCTTCGGCTGGGCTCGCCCTGAGACCGGCTGCAGAGAGGAGAGGCGTACCCAAGGCCAGAGCTTTCTGTGGAAGCCTTTCCCGGGTTCCATCCCAGCACCAGGGCTCACGCAGCCCCACTTGTCAGCTAACGCCCACCGTCCTCCGGGGCGGGAGGGAGGAGGGCTGACGTAGGGGCGCCTCCAGCCTCGCCCCTGCCCCCGGAGCTGCAGGGGGCTCTCCCTGGTGGTCCCAGACACAAAGTGTGAGCAGCTCCTGGAATTGCTGGCACAGGACAGATGCCCAGTTAGTTAGAAAAACATGTGGCTTACTCTTCCCTCTCGGGCCCCTGCAGCCGCCACCACCTTCTAATTCAATTTCCCTTGAAAAACAATGGTTTCAATGAAGGGGGAAACAAGATTTTCCGAAACTTCGTAAAGTTTTGCAAAATAATTACCCCCCAAACGGGCAGACTCCCCCGCCTTCCTCCTCGAACCGATGCCTCTAGGACAGTTTTACAGACCTCAAGTCCCAGCTGGCTTTGCCCGGGCCACCCCCTGAGGTTGCCCACCCCAGATCGGATCCTGGGCATCAGCTGGGCCTGGGGCCCTGGGGATCAAAACCCTCCCTTCCCGTGAGGACCGGCCCGGAAGAAGAGGAGGGAGGAGTCTGGTGCCCCCCCAGGCCTGGCTGAGGCAGGGCCAACCCCCTGGTGCAGCTCCTGAGCTGGCCCCACCACCATGGTGCTGGTGGTTCCCAGGTTCCGTCCTCCTGATGCCTCTGAGGGGGGTGGGAGCTGAGCACCAGGAAGAGAAGGGGTCTGTCTGAGGTCTCCGAGGGTGCGGCAGAGAACAGAGCCAAGACTGGACCCTCAACCCCAGACCCTTCATCCCAGCCGCCTCGCCTGGAAGCTGTGGGTGGGCCTCTGCCGTTGGGCCTGCGGCCTCCTGGGAATATGGCCCCTTGGTTGGTCCGTTGCCACCTGGGTCACTGCCAACCCCCTGGGCAAAGTGGAGCTCCACCTTCTTGCTCCCCTTCTCAAGGGCGTTTAGCGAGGGCCCTGGAGCGGTCCGGCTGCAGCGCTGGCCCCGCTGGCACTCTGGGGCTGGGGCCACCCCTCCATCAGGCACCCCGGCGGGCAGGCAGGCAGCCTGCTGGGTCCCAACTGTCAGCCAGGAATGGAGAACTCGCTGCCTCGCAAGGAACTTGGGAATCTTACTGCGGCTCCCAGAACAGGCTGAGGAGCTCTTCCTTTTCCTTATAACGGCCCTTGGTTCCATTTGAGGAGAACCTCAGAAAGGGCCCCGAACCCCTAATTCCCACGGCGGCCCTTTTAATGTGGTTATTTCCCGTTGCTCTGCACTATAGAGGACATGCTTTGTAATCAGGAAAAGAAGTCATTAAACGTAAAGCAAGATTGCTATCTAAATTTTACTCCTGTGAGTTGGTGGAGAATGGGCCTGGGGGAAGAGCCTGCAGTTGAGGCTGCTCTGTGCCCAGGCTAATGCATTCAGAGGCATTGGAGATTGGCTGGGGTCCACTCTGACCCTCTGTCTAACCTCTTCTCCTCAGGCCTTGGAGGGATCTGTCTAGGTAAGACCTTCACCCTGGTTTCCTTTTCTGGCTTTGTGGCTCTGGGGATGAAGTCCAGGTCCCTACCACAATCCCCTGGAAGGCCCAGCATTGCCCCTTCATGCCCTCTCGTCCCCCGCCACGGTCCCCTTGCACCCATTTCCAGGTATCCGTTCCCTCCCTTGGGCTCGCTAGGACCCCCTGAGCCAGCTGGCCTCTGCTTATGCCGCCCTCTCTCCCTGCAATGCATCCTTCATCTCCTCCTTCCCTTGACCACCCCCTGGCCCCCTTAGAGCCCCTGGGCCCGCCCCTCCGCCAACCCTCACTAAGTGGCAATTTGACCTTTGCTTGCAGAGTGAGGAGTGATCTGATCAGATAGAGCGGGGTTCGCCTGCTGGATTGCAGGTCACAAGCTACCTCTGCCCCGTCCTGGGACAGTCCGAGCCCCGGGAGCCGAGGGCCTGGCACCGAGGAGGCATCAGGGAGAATTCGCTGAGCAACTACGTGACTGTCTCTAGGCGAGTAATGGCAGGCTGGGAGGCGGACACCCACGTGGCCGGGATCACGGCCAGGGCTCCTCCTGCAGCTCGCAGTGTGCCGTGGAGCAGAATGGTTTATGTGAACCTGATGGCAGTGCCTGGCCTCCCGCACGCCCACGGGCCGTGACTCAGGCTGTGCAAAGTACAATCAGGTGCTCCCTCTGTTTCCCTCCAAAGAGTTCAACTTATGAACCACAAGAGACCTCTTGCCGCCTACTCACCCCTCAGCTCACCAAGAGGGTTTTCTTCATTTTTTTTTTTTTTTAATGTATATAACAATGGAGGCAAATGTTCATTGAGAAACACGTGAGCTGTCACCGCCGTGTGCTGAGTGCAACGTGGCAACCCCGCTGCCATCTCCCTCCCAGAAGCCACCGCGGCCGCCGGCTGCTGCCTATGCTCCCTCCACACGGGTGGGACCCTGATGTTCACAGAGAACATGGCTGGGGCTTACGCTCCGCCAGGCCACCTCTATACATAGTGTCAGGACAGCCCCCGAAGACAGGTGCTTCACTCCCATCCCCATTTCACCGACGGAGAGACCGAAACACACAGAGAGGTCAAGCACGCTGCCGGAGGCCACACAGCCAGGAAGTGGCAGAGCTGGGGTCTGCGTCCAGGCTGGAGACTCTGGGTGCGGGATGGGAGGCCTGTTGGTTTCATGCGGTGTCTGCGCTGAGGGCTGCAGGCACAGCTCTTCAAGGGTGGCGTTTGGACTTGAACCGTGGCTCTGCTCCTTCCCAGCTCTGTGACTGTGGGCAGCTCACTACACGTCTCTGCGTCTCAGTTGCTTTCCCTTTTTTATTTTATTTTTTTATTTTATTTATTGATGACAGTATCACATAATTGTCCTCATCCCCCTATTCCCATCCCAAACCCCTCCCCACAGATTGTCCCTCCCCTCCCCCACTCCCCCCCTGTTGTCCATGACCACTGGTTAGGCTTACATGCATGCACAATGCACACAAGTCCTTTGGTTGATCTGTAAAATGGGGATCACGGTAGCTCTGAGGGGATGGGAAGTGCTTGGAGCAGAGTGTGGCACGCAGCAGGTCATCCCTGCCACCCACACCAGGCCCGGGATGTCCTTCAGGCGGGAGGACACACACCTCCTGCTTCCCTGCAACAGGCCTCAGTCCAGGGCAGCGGCAGCCCCCGCCTCCTTCTCTTTATGACTTTACCTCAGACGCCACCTGGAGCCAGGAGCCCTCGGGCCTTTCTCATCGCTTCAGTCACCTGGGGCTCTCACCGTCCAGAGCTCCGGCGTCTGATGGTCCTGAGTCCAGACCTGGGCTCTGGCGCTTGCTGCCGCTGTGCCTCGGACAAGTGGCTGCCCAGGCTGAGCCTCAGGACAAGCCTGGGACAAGCGGGCGGTGGGCGGCACAGGCCTGGCTTTCCTGTCTGGGAACACACACAGGTGCTCGCAGCCTTGTAGGATCAGAGGAGCTGAGAGGATGCAGGACGCTTGGCCCTAAGCCCACCTGATGATCTAGGTCAGCGGTCGCCGACCGATGGTCTATGGACCACTGGTGGCCCGTGAGGTCCAAACGGTTGGCGACCGCTGGTCTAGGTGATGTTGGTTGTGAATGTGATCACATCTCATTTTTTTGGTTAATTCTCTCTTTTCCCCCATTGATTTTTTAGAGAGAGTGGAAGGAAGGGAGGGAGAGAGAGAAACATCAAAGTAAGAAATTGATTGGTTGCCTCTTGCATGTCCCAACCAGGCCTGGGGAATCTGCCTGCAACCTACGTTCGTGCCCTTGACCAGGAGTGGAACCTGCGACCCTTCCGTGCATGGGCTGACGCTGTGACCTCTGGGCAGCGCGGTGTCCTTTCCTCCCGCCTCAGCTCCCCTAGTGAGGACTCAGCAGCTGTGGAGACGGAGGCTTCCTGCAGGCAGTGACTTGTTCCAAGTCATGTTCCTGCGTGTGATGAACTCCAGCAGGAGCCGATCTGCAGCTCTGCTGCGGCCCCTTCCCCCCACCCCAAAGCTGCGTGCAGCCAGCAGCCTCTTCTACACACCTCCACTCTGCTTCACACCGCTCCACCCTCCTGCACACCCCTCCACTCTCCTTCACACCCCTCCACCCTCCTGCACACCCCTCCACCCTCCTGCACACCCCTCCACCCTCCTGCACACCCCTCCACCCTCCCACCAGGCCCCTCCCGCCATGGCTGTAAGTCCCAGGCCCACAGGGACACTGGGGGAGCGAGGAGAGATGCAGGCCACGGGCTGCCGCTGCCCAGGGAGTCTAGACTCTGCAGATCCTGGAATTGGAGAAGCGGACATCCTTAAACAGGTTGGGCCCGAACCAGCCTGGTCCCTGCCACCCAGGGGTCCTCCGGCCTCTGCTTGCACACCCGCCCATGGGGAGCTTGGTGCCCCGGGGCCTCTGCACTAGGGGACAGCACTGGCTGGTGGGACCACACAAGAATACAGGCAACTGGTAGGAAAGCGTCAGCTCTGGGAAGTCCACTGCATCCGCCCCTTATCCCGGGGACCCACGAGCAATGGAGACCACGCCCCAGAACTGTCATCCTCACGCTACCACACAGCTTCCCCAGCCTTTCCTCTGCCTGCGCCAGAGCGGCCCCCGGGGCAACGGCGCCTGCTTGTGATCGCCGCTGACGGAGACACCGGGCACAGAGAGGCGCGGCCGCCTGCCCAAGCACACCCAGCAGAGGCCGCAGAGATGGACACCAACCCTGCACTCCGGTGAAAGGCCAGCGCCAGAGGGCCCTCGGCTGGGGGTCAGCGGACCCGCCTGGGCTGGGTTTAAATCAGTGGTTCCCAAGGTGGGGGCGCAGACCCCGTAGGGGAGCAATATGATTTTTAAAGAGGCAGTTCGAGAATGAGCTACTAACGGTGAATTTTTTGCATTTCTTATGGTCCTAGGGGCCTCAGATACAGTATATACATACATATTGTGACATATTTGTGCATTTCTGTTCTCTAGTACATGTTTTGAAACTTTATTTGCTATTTTTTCATATCACTTCATAGTATTATTATTATTATTATTATTTCTAACAATTCCTTCCTCAGTACTTCAACTGTCCTTCTGTGCTTTTATTTGTCTCTTTCCTGGATGCCACGTTCTTTGGAAGCTTGTTTAGACCAAGTTGATGACCTTTTGGGCTTCCTCCAGGTGAACAGGAGTTCACTTTTTGAATAATATGAATTGTATGTCACAGAGTGGGGTAGGGGAGGGGGCATCAGGATTTTAGAGATGCTTAGGGGGGTGCCGCCAAAAAAAGGCTGGGACCCCTGGGTTAAATGGGCACTATGAAGGCTAAAATCTCCCCAGTGCCGCCGTGGCTGAGAGTCACTTTATAGGTGCATGACAAAGGCCCAGAGAGGCCAAGCCGCCCGTCCGCGGTCCCACAGCCAGTCAGTGGCACTAGATCCGGGTCTTGGGGTCCCTCAGCCCAGCAGGAGGACTCTGACGCTTTTCCAGGCTGATGCACCATGAATAACTGAATCCGGTGGCTGGTCCATGTGCTGTCCACTCCCCTCCCCCATGCCCCCCCCCCCGGCCACTGGCCCGACCCCCGACCCCCAGCCCTGCCACAGGCCATGGCGGCCCAGCCCCCAGCCGGTTCTCTCCAGACCGGCCGGCTCCCTCGGCCCTCGGAGGCAGAGGGAAAACCTGCGGGGGAAACGGCGGCAGGTGTGGGGCTGCTGCGCCCGTGTCTGTGGGTTTGTCTTCCTCTTGCCGCTCGTGAGACGGGCTGCGGAGGGAGACCCGTGCTCCCTGTGGACAGGGAGGGGCCGCACTTCTGCAAAGATGCTGGGGTTGGGGGGGCGGGCACCCCCCGGGGGGCCCCTGGCCTGGCTTCTGCAAGTGAGGTGGGGAGCACGGGGGGCGGGGGGGGGGGCACACAGGCTCGGCACTCAGCGCTGAGGCTCAAATCTCACCGCTTCCGTTTGCCGGAATGCAGCCTTCAGCTCCCCCCGGAGTGGACACCCCATAAGACGGGGCTGGTGGTCTTATGGCCGTGGCAGGGTCTGAGGAGATGAGACGAGGGGTGTGTGAGTGCCTGCTAATATCCCGAGGCCCCTATCTTGGGCCTGTCCTGTGCTTGCACCTCACCCCAGGCCAAGTCTCTTTCTGTCCCTACGTTTCATTCTCCGTAAAGTGGGGAGGCTGGCTTCTGAGGTCCCTTCCCGCCCAGGCGCCCAGGGCTGTGTTTTCACTGTGGCAGAAGGCGTGGTGGTCACGAGGTCGGAGCAGACGAGGTTGAGAGCCGCACTGGAACCCCACCCTGGTCCTTCGGACAAAGCCATGGCGGGCGGTGCTGACTGTCCTCGCCGCAGCCCGGCTGGGGGCACCTCTCCGGGGGCAGAGCTGGGGGCCCAGGCGGCCTCTCCTCCCCACGCTAGGCTGGGTCTCCCTGAGCTGGAGCCGGCTGCTGCGGGCCCAGCATTCGTCCGGACCTTTCAGGGCTCCCGTTTGTGGATCACCTGCTGTGTGTCAGGCGCCATGAAGTGATGGGACTTGCTCAGAGTCTCAGCGGCAGGGTGTGACCCCGAGTCTTTGCTCTGCCCTGCTTTGCTGAAATAGCGCTAACGAGGCCTCTTAGACACGCTGCTCTGTGCTCCTGGGAGCGGGTGGCAGTCAGTTAGGAGCACGGGCTCAGGGGCCACGCTAGCAGGGCTTCAATCCTGGCTCTGACCTTCGCTGTGCGACCTGGCCCAAAGGACTCCACATCTCTGTGCCTCCCTTTTTGTTTGCGCCTGTAAAATGGATGAATGACTTCCTCCCAAGGAGAACTGCACGGGAAGGGAGGGGTGTGATGGGGAGGAAAGTAACTTTTCGTGGAGAAACCTGACAGACGCTACCTCTGCCAGGGGTCAAGGTTAACGTCCACAGGAAAAGGTCACGCGGATAGTGTGGGCCTTTCTATGACGTGATGCAAACTCACGTTTCCTCGTCAGATCCCTTCACACCAGTCTGACTGTGAGAAAACAGAGGAACTCCAAGCGAGGGACGCTCTCCAGGATCCCTGGCCAGCCTGTCTCAGAGCTGTCAAGGTCACTGAAAGAAAGGAAGGTCTGAGGACCTGTCGGAGCAAGAGGAGTCCAAAGAGGCATGGCAGCTAACTGTGACGTGGGGGCCTGGGGGGATCTTAGAGCAGAAAAAGGATGTGGATAAAGTATGGATGTCAGTACTATCAGCTCATTGGTGTCACACACACACCACGCTAATGTCAGATGTCAATAACGGGAAATGTGTGTGTGAGGGGGGGTGGGGGGGAGGGTAAATGGGAAGTCTAAGTACTGCCTTCTCAGTTTTTCTGTAAATCTGAAACTGTTCTGAAAGCTGGAGCTCGTGTTTTGTTTTGTTTTTTTAAATATATTTTATTGATTTTTTACAGAGAGGAAGAGAGAGGGATGGAGAGTCAGAAACTCTCAGTGAGAGAGAAATATCGATCAGCTGCCTCCTGCACACACACACACCACCGGGGATGTGCCCGCAACCAGGGTATATGCCCTTGACTGGAATCGAACCCGGGACCTTTCAGTCCGCAGGCCGATGCTCTATCCACTGAGCCAAACCAGTTTCGGCTGGAGCTCGTTTTTTGAATGGAATTAATAACAGTTCCTACACCACCCAGGGTAGTTACAAAGATAAGGTGACTAGACGTCCCGCTTTTGGCGGGACAGTCCCGATTCTTGTCCCGCGTCCCGTGGCATTTTAAAAAAGTCCTGATTTTTGGAAAGAATCTTCCTTTTAAAATGCCACGGGACGCGGGACAAATTGTTAAAAAGCGGGACTGTCCCGCCAGAAGCGGGACGCCTGGTCACCTTATACAAAAATAAAGTGAGTGGGCGCATGGATGTTAGTTCGAATAGCGCCTGCTCACTGCTGAGCACTCAGGAAAGGCTTGTCATCATTGCCATCATGACAGGAGGCCGGGACCCCCGGGACCCACACCGGCCGGCAGGAGGTCAGCTGGTCATGCAGAGACGTGGCCAGGGCCACTCCCTGCTGCCGGGAGTTCCTCCTGCGATCCCGAGAAGGCCAGTCTGGCTTCCCGTGGCCGGTGTCTCGGTCAGCTCCTGTGTGCTCCCCGGGGGCCCGGGCCGGCAGAGGGAGGGAGGAGACTGTGCGCGGAGTGGGCAGGAACCCAGCCCAGCCCTGCCCGCCGGTGACCTTGGGCACGTGAAGGCGCCTGGCTGAATCTCCACTCCCTCCCCCCTAACATGGGGCATTTGCCTCACCGTCCTGTGGCCTGGCATGTGGCTGCTCCATCGTAGGAACCGGCCAGGGGCAGGGGGCTAAGGGATCGGACGAGGGTCCTGGGTGGGAATGATGCCCACGGTGGTCCATCGCTCAGCATCCCCGCAGCCAGCCCTGCAGAACCGCCTTCTCGTGGCCTCTGGGTGGTTCCTCTCCCCTCAGGTGGGGTGGGACTGGGCTCGGGGCAGAGCTGGGCCCCAGAACTGGGGGCAGATGGCTCTTCCGGTTCCATAGGAGCGGGGGTGGGGAGGGGGGGCTGTCTGGGAGCTGCTTCTCGGCAGAGGAGCGAGGTGGGGCTGTCCTAGGAGGCGGGAGACGGCCAGGGGCACACACGGGGAGTCAGGCAGTGCGGATGCGGGGGGGGGGGGGGGGCATCTCCTGCCTGCTGAGACCCGACAGCCCCCGCTTTGCCCTCCGCCCCGGCCCTTCACAGTCCCCACCCCTTCACCATTGTAACGCTGGTGTTTGGGGTTGGAAGTCCATGTGGTGTTCTGCAGTCAGTGTATTGTCTTAGACTCCTCAGCCTCGAACGCCAGCCACAGACCAAGCCCTGACTCCTCACACACACACACACACACACACAGCCCCGGCCGCACGCCCAGCCCTGACCCTGGTCTCGGATGGACCCAACACCGCAGCCGCAGCGCCCTGACCCCGGGCGGCCTGCCAGGGGCGCCGCTTGGGTCCTGGAAGAGCCGGCCGCTGGCTGCTCCAGGCCTGCCTGCGGGGCCGGGCCATCGTCCCCGAAGGGGAAGGCCGCCCACACGGCCCCAGGACAACCCGACTCACACCTCAGAGACCTCGGCCGGCTCTCCGGGGACGCGGCTGAGGCTGCGCCCGGCACCGGGCCCTGCAGGACCCTGGGCGAGCCCGCCCCGCCCTCCTCAGCCTCAGTTTCCCCTACGCCCCACCGGGGATGATGGATGGTCTCTGGTGGGAGTGTTTCCAGCTCTCCTCTCGCTCTCATTCCCCTCGTCCGAGTCTCCTCCACGCTGATCTCCCAGCCTCAGCCCCACACCCGGCGGTTACATCCATCCCTGGGCCACACAGCCGTGGCCTCCAGACCCAGGCACCGCCGCCCCGCTGGGCGACCTGGGCGAGGTTCTCAGCTCTCACCTCCGTCTGCTCACCCGTGAAATGGGGGGTTCGGGCGCCGGGAAGACCCGTGCCCGGGTGGAAAGCTTTGGGCACGGAGCCTGGCATGAGGAAAGGGCAGCTCAGAGGCAAGCATTGCACCTTGCACCGAGTTCCTGGGTGTCTCTGGGCTGCAGTGGCGATGGAAGCTGCTGCAACACCCCTCTCTTCCTGGCTCAGTGGGGAAACTGAGGCCTGGAGAGGCCTCGCTCCTGACCAACTGAGAAGCAGCAGAACCCCGTGTTTCTCTCCTGCCCCTCTTCCTGGGTGCTCCATGGAAGCCACCGGAAGCCATCCCCCCGCCCCCAGCCTCAGTTTCCTCTTCTGCAAGAGGAGGGAGTGGGGCCGGTGGGCCGTCCCCTCCGGCGCCCACAGCTTCTCCCACAGCTGCCGCCGCGGACGGGAGCGTGCCGGGGTCGGAGGTCACGGCTGGATGGCAGGCCTTGAGAAACCTCCGGAATGTGCGTTTGAAAGTTTGGGGCCCGTTTGTGCTACAAGAGCCCCCCCGGACCACCCCCCCTTCTCCCCTCCTTTCTTTTCATGACTTTTCACCAACTGTTTCTGCCCTTAATCCAAACCATTGTTTTTCCAGGGCGAGATGCAAATCAAAGCCACATGCTTCCCCCAGCACACGCCCGGCTGCCAAATGGAAGCGCGATCCGGGAAAACAAAGGCCCCGCCGAGAGGGGCCCGTGTCCCCGTGCGGGCCGCCGGGGGCCGGGGGCCGGGGGCCGGGCGTCCGCGCCGGGTGGGCTCAGCAGGCCCCAGGTCTGCGTGTGTCTCAGGTTCCTCCCCTGGGAGGGCCAGGGCCCCTTCCCCGGCCTGTGTCCCTCTCACAGCCGCGGGCACACTGGGCGGTGGCCGGCCCCGACGGTCAGCCCCGAGAGGCCTGGCCACGTAGGGGACGTGCAGCGTGTGCTCTCGGGGGTGAGACCTCTGGACGCGGAGTCTGGCTCGTGTCTGGCTCTCACTCACTTCCTGTGGGACCCTGGACCGTTTCTGAACTTCTGTGAGCTTCGGTTCCCTCCTGGGTAAGACGGGGCTCTCGCCAGCCCTCTCTCTGGGGACTGTGGTGAAGGGGGTGCCGGCGGGTGGCCGGGCGGGGCAGGTGGAGCACCGGGCTTCATGGTGCAGCTCGCTGAAGCAGCCCCGGAAGGGGCGTCTCGGCGAGGAAGGAGGGGGGCGCCAGGCGGCGGGCCAGGGAAGCAGGAAGATCTGGGTGCCTGGCATCTGACTGCAGACGGTCCTGGGATGGAGGGCACAGGACTTTGGAAAGGGGAGACTGACCTACTGCGGGGTGTGGGAGTGCTGGGGTGGGGACACAAGGGGGGGAGGCCTGGCCAGTCCCCAGAGGCCCCTCCGCAGGGGTTTCCCCAGGCCTGGCCTCTGTTTTGCATAGTCTGGCTCTTCCAGGTGGGCCCCTGGGGCAGGGAGAGGTCAGGAGAGCAGGGGCACCCCTTCCCCCATGCGCCAAGGATGAATCCCCCTGGCGTACGTATAGCTAAGGCTTGGACACCTGTGGGTGTGCACATTCATACACAGAGATGTCCAGGTACCCGGACTGAGACATACATGCAAATAGACACACGCTAGACCCACATGCAAAACGAAGGCCCAGACAGGCCCAGGCCCAGGCACACATTTCCACATGGAGCAGTGTGCATGCAAGCAAACACATGCACACAATGCACACACATGCACACAGTGCACACAGTGCACACACGTGCACACACAGTCCCTATGAACAGGGGCCAAGGAGCACAGGCTCACAGAGGACAGCTGTCTCTCTTCCCCTTTATTCCTCCACGAGCACAAACGGAACGCCTACAAGTGTCAGCCCCTGCGTCCGGCCCCGGACACCACACAGAGCCCTCCCCGCTCCTGGTGAGAGAGAAGGCAGGAACGGTGTTGAAGTGGTGGTTGTTCTTCACACCCTCACGTGACTCCGTTCATTTGTTCCTCACAGGACCCTCTGGAGTCGGGGGCGCTTGCCGACAGAGGAGGAGGTGGGAGCTGCGGAGCGGCTGGGCCTGCCGGAGCCCCGGAGCTGACGAGAGGCCTCGCTCGGAGCGGGGGGACAGCGCCCTGCTGCCCCGCAGTGACCTCCATGCTGGCCGGAGGGCTCTGGGGACGGGCCCCGCCCGGGGGGGGCACCGGGGCCTGCGGAGGGGTCACGGCCGTTAGCCCAGCTGTGACTCTGACCAGCTGCTCTTCCCCCTCCACCTGCCCCTGCTGAGAGACCAGCCTGCCCCTGCTACAGAGGAGGATGGACAGCGCGCTTATCAGGGGGCAGAGCTGGCTGTTGTGGGCAGGACCCAGGTCCCCAGGGCCTCAGGCTCAGACACAGAGAGGGAAGCACTTCCTGCTCGCCCCAGGGTTCCAGCCGGCCCAGGCCCCCCTTCCCCCGCAAATCGATCAGTTGTGGAATCCTTCCTCACCTGGTCCTGGCCCGACACAGGTCTGGGCACAGGGGTAGGATGAGTGACAGACCTCAGCCCACTGGTGCCAGCCAGCCCCATTCATTCCAGGCTCAGCCCTAACCACCAGGCAGCCCGCCTGTGTGCTCCATGTTGCTTCCCAGGCTCCCCAGAGAGACGCCACCCAGCACCGCCCGGCCTAAGAGAGCCCAGCTCCTGCAGCACCGAGACAAGAGCGTGTGAGCGAGGGGAGCTGCGGACGGGCCCGCCTTCCCCGGGAGGCAGGTGCCCGAGGAAAGCTGTGGCGTGAGCCTCCCATTGGCCATCGCCCTCCTGAGGGGGCAGCCCCTGCCCCAAGCCCTCACTGTGCGTCCCCGAGCGTCTCCGTCATCTGATCGGAAACGTCTACTATGCAGACTCCCGGGCCCTCCCCAACCTGCTGAATGTTTGTCTCACGGCCGGGGCCCCAGAATCTGTATGTTTTCTAAGCCCAGAGGTCTAGGTGAGCAGCCAGCACCGGGGACCCCGGCCCAGCGCTCTGACGACTCTCAGCTGTTTCTGACTCCGGTGGGGGTGGCGTCTGACTTAATCCTGGGTCCCTCCCGAGGATCCCGCAGGTGCTCAGCGAGCGCTTGTGCTGATCCTGGTGGGCGGGCCCGCAGAGAGCGCTACCCGGGTCTCCACTGACCGCGGGCAGGTCCTGGCCCTTCTTGGACCGTGGTACATGCCCTTGGCCGGAATCGAACCTGGGACCTTTCAGTCCGCAGGCTGACGCTCTATCCACTGAGCCAAACCGGTTTTCGGCTGGACCTTGGCTCCGATGGCCTCTAAAGGCTGTTGGCCTTTAGCCACGGCTGGCCCCCAAGGCTGTTTGCACCCCAGGAAGGGGATCTGACTGCAGCCTGGGAGGGCGCCTGACAGAACTCCGAGGCATCTCTGGGGTTCCTTCGGTTTGCCCTCTGAAAAACGGGCCCAGGCCAGCAAGACCTCCTGAACGAGGCACAGCCTGGACAGAGGCTAAGGGGAGGAGCCTTCGCCGGGGCCTGGGGGCTGGGCTGGAGAGGACCCCCAGCCTCTCCCAACCCCTCCCTCCCACCCCCACCTGCCTCCACCTCCGCCGCCTGTGCGGCAGCCGCGATGGTGGGCGAGGAGCAGGTGCTCGGCTCCCGCTTCTTAGAATCCCTGCGAGGCCCGGGGGGGTGAGCTCATTTACGGGAAAGCGGCGGGGGTATCGCGCTTCTCACCCGGCCGTGCCGGGGGGGCGGCAAGTGCGTCAGCAGCCCCGGCTCCCGGCCTGCCTCCGGAAACGCCGCCCGGGGCTCAGTCACGAACCCAGGCGGCAGGGGGGGCAGCCTGCGCGTCGAGGGGGAGTCAGGTGACCTGCGAGGAAGCGAGGCCGGGGCCCGGAGGCTGCACAGGGTGCAGAGTGAGGTCAACTTCCCCCTTCCCCGGCCGAACCCCAACACACCCGCTGCCCAGCTGGACGTCTCTGCAGCTGGCCGTCCGTCCACTGCCCCCCGGTCCGCCCCGGGCTCCGGACCTCTGCTGGCTCCCCGGGGCCCCAGGAGGCCTGAGCTCCAGCCACAGCCAGCCTCCAGGGGGCTTCGGGGCCAGGTCCAGCAGGGGGTGGTGCGGTGGAGACCCCGGCCAGGGCCTGGCGGGGAGAGCCCGGCCTCCCGCCCCCGGCCCCCTCTCCCCCTCCACTTCTCTGCAGCTATTTAAAGCGGTGGTGGCGTGGGAAACTTCTTCAGATGTGCGGTTTCGTCTCTTTCAGCACAGGGACCGACCGGGCGTCTGTTCTCTCAGTCTGGTGACTCATCCCGAGTGAGAAAGGCCTTTTTGTTGTTTGACGCTCGCTCGAGGCTCTGCGGTTTGAGAACCTGGCCCGACGGGGCCTTCCCTCGCTTCCCTCGCTGCGACTCCTGGAAGGCCTTGGCAGTGCCCGGAGCGGCCCTCCTGTCTCGTCACCAGAGGCAGGGAGCCCCAGGGGCTGGGGTCAGAGGCCATCAGGCTGGTGGGGGGGGGGGGCGCCCATTCCTATAAACTCACCACAGCCACCACCTCTTCTGAGAAGGCGCCCCTGATTCCTCCAACACCTCAACCCATCTCCAGCTGCGTGCCTCGGTCCTCTGCCCTCAGTCGTCCCGTCTGTGAAATGGGGCCGTGCATCCAAGCCTGCAGACGTGTGTGAAGAGGAACTGCTCAACATGTAGCATGTTGCCTGACACATCATAGATGCTCGGTGGATGGGGTTTAGGAGTAATGGGAGTTGCTGACGTTTGTTGAGTGCTTGTTTTGTGCCTATGGCTTTATGTGAATGATCCCACTTAATCCTCCCGACAACTCTAGGAAGTGCTTGCTGGTATCATTCCCACTTTACAGGTGAGGAAACTGAGGCACGGGAGTCCAGTAACTTACACATGATCACATAGCTAGTGAGTGCAAAGCAAGACTCAAACCCAGGCAGAGCCCCAGCTGCCACCACTGTGCCACCTATGCCACGAGCGTGGCAAGTGGTGGCCGATGAAGGTGGGACCTCAGTGCTGCAAAGAACACGTGCTTCTGCTCAGAGCCTTTGTACCTGCTGTTCCCTCCACCGAGGCCTGACTCCTTCCCCTCTTGCCTGACCATGTTCTCCCCAAGCTGGGACCTCCCCGTGAAGGTCATATCCCCCTGGAACCTTCCCTTACGGCACATGGCACCTCTCTGCATGCACATCCTGGCTGCAGTTCCATCAAGATTTGTGCCATTTCCTGCCTCGGTGCTAACCTCGGTCTCCGGGGACCTGTCTGGCCCTGCATTGCTGCATTCCCAGGGCAAGCACTGTGTTGGCACATAGTAGGCTCTCGTGTCGGACTGAGTCCCACCCAGGTGTCCGGGGGCACAGCAGTCACCGGGGAAGTGTTCCAAGAGCATCTCTCTCCGAGCGCCGAAGGCCTCGGTGAGCTGTGGGAGAGCAGGCCCGGGACCTGCTGCTGGGTGAGGGTTCGGGGGACAGGATGGTCCCAGAGGGGCCGTGCAGAGGACCTGTCTCCCGGACAGCAGGTAGCCACCCCTCCATGGTCGTGGGAACCCCAGGCTATTTGCTTGTGGCCTTGGAGTGTGGGGGAGTGAGAGGGGGGAGCGTGGCCCGTGGCCCCACCACTTCCTGCCGCCAGCCAGTTGCTGGGGCCCCGTGGGGGTCCAGAGACCACCGGGGTCAGTGTGGGTGGTGTTGGTCGCAGGGTGGGTCTGGGGTTAGACCAGTGGTTCTCAACCTTCCTAATGTCGCGACCCTTCCATACAGCTCCTCATGTGGTGACCCCCAACCGTAACATTATTTTCGTTGCTACTTCATGGCTGTAATTTCGCTACTGTTATGAATCGTAATGTAGATATCTGTGTTTTCCGATGGTCTTAGGCGACCCTGCTAGCAGTTCTCAACCTGTAATATTTACACTACTATTCATAACAGCAGCAACATCACAGTTATGAAGTAGCAACATAAATAATGTTATGGTTGGGGGTCACCACATGAGGAGCTGTACGAAAGGGTCGCGGCATGAGGGAGGTTGAGAACCACTGGGTCATAGAGAGATGGCGGGGAGGGGTGAGTGCATAGTCTTGGCTCTCCAGGGCCGGGGGGAGCCAGGGCCCCCGGAGTGGTGGGCCGGCTGAAGGAGCAGCCGTTACTTCTGCTGACGTGTGGCGGGTGCCACGGGTACTGCCACGGATGCTGGAAGCCGTGGCTTCAGCCCTGGATCCAGCAGCCGGGCCAGGGGGGCTGGTGAGCCTATCTGACCACGGGGCAGAGGAGCAGAGGAGAGAGGACAGGGGACCCAACAGAAAGAAGAGGAGAGAGGACGGGGGACCCCAGAGGAGCCTGCACCAGCGACCCTCCAGGTAGAAATCGCGGAGAGGACGGGAGCAGCTGCGCCAGCAGGGGCCCCGCAGACCGCAGAAGCGGGAGTTCCCTTGGACATGGAATGCTCTCCGCGCCCTGAGGATGCTCACCGCCCAAGTCGCTCTCCCAGGGGCCTCCAAAGCATTTATTGAGCATCTACTAGCTGCCCTGAGCCGACCTGAATCCTAGCAAGTCGCCTTCTGAGCGTGCTCCATCTCTGGCCTCTGCAGGCCCCTCCTCTCCCGCCCCTGCCAGTCCCCCCATCCGCCCGCGGAGTGGGGGCCTGGGGTGGGGCTCAGAGGGGCTGTGATTGCCGCCCGCTGTGAGCCGACGTGGGTTTTGGTTGAGAATCACACCCAGGTCGGCCACCAGGGGAAGGAAGACTGTGGGGGCTGATGCTGCATGTGTGGAAACACCGCAGGGCGGCCGGAGGTTTTCCCGGCTCTGCCCTCAGCCCGCACCGGCAGGTCCTCACCCCTGAGCGGTCAGAGGTGCCCTTCCCGGCCTGGCTCAGCTTTGCCAGCCGCCGGGCAGCAGGTCCCACCGCCCCCGGAGAGCGCGGGATGAATATCTGGAGCGCTCCGGGTGCCTCTGCCTGGATTTACCCATGTGGTTCTCAGAACTTCCCGGTGACCAGTGCTGCGATCCTCACCTTACAGATGGGGAGCCGAGGCTCAGAGATGGCAAGCGACACAGCTGTGGCCACACGGCAGGGACTCAGAGATGCAACGCTCGACGCTGGGGCGATGGGAGCCTGTGGCCTGCGAGGACCAAGCACAGCCCACACCCCCAAAGGGGGCTTAGAAAATGTCTATTGGCAAACAATCCTGTTTTCATAAAAACAAAGCTGAGAGGGGGGCAACTGAGGTACATAAAATAGATACCGGAATAAAATGCACCCATATGTTAATATTCTAGAGACAAGGATAAGGAATGGATTTTCTTTTCTCTTTTCCGTGCGTATCTGTTTCCTCCAAACTTGCGACAAGAAGTTGGAAAAGGCCCCAGAAACGATAAAAGGAAAAGCAGAGGCCTACCCCAGAGCTGTCCGACGGAGGGGTGGCCTGGGAGGGCCGTGGTCTGCAAGACAAGCTCCCCGGTGAGGTCCGGGCCCGGCGGCCTGGCCAGGGGCCCAAGCCCTCGTGCAGGGTCGGAAGACACACGTGGAGCATCTTGGTGCACAGGCGGGAAGGGGCGACACAGGGGCTGTGTGGACGAGCGATCGAGGATTAAAACTTTGGGGTCAGGCAGCTCCAGGGTGCCCAGGCTCGACCTGCACCTCAGGGTACAACCTGGGGCAAGTCATCACCCCCCGGCACCTCAGTTTCCTCATCTGGAAAATGGGGCTTTGGAGGGCTGACACAAGGACTAATTTATTTTATTTTATTTTCTTAAAACATATTTTATTGATTTTCCGCATAGAGGAAGGGAGAGGGATAGAGAGCTAGAAATGTCGATGAAAGAGAAACATCGACCAGCTGCCTCCTGCACACCCCCCACCGGGGATGTGCCCACAACCAAGGTGCATGCCCTTGACTGGAATCGAACCTGGCACCTTTCAGTCCGCAGGCCGAGGCTCTGTCCACTGAGCCAAACCGGTTTCGGCGAGGACTAATTTAGATAGTGGGCACAGACCCTCTGCCGGTCCCTGGCACACAGTAGGTGCTCAAACAATGGTAGCTCTTGGTCCCAGCAGCCTTTGGGCAAAGCCCCGGCGCTCCAACAGGGCATCGGCCGGCAGAGAACCGGGTCTCACCCCCTTGCCTAGACTCCCAGGTGCGTAGTCTGAGGCTCAGGGAGCGGAGGAGGGGAAGGCAGGGCGGACTCCTCCCTCCGCCACACCCAGCGGCCTCGTCCAGCCTCGTGTCCCTGTGCGATGCGTGTGGGGCCTCGGCACGCCGGGGTCTCTGAGGTCTGAGTCAGTGTCCCCGGCTTGTGGTCTTCACACCTTCCCCGCGGCGGCCTCTCCCCTCCTCCCGCCACGCCCAGCCCCACCCGCGGGGGCTCAGGACCCATGGAAACCAGGAGGAGCAGCCAAGTTCTCCTTCTCTCTCCCCTTCTGAGTCAGCCCACCACACCGCCGAGGTGACTCAGAGGAGACAGCTCCACGCCACACCCACCCATCCCTGGAGAGGGGCTGCGCCCAGCGCCCCCTTTCCCAGCGTCCGCCCCGCCCCGCCTGTGCCCCTCAGACACCCTGGGAAGGCGAGGGCAGGGGCCAGAGGGATGGAGGGATGGATGAGGGGGAAAGGAGCAGCAGGGGGCTGGGCACATCTCCCGGACCTACTCCGCGACAGCCCGGGCCAGAAAGCCTAGGGTGGGAGAGCGGGAAACCCGGGCCCCCCGTGATTCCAACACATGTTTGAGAAGTGCCTACTGTGCGCCAGGCACCGGGCTGGGCTCAGAGGCATGAGATAAAGCAAACCTGGTGTCCGCTCCCCAGAGGTTCCTGGCCTGCTGGAGGTGACAGACAAGGAAACAAATCATCGGTGACATGAATGAAACTCTGGGACATGAAAACGCAGACCCTCTGCCAGACGCTGGCTCACAGGAGGTGCTCAAACCACGGTAGCTCTTGGTCTTCTGTCTCTTCTTCCAGGCCCCAGGGGCCTTTGGGATCTGAGGACACAGAGAGGTCCCTGAGACGGCAAACTCGGCGTTTTCCTTTCATTGAACTAGAGGGAGAAATCATTTATCTCCCCTCAGGGGGGTGAGTGCGTGGTGGGAGGCCGGGGAGCGGGGAGTGTGATCTTGAGCGATGCTGAGAGTGCCACCCACCGCCCGCAGTGACCTCCCTGCCTGCCACACACCTGCCACTGTCCTTCCCTCTCAAACGCAGGACCAGGGAGAGGCCCTCGAGAACGCGGGACTCAGACTCGGGTTCAAGGATCCCCCTTCGAGGCCCCAGTCTGTGATCCCGCCTCACCTGCAGACCCTATGCCATTACCCATCCGCGGATTGCTCATCTGCGGAGGGGAGGTGTGTGTGTGGGAAGGCTGGTTTTGAAGATCATTATACTCGCTCAGAGTGGCTGTGCACCAGATGCTTTGCATGTGTTACCTCTCCAGCCCTTCCATCTGCCCCGTGAGGTAAGTGCTATGAATAGCGGGCGTCTCTTGCCCAATGAGCGCGAGACAGGTGGTTTGTTCATAGAAGAAATATTTAAAGCGGGACATCTTCGGAGACATAAACCAAGCGCTTTATTGGACGTAATGCCGGCGCGCGTACATGTGTGAGGTGATCTTCTGATGCGGGGCCGGGGCCTCTGCGTTACCTTGTGTCTCTCGCATCGAGCGGACCGGGGCCGCCCTATGGGGCTCCCGTTTGGGTTTCTCCAGGTCCGAGAGGCCTCGCAGATGCTCGGGGAGCGATCTATCGGCGGAATCCTCCTGGATTGTTCCTCCTCCCCCCCCCCCCCGCCCCCCAGCTGTAACCTACAGACATTGGTGTAGGGTTTCAACAGCGGTTTTTCCTACCCGTTGTCGTTTGCCGTCTTTTCCCTACCAAAGGCAGAGAGCTACCACTGTGTGAGCTCCTCCTGTGTGCAGGGACCGGCAGAGGGTCTGTATTTTCGTGTCAAAGAGTTTCCTTCGTGTCATTGGCCGTTGTCTCGCTCACACCCAACGCAACGGCATTTTTTTTTTTTCTTGCATCGGAACTTTCCAAAGCCCTTTCTTAGTTCTCGGGGACACAGCCCTCGGTCCTGCTCTCGTTCCGGTCCCACGGGTGGAGGCAGCACTGGCGGAGCCCGCAGGAGGCACTGATGGCACCCGCGGTGGCCGGCCGGCCTGGCGCATCCACAGTGCAGGGGCACCGCGAGGCCAGCCTGGCTTTCAGAGGAAGGGAGGTGTTTGCCATCCAGGGACTCGGTGAGATGGAGGCCAGCTAAGGCGGTCCCAGCTGATGTACCCCCACGTCACAAGGGAGGACAGCGAGGCAATGAAGTCCTTTGCCCGAGGCCACCGTTGGCGTGGCAGGGCTGAGATTTGAACCCGGGCCCGTCTGACTTTCTGTCCTTTATCTCTGCCTCCTGCTGCCTCCCGAACAGGCTGAGCTCCCGTGCATCTCCAGCTTCCCTGCGAGAAGCACCGGAGGGTTTTGTGATCTTCCACGTGGGGTTCGAGGGGCCTTGCACGTTTTTGAGTGTTGCCGCCCTAGAAGGAGGAGGATCGCTGCTCTCATCAGGGCCGAGGGCCACGTCCCCCTCCCAGCTGTCACCAGGCGCAGGGCTTGTGGGGGTCTGCGGAGCTGGGTGGGAGCAGGCCCGGGGCTGGGTGCTGGGAGCCGCCGCCGCCCCCGGAGAGCTTGGTCTCCCTCACGATCCTTCAAGCTTCTCCCACCCTGGCCTCCACTGGCCCCGACCTCCTCCCATGTTCCCCCGATGGGACATCCAATGTGCAAAGGAGGCGGATTTTGGAGTCACACACATCTGGGTTCCGATTCCGGCTCGGCCACTTACTGGCTGTGTGACCCTGGGTCGGCGCGACCTCTCTGAGCCTCGGCGGGAATGTGATGCCTCCTCCGGCCCTCGGCGGGCAGCCGCCCCCGGGCACACGGGGCGGCCGGGGAGGAGACGCCCTGGAGCCCCTGGCCAAAGGCCCGCTGGCCGGGCGGGCCCCGCTGTGGACAGGGCCCCGGGAAGGCGGCTTCCCACCGACCGTTGGCGGCCGCGGCGAGGGCCGCGGCGGCGAGCGGGGGAAACGAAAAGAGGCCAGACGCCGTCCAGGCCGCAGCACGAAAGGGGCGCCTCACTGAGCCACCCGGCTCCGAAAGGGGAAGGCGGCCCAGACCGGGAAGTGGTCGGCCGCTGATGACCACCTCACGGGGACCGCGCCAGCCCGGCAGGAAGTGGTCGGCCTCCCGCCCCCACGCCGGCCGCCGCCTGAGCTCACCCTTGGGAAACAGCCGGGCCTGAAAGTCCCTGCTCCCCGGGGGGTGCTGGGAGCCCCGCTTTCTTCTTAGAAGCCCGGCTCCCTCCCGCGGGGGGCCCCCCGACGTGTGGCCGGGGGTCTGGAGCCCCGGGTTTTCCTCCCGGCTCCGCCACTTCCTTGCCCTGAAACCTCGGCCACGTGGCTTCCCTGTCTGGCCCTGTTCCCCATCCGTCCGATGGGGTGCTGGCTCCCCACCTGCCACCTCGGAGGGACAATGAGAATTGGCCGTCGGGAAAGGTCAGAGCTGGAAAGTCCCCGACGCCCTTGCACAGGGGCTGAGAGGGCAGCCACAGGGGCCTCGGCGGCGGCGGGGGCATCTCAGGTTTTGGAAAGAGCACTGGACATGCCAAAACCGGTTTGGCTCAATGAATAGAGCATCGGCCTGCGGACTGAAAGGTCCCGGGTTCGATTCCGGTCAAGGGCATGTACCTTGGTTGTGGGCACATCCCCAGTGGGGGGTGTGCAAGAGGCAGCTGATCGATGATTCTCTCTCACCGATGTTTCTGTCTATCCCTCTCTCTTCCTCTCTGTGAAAAATCAATAATATATATATATTTTTAAAAAGAGCCCTGGACAGGGAGCCAGCGCTGGGCCAGGGTCCCGCTCAGCTCCTTCTTGCTGTGGGGCTGTGGCCAAGCCACCCAGTCTCCCGGGCCTCTTCCTGCACCGAGACCGAGCCTAACTCCCAGGGTGCCGTGGGGCTCACCTGAGCGACGCAGGTGGGAGGCCTTGGAACCTGGGATGTGCCATGACCCCGAGCGGCTTCTCTTTTGTTGTTTTAAATACGTTCAAAAATATACATATTGATTTCAGAGAGGCAGGGAGAGGGAGAGAGACAGAAACATCCGTGATGAGAGAGAATCACAGACCCGCTGCCTCCTGCACGCTCCCCACTGGGGATTGAGCCCACAGCCCAGGCACGTGCCCTTGAGCGGAATCGAACCCCGGGACCCTTCCGTCCGCAGGCGGACGCTCTGTCCTCGGAGCCAGGCCGGCCAGGGCCAGGAACGACTTCTCGGCTGAGGCTGAGCTGGGCCGGAGCCCGGGTCTCACGCCTCCTGCTCTTGGACGGCCCCCGCCCCGGGCTCCGGAGAAGGGAGCGGCGTCCAGGCCCCAGAGGAGCCTCCTCCCGGGCCTCTTGGGGACGAGGCGACAAATCTGGTTCTCCGATTCCACTGAGTCACCGCTCCTGGGGGGCCAGGTGTGAAGCGCGCACCTCACCCACATCAGGAGCCAGAGATGCTATCGCCGCTGACACTCACCCCTCCTGCGTGTGGCTTTTACCGGCCGGCCCCGCCTTTCCTGCGGGCCGAGGGGCCCTCCCAGGCCGCCAGAGCCCAGCAGCCCTTGTGAGGGGGGCTGGAGGGGGGAGAGGCTGGACCGGACGAGGGCGGCACCGACCCCCCAGGCCGCCCTGCTCAGGCTTCAGGAGAGAGGGCCTCGGACCAGGGCGCCCTGGCTGCCGGGCCGGCAGAGAGTTGGAGGCTGAACCGGGGTCCGCGAACCTGCAGAAGAGCTGAGAGCCCCGCTCACACGGGGACGTGCGGTTGTGTGTGTGGTTGTGTGTGTGCATGTGCTTGCATGTGCGTGCGGCTCTATGTGTGTGCTTGCATTTCCTGAGGGCAGGGTCCAGGTTGCATCGAAGCTTCAAAGCAAACTTTACAAGCCTGGGAGCAATGTGCCCTCTCCCCTTGCCCATTTTACAGATGCAGAAACCAAGGCACAGGGAGAGGAGGCGTCTCACAGCCCTGATAGGCAGGAGGCGGAGGGGTACTCCTATTACAGCCCCCTTTGGGGCTCAGAAATAGTCCCTGGGGAGTTCAGAGGGCATATCTATGCCATCCCCTGTCCTGGGATTTTGAGGGTGGCCGGGCCTGAGGGAGACTGGGTTCACTCCGGACAGAGGAGGGTTAGGTTAAGCTACCACCACCACCAAGAGCTCCTACCACCACCGCCATCACCACCATCGCCATTACCACCACCATCACCGCTTCCACCAGCACCATCACCGCCACCATCACTGCCACCATCACTGCCACCATCAGCACCACCATCAGCACCACCATAAGCACCACCATCAGCTCCAGCACGGCCATCGGCCTGGGATCCGCCTTAGAGGCCAGCTCTGCTTCTCCCTCGCCCTGTAGTCAGGGTCCTCCTGACTGCTGTGGGAGCCAGGGTGCCCGGCCCCGGAGTCACTTAGAACCCCGAGGGAGCTGCTGCCCGAGGGCAGGTGAACACCAGCGTCCGCGCTCTAAGGTGGGAGGGGGGGTGTGCTGAACTGAAATGCCCATAGCAAAAGGCCCCCCCTGTCCTGACCCCCCAGAAGACTTCCTCAGAGACAGGGGAGCATGCTGCGCCTCCTCCCTCTCCACACACATGTGCTGATCCTTCTTCAGTTGACACCCGCCCAGCACTGAGTGAGCCCTGAGTACGTCCTTCAGGTATCGCAACGAATTCCATCTTGCAGCAGCCTGAGGGAGGGAGGAAAAGAGGGAGGAGTCTGGTCCCTGCTTTATAGCTGGGGAAACAAAACCACAGAGAACATCAAATAACTTGTCCAAGGTCAGATGCCTAGCAAACGGCAAGGTCAAGCTGTGCCCCCGGGCACCCTCCCAGCAGAGCCCACACTCTTAACCACTGTACGACCCTGCCAGGTTGGAGAAGCGAGGTGCAGGGCAGAGAAAACCCCCAACGGGCAACCCCCTGCAAATGACTGATCTCTGTCTCATTTCGTCGCTGCCTTCTCTGAGCCTGGCACTGGGCCTGGTACCTAGCAGGGGGCCCAGGGAGTGCAGAGTGTGTGAATCAACGGATAAATTTGGCCTCCAAAGCCACTTGGGAGGGCGCTCGCTGAAGCTGTCGTTATTCTTCCGGCCAACAGAGGGCAGCATGTATACCACGGCGAGACCTTCCTCTGCCTGCCAGGAAGAAGGAATCAGGAGGAGAAGGAAGAAACACTTTGTGGCAGGAGTGAACACCGTTATGGATTAAAAACAAACCGAGACCGACGCCGGGTCTCACCACGTGATGGGACACCCCGGCTGGTGTTCTTACTTTGATGGCAGAGGGAACTGAGGTCACCCAGCAAGGGAGCGGCAGAACCAGGCTCAGGATCCAGGTCTCCTGGGCTCTGTCCCCCGAGAGAACAGGAGAGAGAGAGCTGACAGGCGAGAGCACAGACCCAGCCTCCCTTGCCTGCCAGGACCAGGTGGGCTCCAGAATAAAGGCGGGAAGTTGCCAACCAGGGGCAGCCCTTTATGCACATCGTCAGGCTGCCCCCTGGTGGCTGTCACTAGCATGGTCACTGTTTGGTCCATCCAACAGCCAATGGAAGGCACCTCCACCTTACTGGACTAGGCCTGGCCTCAGGCTGTTGGGAAGACAGGAAGGGGAGCAAGAGAGTCAGGTTCCAGTCCCTCCAGGGTCTTCCCGTTCAAAGGACGAGGGGCGATGGCCCCTGGAACAACACAGAGAGCGAGGGAGCCTGCGCTCCGAGGATCCCAGCCAGTGGCCACGCTGTGCGCCCTGCTCCGTGGTCAGGACTGTGGGTGCCCATGTCATCCTACGGGGAAGGCACTCGCATGCTCCCTGGTGACCGTTAGGAAACGAAGGCCCGGAGACAGGCCATCACTGTGCTCACGGCCACACAGTTAGGAAACAGAGGGCCCGGGACTTGAACCCCTCCCTGGCAGATTCCACGTCCAGGGCTTGTTCCACGGCCCCCTGTGGTCACCGCTGCGGCGCTGGGCACGTGTGGTCCGCTCAGACTGGAGTGGTCTTACCAGGCTCCTGTGGGGAGGCGGGGCCCCCATCTCAAAGGCCAGACCCAGCTCCTCCTGTGGTTGCACTACCCGCGGGTGATGACAGTCGCCACCACAGCAAACACCATCGGTTAAGCCTCCGGTGCTGGGCGCGGCGGTTTCCATGCTGTCCGTGGGCCACTGGTTCATTCATTCGCTTCGCAGACACTCGGCGGGCATCCCCCGTGCTCCTGCGCTGTGGGTGTGGGGATCACAACCGTGAACGAAGCAGAAAAACATTCCTGCCTTCGTGAATCGTGCATTCTGGGCAAGGGAGACAGGTCATGAGCTGAATAGATAATTCCAAAATTTTGTGTGCCAGGCGGCGGTAACTTCTGGAGGAAAATACAGTGGGGAAGAAGGATGGAGCACGTTTGGGGAAGACAGTGGAGTTTTAACACATGTGGTCAGAGAGGGTTCTCCGGGGATGGCACTGGAACGGGAAGCTGAGAGAGGGGGAGACGTGAGCTCTGGGGGGGCCTGAGGGAAGACTGTTCCAGCAGGTGGAACAGAGAGTGCAAAGGCGCTGAGGCCACTGTCTCCTTGGTTCCTCTCGACGGGTCTTGAGTTATAAGCCTCTGCTCCCATTGCATAGATTCCCCCGAGTGAGGGAGCACTTCACAAGTCTGGCAGAGAAGAGGCAGGGCAGGTAGAGAAACTGAGGCCCAGCAAGGTCATGCCCAAGGTCACTCAGTGAGTCTTCTGCCTCCCATGCTAGGGCTCATTAAAAGTTCTCTATTTTAAATGGATACACCCCATTTTGGCACCCTCAGAGATTAGTGTCCCCAAAGACCTAGGGCAGGAAGCGGACTACAGAAGGGCTAACCAACCAAGGAGAGGTGCCAAGTCCCAGCCTGGTGGATGCAGGGCCGGAGTGAGTGGCCGTGGCCAGCCTTGGTGGGACTGCAGGCGTCAGAACGGCCCTGCTGCGTCCGCTGGTGTCCCCCAGGACAGCCCTCCTACTTAGAGGGGGCCCACACCTCACCCCACTGGCGAGGAGAGGGGCTAAGGGACATCCGTGACTCATCTTAACCGGACCAGCCTCTGCCAGAAACCAGGTCAGGCTATGGTTGGGGTCAGAGGTCAGCCTGGATCTGAGGTCTGTGGTTGGATCAGGGTCAGACAGACCAGAGCTGGGGTCGATCTGTGGCTGGCATCAAAAGTCAGTGTGTGGCCAGGTCAAGAGCCAGGATATGGTTTGACTGAGGGGTCAGTCTGTGACAAGCACAGAAGTCAGCCTGCATTCAGATCAGGGCTCTGCTCTTCAGCAAAGTCAAAGACCAGACGGGCACAGTCTCAACGAGCGGGAGCTATTTGTGTGATTCTCGCTTTGACCCCACCACAGTGCAGCCCGTGCCACTTAGCCCCAAAGCCCAGCTGTTAAACCATCACAATTTGCCCATTGTGGGACCCCAGGCGCTTAGCTCAGGCCCACGTGGGCAGAGATGAACCTGCAGCCCTTTGATGTACCAACCAAGCCCCCCGGCCAGGGCAAAGACAAGCTTTTCGCGGGTCCTTGTTGCCCGTTCAAGTAGCACCAAAGCTCCGGACCTGCAGCCTGACTGCCTGCCCCTCGCTTACTTCTCTGTGTGATATTAGCAGGTTCCTCAATCCATGCCTCCGTATCCTCACCCGTAAAGATGGAGCATGGTATCGCTCACTCCAGGAACTGTGAGGGTTAATCAAGGGCAGAGTGTGGGCCTACTGTGTGCTGGCCCCTGGCTTCCTCTCGTTCTTCCAAAGGCCCAGCCCCTGGCCTTGCCCACAGACCGAAGGGCTGCGCAGACACTGCCGCCTTCCTGGGAGCTGGCCCCGCCCCTCCCGCTGCCTCAGAGCCTTGCCCACACGGGGGTCCCACCACACGGCCCTCAATCAATACAGCCCACTGTGGCTTTGGGGTCTCAACCACCAGCCGTGAGAGCTGGGCTGGCCCAGACCACAGGTCCAGCTGGGGCTGAGAGCCAGGGGAGGTGACAGGGGTGGGGAGAGTCTGAGCGGGTTCCCAGGCCACTGCTGTGGGTGCCCTGCAGGCCTTGGTCCAGGGACACCAGTCCCAGGAGGTGGGGGTGGGGGGAGGGTAGGGCTGTGGGGAGGCAGAGAGCAGTGGTTCTGCCACCCGTCTCAGCTGTGCCACCGCCTTGCTGGGCAACCTTTTCCAAACCACTTCTCCCCGAGCCTCATTTCCTTCTGTAAAATGGGGCTGGGGCAGACCCTGCCGCCTCCGCCTCAGAACCGTCATCAGGGAAAAGCATCGGGGCTCTGTCTGATCGGGTCCTGAGGGCTGGGCCCTGTGCTACCTGCTTTACATGTGGCAGCTCGTGACAGCCCATTTTACAGATGAGGAGACTGAGGCTGATAGGTCCCTAAGAGCTTCCTCTTTGGGGAGGTCAGTTTAATTGTGAAATGAGGCTCAGGAAAGGGGCCAGCCTGGCCTAAAGGACCCCGAAGGAGCCCAGGTCCCAGGTTTAGAAGGAAGTTATTTCCTTCCCAGACCTAAACCTCAGCAGAGACCTCGCTCTCCCCTCCCAGGCCCTTCTGTTCCCTGAAAGTCACTGTGGGGCTGTTTTTTTTTTCACTTTGTGTTTTTCAAGACTGTCGCCCAAGGGGCAACGGGGACCTTCTCTGAGAACGCTGGCTCCTACCCGCCCCCCCCCCCCCCCCCGGCAGGCCCGGTGTCCCTGAGACAGGGGCATCTCCGCGTGGCCGGGCCCCAGCAGCTTCTCTGGGGGAACCTGCTGCGGGGCCCCCTCCCCACCCAGCTGCAGGGCTGCCGGAGCTTGGACCATCACAGCCCCGGCCCAGAGCAGGGCTGGCCCACCCCTTCATCCACCCGCTTTCTGCAGACCCGTCCGGGGTGAGGCTGGTGCCCGGCCCCAAACCCACAGCGGCGGGGGGGCTTCCCAGGAAGGCAGCGTCTCCTGGGCGCTGGCTCTAGAGCAGACACTGTCCCAGACCCTCCCGCTCCCTCAGCATAAATCCCTGTCACCCCGGGATGTATGGGTTCAGGGAGGCCCACCCTGAACCATGACACTAAAGGAAGAAGGGGCAGGGGAGGTGTGGATAATTGCTGCTCTTTTTTTTTTTTTTTTTTTTTAAATATATTTCATTGATTTTTTATTTTTTTTTTACAGAGAGGAAGGGAGAGGGATAGAGAGCTAGAAGCATCGATGAGAGAAAAACATCCATCAGCTGCCTCCTGCACACCCCCTACTGGGGATGTACCCGCCACCAAGGTACATGCCCTTGATCAGAATTGAACCCGGGACCCTTCAGTCTGCAGGCCGACGCTCTATCCACTGAGCCAAACCCATTATGACAAATTGCTGCTCTTTATTCAGCCCTAATAAGCGTGCGGTGCTGCGCTGAGCACTTCGAATACACCAGCTCATTCTCATCCCAAACACGCCGATGGGGTGGGTGCTGTGATGCTTCCCACGTTATAGATGGTGGAAGCAGAGGCTCCGAAGGTTAAGGAACTTACCCGGGGTCACCCGACTAGAGACTAGAGGGGCCGGGATTAGAACCCGCTTGCTCCATCGGCCCCTCAGCATGGCCCAGCAGCCCTTACCTAACCCCTCGTTAGCCCTGACACAGCCAACCTACCCTCAGGGAACACGGCCCCGCCCAGCAAAGTGGCAGCGCTGGCCGGGCGTGTGGCCGGAGGGCAGTGTGTGCCCTCACCACTCCCCCCAGCCCCACGAGCCCTCCCTCACACCCTTTCCCCCCTGGGACCCGGACTCCCCAATCCCGGAGCAGGGCGATTTGGGTCCCCTCACACCCTCCCATCCCCTCCGGAGCTGGGCTCTCCGCCCAAACGTCCCCTCCGGATTCCCTGTGCCTCCCATTGCCCAGCCACCGGCAGAGCTATTACTCATCGTGTTTCTATTATTCATTTATCAGTGGGTGTGGGGGCCATCGGGAGGCCCCAGGGACCCGGGAGTGCCTGGATGGGCGCGGGGCCAGGCCTGGCCTCTGTGTGGACACTAATGCCTTATCAGGGCTCCGAAAGGTCAGCCTCCTGGAGCCCTGGGCAGCGTGCGGCCACTGTGGTCAGTCCTGGGGCAGGAGCCAGTGTCCGAGGCCACTGCTTGCCCTGGCATCAGCCCCTGGTCGTCAGAAGAGGCTGGGAGAGGAGGCACTGGAGGCAGGTGACCCCCGAGGGGCCCCCTGTTACCCAGCAACCACAGGGACAGGCAGGGATAGCCCTTGGTGGAAGCCACACTGCCCCCCGCACTGCCCCCCCACCACCACATACACATCGTCTCCCTGCCCTCCTTCCCTCCCTGCCCTGCCCGAGTCATGGAGGCTGCAGGAGGGAAGGCAGGAGGACCCAGGGTGTGAAGCTCAAATACGAACAGGCAGCCCGACTGGCCTGGCTCAGGGGTTGAGCATCGACCTAGGAGGTCAGGGTTCAATTCCCGATCAGGGCACATGCCCGGATTGCAGGCTCAATCCCCAGGAGGGGCAGTGCAGGAGGCAGCCAATCAATGATTCTCTCCCATCATTGATGTTTCTATCTCTCTGCCTCTCTCTTCCTCTCTGGAATAAATAAAAAACATATTTTAAAATAATTCTAGCTAATAAAAGAGTAATATGCAGATGGACTATCACTCCAACCCACAAGATGGCTGCCCCCATGTGGGGGCCTAAATGAGCAGTTGGACATCCTTCGAGGGGTCCCAGGTTGGAGATGGTGCAGGCTGGGCTGATGGACAACTCTCCACCCATGCACGAATTTCATGCACCGGGCCTCTAGCAACAAAAGGCAAACCCACAAATATGAACAGGCAGCTCAAGCACCCCTCCCCCATCACCATGACTATCACCCAGGTCCACGAGCAGCCCCTCCTCGCTGCCCCTTCATCTCTATTTGCCACGTGCCACCCTTTGGTGGGGTCCCTGTGCCCTGAAGGTACACAGGGTGAGAGTCACAGTCCTTCTCATCCTCTCCCTGTGACCCCGAGCCCCGCGGAGGGAGCCCTGCTAACACTCGGCGTCTACGGACACTCCCTGTGCATTTAAAGTCACACAGGTATCGTTTAGATCTGCCCATGCAGGATCTGCTTGACACAAACAGCTCCAGGCCGTGCACACCTTCCTCTGACGGCCTTCCTCCTCGGCGGTGTATTGGTCCACATTTGTGTACGCAGGTCTACCATCCCAGCTAGCCGTGGTTCCCTGCTGCAGATTTCACACTGAGGAGAAAACAAAACAGGAAGGCTAAATCATCCATATGCCATAGCTTTTCTCTGAAGTCCGAGAATTAAGGAGTAAAGCCTCTGCCCTGACCGGTTTGGCTCAGTGGATAGAGCATTGGCCTGTGGGCTGAAGGGTCCCAGATTCGACTCCAGTCAAGGGCATGTACCTTGGTTTTGGGCACATCCCCATTAGCAGTGTGCAGGAGGCAGCTGATCGGTGTTTCTCTCTCATCGATGTTTCTAACTCTCTATCCCTCTCTCTTCTGCTCTGTAAAAAATCAATTATATATATATATATATATATATATATATATATATATATATATATATATATTTTTTTTTTTTTAAAGGAAGTAAAGCCCCTGAATATGGTATCTTTTGTATTCTCTTCCCAAGATGACTGAGACCACACTGTATAGAAGGTGTGCGTGCCTTCCAACATGCACACGTGCTTTCTGTAAAGCAGAATCATACTGCCTGCGTTGCCCTGTGATCAGCGTTTCTATTCCGCGGCTGTGTTGGTGATGGCTCCCGATGAGCGCATTCTGACGTCACTGGATTCTGTCGGAGCTCTGCACAGCACTCCGCCGCATGGCTACCCCCTGACATGCCCGCCATCGCCTTCTGATGGGCATGCCACTTCGCTCCAGGCTGTTGCTGTTGCTGAAATGGTCAGGCCTCCCTGGACCTCTGAGGGATTGAGGCCAGTGTGGTGGGGGTGGGAGGATAAGGCTGGTGGTCAGAATGCAAGTCCTGATCCCTCCCCACACACAGGCCCGTGACCCTTCCTCCTGGGTGACCCTTCCTCCTGTCAGGCTGCCAGGGACTCAGCCAGCTTCCAGGGACTGCCAGTAAGCAGGTGTGCTCCTTTGTCTGCTTTCAGAATTGTGTTGCCCACGGCAACCACTGCCCTGGTTTGGAGTGAGCTGAGGCAATTTCCCTGCTGTTCCTCCCCAACCCCTTGCCCCTGCCTCTCGGCATCCTTCCTGCAGCAGCGCGGTCACTCGGGGGGGGGGGGGGTGTTACCACCGGACCCTATACAGCCCTGGCCAGCCTCAGAGGCCAAGCCGACAAGTGGGAGGCGGGGCGGGGGCTGCCAGGCACAGGGAAGCCACTCACCTGCCTTTCTGCCAGACTGATGCGAACCCAAAAGCTCTAAACTTAAAGCAGGAAAATTAGACCTTCTGTTGACTTCTGTGACAGTATTAGCCCTGTTTTGACCTTCTATTGACTTCTGACACACCAGCCCTGTTTCTTTAACAATACCTAGGCCTAAGAATTTAAATTATCTAGTGTTTTTTTTTCTTTTATTTAAAGAAATGTTTTTATTGATTTTAGAGAGAGAAGAGGGAGATGGAAAGAGAAGCATTGATCTGCTGCCTCCTGCAGGCCCCCTACTGGGGAACAAGCGCACAACCCAGGCTCAAGCCCACAACCCAGGCCCATGCCCACAACCCAGGCCCATGCCCTGACCAGGAATCAAACTCGGGGCATGTGCCCTGACCGGGAATCAAACCTGCGGCCTCTCAGTGCCTGGGACGATGCTTAACCAACAGAGCCACACCAGCCAGGGCTGTTTTCCCCCCAACTCACATGTTGTATTCTTCAGCCCCACGATGGTGTCTGTGGGGAAGCAATTATAAGGGAGGAGAAAACTTTGGCTTCCGTAGACACTTCATTCCAAATGATAAAAGATAATCATTTAAGTTACAGTTTTGCCACTTTATTTTTTATTTATTTATTTTTTTTTTGGGGGGGGGGATAGTTTGTTTTTTTTTTTAATACATTTTATTGATTTTATACAGAGAGGAAAGGAGAGAGATAGAGAGTTAGAAACATCGACGAGAGAGAGTCATCGATCAGCTGCCTCTTGCACACCCCCTACTGGGGATATGCCCGCAACCAAGGTACATGCCCTTGCCCGGAATCGAACCCGGGACCTTTCAGTCCCCAAGCCGATGCTCTATCCATTGAGCCAAACCGGTCCCGGCGAGTTTTGCCACTTTATATACGAGGGGTTACTAGTGCCTCCCCATTTAATGATACCAGCTAGTCACTCACTTCAAGCCCCACCTTGTCAGACAGCCAGTCCTTAGAGGACAAGGTTCCGTGTCCTTGACATCTGTTGTTTGCCATCACCTGTTGTCCAAGTGTTCTATTGATCCTAATTCCTTCGTTGCAGTCCATGAATTTACTCTAAGCAGGAAGGAACTTATCCTATATAATAAAAGTGCAATATGCAAATCGACCCAACAGCAGAACGACCGGTCGCTATGACACACACTGACCACCAGGGGGAAGATGCTCGACGCAGGGGCTGCCCCCTGGTGGTCAGTGTGCTCTCACAGGGGGAGCGCCTCTCAGCCAAAAGCCTGGCTGACAGCTGGCGAGCGCAGAGGTCTGCCTCCGAGGCAGTGCTAAGGGTGACTTCTGTGATGGTATTAGCCACAGCCAGCCAAGAGCACGCACCCTAGAAACAGAGAATGTGTGTGGTGGAGGGAGAGGAGGAGGGAGGTAAAGACGGGGAAGGGATGGGGGCCCGAGTCGGGGACCAGGAACCTTTCCTTTGCAGGAAACTTTGCAGGAAAAAGAGTAGTGGAAGGAGGGCAGCGTGGGGACCCGGGGCCTTGGTCCCCACAGGTCACCTAGGGGCATTTTTGTGCAACCAGCCTACTGTGTGCAACCAGCCTACTGTGTGCAAGGCGCCGGGTGTTCTTTAACGTGTATGTGTTCTCTGCACATGAACCCACGTTCCGAAAACAGAATCCCGATGGTCAGGACTAGGGGCTCGGGGAGTAAGTAAGCGGGCAGCACCCCAGAGACTCTCACTGGGCACGGCTGGGGTGGGGCCTGAGCACCTGTCTGTGAAAAGTTTCCAAACTCAAGATCTTTCACTCCAACCAAACTGTGTCTTCTGGAGGCTTGGGGGTCAGTGAGGCCAGGGCTCCGGCGGGGATGAGGACGCTGAGCCAGCGGGACCCAGGCCCCTGACTTCTCCTCCTGAGGTGCCGTCAGCCTCACCTCCTCTCTGCAGACTGTAGTCTCCCGGATGAAAGATGTTTCAATTGATAGTGAAGATATTTCAATTGACCAGGCTTTTCTGTTTCTTGAGGAAAAGCAGTGCTGGTTAAGCTAAGACAAACTGCCGATTATAAAATGTATCTCACTTTCAGAGATGTTAGCGCTGAAACCACCAGGGGGCAGCTCCTGAGTTGAGCATCTTCCCCCTGGTGGTCAGTGTGTGTCATAGCGACCGGTCGTTCTGCTGTTCGGTCGATTTGCATATTACACTTTTATTATATAGGGTAAGTTCCTTCCTGCTTAAAGTAACCAGAATAAATTTGTGGACTGCAACTAAGGAATTAGGATCAATATAGCACCTGGACAATAGTGTGTTCTAGAATCCACCACACAGGGGTATTTTGGGGATGCCCAGCAGTGGCATCCACAGCTCTTAGGGACATCTTCTTATCCCCTCCCCCTGACTCCCCCAGCCCCAGGAACTCTGGCCCCGGCCCAGCTCTCTAAACCACTCTCCCCTGCTCCCCGCCCCCGCCCTTCGGCTGTCGTCTCTCAGACATGCACACCCCACCCCAGGGCCTTTGCACAGGCTGTGCTTCCCTTTCCTTCTCAGCCTGCACATCCCGGAGAATACACCGCAGTGGCCACTTCCCAGGAAGGCCTTCCCAGGCCGCCTTTGCTAGTGACACTCCCTAAAGCACTGCCGTTCAGCGGTCTCATAGTGTGTCCACCGTGCTGGTCTCAGTTTCAGTCCCCACTTGTGCGAATGAAAAAGTGATGGATGTTGGTCTTCCTGACTGACGGTGAGCCGTACACGTAGGGACTGGCTTATGGGACTTGCTGTTGAATCCCTTGTGCCCAGGACTGCCCTGCACACAGGACACTACATGTCCTGTCACCTGTCCCCTCCAACGGGGGCCTCCGGGGTTCAGTGCCTCTTAGGGCCAAAGTCACCGAGAGCCGCCGGCAGAGAGCTGAGGCTGAGTGGTGCCATCTATGCATCACGGTCGCATGCTGGCCTCGCTGGCTTGGTCATGGGGGGCGGGGGGCAGTGGGTGCGGTGCCTGCACGACAGCGGCTGCTCTGCCCCAGCTTCCTCCCTGAGCCTCAGCCCGGCCTGATTGCTCAGCTGCTCTGTGGCACTGGGTTCTGCTTCCCCGCCCCTCCCCGCCCACCTCCACCTGCCACTCACTCCGGAAACCAAGCAGAGACAAAGGCAAGAGGGGCAGACCACCCGCCAGGCTGTCCGCCAGGCAGGCGAGGAGGCGCCCAGGAGCTAACCCAGAAAAGACGATTCTGGAAAAACACATGGGCAGGAGTCTGGGATGTGGAGTCAGGGCCGTCTGGACCTGCATCACTGCCCAACAAGGGGCAAGTTCGTTCAACGTCTCTGGGCCTCGGTTTCCTCACCTGAAAAATGGGGAGAGTGAGGGCAGCCTTGCACGGTGGTCTCGGAGGTCACACGGGTGGCGGGCAAGGCCAGGCGTCGCCTCCATCAGCACCGGTGACAGGGAAGCCCCATGCACACGGTCCCACACGGCCAAAGGGCTACTGTTTCCTCCTGTCTGAGGGGGTCAAGGTCTCCCCTCCCCCCCCCCCCCCCCCACCCCGGGGCCTGCTGAGCGCTCATCGACCCGGCTGCCCTCATCGACCTGGCTAGGGCACCCTGGGGATCCTCCTCTGCGTGGACAAGGCACCCTCTGCCCCCGGGTGGCTGCCCTTTGCCAAGTTCACGGTCTGGAGCAGCCGGCCAGCTGGGCCTCCTGCTAATGAGCGCCTCGCCCTGCTCAGACCGGCTCCTCCCGCCCGCCATTGATCCCTGGCCTCCCCCGGGGAAGCTCCCTCCTCCACCCCTGCCTCTCCGAGGCGCGGCGGCCGCTGTCACTGCCCACTGCTCTGTGCTGTCCTCGTCTCTGATGGGCCTCGTCTGCAGCCCCGGACCCCAGCCGTGCCCCCTCTGCTGTGTGTGCTTCAGGGCCAGGGCTGCGGGCAGATGGTCTGGGTTCCAGTCTCGCCGTGGCCCCTCCCTAGCCGTCATGGACCAAGTGTGTGTGCCCATCCTCCCCAAATTCATACATTGAAGCCAGAACCCCCAGTGTGGCTGTGTTTGGAGGTGGGGCCTCTAAGGACGTAATTAAGGTTCAATGAGGCCACAAGGCTGGGGCCCTGACCCAATATATTATAGGATCCGTGCCCTCATGAGAAGAGACGCCAGGGAGCGCCTTCTCTCTCTGTCCACGTGTGCGCAGGGACAAGGTCACGGGAGCACACGCGTGATGGTGCTGCCCACCAGACAAGAGAAGAAGCCTTAGAATAAAATCCGACCCACAGCACGTGGGTCTTGGACTGAGGCCTCCAGAACAGGGAGAAATAAATCTCTTGTTTTGGCTGCACACCAGTGGCACTTTGTTACAGCAGCCCGAGCAGGCTCAGACACCAGCTCTGTGAACGTGGGCACGGCTCTTAGCCTCCCCGGGGCTCAGCTTCCTTACATGTAAAGTGGAACGTGAATGCTGGCTCGGTAGGGCCGCGGCGGGCCTGCATCCCTCCCTGTCTCCCAGAGCAGCTCAGGCCCTCCCTGCACAGGGAGCCGGGCACTGTCCCTCCCCAGAGCGGTGTGTCCTGTCCCCCCAGCACACTCCGACCCGGCTGCGCCTCGGTGCCTCCGTTTCCTCCTTCCCCAGGAGCCACGTGCAGGGCCCGGGGCACAGGGGAGCTGGAGGGCAACAACACCCCCGATTCCACCACCGGAGACGTGCCCCAGGCTGGTCCTTCCACCCGCACGTGCCCCCTCCACTGGGTCTGACGACTGTGGGAGGAGCTCCTGGCTCTGTGACCGCCAATCACAGCGACGCTCCGTGCTCATGGACACACCGTGTCGGTCCCTGAGTGCACAGTTCTGCCAGCTTCCTTCGGAGGGTGGCCCGGCAGCAATGCCCACGCGGCGAAGGGAGGAGGAACCCTGGGCTCCGCCAGGTGAGGAGACTGTGGGAAATGACGAGCTGGCATGGGAGTTCCACCCTCCACCTCCACCCTGCACCCCACCGCCAGGGTGACCTCTGACCCAGGCCAGAGCTCAGCCTAGAATGTTCTGAGCGTCTTGGCCCATCGCCGAGCTTCTGCAGGAGCGCTGTCTCAGCTGCCTTTCACGCCCCCTCCCTCCGCAGCCTTCACCCCAGAGGCGTGAGAAGCTGCCTTGGGGCGTTCATTATGCGAACCCCGGGGGGTGGGGGGTAGGGGTGCTGCTGAGGACACCAGCCGCCCAGCCCCGAGCACCCCTTCCCACCGAGAGCTGGGTTTCCCCTGAGGAACTGGGGGGCTTCCTCCTTGCTGACACCAACCCTGAGGTAACTGACCAGATCTTCCCTTTTCGCCCTGGCGGCCGGGAAGCTCAAAGTCAAATTTAGCACCCAACTTGAGCAACTGTCTTGCCTTATGGGGTCCTTCTCCTCTGCGAGCTTTGCCTCTATTTCTATTTCTATGTTACTATTTCCTGACTCTCCATTTTAACCCTTCCCTCCTTCCTTTCTTCCTTCCTTCTTTCCTTCCTTCCTTCCTTCCTTCCTTCCTCATCATGGGCTAGGTTCCTGCCCTGGGAGTCTGCTCTAGACCAGGGAGATAGACACCGGAAACATCTATCTATCTATCTATATCTATCTATCTATCTATCTATCTATCTATATATATATATATAAAAGCCTAAGTGACCATTTGATGGTTCAACCAGTAGATATGACACATACTGACCACCAGGGGGGGCAGACGCTCAACCCACAGGCATGGAAACATGGAACAGACTGATGAATCTCAGAGAGAAGGGGGGGTGGGAGGGAGAGGGTAGGAAAAGATTAACCATAGCTCTTATATGCATACTAGAGGCCTGGTGTGGGGATTGGGCTGAATCCATGCACTGGGCCTCTGACACCCCCCCAGGAGTCCCGGATTGCAAGTCTAGGCAGAGGGACCCCACCGGTGCACGGATTCATGCACTGGGCCTCTAATATGCATGTAAGATCTTTAGTTAATCCCTTCCCTGTGGCAGGAGTGCATAAGCCACGACCTCACCCCTTCAGGGCTTCGGGAAGCCTTTCCCTGAGCTGAGGTCTGAGGGGTGCGTGGAAATCCCTGGTGAGGCACAGGGATCAGAGGGTGGCAGCCGAGGGACCAGCCGAAGCCCTGCAGTGAGAGGGGCTTGCCCTGGAGGGACTGCGGGGGGAGGGCCCGGGGCCCAGAGCTCAGAGCTCAGGGCACAGGGGCTGCAGGGGCGGTCCAGGAAGTGTGCGGGCCTGCCTCACAGGGCCTTGCGGGTCTGACTGACCAGCTTGCAGTTCATCCAGAGCAGAGGCAGAAATGCTATGGTTATGTGCAATCGGGTGCATGCTTCTGTGATAGATATAACCCCCTGATGAAATGGGAACTTAGACGGCAGAGCCACGCCGAAAGGGGTGAGTCTCCGAGCCTGTTTTCTTCCTGGGGGAGCAGTAAGCCGCCTCCGTTAGGGGAAATGGGGGTCTGCCAGGTGTGGTGGGTCTAGGAGAAAATCAGATGCTGAGAGGGGGTGGGAGGTGGGGTCCGGGGAGGCATCTCTGAAAAGGGAAACCCAGGAAAATCCTAGTGCCGGTTCCACTTATGGTCATGAGCGAGTCCCATCACCCCTCTGAGCCTCAGTTTCCCTCTGAGGATGACCCGGGGGGCTCCATGAGGGCCCCACCCCATCATAACTTTATGCCTCGATCGTGAAGCTCGGAACTGGTCAAATAGAGGCCTCAAAGCAGGCCTCTTCGCCAAGTCCAAGATCAGGGTCCCCAGAGAGCCTCCACCCCCAGCCTCCCCCCAGCCCCTGACCCGCCCTCCCCACAAGTGGGGAATGGCGACAGAGAGTCGTGACTAAGCCATTAGGGCCCGGGCTCCATCACACATTTAATGATGTTGTGTTGCTTTAAAAGCCAGGCTGCAATCCTGCTCTCACGCTCCCCGGAGAGGGTCCTGCCCGGATCCCAGAAGGACCCTGCACGGGCAGCAGGGCCCGAGCCCCCGCCACCACTGGGGGCAGGAGGCCTGTCGGCCTGTCGGCCTGCCCCAGCCCCCAGCCCCAGCCCTGATCTCTCAGGCTGTGGGGTGAAGGTGAGAATACCTCCAGAGTCCGCCTCACCGCCCGAGGAGAAGGCCGCCTGGCATCGGACCTCGGGATGTTGGATCAAGGCTGTGGGGGAGGAAGAATAGCTGGCTCCGGCTATCACTGGCGTGTGACTTGGGGCAGGTCACTTCTCATTTCTGAGCCTCAGTTTTCCAATCTGTAAAATGGCCTTCTGATAAGCGGGTTAGACAATGAGGAGACTCATTGGGAAGGATCACAGGGAGAGGGAGAGGGTAGGCAGGACTCAGCCCCACACCTCTGCCCTGCCCAGGTATAGGGTAGGAGGGGCCTGGGGACGGATCCTGAGAGGTGGCAGCTGAGCAGCGCATCTCCAGAGTCAGGGCAGTGGGGTCTTGACCCCGTGTCCCGCCTCACTGTGCTGCGGGGAGTGCTGATTCTGTCACAGGAGCCCCTGCAGACCCGGCCCAGGGCAGAGTCCCCAGTGAGGATGGGGCAAGGCTGGGGGAGGGAGGGCAGCCCCACCACCAGTCCAGGAGAACTCCAGCCAGGCCGAGCCTGGAGTCAGGCTGGGAAGGAGCTGGGCCAGGCCTCACTCTGCAGACAGAGCCGGGCACCGACAGGCTGGCCCAGCGGAGTGGGGCCGGGTCTCAGGAAGGTTAACTGGCTGTGGCTGACCTGGCAGATCGGAGCTGGGAGAGCCCGGAGCCCAGGGCTGTGGGGGTGCCGGTGAGCAAGCCTGGGACCAGTGCCCCCCCCCACACACACACACACACTCCCCCAGGCCCTCTGACCAGCGGGATTTCCCGCCCTCGGCTTGCCTGTCTGGCCTCCCTGGGAGACTCTTACTTCTCTATTCCCCAGCGCGCTGCCCAGAATGTGGCAGGAGAGCAGCCCCCGGCTGGCCTGTGGGTCTCACCATCGTGGCCACACTCCCCCTGCCAAACCCCAGCCCAGGTTCCCCTTCTCGGAGTCACGGCAGAAGGAAGGCCCGACTTCCTGTGTCCCTTCCCCCGAGCTCTGCTCCCCCCGCGCACCTGTCCCCCCGCCCAGGCCGCCCTGGCCCAGCCTCCGCAGCTCCCTGCACCCTCTCATTACAACATCCATGCAGCGAGCCCCTGTGCCTGGGACCGTGGTCAGTGCTTCCTGATTTAGCTCATTGAATTTCTATGGCAACACTGTGGATGGATACATTTTTATTTCTATTTCTTAAATGTTTCTACTGAATGTTAGAGGGAGGAAGGGAGAGGGCAAAAGAGATGGAAACATCAACGATGAAAGAGAATCGTCAATTGGCTGCCTCCTGCACGCCCCCTACTGGGGATTGTGCCCGAAACCCAGGCATGTGCCCTGACTGGGGATCAAACCGTGACCTCCTGGTTCATGGGTCGATGTTCGACCTTGGAGCCACTCCAGCCGGGCTCTATTTCACAGATAAAGAAATTGAGGTCTCAGAGGTTCACCCCCATGTCCACAGCGGGTCAGCGGTGGAATACAATTCAATCCCTATTTGATCCAAAAGGTTCCAGGTAAAGAAAAAGCCTAGTTACCCCTCAGATCTTAACCTTTCTTGACAGTTCTCGAGTACCCAAGCTGGGGAAGGATGTTATGCCCATTTTGCAGGTGAAAAAGTGAGGCCAGAGAACAGCAATAGCACAAAACTCACACAGGTGGTCAGGCCGGGCGGGAGGAGGGGCGCACAGGGGCTCCTGGCCCCCTGCCCCATAGCCAGCTGTGGAGGCAGAAGCCTCCCCCCAGGGCCTGGGGCCATGCAGGGAGGCCCTCGGACACCTTTGGAAGGTTCCTTAATAGATTTTCCTTTAAAAGGCACGTTTCCTGTGTAATTACAAAAATAACACAGGCGGGCTGTAACCGTTTCCTACTCTGGGCTGAGCTGGCCCCCCACCCCGCCCCAGCCCTCCTCTGAGAGGCAGCCCTGCCAGGCGGCGGTTTGGTCTGGAGCCCTCTGGCCCTGTCCATGCTTAGTGAGACGTGGGTGGTTGTCGTTGTTGTTTCTCTCATATAAAAACAGTGGAAAATCACGTCTTTCAGTGACTATACCCCCAATATGAAGCAGACAGTAGCAACACACAGGCTGACCTCATTGCTTTACTGTGTGTGTGTGTGTGTGTGTGTGTGTGTGTGTGTGTGTGTGTGTGGCGGGGAGGGGGGGGGGGGAGGTGTCCCTGGATTGTCCCGAAGTGTGGCCGCTCGGTGGATGGGCAGCCGCGTGCCTCCCTCCCGGTGGCGAAGCTCCGTGGATTCTCCCACGTCGTGGCAGCTGAGGCCACAGCGCAGGCGCCGGCTCTGCCCTCAGCGGCGGAGGGGCCTTGGTCAGGTCCGTGTCTATGAGGCTGTTTCCTCACCTGGAAAATGGGGATAACAACAGAGGGCCCTTGTCGGCTTCTGTGAGTTAACACGTACAAAGCCATTAACACTGCCCGGCTGGTGGGCCGTGCCAGCAGCCATGCCAGTTCGTTCTAGAAGCCGGAGGGCTGGCTCTCTGGGTTGGTGCATTTTTCAGTTTTTACAATCTGCCTGTCCCCTCAGGACACCAGTACCCCCGTTTAGGACAGTCCCCTCCTTCGGAAGGTTAGTCACCAGAATCGCACGCACTCGCATCCTTTGGGGCGAGCCCTGGACCTTTGTCTCTGGAACATGAGGATCCTGCAGCAGCCACAGTCCCGGGGAGGGGGAGAGGTGTGAAGCCAATTCAGAGAAGTCAGCGTGTTAGTGCCCAGCCCAGCCCCAGCCTTCATTCTAGCAGGGCAGGCAGAGGCTGGGGTGGGCAGAGAGTGGGGTGGGCAGAGAGGGGGGCGGGCAGAGAGGGGGGCGGGCAGAGAACAGGTGGGCAGAGGCTGGGGTGGGCAGAGAGCGGGTGGGCAGAGGCTGGGGTGGGCAGAGGCTGGGGTGGGCAGAGTGGGGTGGGCAGAGAGCAGAGTGGGCAGAGAGTGGGGCGGGCAGAGGCTGGGGCGGGCAGAGGCTGGGGCGGGCAGAGGCTGGGGTGGGCAGAGAGTGGGGTGGGCAGAGGCTGGGGTGGGCAGAGAGTGGGGTGGGCAGAGAGGGGGTGGGCAGAGAGTGGGGTGGGCAGAGAGGGGGTGGGCAGAGAGGGGGTGGGCAGAGAGGGGGGCGGGCAGAGATCGGGAGGCCTTCTCCTGCTCACCCTCCTCTGGCCCGAGTTCATTTTACGGACTTGCAAACAACCTGAGAAAGTCAGGTCTGTCATTAGTTCCATGTTAAAGATGAGGAAACCAGTTCAAAGTGGACACGTGTCTTGCTCAGAACCTACAGAACCTGGGCAGGCTGGAGATTTGTGTTTGATCTTCCGGGAGACAGCATGGGGTAGCCCGCCTCCCCACCAGCACCCAGCACCCGCCTCTCCCCACCAGCACCCGCCTCTCCCCACCAGCACCCGCCTCTCCGCACCAGCACCCGCCTCTCCCACCAGCACCCGCCTCTTCGCACCAGCACCCGCCTCTCCCCACCAGCACCCGCTGTGCCCCCAGCACCCAGCACCCGCTGTGCCCCCAGCACTCGCTGTGCCCCCAGCACCCTCAGCCCTGCCCTCTCTGCCTGGGAGGTCACGGTGGAGCCAGGGGAGGAGCCAGCCTCAGGCTCAAGACCCTCTCCACCACCCACACCTGCCCCCCACAGCCCCTCCCCGCACCCCCCCCCCTGCAGTGGGGACAGCTGCGCCAGCCCCATTAGCACCATTTCACTAACAGCTCTCAGGCCGGCGGAGGGGCGGGGAGGATATTGATGGGCTCTACGGGGACATAACCCTCTTTGCTACACGGGGGGGGGGGGGGGGGGAGGCCCTCCCACCCTGAGCCCTCAGGCAACCCCAAGGCTCCCCCCTCCACGCTGCCCTCCCGGCCCGGCCTGGGCACCGGGGGTCAGCCCCATATCCACCTCCTGTGAGGGGAGGCTTCCCATGTGCCCGGCAGCCCCAGGCGCCTACCTGTGAGCAATGTGTTTCACCCTCACAGCACGGCTGAGGGGTAGTAACTGTCCCCACTCGACAGCCGAGTAAACGGAGGCTTAGATGGGCTTCTGTGAGTGGCGTGGCCAGGAGATGCTCCCAGGAAACCCTCGTGAGGAAGCAGGGGCGCGGGGGAAGCCAGGGAGGGGGGAGCCAGCAAGCAAATCACGGCTCTGGACAACGGGAGCTTGGCCCCTGGGAGGCCTGGGAGATGGCGTAGAATATCCGAGAATTATCCAAACCAAAGGGTGGAGGAGCTGGGCCGTCTGTACCCGAGGCCCCCCCCTCCCAGGCCCCCCGAGGCCCCCCGAGGCCCGGTGTCTCAGGCCCCAGCTTGCAGCCTGTCCTGCAGGCACCTGTCTCACATTCTGCCATTTGTAACGAGCAGCCCGTGTGCAGAAGGGAGGGCCAAGAGCCGTGGCCAGGGAGCTGCAGGGTCTTCTTTACAGAGGCTCGCGGGTCACGCGGCTTGTCCTTGGCAGGATTTGAACCCAGGTCTGTCTGATCCCAGGTTTTCCTCCCCGGGGTAGGAATGGAACCAGGACCAGGGGCTGGATCTGTCTGTTGTGGGCTCTGCTCCACCCTCTGTCCTTTTCCAGGAAGATGCCGGCAGAGGCCCCGGTAGGCTCCCGTGTATCCAACATCCTCCCTCGCCCCCGTCCTGACTGCCGGGGCGTTGGGGCGCTTAGGTTCATTCTGCCAAGGGGACGCTGGGACCCCCAGGGACAACGCAGACCGAAAGCAAAGCCCAGGTGAGTGAGTGAGTGAATGAATGACTGAGTGAATGAGTGAATGCAGTAATTCAACCGTGTCTCTTAGCAGCACCAGCCTCTCTCCTCCTCCCACCGTTCTATCCACCGAGCCCCCGAGCAAAGCCCCGTCACCACCTGCAGCCCACAGACAGCAAAAGTGTCGCTTTGCTTTGCATGTCACATGCTTTTACATTTTTTTTTTTTTTAGCTTTGCCCACATTTCAGATTGCAAAGCTTCACATGAAACCCCAAATGCTCAGCTTCTCTTGAAAAAAGCAGAAGCTCTGGCAAAGCGCGCCCACCTTCCTGCACAGCGGCTGCCTGCCGCACGAGGTGTGAGCTCCCGCTTTGCCACGGGCACGGGCCTGCCAGAACTTAGGAGGGTCCCCTCCCCCGCCAGGCTCCTGCAGGTCAGCTCCTGAGCAGCCCGGAAGGAGGGCAGGGCCTAGGCCAGCACGGGCGGGGGGGGGGGGGCTGTCCGGGGAGTGGATGCCGACTCTAAGGAAAGCCATCTCGTGCCATGCTGCAGAGCTCCTCGGTGCCCGGCACTGTGCTGAGTCCAGCCGGCCGGTCACTCCCTAAGCGGGAGCTCCCGTTACCTTTGTCTCTGCCATCCCTGCTGCCCCGGTGGTCGGTGCCTCCCGGGAGACCTGGTGAGAGCCTACTGGGGAGCCCCCCGCCTTCGTCATGGAGCTGCCTCCTCCCAGACACAGCTGTGGTGGACCTCAGCCCCCAGCCAAGGCCTGTGGAGAGCTTCGGATGTGCCCAGAGCAGTTAGAGTGACAGGGATTGTCATAACACTCACATGCACCCACACCCACAAGGGCACCCACACCGCTCTCTCCACTCCCACTCACACCCGCCCAGCCCCTCACACCCACAGCTGCACAGCCCGCCCTGCTGGGCCTGCCCCTCCTCCCCCTCCTCCCCCTGCTCCTCCCTGTCCCTGCGGCCAGCCAGGCTCCCAGCATGCCCTGCGGCCAGCCCCATGGTGCTCGCGTGGGCTCCCTGAAGCCACAGCCTGCCCCGACTCCCACAGCCAAATCGAGTCAAAGACCAATTAATATTCTGATACCTGTGGCCAGCCGAAGTGATGTAGAGCTGATGATTTCTTTTTCCATTTTACTCCAACTGTGGTTTCGTTTTTTCCCAGCCCTCCTTCGGTCAGTGGTTTTAGGGGCACTAAAGTTCACTTTTGTGGGTAACCTGCACTGTTAGCTGTTGATTTAATTAACTCAGCCTTTCTCTTCCTTGACCAGAGCACGGCCGGCCGGGCTGCCTCGCAGACACCCACTTGGACGGCCGACGGCTGGAGGCGTCTGGCGGGGGAGGCCTGTGGTCCCTGGCAGGCACTCGCCGCCCTGGCTGTCATCAGCTGCTCCGAATGCCTGAAGCGCTCCGGGGCCGTTTCCGCAGGAGGCGCGAAGGGGTTCTGCTCCCATTAGGCAGGTGGGGAAACTGAGGCTCAGCGATGAGAACCCAATGGCCTAAGGCCAGGAACCCAGCCACAAGCAGAGCTTCTATTTTGGGGGAGGCAGTTTATCCCCCCAAAAGGTGTCTTTGAGGTCGAAGGCTGGAAGACACCTGAGATGCTCAGGAAGGACAGGAGAGGGGGCGGTTAAGGAAGATGCTAGTTGACATCGCACTCCTGAGCTGCTTCCCCAAATTGGAGCAGCCCAGTCTTTCCTCCTCTGAGAACTTTCCAGATTCTGAGCATGAACCGGAGCAGGTGAGGGAACAGCCAGCCCTCAACACGCAGCCACCCAAGGCCTCTGCCCAGTGGACGCCTCTGGGGCAAAGGGGCAGGATGCAGCAGGAGAGCAGAGCAGATATCTGGAAAGGCTTGAAGAGCTGACCACCAGGCCAGCGAGGTGAAAGGAATGATGGGGAAACTTGCCATGTGACTTGGGGTGAGCCCCTCCCTGTCTCTGGTCCTCGGAGCGCACTGGGGAGTAGTTCTCGGTGAGCAGGGACCCCCGTTCCAGTCTGGGCAGCTCGTGTCTGAGGGAACTCAGGCTGCTGGACTGGAGAAGGAAGGGAAGGGAGGGCTCTGAGCTTGGAGACTGACCCTCTCCTCTCCTCTTCTCTCCCCTCCTCTCCTCCCCGCTCCTCTCCTCTCCTCACCCTTCCCTTCTCCACCTCCTCCAGGAAGCTCCCCACCCCTCACCCACACCCCTTCCCCAGCTCCGTGTCCAGAGCTCTGTGGACATTTTTTTTTTTTTTTTTTTTGCCACCAGGGTGAATTGTCAATTGATTTGTTATTTATCCCACTGACAACAAAGAGAGTGAAAAGGTAATAATTCTGGGCCCTGGGGTAATTCGATTCCTGTAGCACCGTCAGCTACATTAACTTACTTCCTGGATCTCAATTCAATTAGAGCAGCATTCCCCGGCATTAATAAATCAATACTCATGCCATTTGGATATATTTTGAATGTCTTTCATTATACATTGCAGGTCGGGGATGGCTGTTGAATTGGAAGTTAATGGGACGGGACAGGCAGGTGGGGCTCCTGGGGAGCAGCGCAGCCGCCGGCTCTAATTGCCTCCTCGGCGGGAGGAGGGCGTTGGTAAAACAGGGGCCTGGTTAACCGAGCGCCTCCAGGAGCTCCGGCCCGGGCAGGCCCATGCAGGTGGACGGAGGCACGGTGGTCGGAGAGACCGTGTTCAGCCGCTCCTGTCCTCATTCATTCATTCATTCATTCATTCATTCATTCCCCAACCCCCATCTCAGTCTCCTCCATCCCTCCTCGTCCCTCTTCCAAGCTTTTCTTCCATCTCCCTCCTCTTCCTCCTCTCTCCTTCCTCCTCCTTCCTCCCATCCCTCCTTTTATCCCTGCTCCTCCTCCTTCTCCCACCCTTTCTCTCATCCATCCTCCGGGTCGTCATCCCATCCCTTCCCTGTCTTCTCATCCGTCCTCCCATCCTTTCTCCTCCTTTCTGCCAACTTTCTTTCTGTCCTTTGCTCTCCTGTCCACCCAGGACAGTCTACTGAGGCCCCATGCTGATTTCTGGGTTTAGGTGTATGTCATACATGGTCTCCAACCTCAGAAACACCAATTCTAAATAAATTATTACAACACAATGTTCAAGAGCCACAGCATGAGCAATTAGAATGCTTCCGCCAGAAAATCCAGCACCATGGCAGTCTAGGGACTGGGGGAGGGTGACAGAAGCCTGGGGTAGGTTTTGAGGGCGGGACTGTCTTGGCCAGATGGCTGAGGGAGATCAGAGAGAGCCCGAGGAAACTGAGGGCAGACAGCAGGGGCTCACAACGGTGTGTGTGAATCCCAGACCCCTCCAGGTCAATAAAGCATGGGTGGCCAGGTTCCTCCTCTGGGGATTCTCCTCTAGGAGGTCCGGGAAGGGGTCAGAAATCAGGGTCAGCAGCCACAGTAGAGAAGGTGCCTGCACAGTGGAGCTAGCCTGCACCTCAAGCTGCTTATAACTGGCCATGTGGTGGAGCAAGTCTCTGCCTCACAGAGCCTTCCTAAGTGAGTCATTGAATGTCTCATCTGGTAATGTACCTTGAGAGGAGCAAGAGAGGTATTGCTTTTTCCCTTTGACAAATGAGGAAACCGAGGATCAAACAGACAAGAGCTGAGCCGAGTGGAGTCTCCATCCACTTTGCACCTGCCGTCCCTCTGCTTGGATCACTCTTCTCCAAGGGGCCCATGTGATTGGCTCCTCCCTTCTGTATTTGTTATCTGTTGCTACATAACAAATTACCCCTAAAATGTAGTTGCATAAAACAACCAACATTTATTATCACCCAGATTCTGTGGGTCAAAAATCCAGGAGTGGCTAGGTCTGGCTCACGCTCGGTGAGGTGACCAGAAGGTCAGCAGGGGCTGCATTCATCCGAAGGCTTGACTGGGGCTGGAGGGTCCACTTCCAACAGGGCTCCCTCACCGGCTGTTGGCAAAAAGGGTTAGCTCCTCAGTAGGGGGGCCTCTCCACAGAGCTGCTCCAGTGTCCTTGTAACATGGCTGCTACCTTCCCTAGAGCAGGTGACCTGAGGGAGAGGGATAGCTTATGCTGGAAACTGAAAGGTATTTTATCACCTTCCCAGAAGTCACATGCCATCATTTCTAGCACATCCCACTTGTTCAAAGGGAGTTACCAAGCCCAGTCGACTCTGCAAGGGAGGAAAATTAAACTCTGTCTTTTGAAGAGAAGACAAGCAAAGAATTTGTGGACATACTTAAAAACCCCCACCTGTTCCTTCAGGTCTCGCTCAAATGTCACCTCACCAGAGGCGCTTTCCTGGCACACCTGTCTGTAAGGACTCCTGGCCTCTCACCACTCTCTCGTCCTCTGGTTCTGCTCTATTTTTCTCAGCCGCTCATGGCATTTGTCATCACCTGACATCCTATGGATTTTAATTATTAATCTTGTTTACTGTCTGCCTCTTCCCGCTGGGTAGGCTTTGTGAAATCAGACACTTTGTCCGTTCTGATCCCCAGCTCATAGTAGGTACTTGAGAAATGACTGTCCGATGCAAGGATGAAGACGGAGCTGGAGGAAGAGCGAGCACTGCTGACCCACCTGGTCTTGCTGCCCCTGGGATCTGGCCCTGGCTGGACCTGTGGGCCCTGGGCCCTGGCACCGCATCCTGCGCCCAGATTGGGGGCAGCCTGGCTTGTGAGGTCAGTTCTGGGCCCAGTTTGGCCATTAGCATTTCAGCGGGATACTGGACAGGTCCTTTGCCCCAGTTTCTCCTTCTGATGGAGTGTGCTGGATTCCTTCTTCTGTTAACAAGTAAGTCCCAAGAAAGAGAATCCGCTCCTGCTCTCATGGGGCTGAGCCTCTAGAAAAAAACCGCTGAGGGTCCTTCCAACTCCCAAGTGCCCTTGGCCTTCCCTCGGCCCTCCGGCAGATGCTGCTGTGCACTGAATTGTGTCTTCACAGATTCATCGGTTGAAGCCCTTGTACCTAAATGTGACGGAGTTTGGAAGGTAATTCAGGTTAGATTGGGCCATGGATGTGGGGCCCTTGTGATGAGATAGATTAGTGGCTTTATAAGAAGACGAAGAAAGAGAACTCTTGGCCAACACCCCCTACCCCCCCCAACCCCCCACCCCGCTTTCTGTCTCCCTGTCTCCCTGTCTCTCTGCCGTGTAAGGACAGAGCAAGAAGGTGGAGGTCTGTAAGCCAGGAAGAGCACCCTCACTAGGAATCTAATTGGCCGGCACCTTGATCTTGGACTTCCAGCCTCTAGAACGGTCAGAAATAAATGTCTGTTGCTTGAGTCTGCCGGTGGCTAGTATCCTATCTAATAAAAGAGTAATATGCAAATTGGCAGTCACTCCAACACACAAGATGGCTACCCCCTATGTGGACACAAGATGACCAGCAGTGGAGGGCAATTGGGAGGGACCAGGCCTGCAAGGGAGGGAAGTTGTAGGCGATCAGGCTAGTAAGGAAGGGCAGTTGGGAGGGACCAGGCCAGCAGAGGAGGGAAGTTGGGGGCAACCGGGCCTTCAGGGAAGGGCAGTTGCAGGGGACTCAGGCCTGCAGGGGAGAGCAGTTGCAGGGGATCAAGCCTGTAGGGGAGGGCAGTTGGGGGGCGGGGGGAACCAGGCCTGCAGGGGAGGGCAGTTATGGGTGACCAGGTCTGCAGGAGAAAGCAGTTAGGGGTGGCCAGGCCTACAGGGGAGGGCAGTTAGGGGCAATCAGGTTGGAAGGGAAGCAGTTAGACATCAATCAGGCTGGCACGGAAGTGGTTAGGGGGTGTAAGGCTGGCAGGCAGAAGCGGTTAGGGGCAATCAGGAAGGCAGGCAGGCGAGCAGTTGAGAGCCAGCAGTCCTGGATTGTGAGAGGGATCCCAGATTGGAGAAGGTGCAGGCTGGGCTGAGGGACACACACATCCTGTGCACTAATTCTGTGCACTGGGCCTCTAGTTTTGTTATAACAGCCTGAGCTCACTAAAACAGATGCTGATGGCCCACTGCCTGAGTTCAGAGGTCCACGGGCTCCACATTAGGAAGGGATATTTGTAAATCAAGATTCTCCTGGGAAGGGCTGGAGGGCAAGGTGTCTTTAAAGCTAATAGGAGGGGGATGGAGAACAAGTTCTTGCTCCCCTCTGGGGCTTTGCACATGCTGTTTCTTCATGCATCTTTCTCCCCCTTCCTCACTCTCATCACTGGCCCGCTCCTCCTCGCCCTTTGGATCTTGGCTTCCATGCCACCTCCTCTGGGAGCACTCTGCAGGTCCCACGGTGGGCAGTACTGGTTCCTTTGTCACTCTTCCCAGCCGGCATCTCCTGTGAGCACCCCAAGGGCAGGAGCCCGAGCTGGGAGTCTCAGTGCTGCCCCTCTGGATGGGGACCCATTCAGCGAGGCCACATTTTTTTTGCCGCGATCACCCAGCTGGTGACTGTCCCGGCACAAACCCAGGCCTGCCTGGCTCCCTGCGTGTGCTCCTTGTCTGGGCTCCACAGGTAACTGCTCGGGAGTGTCTTACCAACACTCTCTCTGTATCGCCATAACACATGCGCCTGCTCACGTCTCAGATGGAGGAGCTGAGGCCCAGCGCTCGCCACACCCAGCCTGCCCGGACTGCACCCCGCTCACTGGAGGGACCCGCTGGCCCAGCTCCCTCACAGGAGCTCCCTGTGCTGCACCCTGAGACCCTCGCCTGTGCGCTCTCCTTCACCGCTGAACCCTGAATGGAAGCTGTTGTTGGTCCCTCTTTCCAGAGGAGAACACGGGGGCCCAGAGGTGGGAGGTCCCTGGTAGGTGACCACTCGGCTAGGAACTGGCAGAGCAGGGATTTAAGTCCAGGTCCACTTTGCCTTTAGCCATGGAGCCACCGAGGCTCTTCGAAGCTCTGAGCGAGGGCCAGGTCACGGCCCATTCCCTCACTAACTAATAATAAATATGGCGTCCCTGAGGGAGAGGCAGATAAGGCACAAGCCAGCAGGTGCAGGGAGGAGGCGAATGCGGGGGGAAGAAGCAGGTGACGTGCCAGAGAGTGGCCAGGGCAGGGCACGTCTTGAGGGCACGTCTGGGCACCCAGGAGCTGGCCCCGCAGAGATTTGGGGAAAGGCCTTGGAGTAAGAGGCAGGGCGTTTTAAAGAAAAGCAAGAGCGTCTTGGAGGGGCAGAGATTGGGGAGGGGAGGAAGAACGCCGGGTCCAGCTTGGCACTGGACGGGCCTTGATACAGGGGCGGAGGGCCGAGGAGCTGGGAAGAGAAGGGGCCCCGGCTGCTGTGCTCTGAGGCCTCCAGGCGAGGGGCTGAGCGGAGGCACCGGTCAGCGGGCTCTGTGACTGTGCCAGGCGCTCAGGCCACGTACGCTGACTCCCAAGGCCTACAGAGGAGGCCAGAGGCTGCGGGCATGTAGCTCTATTGCCGCGGCACCCACACAGGCTGCTGGGAGCTGTCACTCAGGGAGAAGGGACCCAAATCCGAAGGCCTGGGTCCAGCTGCAGGGGTCAGAGGTGGGCTGCCCCCACTCCTCAGGCCTGGCCTGGCCCAGACCAAGGCCGCTCAGGCCCTCAGCAGGCCCTGGAGAGAGAGGCCGGCCGAGAGGAGGCAGCGATCAGAGCTGAGGCCCTGGGCCCTCCCCTCCTTGCCTCTAAGCTGCCCTCTCCCTGCCACCCCCTCACCCCCAGATCTCTCAGGGAAGAACGAAGGAAGGACCAGGATGACCTGCCGGCTCTATGACCGGACCCAGGCTTGAACACTCCTGGGGGCGTCTGAGACGCTGGGCCGTAGCAGGGGCAGTTGTTTGTATCTGCCTACATGTCTCTCTGAGGCCCCCGGGGGGACAGCCCAGGCCAGTGGGAAGCACGTAGGCTTTGAAACAAAATGTTAAAAATCTGGGTTCAAATCCTGGGTCCCCCTTGGGTGACCTTGGGCAAGTTACCCCACTTCTAAGTCTTTGGTTTCCTCGTTTGCAACGTAGGGGTGAAGGGAGTGCCCCCAAGGCCAGTTAGAGATGAAAGGAGATGATGCAAACCAGGAGCCATTGTCCTAGTCCTCCCAACACCCACCTTTTCTCACTTAAGGTTTTTCTCACGTTCTCCCTCCACCCACGTCACTCACCAGCTCTGTGTGACCCCACAGGAGACTTTTACCCAGGCTGCGCTTCACAGGGTTTGGAAGCTAAAGGGGTAATGAACTCGAGCTTGCAAGTGATGGCAAACCAAGGCCCAAGGTCAATGGCAATGCTGAACTTCAGGCTCCCTGAGGCCAGAGCTGTGCTGTCAGAATCCCAGCCATGGGCTCACCTCCGGGCCCTGCCCTCACCCCATCACCCGGCTGTGAGACCTTGGAGAAGTCCCTTTCCCTCTCTGGACTTTATCAGAATTGCGAGGGGCTGAGTGAGAAGTGTTCTGAGGGTCCTTCCAGGGCTGGGATTCTGAGTTGGGTCATGGGCTCGCGGCTTTGGCCACCCTGAAACCATCTTCTCAGAAGTCAGGTTGCTCCATCCCCTCGCTCCAGGCACGGCCTTGGCCTACGTTGCTCTCTCTGCCTGCAACACCCTTCCCACTGGCAAGGTCCTTCATTCCCACCACGAGCCTTTCTCGCTCACCACTAGAATGTCACCTCTGACCTGAAGCTCTTCCGGGTCACCAGCCCCCCATGTGACACTAGCCTCCCCCTAGGGCTCCACAGGCCCCGTGTGCACCCCCTGCCTCAGACACATGCACCCTAGAACCCTTATCTGTGTGCAAGTCCTGGTTGCCTTTTGAGGACAGGGCTGAGGTCTGATCCATTTCTGTCTCCCGCATCGGGTGGCATCTACTGAATAAGCGAATGAGCAGATGAATAAATGATAAGCCACAGTTCAAGGTTAATGTCAGCCAACAGGCCTCACCCTTGTCCCCTCGCTGAGAGCCAGTCCCCTGACCCCGTCTGTCTCCCCCGAGCGAGCAGCGCAGACCCACCTGGCCGCTGCAGTCACTAATGAGCATCGATTCCGATCGGCCCCATCCATCACGCCGCTCGCGCTCCTTTCCTTAAAGAACATTAGGGAGCAGATGTATCATCGCTGACTGGAGGCCCAATAGAGCAGGCACCTCGCGAAATTTAGTATTCAACTCGTAAAGGCCTTAAAAGCATTTTTCAATTACGAATGGCCTGAGGGGAGCTGTTCTTCCCTCGCCGGGGGATGAATAAAGATGGAAAATAATAGCATATCAATATTGTTGCAGCTTAGCAGGAATAATCTGGAAGAGTTAAAGTCCCTGCTTCTCCCCGAGCCCGATGCCCGCCTGCTCAGGTGCCCGGGGCAGGGCTCCGCCCAGGTGAGCCTCGCCAGGACTCCGTGGGCAGGGCTGCCTCGCAGAGAACCGGCACCCCCAGGGCTGGGACCTGCCCTTCCCTCTCTCACAGCCGCACCCCAGAGCACCCGCCGGCTCAGCCATTTTTCTGCCCCGCCCCCCCCCCCCCCGAGGCCTCCAGGACCCGCCTTCTCATGACATCTCCATGCTCCATACCACACAGAGCGTGCGAAGGGTCTTTATCCTGATCGTGGTAACGGCTGGGCAAATCTATATGACAATGTCTTAGAACTACACACACACACACACACACACACACACACACACACAAGAAAGAGAGCCGAAACCGGTTTGGCTCAATGGATAGAGCGTCGGCTTGGGGACTGAAAGGTCCCGGGTTCGATTCCGGTCAAGGGCATGTACCTTGGTTGCGGGCACATCCCCAGCAGGGGGTGTGCAAGAGGCAGCTGATCGATGACTCTCATCGATGTTTCTAACTCTCTATCTCTCTCTCTTCCTCTCTGTAAAAAATCAATAAAATATATGAAAAGAGAGAGAGAGAGAAAGAAAGAAAGAGAGAGAGAGAGAAATAAAGAAAGAAAGAAAGAAAGAAAGAAAGAAAGAAAGAAAGAAAGAAAGAAAGAAAGAAAGAAAAGAAAAGAAAAGAAAAGAAAAGAAAGAAAAGAAAAGAAAAGAAAAGAAAAGAAAAGAAAAGAAAAGAAAAGAAAAGAAAAGAAAAGAAAAGAAAAGAAAAGAAAAGAAAAGAAAAAATGCATGTAAAATTTGGGTGAAGAGTACACTTTTGTACTATCGAATATTTTTACAACTTCCTATGATTGTTAAACTATTTCAAAATAAGAAATTATGACAAACAGTGGTCCTCACAGGAGCAGAGGGAATGGGCTTCTGGTGGTGGGAGTACAAAGAGGCACACAGTGGTAGAAAGCAGCTCTGCATTGTCTAGTCTAGTGTGGTGCACGAATGATGACTCCCCTGCAAAGAACGACATCCTGCTCCCCAGAATCTATGGTTACATTAGGTTACACGGCAAAGGAAATTAAGGTTGCTCACCAGCTGATCTCACGAGGGGAGGTACCCCTGGGTTACCCCGAGGGGCCCATGTAATCACCAGGGTGCTAGTAAGTGAAAGAGGGAGGCCTGTCAGAGAGATGAAGATGCTACGCTGCTCTCTTTGGAGACAGGGGAAGGGGCCATGAGCCAAGCATGCAGGCAGCCTCCAGGAGTTTGGAAAGATAAGGAAACAGATTCTTCCCTAGATCACCCAAAAGGAACACAGCCTGGACCACACTTCGATTTTGAGAGATCATTTTGGACTTCTGTCTACAGAACTGTAAGACAAGAAATGTGTCTTCTAAGCCAAAAAGATTGTGCTAATTTGTTATGGCAGCAATAGGAAACTAGTGCATTGAGCGAATAATCTTTTTGAACTCAATACACACACACACTAAGACTCAGCAAATACACTCCTAAAGAAAATCTTTGAGCTGCAATAAGCCACAGGTATGGTGTGGAGACATCTATAAGAATTTCATAGTCACTTTATTTGAAACAACCCAACAATCCAAATGTTCTTCAATAGGAGGTGAATAAATCCATGGTGGCACATGTCTACAATGGAATATTATTCAGCAGTGAAAAAATGAAAGACATAGCTACACACAAACATATGGATGGATGCCACAACACAATGATGAACGAAAGAAGCAAGTCACAGTAAAAGACACGTAGTAGGATTCATTTATATAAAACTCAAAAATAGGCAAAGCTAAAAAAAAAATACATTGTTAAGGGCTGTTTTATAAGAAGAATAAGAATTATTAATCTAAAATTCAGTATGTTGATTACCTTTGGGGGAAAAGATAACAAGAGTTTGAGATCCAGCACAGTAATTTCTTGAGCTAGGAGTTGTGGACCCAGGCATCTGTTTTATCATTAATGCATATTATATTAATTACGCAATGATTACGTAAATAGCATGCATATGTTTATATACCCTTTTGAGCTCATGATATAGTTCACAATAAAATAAGCATTCTTGAAGTGTCCTTGCTTTTGAGTATTCACTTGATTTTTTTTCATGATGCTATGAGCAAGGCAGGATAGGGTCCTTACCCTCATTTTATAACTGGAGGAATGGAGACTCTAAGGGTTTAAATGACTTACTCAAGCTCACCTGTCTCCTTCCCAAGCGTCACCTCTATCCTCTCCCCACATCTGTCTGGGCTCTGAGCTGCTGAGTTCAAGGAAGTGTTGAGAGCACAGATAAAGAACATAGCACTTTCTTCCTGGCTTTTGAAGTTCAGAAAGAGGAGTAAAACCTGAAGTCATGGAGAAAGTTTGGAGATTATATAAAGAGTGAGAGCAACCTCTCCCATCCCTCAGATCATGTAAAGATCTTTGGGCTGAGATAAGTGTAAATGGGTAGGTGTGTGGTGGGGTAGCATATGGGATTTGCAGCGAGTCGGAAGTAAGGAAGAGTGGCGTAGAAATTGTGAGAAAGGTTGACCTCACACTACACTTCTCCAAGGTCAAGTATTGTAGGAGGACAGACAGCTTCCTAGGACCTGAAAAACCTATAAATCTCACTTCCGGGGAAAACCTGGGGAGGCAGCAAGACCTCAGAGTAAAAACGCGGGTGGTATGCAGGCTGGTAGGACCTTGGACAGCTTTATGGAGTTTCCTGAATCTGGTTTTCTATAACAGAAGGCATCAATAAACAAAACATCTGAAATGAAAAAAGGAGACATAACTACAGAGCTTACCAATATTAAAAAGATTTAAAAATTAATGAGAAGATATTATGTCATTTTACACTAATACATTTGATAATTTAGATCAGCTAGACAAATTCCTCAAACAAAATTTTACTAACAAACTGACAGAGAAAGAAATAAAATATGGGTAGTTCTAGATATTTTAAAGGAAACATGCCCATTTTTAAAAAGCCTCACAAAGAAAATGTAGATGCAGATGGTTTCACTGTGAATTCTTCTGGACGTATAAAGAAGAAATGATACCAATCTTCAATAAACTGTTCCAAAGAATGTACTGTGAAATAACATTTTCTGACACATTTTTGAGGTCGGCATAACCCTGATATGAAAACTTTGCAAGAAAGGGCGTATAGTTCAGTCTCTCTCACGATTAATTAAGTTGTCAGAGGCTCAGCTCTTCACTGATAAAGCGGAAATAATAATCGTTATCTTCCTTGGAAAGTTCTTATAAGGATTACATAAGATAAATGCAAAAATCCCTATCAAAACACAAGCAGACCAATCCACATGTACATGTAGATCATTAGAGTCACAACCAGCTTCAGGTTTTTCTTTCCAGGAATGAGAGGCTTAAAAAGAATAAATTACTATAATTGAAATAGAAGAGACATAAAGGATAAAATCATATATTTATGTCAATATATGTAAAAAGTCATTTGATAAAATTCAACTCATTCACTATTTAAAACTGTTAACAAATATAAAAAAACAGGAGATTTCCTTAACCTGATAAAAGGTATCAACCTAAAACCATAGCAAGCATCATACTTAATAGTAAAATAATGAAAATCTTCCTCTGAGATTGCTAATAAAATAATTGTGTCTACTATTTTCACTTCTATTCAACATTGTACTGAAGATCCTAGCTACAATAGAACAAGATTTTGTTTGTTTGTTTGGTTGGTTGGTTGGATGGTTGGTTTTAAAATATATATCTTTACTGTAGTCCCAATGCATGAGATTCATGCAAGGGACTCAACCCTTGCAGCCCCAGCTTCGTCCGGAAGGTCGTCCAGGAGGATGTCCGGAAGGACATTCAGCTGTCCAGTCTAATTAGCATATTATACTTTTATTATTATAGATTGATCTCAGAGAGAAAGGGAGAGAGAGAGAAACATCAATCATTGATCGGCTCCTCCTGCACGCCACTACTGGAGATTGAGCCCACAACCCAGACATGTGCCCTGACTGGGAATCAAACTATAACCTTCTGGTTCACAGGTTGATGCTCAACCACTGAGCCATGCCAACCAGATAATAATATTTTTTTTAAAAAAAGAAATAAAAAGTATAAAGATAATAAAGGAAGAAGCAAAAGACAACATGGTTACATCCATTAAAAATCTAAAATAATTTACAAATAACTAAAATTAACTGGGCAACTTCGAAAGCAATTGCATTTCGATATACCAATAATAATAATTAGAAAATGAAGTATAGAAATACATAATCTACAATAAAATAGAAAATATCAAATAACTAATAATAAATCTAAAATAATAAGTATAAGATCTCTACACAGAAAACTGTAAACATTATTCAAAGAAATTAAGGACCTGCAATCAGTAGAAGAGTATACCATGTTCATGGATTAGAAGACTCAATATTGTAAAACTATTCCTGCCCCAGGACCTTTGCAAGTGCTATTCCCAAGATGTACATCAATGCTTTAACCCAACTCCTCCCAAGCCTGGCCTTTCCCATTTTTAGGACTCAGCTTAAATGTCATAGCGGAGAGACTTCCTTGACCACTTTACTGTTGCCTCTGACATTACCCCATTTACAGCCTTCCTAACACTTAACCAGCTGGAACTGTTCTGTGTGCACAATAGCTTTATTGTTTATGGAGTGTTCCTCCCCACACACACTGGAACGTTAGCTTCTTGGGAGTGAATAAGTCTTTCCTGTTCACCGCTATACCTCTGTCTCAATAGGAGTTCAACAAATAGATCCGGACAGGAGCCACTAAGTGCCTGTGCCCTTCCTACTCCATGCTCCCATCCCAAGGGTGGCATTGCAGGGTGGGTGGGGTGGAACCACACCTCATCTATTCCCTGTCCTTGTCCATCCATCTCAGTCCACCCAGAACCAGAAGGCATGTGATAGGGCATCTGAACGTTAAAACAGGTGCAATCATTTATTGATTTGCTGCTCTAGACTGATTGCTGCATCTGTGCCCTACCCACAGTATCTTGAATGTTCACCGCGAGCCTGTGAATTTGTTATTACAACCATTTACTTAACGATTAGGAGATGGGGGCTTAGATCAGCTAGCAGGTTTGCCTACCATGGCTGTGCAGCTCACAGCTGGAAGAACTTGGACTTGAACACAAGACTGGTCCAAGAAAGGCCTGGGCAGGATTTCTGTGCCTCCAGCTCATTTGGAAGCAAGGACAGTTTTGATACCTGTAGTTGGCAGAATAAGGGTCCCCAAAGATGCTCTTTTCAAGGGACTTTGTAAGTGTGCTCCAGCTAAGGATGTGACATGCCAGGAGACTGGATGGTCCCATGTGGCTACTTTGGGCCTATCTGGATGACGGAGGCAGGAGTGTCAGAGCCAGAGAGAGAGACTGGAAGCTGCTAGGCAGATGGCTTTAAATATGGAGGAGGAAGTCACAAGCCAAAGCAGACGGGTGAGCCCTGGAAACTGGAAAAAGCAAGGGAACGTATTCTCTCTGGAGCCGATAGCCAGAGAGAGTACAGCTGGGCTGACACCTGGGTCTTCGCCCAACGAGATTTCTGACCTACAGAGTTATAAGATAATAGATTTGTGTTGTTTGAAGACAGTAGCCCTATCTGGTTTGGCTCTGTGGATTGATCGTCGGCCTGCAGGTTCAACCGGTCAAGGGCACATGCCCGGGTTGCAGGCTCGATCTCCAGTGGGGAGCGTGCAGGAAGCAGCCGATCAATGATTCTCTCTCATCATTGATGTTTCTATCTTTCTCTCTCTGAAATCAATAAAAATATTAAAAATAAATAAAATAAAGACAGCAGCAATTCCTTACAGCAGCAATAGGCACATCACACCACCCCTCACTGTATTGAGCACATGTCTGCCTCTCCGGTCTCCCCACTTAAGCCGTGGGTTCCCTGATGGCAATTGCCCAGCAAACAGCCATGGAGCATACAGGAGGCGTTCAATAATGACTCGGAGGGTGTAGCTCAATGGCTGGCAGGAGTAAGGGTTCACAGTGAATCCAAGAGGACATGAGGTGAGTGGATGGTGGCTGGAGGGCCCCCATCCCACCGGGGACCCCAAGCTGGGCCAATCGCCCCCATTTCACATGTGCAAATGCCAAGACTCACAGAGCAAATGACCAAGGCCACTCAACAAGCCTGGGGCCAAGATGGGATCAGAAATCAGGTCCCACTCCTGGTCATTCCCAGGCCCCTGGACAGCCCTCTCCACCTCAGCGGGTGAAGATGCCCCTCAGGGACCAGGCGTGCTAGGACCCCTGATAGGCCGGAGGCTAGAGGCCAAGGGCAGACCGGTGGGGAGGAGCGTGGAGACGACCCCGGGGCCTCCTTACCCAGGAGTTGTTCTCCGCCTCGCAGGGAACAGATCTGACTGGGCATCGGAGACACAGATCGAGTCCCAGCTCTGCCACCCACCGTGTGACGTTCAGCAGGCTCCTCTCCCTCGCTGAGCCTCCGTTTCCCCATCAGGGGACTGAACGTAACCTCCAAGGGCTTCTCTGGCTCTTGTGTGGGCGAACTGCCCTTAAGCCGGCCTCGCTCTCAGACCCCGTGCCCCCACCCCAGCGGGGGTCCCATGGCTCTCAGCAAGCCACCTCCTCTCCACGCTCTGGACTGGGGCCGGGGGACTGCAGTGGCAGCAGGTGTTTCCCACCCTGTCCTGACCTCTGCCCCTCCCCTCCCCCTCACCTACCAGCTCAGTTGAGCTTCCAGCCTAACCCCAGAGAGAAAAGGGACGAGGACTGCAGGACGCCAAAGGGCATTCGGCCCCAATGCTTGAGTCTGTCCTGTTCCCAGATCCTCCATCACTGGGCCATCCTGGGCCTCCTCTCAGACCCTCTATGGTCCCTGCCTGGCTAGACCCCTGGCCTTTGGTCCCTGTGTCCTGCTGGCTGGCCTGTACTTTCTCCTCAAGCCTTCAAATTCCTCCCAGCCCCAACTAGCCTTAATTACAGAGACTGTCCAGCTCCCCACGCCTCTTGAAACCCATCCCATACAGGGGCCTACAAAAGAGTGAGTCCTAGCATGACAACCATGCACAGAGAGGGTCAGCAACTGCCTGGAGGACACACAGCAAAGGCACAGAGTCCCCCCCCCAATCCGATGTCTTCCTCCGGGACCACTCCCAGCACCCAGCGATCCCCTCTGACGGCCTGAAGGACAGGGAGAGCAGCCAGCCCCGCTGACCGAAGTCCAAGACCACAGCGATGCTATTCTTTCCTCGAGTGAGCTCCGCCCACCCGGGGCCAGATTTAGCCGTTTAATGCAGCCGGCCTGTTTTGTCCCTGCCTCTGAGATTAGCTCTGGAACAGGCTTTGAATGCCTGCCCAGAGACACTCAGCTTAAAACACCGGGAACCAGAAAAGAAAAAAAAAATCGACCACAGTTAATGGAGCCGTCAGCGGGCGGGTCTGGGCCGTCCATTATGTAGCCCTGGCCTAGCAGGGAGCCCGGCCACGTGGCCGCCTGACCACAGCATTAAGGCCACATTAGCCCGCAGGCCGGGCCGGGGGAGGAGCTGCCGGAGCCCAGGCCTGGGGCCTGTCTCTCCTCTCCCCAAGGCCCAGGGTCCCGAGTATTTCTTATTTTTCTTTTTTTTTAAATATATTTTATTGATTTTGTACAGAGAGGAAGGGAGAGGGATAGAGAGTTAGAAACATCGATGAGAGAGAGTCATCATCAATCAGCTGCCTCTTACACACCCCCTACTGGGGATGTGCCCGCAACCAAGGTACATGCCCCTGACCGGAATCGAGCCCGGGACCCTTCAGGCCCCAAGCTGACGCTCTATCCACTGAGCCAAACCGGCCTCGGCCTTTTTTTAATATATACTTTACTGATTTCAAAGAGAAAGGGAGAGGGAGAGAGAAATAGAAACATCCATGATGAGAGACAATCATGGATCGGCTGCCTCCTGCACGCCCCACCCTGGGGAGCCAGCCCACACCCGGGCATGTGCCCTGACTGGGAATAGAACCGTGACCTCCTGGTTCCTAGGTCGACGCTCAACCACTGAGCCACGCCAGCCGGGCCCCAGAGATTCTTGGTGCCGCTCAACAGGCAGCAGGGAAGGAGGCTCCAGTCAGGAGGCTGGTCTCGGCCTGGGGAGAGAGGAAGGGGGACTCTGGCCTTCAATTACAGGCGAATCTAAAAGGGCCGGAGCCACACATCCAACCAGAGTCCAGGGAAGGAACACAGACCGGCCTCTTCATGGAAAGACGGCCAATGTCCCCTGGTGAGAAGAGCATGGGGGTGCCCGCCCCGCCCCTGCTCTCCCCTGGAAAAGGGAGCTAGCCATGGAGGGACCGTCTCACACCCTCACAGAGCTCCTTCTCAGAAGCTCAGCCACTCACACCCCAGCCCCCTGGAGATGTCCTCTACAGACTCCTGGGTGACCCAACGTCCGGGCAGTAGCCCTCAGCCACGCAGCAGGACACCTGGATTTCGCTGTGTGTCCCAGGGGCGGCCTTTGACCTCTCTGAGCTGGCGGCCATAGCTCTGAGCCCCAGGGACCCCTCTGCGCGGACACAGCTGTGCTCCTGCGCCCCCAGGAATGTTGGTCTGTCTGAGCAAAGTGCTCTGAGAGTCCACCAGCCAAAGTTTACCAGACACCTCCTCTGTGTCGGTCCTGGGCAAGGTGCGGGGCCTCAGTTTACCCCCTTCTTCGAAGCCATCATCCCACTGCGGGCCGATCTGGAGCATCGGTCGCTGCGGTCTTCGGCGAAGAGAAGCGGTTTGGTAAACATGGATCTCCCAGATGTGAGAGAAGAAAGCAAATGGGACATCAAAGCCCCTTTCATGTGAACTTTCCAGGGCCCCCGACGCAGCAGTGTGACAGATCGTATTTTCCAAACATGGCTGCCACAGCCTCCACCCCACATGTTCTCCCAACGCTTTCCTCCAGGTGGGCCCGCGGGGGCAGCGGGCGTGACGCCCTGTGACCTGGGAGGCGGGGTCACAAAGGGCAACCCCGCTTCCACTTGTCCCTGAAACCACTCCCTCCTGGAGCCCAGACGTCCGGCTCCGAGGAAGCCCAGGCCACAGGGAGGGAGCATGTGGGGTGGCAGGGGACGGGGTGGGGGTGGGGGGTCTAACCCACAGGCCCAGCTGAGGTCCCTGAGGATGCACCAGCCCTCAGAAGCCTGTAGGGTGACTCCCGCCCCAGCCACACTCTGACCACAATAGCCTGAGAAGCTAGCACTTCAGCGGGGCCCAGTCAATCCTCAGAGCAGAAAGATCAGCGTTAAAGTGTCACTGTCTTAAGTCCCCGAGTCGGGGATGACGCTCGATGCAGTAATCGGGAACCAGAGCACGGAGCACATTGGCAGGGGTGAGTGAGGAGGGCCTGCCACCCCCCGGAGCGTCCCCCTTGTCTGTCCCCTGCTAAGCCAGGCCTCTGTCATAGGACGATGGCCCGTGCCAACCCGCTCAGACCTCACAAAGCCCACTCCCACCCCCCCACACCCTGAGCACCTACCCCATGCCAGTTCCTGTAGCACTCAGCGCACTGCTGCCGCTCAGATACCTTCAGCCCTACTGTACGGGTGAGGAGTCAGAAGCTCAGAGAGGTGGAGTGACCTGCCCAAGACTGCACAGCCAGGGCAGGGAGGCCCAGGATTGGAGGCAAATCTCACTGGCATTCCCCACTGCCTCCTCTCTCTCCCGGGCGGGCAGAGGAGGGGGGCAGAGTGCCCGAGGGGAGCACCCAAGCCTGGGCCCCACCCTGGCCGTGCCTCTCCCTGGCTGTGTCTCTTTGGGCGGCTTCCTTTCCCTCTCTGAGCCTCGGCCTCCTGTTCTGCGGAACAGGACACAGATGCAGGGCTGTTACGGGGGGTGGAGATAACACAGGGACTGTGCTTTGACGATGACAGAAGAGACGCTATGATGGCATCTGTTTTAGGAGGAGGAAGCTTGGTCGCCAAGGCCAATCTGATAACTTCTGCAAGCCCTGGCCAGCGGTCTGGGCTCCAGATAGACCAGGCCCCGTGGGTGGCAAACTCACCTCCGTGTCCTCTGGCCAGACGGGCCCCGCTCCCTCAGGATGAGCCCCTCCCCGGGCCCACAGCGCCTCCCTCCACCGGCAGGAGTCCCAGCGGGCGGAGCTGCCTCTGCCTCTGCCGAGGACAAACGCCTCCCCTTCCCCTGGTTAACGGCCTTCCACACGCGAGGCCACCAGGCTGTGCTGTCTCCTCCGGCGGCCCCTCTGGGCCCAGGTTCGGCCGTCCCCACCCCCTCCTGGACCTCAAGGCTGACCGGCATGGTTGACCTCAACACACCCCTGGGCCCTGTGGCTTCCGCCGGGTGCAGCCAACGAGAGTCCCCGGCGGGAGCCGCAGGGAGGCAGGAGAGGGACGAGACCACGGCGGCGGCTCACAGCATCCCAGGCCAGCAAAGCTGGAAGGAAAGCTGGAAGGAAAGCCTGAGAGCGGTACCCACCTCCTCCATGAGGCCTCGGGGCCCAGAGAGGGCAGGCGGCCCACCCGAGCTCACACAGCGAGAGGAGGCCAGGTCTCAGTCCTGTCTGCATTTGTGGGTGGGGAGGCTGGGGGGCAGCGAGGAAGAGGCCGCACTGGCCCCTGTGGGGCCTGAGTCCCAGGCCAGGGGCCTGTGCTGATGCACACTGCTCCCCTCATGGGTGGTTCCTTCTGCATTTAAAGGGACCCTCCTCTGTCAAAACCGGTTTGGCTCAGTGGATAGAGCGTCGGTCTGCGGGCTGAAGGGTCCTAGGTTCCATTCCGGTCAAGGGCATGTACATTGGTTTCGGGCACGTCCCCAGGAGGGGGTGTACAGGAGGCAGCTGGTCGATGTTTCTCTCTCATCGATGTTTCTAGCTCTCTATCCCTCTCCCTTTTTCTCTGTAAAAAATCAATAAAATACATTTTTTAAAAAATAAAGAAAGAAAGGGACCCCTTGTCTGTCCCTCCATCGGAGATACTCCTTAGCCAGGACTCGGACCCAGCACCCACCCCGTCCCAGCCGCAGGCTGGCATTCAGGGACGAAACTCAGCCGTCAGGTAGGAGAAGGATGTTGGAGCCGGAGTCCACTGCCGTCCAGCGGCTGTGAGCCTGGCTGAGCCCTAGTCCCTCTGGGCCTCAGCGCCCTAGCCCTTGAAGGGGGAGACTCCCAGTGCCTGCCTCCCGGGAGCTAACTGAGATAAGACTTCACAAACCCCAAAGCAGCCGCTGGCCCACAAGCCTCCATCGTCCCCATGGCCCACCTCCACCCCAGGGCACGAGAAGCCAGCGCCTCCAAGCTGGCCAGGCGTCGGGGTCTGCCTCGTCCGTTCCAGCTGCTGTGACAGCACAGCCCGGCCGGCTCAGAAGCACAGCAACGTGTTCCTCAGGGCCTGGAGGCTGCAAAGCCCAAGGTGAAGGCGCCAACAGGGCTGTGTCTGGTGAGGGTCCTCTGCCTGGCATCTCCCCTCCTTGCTCTCACAGGTGTGTGTGTGGGGTGGGGAGGGTGGGGGGCCGGGAGCCTCTCTTATAAAAGTGCAATCCCATTCCTTAGGCTCCTCCTCCTTCTTCAGCACCTCCCACAGCCCCATCTCCAAGACCACACATGAACTTGGGAGGACGCACGCCTCCGTAGCATGGCCCATCCAGGCCGGTCCACCCGAACCCAGAGCAGCACATGGCCCCTCTCCCGGCGCCCCCACGCCCTTCCCACCTGTGCACCTGAGGGGAGCGGGGACGGGGGGGCTTGCTGCTTCCTGGCCCCACCCTGCCCCATGGCTGCGGCACCTCCCAGCTTCTAGACGCCCCACAGCTAGAGCTCAGGGCCTGAGCCGGTCACCCCCATCCATCTGCTTCCCTCGCCGGGAGGCCCGCCCGCATGCCATATGTCTGCTGCAGAAGCTCGAGCTTCCTGGGCCACAGATGGGGGGGCCGGACGGGGCCCAGACTGCTGGGGAGGAGGGCGGTGGAGACCTGAGTGGAGTGAGGGAGCCATGGAGGTATCTAGGAAAGGGGGTGAGGGCAGAGGGAGCCCTGAGAAGGCCTGGAGTGAGCAGAGCTTGGCAAGAACAAGGGAGGGAGGGAGGGAAAGAGGGAAAGAGGGAGGGAGGAAGGGAGGGAGGGAGGGAGGGAGGGAGGGAGGGAAGGAGGGAGGGAGGGAAGGAGGGAGGGAGGGAAGGAGGAAAGGAGGGAAAGAGGGAGGGAGGGAAGGAGGGAGGGAGGGAGGGAAGGAGGGAAGGAGGGAGGGAAGAAGGGAGGGAGGGAGGAAGAAGGAGGGAGGGAGGGAGGGAGGGAAGGAAGGAGGGAGGGAGAGAGGGAGGGAGGGAGCTGTGAGCAGGTGCTGGTGGTGAGGGCCTCAGAGGGCAGGGAGAGGACACTGGCTGCTCCTGGGGGCAGTGGGAGCTGGGGAGGGTTCGTGACCACACACACTTGGCTTGTTCATGCCAAACAGCGGCCCAGACCTTCAGCACCCTCACCGGTGGCATCCTTGCCTATCTGCCCCCTACGCCCCATCACAGGAGCCTGAGCCCGCCCCGCCATGGCCAGAGCCTCTGAGCACCACACAGGACACAGCCAGGCCCAGCCCAGCCGGGCCGTCCCTCCAGCAGGCAAGCAGACGCACACACACACACACACACACACGTGTCAGAGCAATCCTGACAAAGCCTGGTGGCCAGGAGCTCTTGGTCCTTTTCTGACGGGCCACCAGATCTTTCAGGGTGACCCTAGAGAAGCCGTTTCCCTTCTCGGGGCCTCGGTTTCCCCTCAGAACACTGCTAGCTCTTCGGGGCCACAGCCCTGCCTCACTCCCTGCCAGGCTTGGCCTCTCCCACACCAGTTCTGCCGGAGCCTCCTGACCAGCACCCCCAGCCCCGCCCCGGGAGCCCACTCCGCAGACCAGCGGCTCCCCACGGCCCCGGCCCCAGCTCTGCCCCGCTCCCCACGCCCAGCCTCCCCTGCTCTTGTCCGTCCTGGGCTGCAGCTGCCCGGAGGGGGGAGGGAGGGTGCTAATTCCACTGGAGGCCCGACCCCACGCTCATTTATTTCAGACATGACCTTTGATTTCTTGAGCAGAGTGTAAATTACATGTCGCCAGCATAAAATATTAAACCCAATTTATACTTAATTATTGATGCTATTATGTATTCTATAGTAATGGCATCAGAAGTCTCAGCCCCCGCCCGCGCCCGGCAAATAGCTTTTCTGCATTAGAGGCTTCTTGAGGTAAGAAATCTTGCTCCGTTCCTCCTTAACCTTGTGATTGATGGCTGTGGGGAAGTTCGTAAATAGTCTTCCAGAAATATTTCTCTGGTCCTCCGTAGCTGCTCGCTAATTATCGGGGCGGATGCCGCCCTCCCCGCGCGGCCGGCGCGGGCGGGCGGGCGGGCGGAGGGCGGGCGGGCGGGCCGGGACGGTTTAAGCGAGGCCCGCTGAGCGGTTTAAGAGGGAGGAGGGCCGCGGCGGCTTCCGAAGGCCTCGAGTCACACGTGATCTTCGCGTGGACGCTGGGGTTTTTGCTTTTTATTGAAACATTAATAATTCCGGTCTCTTGTAAAATATTCATGGTTCCTGTTGCTGCATTCAAACCCGCTCTCGGCCACCGCTTTTAATTTCCAGCCCGGCCCCTGCAGGCCTCTGCCGGCGACCACCCATCGCTCCCGGGCAATTTATTAAGTGGGGGGATCGGTGGGGAACGGTGGCCGTCGGCGGTCGGAGGGATCGCGCAGGGCTTCTCTCACAAGCCAGAGAGGCCGGCGCGGGGCGGGCGGGGCGGGCACAGGACAGGGCGTGTTTCCAGCGAAGGGGGCATCAGCGGGGCCTCGGGGCTGGGGGCGCTGGGGGTGCAGTGTGGGAGGAGAGAGACAGAGGCAGGATGCGGAGGCAAAGGGGATGGGGAAGGGGAAGAGGGCGATGGTGGGCAGGGGCTGGCATTGCCGTAAAGATTGCAGAGTCCAGGGACAGACCAGGGTTCAAGCCGCACTAGCTGTGCAACCTTGACCAGAGACTTGACCTCTCTGAGCCTCAGGCTCCACCCCTTCTCGGAAGATGGCAGCATGAGGGCTCCTGTGGCTGTTGGGTCAGTGTCCGTGTCACACGGAAGGCCCAGTGGAGGGCAGAGGCTGGAGAGACCTCAAAAGTCCAGCTCTCGCCGAAACGGGTTTGGCTCAGTGGATGGAGCGTCGGCCTGCGGACTGAAGAATCCCGGGCTCAATTCCGGTCAAGGACATGTACACCCGGTGCGGGGTGTGCAGGAGGCAGCTGATCGATGTCTCTCTCTCATCCATGTTTCTAACTCTCTGTGCCTCTCCCTTCCTCTCTGTGAAAAATCAATAAAATAATATTTTAAAAAAGTAAAAAGTCCAGCTCTTCTTCGAGCAGCCGCGGGGGTGGGGGGGCTCCGGGAGGAAGCCGCTTGCTCACGGTCCCTCCTTGCAAGGAGGACGCCCTGCTGAGCCCGGGCCTGGGCTCTGCAGCCGGATTCTCTGCATTAGGACCCGGAGAGCCTGGGCTCTGGGGGTCCCAGCGGCCTGATCCATCGGCAGAGCCGCGCCCCGCCCTGCCCACGCCGCCCCAAAGAGCCGTGATTAAAAGGTTTGACTGCTCCGGCAGCTGGGTCCCGCCCGCCCCTCCGCCCTCGGGGTCTGTCCGCCCGGATGCATGTGATCCGTCAGGAGCACTCACTCCGGGCTCCCTGGGGCTCCCGCCATTAGCGCCGCCACCAGCGGCCAAACAGCCCCGGAGTGTGGGCCCCGGAGCCACCTCGGCCGCCAGCTCGCCCTGCTCTGGGGCTGAGGGTGAGGAAACTGAGGCCCGGGGAGGAGGCACAGACAGAACCACACCCTGTGGCCTGTGGCTCTCCTGTTGACGGCCTGTGAGGGGCGGGGGGTGGACAATGAGCCCCGCACTGTAAGCAGGAGTGAGCACGGTGCACAGCCCGGGGGCAGAGCCCTGGCCTGCTGCAGCCAGAGGGGCCCACCACGTTCCTGAGCCAGACCCAGCTCCCTGTGTATCTGCCCGTCATCGGAAACATGTCCACCCACAGCTGGGCGCACCTTGATTCCAAGGCCAGACACCCCGCGTCCACGTCCAGCAAATAAAGCCTCTGTGCCCCCAAACCCGCGTGTCAGCACAGAGGGATGGGGGTGGGGGGAACCAGGGTCCCCAGCGGGTGGGGCCTCCTCGGTGCCCCAGGCAACAGGCAGGCACCTGACTGGCCACCTGCCCAGAGGCAGAGGAGTGGGCGCCAATGCAGGAGACAGGCATGAAGTCTGAAGCATGGCACCCCCAAACCCCCATTTCCAGCCGTCGCCGGCACAGTGGGATGCTCCGAGAGTAAGCAAGCGCCTGCTTCCCTCTGACTTCCGCCCTGGTCCTGGTTCTCGGCACCACAGAGCCTGTCTTCCACAGGACGGCCTCTGGCCCTTCCCTTTTCCAGGCTAGCTGTCCCAGGGCCTTCCACCAGCTCTCAGGACACAGGCCCAGCCAGGATCCCTTTTATTCCTTCCACTCGCACCCCTGCGTGCCCTGCACACGCCATGCCTGCAACACAGACACGGACCACTCTCACCAGGTGCTGGGCTTGGCCCGAGGAGGTTCGTCCTGCAGCAGACGGGAGGCCTCCCGGGGAAATGATGCTGAAACTGGCCTCGAGGGAGCGGGAAGGGTTGGCTAGGAAACGGTGAGGCCCCGGCATTCCCGTGGCAGAAGGGACAGCAGGGATGCAGGCCCAGAGGCACCGGGAGAGGAAGAGCAGGGGGTTCGAGGGACTCACACAAACTGGGGCCCACGGAGGGGTGCCCCGGGGAGAACCCGGGGAGCTTGTTCAGTCCCACTGCACGTGCTCCTGCCGACACCGGGCCTGCTCGCCGGATCAAAGGGGAAAGCGAGCGAAGACTGTGTTCTCGGCGGTTGTCACGTCGAGTGGCTGTTCGCTGGTCGGTTCTAGAACATCACAGCAGCGTGAGGCAGGGCCCCCTGGTCAGCCGAAGACTTCCCAGACTCTGCCCACTCCTCTTTTTTTTTTATTATTATACAAAAGCCCCCACCTCCCCGCTGCCAGCCTGCGGTGCTCCCTGAGGACCGGCCTCAGGAGTGACGGTGCCTTCGGTGGTCGCTGTGGAGGTTCCTGTGGGGCTGAAGGTCTGAGCTCATGCGAAGCACCCCAGACTGCCCTGCGGCGTCCTCACCTACCCTGGGCCGTCACTTCTTTTTCACCATATTTGGTCTCCACGTTGCCAAGAAACCATGCGGAGAAAACCAGTGTGGTTTGGGTTAAGCCCCAACAGAGTGTAGACAGCAGCCAAACTGCTTCCTTCTTCTTCTACGGTTTCTACCGACACCTCGGCCAGAGCAGGCCCGGAGCCTCCGGCGGCACCAGCCCCCACAGCTCACCAGAGAGCCCCCCCCGCCCCGTCCCTCCCAGCACCTCGCCTGGCACCGGGCAGGGGCGCTTCCCCCGGGGGAGACTGCAGAGACGCCTGGGTCCACACCCCGCTTTGCACCACGGCCTTTCAGACCTGGGAGATCTGGACTCTTTCCCGCCAAGCTCCTTCCCACTGAGGCGGCATGTTCACCACTGTTTCGTGCTCTGCCAGGGCCCCGGGGGAGGGGCGGCGTGCCAGGAGGAAGAGCCCCGGGCCCTCCAGTCTGCACGCAGTCCCAGACAGACAGCCTCCAGTCACGGCATCTGGCCCACCCGCCCCGCCCGCCTCGAGGGGCGCCCTGCCTCCGGCGCCAGGCCCCGCTCAGAGGGCACTGCCCCAAGCCGGCCCTGCTGTGCACATGGACATGTGTGCACATGGAAGTGTGTGCACATGGACGTGTGTGCACTTGGACGTGTGTGCACACCAGATGGCCACCACAGCATTGCTTAGAGGATGGATGAAGTCAACTCCATAAACATCACTCCAGCGTTAAACACCAGATCGCCAGACATCTTTAGGGACAGTGGAAGTTGTTCCTAACACATGAAGTCAGTGGTTCTCAAACTTCAGGGCGCATTGGCATCCCTGATGGGGTGGGCATATGCCACACAGACCACTGGGCCCCGCCCCCAGTCCCTGGTTCAGTAGGTGTGGGGGTCGGGGGGGGGGGGGGGGAGCAAGAATTGCATTTCTAACACGTTCCCAGGTGACGGCTGATGCTGCCAAGGCTCTCACGTTGAGAATGAAGGCACTAAGTAATACAAAATAAAATTCATGTACCAAGCTCTAACCGGTTTGGCTCAGTGGATAAAGCGTCAGCCTGCAGACTCAAGGGTCCCAGATTCGATTCCGATAAAGGGATTGATACCTTGATTGTGGGCACGTCTCCAGTGGGGGGAGAGGGGTGTGTGCAGGAGGCAGCTGATGGATGTTTCTCTCTCATCGATGTCTCTAACTCTCCCTTCCTCTTTGTAAAAAAAAAAAAAAAAAATCAATAAAATTCAAAATTACAGACAGCACCATATTGTGGTTATGGATAAAAACACGATTAAGATATTGATCGCAATTATTCCTGAATAATGGGATTGATTATAGTTTATTTTTTATGTCTTATTGCGTCTTCCAAATGGTCTGCAGATAAACATGCCTTGTTTTAACACTTAGCATTTAAGCAGCTCCTCTCGGAGGCCCCCTAGCCGGCCCCCTGGGACAACTGACGGCCCCTCCGTCTCCCACGCTGCTGGGCCTGCTCAGCCCTTTCCTTCCCGCGCGTTTGGGTTCTGCTGCCTCACGCCGGTCCCCACAATCGGTGCGGATGCCCCACAGCGGGACACTGGCTCAGCCACCTCATCTCCCACCGCCCGGGGCCAGCCCAGCACCCTCCACCCATTCAGCGGCCTGAGCTCTGCCAGTGCGGCTGCTGTTTGGCCCCTCCTGTGGGTCCTGGGATGGTCCATCCTGCCCACCGGCCCCCAGTTTGGTCCTCTACACACCCAATATCAGAGCATTACCCCCACTGGCCACATACCAGGTGCCCGCCCCCACCATTGAGCACTCCGGCGCCAGCATGGTCATTGGCGCCCATGTCCAGCGAGTCCCTGCAGACCGGGAGATGCAGTCTCTTTGGGCCCAGAGACTGCACAACGCACGTGCCCTCACCCTGCCATTTGCCAGCTGTGGGACGTTGGGTGGATAAACTTGGCCTCTGAGTCTCGATCTGCCCAGTTGTCCCATAATGAGGTTGCATGAGCGAAGAAACAGAAAAACCGCCACCCGTGTTGGCCCCTCCCCAGCCTCACCCTGACAGACAAGGTTCACAATCACATCAGTCCCTCTCCCGGCGTCCGGATGAGCCTCGGAGTCTTTCTTAACGCCGAACTCCAAGCACCCAGCATGGCGCTCCAATCAGACCTGTAAGATGGAAGCTATCTCCACTCCTGAGCTACATCGTCCTGTTTCCCTGCGGCCTAGAGCAGTGCCCGCCACAGAGAGGGCACAGCAAATCTTTGTCCGTGAGCCCACAGGGACACATACCCGTTGTCACCGGTGATTATGAGAATGAACCCATTAGCAGCCGCCAACCATCATGTACCAACCCCAGACCGACTACTTCCTTTTTCCCCGGGATCCCTGGCCATTCCGTGGGCGCCCTCTGCTGCCCATCAGCCTTACTGCAAGGGCCCTCCACCCCTCAGGAGCGACCCGGAGGACAGTGATGCCATCACAAACTGGCCCAAACTTCCTCCTCAGGATCAACCCCCAGAGGGCTTCAGAGGCCTCAGCAGGGAGCCAAGCAAAACACCAGCTCCTCCCCTTCAACTTGGTTTGGTCTCCTTCCCCCCGCCCCCTCTCCTCCACGTGCCGTCCACGGAACTGAGAGCTCAGCGGTCCAGGTCTCTCACGTCTCAGCTTATAAGATTGAGGTCAAATGAGGAGAGGGATTGGCTCAAGGTCACATAACCAGTCAGACCAGAACTCCAGACCCCATATTCCCAGTGCCCGCCACCACCACCACGCACACACCAGGGGATCTCCCTCCTCTCCCACAGACAAGACAGGAAAGAAGCTGGCCTGGGCTGTGGAGGCTGCCAGGGGCCTCATTGATGGGGGGGGGGGGGGTTTAGAGAGGGGAAGGGGGTCTGCCTGGAGCCAAGGAGCTATGGGGCCTCCTTGGAGAGCAGCCTGCCTGATCAGGCCTCCACCCGCCTCTGACCTCATCTCCCCACCTGCCTCTCATTCACTCTGCTGCAGCCACGGTGACTTTTTTCCAGCCTCGGGGCCTCTGCACTTTGTTGGGACCTTCTGCCCCCGATCCTCACATGCTTGAGTCCATCCTGCTGTCCCTCCATGTCACCTCCTCGCAGAGCGCCTCCTCGGCCGCCTGCAGCCCTCGGCGCTCACCGGGGCAGCTGTGACGCGTCCCCATCGGCCGCGTGGCTCAGAAAAACAGGGTTTCTTCCCGGCGGTCCCGAGGGTGGAGGCTGAGACCAGGGAGCTATGTGGTCAGGGTCTTGGTGAGGCCATTTCCCAGATTTCAGACTGTCACCCTCTCCCACCCTCTCCTGGAGGAAAAAAGGCTAGAGAGCTCCCGGGGTCTCTCTAAGGGCATTCCCCCACTCACGAGGGCTCCACCTTCCAGGCCTAATTAGCTCCCAAACCCCTACCTCCTAGCATCACCACATTGCGGGGATGGACTCTAACCCAAGAAATTTCAGAGAAGCAAACATTTAGTCTACAAAGCCCTCCCACGCTCCCTCCAGCTGCCTTGCTCTATTCTCTCTCTCTCTCTCTCTCTCTCTCTCTCTCTCTCTCTCTCTCTCTCTCTTCCCTGTGCAACATGCCTCAGTGCCTGCAGCCTCCGGGCAGAGGTCAGGTAATGGTTCGAGGCCGAGGTTTGCTCTGGCACGGCGCATCTGAGAGACCCAGGGGGACAGGCCTGCCGTCCAGCCAAAGCCGTGCCCTGCTCTGTTCTCTTCAGAGCCTCACGCCCGTCCATGTGACAGGCATTCACGGAGCCGCTCCTGGGCTAATGCTTCCCTGTGCAGTGTTTCTGCTCCGTGTTAGCTGCCTGTGTGTCCACCCCCCCCCGCCCCGCCCCCCATGTACGCCTCCTTGGGAACAGGGGCCTGCTGTGTGCAACAGCAGCCAGCAGCAATGAGCACAGGAGCCATGCAGTTCATATTTCTTGGCAAAATGAATAAACAAGGGGCGTGAAAGGAGATAGGAAGAGCGTTCTGGACAGGGAATCAGGGTTGAACCATCTGAGTTTGAGACCCTCAGCTGCCGGGTGACGGGAACCCGTCACCACCTCTCTGAGCCTCACACCCGCTCCTGCCCAGAGGACTCAGGAGCACCCAGGATGCAGCTCTGTCCCTTCGGCCTCATGGGGGGGGGGGGGGAGCTCCTCCTTTCTCCCCCTGTGGTTCCCTCCGCAGCCACACTCCGCCTGCAGGAGAGCTGTGGCCAGCTGGGCTGCATCTACCCTGCGGCTCCCTGCCCCGGGGAGCTGGAGTAGCTCAGCCGCTGCCATGTGTGCTGTGAGCTCAGGGAGCGGGGACAGGGAGCCAGCAGCCTGACTGCTGGGCTGTGGTACCCGCTGGGACCAGGCCTGCCCCGTGGCCTCACTTGAGGGCACAGATGTCCAACTAGGGCTGGGCACAATGAAATGTCAGGGCACCGCTGCCACCCTCCTCGCCGGGGGGGAGGGGTGGCAAAAGCGGCCGCAGGCCCCAGCTGAGAGCCACATGCGGCTGTGGGCTGTGACAGACAGATCCCTCCCCTGCCTAGACGGAGGAAAGATACCGACGGCTCAGCGGAGTGAGCTAGGACTGAGCGGCTGACAGATGTGGGGACCATGTGACCCTATACTGGAAGCAGGAATAGGGGCCAGGGCCAGAAGCCTGGAGGGGACTCCAGAGAGCGTAGGTGGGGTTGGACCAACAGGCCTGAGGGGCAGGGCCCAGCCACGTTCTCTGCCCGGGGAGGATGGAATAACAGGATAAATCAAGCTGGACCTTGGCCCTTTGTGAGGGCCATCCTGTGACACAGGGCAGGCGGACACCATGCTCTTAGATTATTCCAGGCAGAAACTGCTTTGAGGCCAAACTGGAAAGTCACTCATTCCTACTAGGGTGTCAATGACTACAGGCAGATTAATAGGACAAGCCTTCATGGGGGGGAAGTGGGGGGAGACTAGGGAATCTGAACTTCTTGAGTTCAGAGCCTTTCAACACATTATCCTGGGAAAACCAGTTGTGTGTGTGTGTGTGTGTGTGTGTGTGTGTGTGTAGAAAGAGAGAATAAATTGCTTATCTGACATATTTTTTAAAATATATTTTTATTTCAGAAAGGAAGGGAGGGGAAGAGAGAAATAGATACATCAATGATGAGAGAGAATCATTGGTCAGCTGCCTCCTGTACACCCCCCACATTGTGGATCAAGCCTGCAACCCAGGCACTTGCCCTGACTGGGGATTGAACCGCGACCTCCTGGTTCATAGGTGACGCTCAACCACTGAGCCACACCAGCCAGCCGGGCGCTTCTCTGACCTATTTTAAATGTCCCAAGAGATCCTCAGCCTCCGCATGTACACACTCAACTCAGAGTCTTCCCTCCGCCAGGCCAGGCCCTCTCCATGGGGTCCCTCGGCACCCCCGGGGTCTGTGGGCAGAAGCCCACCCCTCAGCCCCATCGGATCTCCCACCAGCTCCCGGAGACTTGGCTGAACACCCTTGAGTCTGTGCACTCCTCTCCCGGAGGTGGCAATGGCGGGCTGCCATAGGCCCATCCCCCCAGAGGTGTGAACGGAGACCATCAGTCCCACCCTCCTGCTCTGGCCACCCCCGCAGCCACACCCTGCAAATGGCCACCCCTCTGCCACCCCCAGGCTCCTGGTTCTCAGGTTAGGCTCCTGTGGGAGGGGTGTCGGAGGAGGCCCCAGGGGGCAAGTGCCCTTGGCCCACAGACTCTCCTGCTTGGAGGAGGCACAGCGCAAGGAGGTCCGAGGAGGCCCACCTCTACGCTGACACCCTCCCCGTCCCTTCTCTAGTAAGCAGCCAATGGGGTCTTTGAAAAATCAATGCAAAGAAATCAATCGGGTCATATTACATTCCCCTGCGATAAACCCTCAATGGCTCCCCATTGCTCTCAGAGTAAATGCAGATCTCCTCCTGTGCTAATAGCTGACATCCAGTGCTTATCGCATCTGAGGCGCTGTGCTGTTTTCCAGGCAGGATCCCACTGAATCTCCTGACACCCCCAGGAGGTAGATACTGCTATTCTGCCCATTTTGCAGATGAAGAAACTGAGGCATGTGGCATTAAGAAACTTACCAAGGTGGAAACCATCAACAAAACAACAAGAAAGCCCACTGCATGGGAGAATGTATCTGCCAATAGTATTTCAAATAAGCGTTTAATCTCCAAAATTTACAGAGAACTCATGCAGCTTAACAAAAGGAAGATAAACGATCCAATCAAAAAAAAAAAAAAATGGGCAAAGGATCTAAATAGACACTTTTCGAAAGAGGACATACAGAAGGCCCAGAGACATATGAAAACTTGCTCAAAGTCACTAATCATCTGAGAGATGCAAATCAAAATAACAATGAGATGCCATCTCACACCTGTCAGAATGGTTATCATCAACAAATCAACAAACGACAAGTGCTGGAGAGGATGCGGAGAAAAAGGAACCCTCCTGCACTGCTGGTGGGAATGCAGACTGGTGCAGCCACTGCGGAAGACAGTATGGAGTTTCCTCAAAAAGTTAAAAATGGAACTCCCATTTGACCCAGTAATCCCACTTCTGGGACTATATCCCAAGAAACCAGAAACACCAATCAGAAAGGATATATGCACCCCTGTGTTGATAGCAGCACAATTTACAATAGCTAAGATTTGGAAACAACCCAAGTGCCCATCAGCTGATGAGTGGATTAAAACACTGTGGTACATCCACACAATGGAATACTATGCTGCTATAAAAAAGAAGGAACCTCTACCAATTGCAACAGCATGGATGAAACCGGAGAGCATTACGCTAAGCGAAATAAGCCAGTTGGAGAAAGATAAATATCACATGATCTCACTCATGTTTGAGATATAATGATCAATATAATTTGCTGAACAAGAACAGATCCAGAGACAAATAGTAGGAGGGGATGAGGGGGGGTTAGAGAGCAATCCAAGGACTTGTGTGCATGCAGATTAGCACAACCAGTGGACACAGACACTGGGGCGGTGGGGGCTTGCCCAGGGTGGGAATGGCTGGGGAGGGTTAATTGGGGGAAAAGGAGACATATGTAAAACTTTAGACAATAAAAAAATTTAAATAAAATAAAAAGAAACTTGTCAAGGTCACATTTAATAAGTGGGCTGGGATTCTACAACTCACTGTCCCGTGTCCACAGCCTTTCTCACAGTGTCAGGGTCTCTTTTGCACACGCTCCATGAATCATTTTAAATGAACAGAAACACACACACATGTGCCCATGCGTGCACACTCGAGCACACACAGACACAGAGACACACACACACAGACACACACACACACAGCAGGATGAGAACAAATATCGTTTCTGGTCAGTGGGATTATGGATGCGTCCTTGCATGTTCCAATTTTCCTATAGAAAACAAGTGTTTGTTGGTGCCTTTAAATTGAGAAAGAAAACATCAAAATCCCTTTAATCTTTTAAAAAGAAGAAAGAATGTCCCAATAAATGGATGCCATTCCCTTCCATTCCACCCAAAGCCTACAACGCATTTCAAGTTGCGGAGGCCTGTGAGGAGGTAGGTGCTCCCCTCAGAGCGGCCAGGGTTTCTGTCTGGGCTCTTACTGGGTGGCTGTGTGCCAGTTTCTCCACCTCTCTGACCTCGGGTGACTTCCTGACCTCTGACTTCCTCTGCCAACCAAGGCCCTACTGCCTTACAGTCTTTACAGGACTACTGAGAAGACTGGGGAGAACAGATGTAAATGATTCTGCCCCGGACGTGGCACAAAATAGATGCTCAATAAATGGTGCCATCCGCCGTAGCCCCGCCCTCACGGACAGACAGGAGGCGGCATGGACACCTCACGGAGCCCCAGTGCCCACACCCAGAAGCTGCACATCCAGCACTCAGCCGAACCTCCTGTGAGCCCCGTGCCGCCTGCCGGCGAGCTGCCCCCCCTGTGGGTCTCTGCTGGGCTGCCTGGCCCAGGACCCGACTGCCTGAGATGGCCCCCGGGCCAGCCAGGGATGGGAACCCAACAGCACAGGCCACCCAGGCGGTGGCTGCTTCGGGCCTGCAGGTACTTCAAGCCCTGCCCCCGCCACATCCTGGCCACCCCCATCGGGACAGAAGGAGCCTTTTCTCACCCAGGTGGAAACCCCAAATCAGCTTCTGGGGGCTGTGGCTTGGAGATCATAGAGGGAATTCTCTTGTGAGCCTCCGGAGGCACAAAGAGGGGGGCAGAGAGACAGGGGGAGCGGAGGGGAGAGAATGGCCGCCCGGAGGCCCTGCGGCTCGTCTGGTATTTACTTTCTGCCACAGCCTTGAATACCATCGGGCTCCGAAGGAATTTCCAAGAAGATCGAAATTTAAGGAAATCAAAGTTTAATTAGTCGCAGCTGCTGTAATGCATTCCAGGTGATGGCTGCTATGGCTGCGTCTCCCCTCCAGGCCCCCTGACGCCTCTCACCCTCCACGGGGGCAAGTAAACAGTGGGGTGTTTGCGGTGGGAGCCCGTCCCCAGTCAGCTGAGCAGGGATGGGGAGGCAGGAGAGAGCTGTGTGCTGCCTCCCGCCACCTACACAGACCTCCGCGAGGAGAGCGGGCGGGAGACTGCGCAGGCCCTGCCTCCTCCCCCCTCCTGGCTCAGTTCTCGTTCTTCTCTCTCCGAGTGGTGGCAGAGGCCAGACAGACTGCCAAGGAGCATGGGCAGGGGCTGAGGGTGAGGTCTCAGTTCGCTCCTGATTACTGTGTGGCCTTGGGTAAGTCATTTAACTGGGGGAATGGCAAAGCATCCTGGAGCCAGAGGGCCTAGGTGGGAATCCCAGCTCTGCCTCTCTGCTCTGCAGCCTTGGGAAAGCTGAAGAACCTCTCTGAGTCTAGGCTATTCCATCTACAAAATGGCATTAAAAATAGCACTGGGCCCAGCCAGCAAGGCTCAGCGGTTGAGCACCGACCTATGAACCGGGAGGTCATGGTTCAATTCCCGGTATTGCCATAGGCCCAGGTTGAGGGCTCGATCCCCAGGATGGGGCGCGTAGGAGACAGCCGATCAGTGATTCTCTCTCATCATTGATGTTCCTATCTCCCTCTCTCCCTCTCCCTTCCTCTCTGAAAAAAAATCAATAAAAATATTTTAAAAAGAAAAGAAATAGCATTGGCTCAGAGGATTGTTGGAAGAGTTCGGTGCAGTCACATATATCCAGTCGCATGCGAAGGACCCCTCACGTGCTGCCTCTGAGGCCGCAAGAGCTCAGTTAGTGACCTCAGTGGCCTCAGTTTCCCTGCTGAAAAGCTGGAATGGGTTCCACTGCTGAAGTAGGGGAACAGCAGCGTGCAGCTCCTCAAAAGAAAGGCCACCTACAGCCATGCAGGAGTTCATCCATCAAAGCAGGTTCTTCAGGGCGGGTCTGCTGAGATGCCGGAGGGACTGACCGGTAGGCATCCTGTCACAGGGTCCAGCTCCAGGGCTGGGGGAGGGGCAGGAATTGGAAATGGCGGGAAGCAGGTCCTCCCTTCGCTGCATCTACGCTAAGCTGAGCCATGGCACTGTGAGCCCTGAAGGGAGCCTTCCTGGCGGGCTGACCCCAGCACCCCGTTCTCTCAGTCACAGTATCAGAAGGACTGTCCACAGTCCCCAGCGCAGGGGCTGACCCCTGAACTTGGCTGTTCGGTCCCAGCCAAGCCTGGGGCAGGGACAGGGGCTGGGCTAGGTCTTCACTACCCTCTGCCCGCACCCAGGCCTTTCTCCATTTTGTGTTTGGGAACTTGAGTGTCCTGATGTCAAAAGGGGCCGTCCCCAAGGACACACACAGGCACCCTGCCAGTGTCCGGTCCGTGGGCACTGCTCCTGCTGCTGTCCCCAGGGAGACCACGGGGGACACCCAGACAGCCACCTGGGCTCAGACACTGGGCATGGCAGGAGTGAGCTCAGCTCCGTCAGCTCCCTGGTGTCGGCTGCGGGCGGTTCTTTAGGTGCAGAAGCTGGACTTGACCCCCTTATGCCTCCCCCCCCCCCCGTACCCTCCCTCCCCCCCGTCTCTCCACGCCCAGCCCACCACCCTCTTCCTCTATGCTTCTCTCACTGTCTCCCAGCCCTGGGAGCCATTGCTAGTCTGTTTTTGAAACTCGAAGCCAAAAACCCATTCTTTTTCTCTCTGCATTTCTGCTGTGTCACCCCTTCCCCGAGGCGATGAACAGAAAAGTCCAGCCAACTAATGGGAAGGGTCAAGGGGTGGAGGGACTCAGCCAGAAACCAAAACCTCTCAGGGAACAGTTCAAAACAGGAGCCCGCTTCATGCAGAGGGAGCTCATGTATCGTTCCAAACACACGGTCCCGGGGCACGCCTCGGCAGCCATGCTGTCATGTGGGGTTTTTCTAAATACATGTATGACTCGTGAAGATTGCCATCTGTCCTTTGATATCTTTCTCTTCCTCTGCAGCAGTTAGGAAGAAGTGAAAGGGAGGGTGCAGCAGATACCATGGCTGGTGGGTCTGTAACCAGCCGACCCACTTCTACCTCACGGGCTGAAAATGCCAGCTGGTCACTTGTCCAGCCTCCCTTGCAGCTAAAGATGGTCATGTGACCCAATTCTGGCCAATCAGACCTGAGAGGAAGCTGGCTTAGGTGATTCCTGGGAAAGGATTTCCTCTCTGGTTTAAAAAAGAAGAAGAAGAAAGATAGGCGAGGAGAAAGCCTCCCTCGGGCTCACAGAGGATGCGTGAGGAGCACAGCTGGGGTGGCTGCAAGAGGACTGGTCCGCGGGCAAAGCCAGCACTGGGGGTCGGCAGGGTAAACGTGGGACGCACCTGGGACCCTGATGCTTGCATTGTGCCTGGAATAACCCGCTCCAGACTTCCCCTTAAATGAGATAAGGCGTGTGACCGTGTGAGGCCTCTTTACATTGTCGTTCTGTCACTTGCAGCCAAAAGCAGCCTAACTCCTGCTGACTGTCTCAGAGTCCTTTGAGGTCTGCTCTGGTCAGGGCTCTTGTTCGTTGCAAGTGGCCACAGGAATCCAACTGAAACTCGCTCAGCCAAACGGGGCAGGTTTTAAAACTTATATACTACTTGGGTCTCTTCAAACACAGCAGAAATAGGACCGGGGCTCAGAACAGTTGGAACCGGGGACTCAAAACCCTCAGGGTTTTCTCTCTGACTCTCAGGGTGTCTCACCATTTTTAAAAAAATATTCTTTATTGATTTTTTTACAGACAGGAAGGGAGAAGGACAGAGTTAGAAACATCGATGAGAGAGAAACATCGATCAGCTACCTCCTACACACACCCCACTGAGGATGTGCCCACAATCAAGGTACATGCCCTTGACCAGAATCAAACCTGGGACCCTTCAGTCAGCAGGCTGACGCTCTATCCACTGAGCCAAACCAGCTAGGGTGTGTCTCACCATTTTGAGATCATGAAATCCTTGATAATTTATCATGAAAGTCTGGTTTTCCAGAATTAATTTTTTAACTTAATTTTTATATGCCTTAAGAAAAACAAATATATATGTATATATATATATATATATATATATATATATATATATATATATATTTCTTAGCTTTAAAGTTCTATTTATATTACAGAAGGATGTTTTACAAATAGCAGATTCCCTGTGTCACTAATTTCCCTCCAGAGTTCCACATGTGTGCCCATGAGGCCTGGGGACCAGGAACGCAGTTTTTATTTTATTTATTTATTTATTTATTTATTTATTTTAATTTAACTTTGTATGTGTTTTTTTTTTTTTTAATATATTTTATTGATTTTTTTACAGAGAAGAGGAGAGAGGGATAGAGAGCTAGAAACGTCGATGAGAGAGAAACATCGATCAGCTGCCTCTTGCACACCCCCTACCGGGGATGTGCCCGCAACCAAGGTATATGCCCTTGACTGGAATCAAACCTGGGACTTTTCAGTCCACAGACCAACGCTCTACCACTGAGGCAAACCTGTTTCGGCGGAACGCAGTTTTTAGAATATTCACCTTCTCACCTGTTGGGGGCGCTGCGCTGGCCGTTGGTGAGGAACCTCCTGACCACAAGCTCTGTGCCAGGATGCCACCTCCCTTGCGGGGACATTCCTTCTGAGAAAGGGAAACCTTCTCTCTCTCGAGGAGAACCTGCTGCTTCACTTTCCTAACATGAGTTCGGTACTCGGTTTCACATCCTCCGTCGGACAGCAAGAAGGAGTCACTTTCTATAGAGCAGGACTCCGTGAACCTATAAACACGGCGTTTTGAGGGTTGTGTCAATAAGAAGCAAACGTTGGGGGGTTTTATTTTTTTGTCTATCTTTAACATGTCTAGAAGCAACAGTGGGTTTTTGAAAAATAGCTTGGTTAGAATAGCACAATCTGATGCGAAACGTAAGCAAGAAGGTGGGTCATCGGGCCGTGCGTGATATCCTGTTATGGGCGGGTGGCTGGGGGATTCGTGTTTCAAACCTTCTCCGGCCCTGACCGGTTTGGCTCAGTGGATAGGATAGAGCATCGGCCTGCGGACTTCAGGGCCCCAGGTTCGATTCCAGACAAGGAGATATACCTTGGTTGTGAGCACATCCCCAATAGGAGGTCTGCAGGAGGCAGCTGATCGATGTTTCTCTCTCATCCAAGTTTCTGACTCTCTCTCCCTCTCTCTTCCTCTCTGTAAAAAATCAATAAAATATATATATATTTAAAAACCTCCTGTGATTCTGGCACAGAAGGAACCACTGTCCAGAGTGGGAGCCCTTGAGGACAGGGCCATGCCTTATGTGTCGCTGAGTCCCTGACCCTCACACATATATGACTGTACATATATGTACATATATGTAGTGCGTGCTTAGTAAATGTCCCCTGGCCCTAGCCAATTTGGCTCAGTGGATAGAGTGTCAGCCTGTGGACCAAAGGGTCCCAGGTTCGAGTCTAGTCAAGGGCATGTTCCTTGGTTGCAGGCTTCTCCTCACTGGCTGGGGCCCTGGTCGGGGCACATGCAGGAGGCAACCAATCGATGTATTTCTCTCACATCAGTGTCTCTCTGTCTCTCCCTCTCTCTTCCACTCTCTCTAAGAATCAATAGAAAAATATGCTGGGGTGAGGATTTTAAATAAATAACTAAATAAATAATTTTTTTAAATGTTCTCTGACCCAATGAAGAAGAGGAGGAAAGACAGGATGCCACAGAGAGGGAAGGTTTTTCTGTAGAATCTATCACAGCTGTAACATTCCCGAGAAGCTGTGCCTGTCCCGAGTCTTTGGAAACAGGCCCCTCGAGGCGGGGCTGGGGACAGGAGGCTGTGGACAGAGCTCCGTGGGCGCCGGGGCCCTGCCCAGGGTGCAGCTGTGAAGCCAGGGGTGGGCTCGGAGAGGGGGGCTTCTCGGAACCCTGCCATGGGGAGGCCGTGGGGAGGCTCAGCACCCCCGGCCCAGGCCCCGGAGAAGACGCATTTGTTTACGTGACCTGAGTGACACGCTCATTGATCTCCCTGGAGCGGCTCATTCATAAAGGCAGATTGCGCCTCCCTCCTGGGGACCCAACGGCCTTTTAACCAGCTCCCCGCGGGGCGACTTCTGAAAGTGAGTCGCTGATGAGCCAGAAATGGAGTTTGCCGCCTGCCCGGCCCTCCGGCCAGGGGCTGCTGAGCCGCGGGCAGGGGGTGGCACCTCGTGACTCGGGGCCTCTTGGCCGGGCCTGGCTGCGGGCCCGCGGGCAGGGCAGAAGGGGGCTGCGCTGGCTGCTTCACATGCAGGAGCATCTGGACAGTTAAAACACGGGCATTTGTTGCTCAGATTTCCTGGACCCACCCCTCGGGGCAGCTGGTCCCAGGGGAGGAGAGCCATGGGGCAGGTGGACTGAGGGAGATCCTTGAGCAGAAGCGCCATGTTTTCTTCCTCTCTGGGCCCCAAATTTCAGCCTAGACGACAGTAGCTGCTCAGAGGATGCTGTCGCTCCTCTGGTTCAACCTTCGTTCGACAATGGAGGGAACGGAGGCCCAGCGAGGCGTGACCTGCCTGAGGTCAGAGCCGTGTTTGCAACGGGAATTTATAGCCGCCAACAGCCGCTCGGTCCTTACAGCAAACATATGGGCTAGGTATTTCGGACCCCGTGTTTTATTGTGTTTTTATTATAGCATCACTTTCCATTTTTTAAAGCCGTGCCCTCTCCTCCCCTCACGCTCTATTTTGGGGAGCTTTTATCTTTCCAGATGGCATGGTTGTCTCTGGTCCTCAGACAGCATCTGGGACCCACTGGGCTGGGGAGCTCTTGCTTCTTTACTCTCATTGTTTCCCCTTTGCTCCTTCCTTCCTCTCCCTTCTTCCTTGCATTCTCCTCCACTTCTAGTTTGTTTGTTTTTTCTCCCTTCCCCTCTCCACTTTTTCTTTTCATTTTTTTTTAATTGTCACCTGAGGATATGTTTTCACTGATTTTTGGAGAGGGAGGGAGAAAGAGAAGAGAGAGAGAAAGAGAGACATCAATTGAATGTATCCCGTACATGCCCCTACCATGGATCGAACCCGGAACCTGGGTGTGTGCCCTGACTGGGAATCAAACCCACGACCCTTTGGAGCACGGGACGATGCTCCAGCCGAGTCACCCCAGCCAGGGCTCCACTTCATGTTCTTACGTGGCTGCCCAGAGACTGGTCCAGGCATCAAGACATGTGAGTTCTAGCTCCTGTCCTGCCACCAACCTGGGACGGTCACTCCTCTCTGGGCCTCAGTTTCCCCTGGGGAGAAGGGGCTGGTCCTCTGCCCTTTGAGATCGCTTCCCGCTCAGAGGGAGGGAGAGGGCTGTGTATTGCTGGTACGCTGTTGGCTCATGAACGAAGCTTCTGTGTTTCACACGGTCGGATCTGCTGACGGAAATCTCACCCCGAGAACGGGGTGCGTCCGTGAGAAGCCTCAGCCACGGGGCCAGAGGCCCTCCCGCGGCTCCTGGAGCGTGTGTCCCCGCTGGTGAGCGGGTCCGTCCGGGCGCTGGCGTTTGGGGTTAGGGCCGCCTCGCTGTGCTCTCCGCCTGTGGTGTGTGGCGTGGCTGTCACTATTGATTCCGCCTTATTGAGAGAGAAGCTTCTTATTTCCTCTGAGGGATTTTGACGGCAATTAAGATGGCAGCCAAGCAGGTGAGCGATGGAAACGTGGTAATGGTCTAAGAAGCCTTTTACACGCCATTATTCTTTGGGGGAGGGGGGGACTCTTATTAAAATTATGAAATCAATAATAAGGGGTGAAGTGGCCCTAAAAGATGAGGATCTCTAAGGAAAGCTGCTCATCAGCCAAGGCAGGGCCTTTGTTACGATCCTCGTTGAACTCTGCGCATTTAGCCCAGGTTCATCTGCAGATTGTCCACCCGCTTCCTCCAGCTTCCCCGGGCGTGGCTCAGAGAAAGAAGCGTTCCCGGGGGCATTCACGTTCTAGGATCGGAGGACTTCGGGGAGTGGGCATTTAAAAGCCCTTGTCTTCTTTGCCGAAGCCAGTTTGGCTCAGTGGTAGAGCGTCGGTCTGCGGACTGAAAGGTCCCAGGTTCGATTTCGGTCAAGGGCATGTACATTGGTTGCGGGCACATCCCCGGTAGGGGGGGTGCAGGAGGCAGCTGGTCGATGTTTCTCTCTCATCGACATTTCTAGCTCTCTATCTCTCTCCCTTTCTCTCTGTAAAAAAAAAAAATCAATAAAATATATTTTAAAAATAATAATAAAATAAAATAAAAGCCCTTGTCTCCGTCTGGACGTAACAGTTTCCATGTTGTATATACTTTTGCCAGACATTTTATGAAAAGATTCCTGGAAAAATTGAAAAACAATATGATTGACTTTGTAGGTACTTTATTCAGGTAAAGTGCTGCTATTCTTCTGTGCTGCTAGAAAATGGTCTGTTTCTACACTTGAATTTCGTGCACCAGATCTACTAGTAAAAATATACATATAATATTTAAACGTGTATTATAAAAACATAGAATGTGAATTCTTTCTGGAATCGGCAGGGTATGAATAGAAGGATGGAAGGGGACCAGGAACCACAAATGAAGGAGACATGGCAAGATTCTAGACTACCCATGACACCCCATTCTTCTAACTGCATGTATTTTATGTTCTTCCTCTTTCAATATTTTACAAGTTTAAACATCTTTTTTTGAAAAGTCCTATATACAAATTCTATCAGTAAAAGTAACATCCAGATCACTAAAAAATAAAAAATAAAAAAATAAAATTAAAATAAAAGCCCTTGTCTTCGTCCTTTCTAATAAAAGGGCTCTGGTTGCTTGCTTTTGAGTAATCACAAAACAGATATCATTGGTCTTGAGAAAAGGTCACATGGCTGTACTGTGTTGTATTCGCTTCCTATGGATAATATCATAAATTGCCACTAAGTCAGTGGTTCAACGGTACAAATGTATCACCCTCAGTCCTGGAAGTCAAAAGTCTCCCTGGGTGGAAAACCAAGGTGTTGGCATGACTTCGTTCCCACCAGAGGCTCTGGGGGCTCCGGGGAGAACCCGTTTCTCGCCTTTTCTGGCTCCTGGAGGCTTTCCACACCCCTTGGCTCACGGCCCTTTTCCCTCCTCACAGCCAGCTATTGCATCACCCTCCCCTCTGCTTCCGTCTTCACTGCTCTGATGTGACTCACTTGCCCCCATCTTAACTAGTGCTCTTTGGGAACATATAGGTAAAATTGGATACTTAACTAGTGCTCTTAGTTAAGTATACAGGTAAAATTGTATACTAGTTAAGTATACAATTTTACCTATATGTTCCCAAAAATTCTAGTTTAGCACTTCTTAGTTGGGATTCAGGAATCTGTAGTTTAACAACTGCACCAGGTGATTCTCATCATGAGAGAAGTTCGGGAAACACTGGTTTAGAACAACCCTCGTGATTATATGGGGTCCACCTGCATAATCCATGGTACGTAATCTCCTTGCCTAGCTAAAGATGTTTACATTGATAATTGGATTAATCTGACAAGCTCAAAGCAATGGATAAATTCCTAGAGACACACAATCTTCCAAGATTGAGTCAGAAACAAAATCAGAACAGACCAATTACTACTAATGAAGTTGGATTAGCTTATTTTAATGGAGCAATTTTCATTATTAACAATCAAATAATTAATGCATAACTATTGTTTAAAGTAATAAGTTAATCTGCAAAGTCCATCTTGCCATGTAACACAACATGTTCATGGATGATGGGACTAGAATGTGGACATCTTTGGAAGAACCACTACTCTGCTTGCCTACAGGTGTCTTTTGTCTGTAGGAAAACCATCTGATAGACTGAAAAAGTAGCCACAGATCCTTCTCAGCCCTGTGTATGCCACTTCTCAACATGATTTCTACTCTTTCCATCAAGAGGTTGAGTTTATTTCTCTACTTTTTGAATTTGGGTTTAGTCAAGTGACTTTCATTGGTCAATGAGACACTAGCCAATGGGATACAAGCTAAGGTATTAGGGATTGCCTGCTCTCACTACCTTACCAAGCCTGAGGCAGCCAGCTGGATGATGATACGGGTCATTCACCTGTGTCGCCCCAGCCAGCAGCCAGCCACCTGCTGGACAAGTGGGTGAGACTGTGGTCTGTCAGCTGACTGTGGACACACGAGGGAGCTCAGCCGAGATCAGGAGAGCATCCCAACGGACCCCAGCCCAAATCACCAAACAACAGGATCCTGAACAAATACTAGCAAATGTCTGTGTTAAGCCACCACATTTTGGGTGCATTACAGAGCACGTGCTAATCAGTTCAACCAGTGTCCCACTTTTGTCCAATAAGATAGAGTTTTTTCCGTGATGACATCTCACTTCAAGCCTCTCTAGGTTCTGATGGATAATTCAGGAGAAATTCTTGTGAAATGAAACTTACATTCTACCATTATTACAGAGAGCTATTGATAGATACCTCTCTCTCCACTGATCAGTTAAAAAAATAATGATAAGTAAGAGAATTGCTTCCTGAACAAAGTATTTCAAGTCTTTTTTTTTTTTCTAGTAGATTATCGCACAGGGCAGGGCAAACAGTAGGAGCTCAATAATGACTTGTCTATTTGACTTACATAGCAGCTGGCCCTGGAAGAACCAGAAAGCAACATTTCCAGGGCGCACATTTAGGCAACGTTCGGTTCCTTGGGAGAATGTGAGGAAGCCAAGACATGATGGACCAAAAAAGGGCCAGCTCTCTTCATCCAGAAGCTTGCCTCTGTATTAACACTGGTACAGCCACGCCAGGGTGACTGCCGCCCTCGGCACCTTCGTGATTCAGTGCTACTCCGTGGTGATGAGTCTCTAAGGAGGCCCTCCTGCCGAACCAATGAGCCACACCTCCCAGGACCCAATGCACCAAAAAGATGGCGTGTGGCCTCCAAGACCTCAGCCTTAGCCTCTTGGAATGCTTGCCCTGGATGAAGCCAGACACCATGTAAAAAGTCCAGCTAGCTTGAGTCCGCCATGCTCTGAGGACGCTCACCTGGAGAGGTGCCCGACCAGCCTCTGGCTGCGATACCGCCCAGCTGCGGCGAGTGAGAAGCCTCTTGAACATCCAGCCCGCGGGGCCTTTAGACCGTTCCGCATCCGCAGAACAGGGAGAGGTAATAATAATACACAACTGCCCGAAGCCACTGGGCCCGAGGGTGGCACAGTAGCTGGTAACCGGGAAAACTCCCCAAAGGTACCAGGACTTCCTTCTGCCAGCCTTTTTTTTCTTTTTTTTTTTTCTCATCGATTCAATCCACAAACTTTCGAGTAAGCCCAAGTCTGGTGTTGAGCCCTACGGGGAATTCACATTCAAGCAGCATTCGAGAACCGGTGCCTATGGGCCCCGGAGCTGTGCCAGGCACTTTCACGCATGTCACACGATTGAAACTGGTAGCGATGAGCTTGGATTCTGCTTCCAGACTGCCTGGGTCCCAAGGCTGACGTGACCGCTTACCAGCTGATAACTTCAGACAATTAGCTTCACCTCGGTTCCTCCGTCGACCAAATACAGAGGCTCATCACACCAGCCTCACAGGGTTTGGTGAGGATTACACAAAATAACTCACGTAAAAATGTTATGTGCCTGGTCACCAGAGTAAGCCCTCGGCAACTGGAAAATACCACAATAATTGTTATTACAACTATAAACAGCTTCTCCTGTGAGGAACCTGGAGAAGAGATAAAACATGGGCCAAATAACACTTAGCAGCAAGTACCCACAAGTGTTTTGGATGAGTGAGCGACTCCGTTACAAGGTTCAAAGTATCCCAGGGATGAGAGGGTGCTGTGGATGCCCCAGGGTGGTCTCTGGCTGAGATGCTGACGGGAGACTTTGTGGAGGAGAGAGCTTTTGAGCAAGCCCGTGGAGAGGATCCCAGCATCAGTGTTGGGGGAGAGGGGGTGACCCCTCCAGGTGAAGCGGACAGCCACGCAGACCTAGGAAACCAGGGCACCCACGCAGACGGACTCAGGGCAGGCATGGAGTGCTGAAGGGAGAGGGGAGACAAAGGCAGCTCGGGGCCAGATCGTGATGTGACGATTTCCTCTGTTTATTTACCCGTCGGGCCCGGCAGAGACAGCCGAGCATGCGGGCCAGGGAGGTGCCCAAAGCGGCCCCTCTAGTGGGGGAAGGAACAGCAGCCACCGGGCCCTGGTCCCAGCCGGGCTCAGCACCCCGAGGAGCAGGGCTCCCGCCAGGCAGGGGCCCCTCTCCTTCTCTCTGCTCCTGGTTCATGGAACCTGGACAGTGTGTGCTGGAGGGGCCTCTGGGTGTCAACCAGCTGACAAGGCTTCGGACACCCATTCCTGTGCCTCCCTCAGCACCTACCACCTCGCTCCTTCTAAATTCACTTTTTTTTTTTTTAATTTTTATTGATTTTTTTGTTTTTTTTACAGAGAGGGATAATTAGAAACATCGATGAGAGAGAAACATCGATCACCTGCCTCCTGCACATCCCCCACTGGGGTTGTGTCCGCAACCAAGGTACATGCCCTTGGCCGGAATTGAACCTGGGACCCTTCAGTCCACAGGCTGATGCTCTATTCACTGAGCCACACGGGTTTCGGCCTAAAGTCACTTTTATTTACTTATTTTTTTAGTCCTCACCCAAGGATTTTTTCCCCCCATTGATTTTCAGAGAGCGTGGGAGAGAGAGGGAAAGACAGAGAGAAATATCGATGTGAGAGAAACGCGTGGATTGGTTGCCTCCTGCACGCCCCTTACTGGGGATTGAGCCTGCCACCCAGGCATGGACCCTTGACTGGAATTGAACCTGGGACCCTGCAGTCCACAGGCCAATGCTCTATCCACTGAGCCAAACCAACTAGGGCTAAATTCACTTTTAAAAACCTGGCCATCGCTTCTCAACACCCCTGCCCCCACCCCTCCTCAGACACTTAGGTCAAACAGAGAGAATGGGCGATCCTGACCAAAAGGTACATCACCCCTCCTCTCCCCCGCATCCCCCGAGGGCTCAGACACAGACCCTCCATCCTTCAGTGAGCCTCAGCCCCTCCGTGTCTCTCCTCACCCAGCCCCGGGCTCAGACCACTCAGCTCCCCCTCCACCTCCTTCGAGCTGTGTGACCCTGGGCAGATCACTCCAAAGTCCCCAGGTCTCAGTTTCCTGGTCTGAAAAATGGGGAGAACCGCCTGCCGGGTTGTTCTATGGGGGTGGGTGGGACATCCAAGGGAAAGCCCAGGATGCAATCAACGCTAAGGTGACCAGACGTCCCGCTTTTGGCGGGACAGTCCCGCTTCTTAACAATTTGTCCCGCGGCGTTTTAAAAAAGTCCTGATTTTTTCCCCAAAAATCGGGACTTTTTTAAAACGCTGCAGGACACACGGGACAAATGGTTGAAAATCGGGGCTGTCCCGCCAAAAGCGGGACGTCTGGTCACCTCCATCAATGCACAATGAACAAGTAAAGACAATCCAAGTGCTTCCTGCTGCCCTGATTCTCCGCTTGGGGCCCCGGGACCCCTGCTCTCACCTGGGAGCCAGCCCCGTGCTCCCGCCCTGCAGGCCTGCGCACACCCTCCCTGGTCTCCCTGCCCCGTGCTCCCGCCCTGCAGGCCTGCGCACACCCTCCCTGATCTCCCGGCCCCGCCCGGCCGGCCGTGGCTCTGGGGCTGCCCGGCCAGGGGCCCAGGCCTGCCTGCCTGCCGCCAGCGGGCTCTTGAGTGTTGAAATCCTTCCATTCCGCAAGGCCAGAGACTTGATTATGTTATTAATTAAAGCAAGATGCCGGGCTCGGGAGATTTATTTTCTTTTCCATATCTGTGGCCATAAATGCCACTCAGGGAGCTCAAAGGCCCATGTCAGCCCAAATCAGGCTCCTGAACAGACGTTTTGTTCCCAGCGCGGTCGCCTCGGCCCCTCCCCGTCCGTGCCAGGAAGGAAGTGTGTGTTGTGATAGCCGCCCCTCACCCCCATTTCCCTCGCTCCATCTGCACCGGGCAAAACGGGGGCGGGCATACCTGGGCCGTGTGGCACGGGGAGAGAATTTTCCAAGAAATTTGTTTTAAGTTTCTGCCTCATCATTATAGGACTTTCGCGTTTCTATTTTTAGCCGCGCCAACGAGCCGGGCCCCATTCCCCTCATCTCCCCTGCCCCAACCTTTGTTTATACAAAGCACATGCTGGAATCATTATTGAAAAGCCTCCGAACCCCTAATTGCTCAGGTAGGTGAAGAATGCAGCCTTTATGGATGGAGCTTTCCGAGGGGGCCGCCGGGTTCCTGGGGAACTATGGCTTATTCATGTGCGTGCCCCCCGAACCCTGCCCCGGCTGGACCCCTGGCAGGCCCAGGGGAATCAGGTAACTGAGAGCCAGAAGAGGCCTTGTCAGTAACGGCACCGCGTTGTGGGAGAGGAAACAGAGTCCTGGGTGCGGATGAGACCTGTCCCAGGCACACAGGGCATCCGTGTCATCGCCGGGATTCAAACCAGAGATCCAGCGTCCAGCGTGGCCCTCTCTTCTTGCCTGCTGGGGACGTCCGTCTGAAGCCGGGCTGCCTGAGTCCAGATCCCAGCTACCAGCTGTGAGACTCTGAGCAGGGTACGGAGCCCCTCTGCACCTCAGTTTCCTGATCTGTGAAATGGGGATGACAAAAATACCCATCTGATTGGTGTAAGGGCCGAAACCAGTTTGGCTCAGTGGATAGAGCATCGGTCTGCGGACTGAGGGGTCCCAGGTTGGATTCCAGTCAAGGGCATGTACATTGGTTGCGGGCACATCCCCGGTAGGGGGTGTGCAGGAGGCAACTGGTGGATGTTTCTCTCTCATCGATGTTTCTGGCTCTCTATCTCTCTCTTTTCCTCTCTGTACAAAATCAATAAAATATATTATAAAAAAAAAAAAAAAAAAAAAGATTGGTGTAAGGATTCAATACACACCTGGAAAAAGTAAGCCCTGGGTTTTGGGTCAAGTTCCCCCAGAAAACAGAGCCAAGCCATCGAGGAGGCTTTCCCTGCCCCGTTGTCTTTCAGGGCCGTCCCTGAGTTGGTGGCAACAGTCCCTGTTTGGCCGGTCTATGCAGCGTTCAGCTCAGCTGGGCGCCCGGCCGGCCGAGTTCTTTCCTTCAGTCCTTTCCTTCAGCTGGCCGGAGAGAACCGGCCCGAGGCCTCAGGAGCGGCCTGAGGGAGAGGTGTCCATTTGAAAGAGGTGATTACGTGGGGTTCTTGGGGTTCTGCCCTGTTCTGTGTTTGTGTGATTGACGTGTGTCTCCTCCGTGGGCCCAACCCAAATCACTAGCATTTTATTTTACCCGCGCCTCTGACAACGCACAGCTCATGACAGACAGACAGCTCGGCCTCGCAGTCACGTGGCCCGCGGTCCAACACTCAGTCTCTGCTGGGGCTGCTTTCCGATGAGAGCAGTTTCTATCCTGAGGACCCAGCTCCCGCCACACGGGGCTGCCTCGCTACACCCTGGCCCACTGGTCTTTCCTGGTTTTTCCATTCCCTCAAGCGGTTCCAGCTCTCTCCTGCCCCAGGGCCTTGGCCTGTGCCTTTCTTTTCTTTTTCTTTTCTTTTTTTTTTTTTTAATATATTTTATTGACTTTTTACAGAGAGGAAGAGAGAGGGATAAAGAGTTAGAAACATCGATGAGAGAATCATCAATCAGCTGCCTCTTGCACGGCCCATACTGGGGATGTGCCCGCAACCAAGGTGCATGCCCTTGACCGGAATCGAACCTGGGACCTTTCAGTCCGCAGGCCAATGCTCTATCCACTGAGCCAAACCGGTTTCAGCTGGCCTGTGCCTTTCTCACTGCCTGGAGAACGCTTTCATTTGGTGCTTCGTGTGGCTGCCTCCTCATCACTCCAGTTCCAGCTCTCCTCAGAGAGACCTTCTCACACCCTGGGCCCTGTGGCCCTGTCTGCACACCTCATAGCACTTTCTCCTGTCTGGAACGGACATGATTATTTCTTCCTGTGTCAATTACCTATGCCCCTGAAAACACACACACACACACACACACACAAACATGCACACGCACATGCACACACATTCTCAAACACGTACACTAACACAGACTTCATGAAAACAGGGACTTGGTCTCTCCTATTCATCATTCTTCCTGGGCTATATGGCAGGTGTTCAAATAAGTATTTATTGAGTAAATGAAGGAATGATGACTAAATCCTCAGATCACAGCACCACATGCAAGGAGTGGCCTGGCCAGCACTGAGTCAGCACTCAGTTCAAGGTATGGCCTCCCCACCCCCACGCCTGTGGCGGTCCGGACCCAGACGTGAGGACAGCCACAGGAAGGCGGGTGTCTGTTCGGCACCTTGATCCTGCCTTTCCGTGTCTCGCCCGCCCTGTGTCTCACTTTCCCGTAGACACACTGAGGGAAGTACCATGCCAGGGGACATCTTCCCTCTCCAAATCGATGATGCACACCCAGCGTATCCCATGTGACTCTGACCTGGATGGGCCACTGCAGAGGGTAGAGGAGGCCTTAGGGTTGAGAGTGGACACGGGGCTGGTAGAGAGGCTGAGGAGGCCTCCTGTCATCATAGACACCATCCTCAGACACACTTGTCAAGATTACCGTTTTTGCCGAAACCGGTTTGGCTCAGTGGATAGAGGGTCGGCCTGCGGACTGAAAGGTCCCAGGTTCGATTCCGGTCAAGGGCAAGGGCATGGTTGCAGGCACATCCCCAGTAGGGGGTGAGCAGGAGGCAGCTGATGAATGTTTCTCTCTCATCGATGTTTCTAGCTCTCTATCCCTCTCCCTTCCTCTCTGTAAAAAATTCAACAAAATATGTATTTTTTTAAATTGTAGTTTTAATGCTCTTTGTTTAATGTGCGTCTCCTCCTTTAGACTATCAGTCCCTGCGGGCAGGTGCCCGGAATGAGCTGCTCACCAGGGTGACCTCCTACATCAATGGAGCGCCAATTCCTCAGTCTCAGGATCCCTTTCCATTCTTGAAAATTCTTGAGGATCCCAAAGAGCTTTGGTTTCTACTGCTTAGATCTATAGATCAGAGGTTCTCCCCTGGGGGCCATTTGGTTATATCTGGGGACATTTTTTTATGGTCACAACGTGTGGGGTAGCAGATGATACTGGCATCCAATGGGCAAAAGCCAGAGATGCTACCCATATCCTGAGAATGCAGGAGAGGCCCCATGGCAAAGAACTACCAGCCCAAAGTGTCAGTAGTGCCAAAGTCGAGACGTCTTGCTGTAGATATTTACTGTATTAGAAATTAAAACTGAGAACATTGTAAATATTTACTGATTCGTTTACAACAATAAAAATAAATCCATGACACGTTCGCATGAATACATTTTTAACGTATTTAAAAAAAAAAAAAACTATTAGAAAAATTTATGCTTTATTTTATAAATTTCTTTAATGTCTGGCTTAATAGAAGACAGCTGGATTTCCATATCTGTTTCTGCATTCAATCTATTCCAATATGTTGTTTTTGTTGAAGTGTATGAAGAAAATCTGGCCTCGCACAATATGTTGTTGGAAAGAGGGAGAGTGTTTTAATAGCCTTTTCGCATAACTATGCATATTCTTCTTTGTTACTACACCAAAACTCAGCAATCGTGATTCCTTAAAGGTTGGTTACAATGTGGAATCTGAAACCACATCCATAAATTTTTTAGATTCGGTTATTTTAAAATTCATTGATCTGTCTTGAATTTTGAATGAATCTTTTACCCAGGCATGATTTGTGACATCATGTGTTGTGGATTGAATTGTATCCCCCCCCCAAAAAAATTCATATGTTGAAGTCTTAACAATCAGTACTTCAGAATGTGGCCTAATTTTGAAATAGGGTCATTCAGACATTATTAGTTAAAATGAAGTCAAAGTGGAGTTGGGTGCACCCTAACTCCACTAACCAAGATGACTGGTGTCCTTTATTAAAAAAAAAAAAAAAAAAAAAAAAAAAAAAAGGAAATTTTGACACAGACAGAGAGATTGCCAGGGAAGATGAAGAAGACAGAGATGAAGGTGATGTGCCTACAAGCCAAGGAATGCCAACCATTGTCAATAAATCACCAAAAGCTGGGAGAGAAGCATGAGTCAGATTCCTTCTCACAGCCTTCGGAAGAAACCAGCCCTGCCGACACCTGGATTTTGGACTTCCAGCCTCTACGCTGTAAGAGCATAAACTGCTGTTGTTTAAACCAAAGCACCAGTTTATGGCACTTTGTTAAGGCAGCCCTAGGAAACTAATGCATCCGACCCTGGTCATTATGAAAATAGTGGCTCATTGAATCAAGCAGATCTCCCAAATATGCACACATTTCATTACAGCATATCAAAAGCCACATTTGTTCAGACCATCACAGATCTCACTAGAAAAGCCTTGAAGTGCTGAGACTCTGCCCAGCTCACAGAGGCAGGCACGAGTCTTCCAAAATTCCAATGTTCACTTGAAAGCCCAAATTTTATCACTAAAAAATCCTGTCCATTGTTTTCCTTGACGGGACAGGCTGGTTGTGTTCGTCATCAATAAAATATCCACCAGATATTGGAGTCAGTCATTCTTCCAAGTGAACATGGCGACCCATGAAAGATGCAGCTAAGTCAGCACACCACGCAACTAATCACACGGGCCACTGTTTGTACTCAAGGCAACCAGCAGGCTTCTGTATGTGTCTCCCTATGTCATGACACAAAATACTAAAGAGCTATGTACTGCAGGACCAAGATTTAATAAAACTGCTGCCACCAGTGTGGCTCCGTGGATAGAGTGTCAGTCTTCAGACCAAAGGGTCCCAGGATGGATTCCAGTCAAGGGCACATACCTTGGTGGCAGGATCCTCCAGGTCAGGGTATGTGCAGGAGGCTTCTCTCACATTGATGTGCTTCTCTCACATTGATGTTTCTCTCTTTCTCTCCCTCTTCTCCCACTCTCCCTAAAAATCAATGGAAAGATCCTCTGGTGAGGATTAACAACAACAACAACAAAAAGATTTAATAAAACTAATTTTGTTTTGCTTTATTTTTACTGTAAGCACTTGTCAACGACCCTAGTACATTGGGTACCACTGCCCTGACTTCATGTCAGGACACAGTAGGTTTGCCCACCATTGCTTTTGTATCACAAATACAAATGTCCCCACAGCGAAAAAGGCAAATTATGCCTGTGTGTTATTATAAAAATACTAGAGGCCCGGTGCATGAATGCACCAGTGGGATCCCTTGGCCTGGCCTGAAGGAATCAGGCTGAAACCAGCTCTCCAACATCCCTCGAGGAGTCCCGGATTGTGAGAGGGGGCAGGCCAGGCCAAGGGACCCCAGCAGTGCATGATTGGGACCAGGGACGGACCTTGGGAGGGCTACAGGGCATGTCCGCTTGTCTCACCCACTCTCAATTGGTCAGACCTCAGCAGCAAGCTAACCTACCAGTCAGAGCATCTTCCCCCTGGTGGTCAGTGTGCATCATAGCAACTGGTTCAATGGTCGAACGAACAGTCAAACATTTAGCACATTAGGCTTTTATTATATAGTGCCTTTGTCTTCACAGACCTCCTGCAAGGGTCTCCGAGACCTCACCAGGGGCCCTGGGATCCTACTTTGAGAACCACTGCTCTACATCAAGCACAATGGTAACAGTCCAATCTTTACTGAAGGAAAGATTGAATGAATAAATGAAGCAAATAAAGGACAGAGAGGAGGGAAAGCCTACGTTGCTTCTGCTCTTGGTTTTCTGTGTTATCTGAAAGACTGGGCCCTACATAACTGGATTTTCAGCTGAAACAGCTGATAGAGAGGCCTCTACGATGGGTTGTGGTTCAGCTATGTGCCCGGGAAGACGAGGATGAATTTCAGTGCAAAGCTGGCTCCACCCCAGGGAATGGCCTGGTCCTTCGATCATTGCAGACACGCCCATCTCACCCCTGAAGGACCAGAAGTAACGGGGCTACACCCATGAAGAAGCAGCTCTTAGCGGGCCACAGTTGAGAGGCAGAATGACCATGGAAGCTTTTTCTGATTCAGCTTCACTGAGTCAGAGACTCCGAAGGGAACCCAGGCAAACACATCTGGACAAATGCCGCAGGTGATTCTGCTGTGGTTGAGATCCACTGCGAACTAGGGTGAGAGAGGCGAGGAGGCCCTTCCTATCCAGTTGACCCTTGAACAATCAAGGGTTAGGGGTGCCAACCCCTCATGTAATCGAAAATCTGTGTATACGTTGTTGTTTTTTAATATTTTTTTTATTGATTTCAGAGATGAAAGGAGAGAGAGAGAGAGAGAGAGAGAGAGAGAGAGAGAGAGAGAGAGAGAGAAAAACATCAATAAGGAAAGAGAACCATGGATCGGCTGCCTCCTGATCGACCCACACTGGGGATCAAGCCCACAATCCAGCATGTGCCCTGACTGGGAATCAAACCGTGACCTCCTGGTTCATAGGTTGACACTCAACCACTGAAGCCACACTGGCCTGGCTGTTATAAGTTTTGAGTCTCCAAAAACTAAACTACTAATAGCCTACTGTTTGCCAGAAGCCTTATCAATAACATAGACAGTTAATTAAGATATATTTTGTATGTTATACATATTATGTGCTGCACTCTTACAACAAAGCTAGAGAGAACAGAATGCTATTCAGAAAATCACAAGGAAGAGAAAACATTATGTTGGAAAGCAATCCGCCCATTAGTGGACCCGGCAGTTCAAGTCCGTGTGGTTGGAGGGTCACCTGCAGGAGGGTCACATGTGCAGGGACTAGCCGGTACCCTCTGCATCTGCAGGTGCTTCCTGAGAGCATCACACTCAGGCCTGACCCCCACACACACACCCTCAGACTCCCCCCAGGGTCAGGCCCACAGCAGGCACCGGCACATGCTTGTTGAATTTATTGTTTTTACTCTCACAACAGGAAGAGTGGGGGAGTCCTTTGAAACTCCTTTAAACCCGTGGTCGGCAAACTGCGGCTCGAGAGCCACATGTGGCTCTTTGGCCCCTTGAGTGTGGCTCTTCCACAAAATGCCACAGCCTGGGTGAGTCTGTTTTGAAGAAGTGGCATTAGAAGAAGTTTAAGTTAAAAAAATGTGGCTCTCCAAAGAAATGTCCATCGTTGTGCTGTTGATATTTGGCTCTGTGGACGAATGAGTGTGCCGACCACTGCTTTAAGCCAACAGACTGGTTTGAAGAATAAGCCCAGATAGAACACCTCAGAGGAAAGGTTTCCCAAATGTCCCCTCCCACAGCTGGGGGGGGGGGGACAGCAGTGACCACGGCCACCACTCAGCATTATCCCTTGGAGCAAGGCCATCCCTCCGCCGCCCTCACCCACAGACCCTCCGGAGCGCACTTCACCTTGAACGTTCCAGTGCAGATTCTGCTTCTGCGGGGCGGGGGAGGGGGGAGGCTGAGCCGCTGCATTTCTAACGGCTCACTCGTTGCCAGTGCCGCTGGTCCACAACCCAGGCTTCCTGAGCTCACGTTCTAGAAGGCAGCAATGCCAAAACCGGTTTGGCTCAGTGGATAGAGCGTCAGCCTGCGCACTGAAAGGTCCCAGGTTCTATTCTGGTCAAGGGCATGTACCTTGGTTGCAGGCACATCCCCAGTAGGGGGTGTGCAAGAGGCAGCTGATCGATGATTCTCTCTCATTGATATTTCTAACTCTCTATCCTTCTCTCTTCTTCTCTGTAAAAAAATCAATTAAAAAAATATACATATATATATATAAAACTTTAACAAGCAGGCCAAGGCGGGCTGTGCTGGAGCAAACACAGAGACCCCTACCTGGCAGCTGCACCTGCAGCTCCCCTCCCCATGGGCCTGCACCCACCTCCCTCTCCCAGCCTCGCCCTCTCGAGGAGGGGGCAGAGTCTAACCCCTGACTTTGGGGGCCAAAGATGGGACCTGGGTGGAAGGTGACACCTGGGACTTGGGGTCCCTTTGCTGCAGAGCGATTGTCTTCCAACGTCCTTAGGACGGAGCAGAAGCCAGAGGAAGGCTTTTTTTGACGACCCAAGGCCAAGGATCTCCGGTCAGAGAGAAGATGGCTCTCTTCGCTGGAAAAGGAGCTGGGACTGATCGAACGGATCAATCTCCTGAGTTCTGTTCATGTGTGGCTCTTGGCATCCTTTAGATTCGACCGCACGTGGCCCCTCGCTCGTGCTGAAGGCACCGAACCCCACAGCGGGGAAGGGCCTGGGTGCCCTGGTCCAGGATCTGTTTTTCCCCAGCTGAGGCAGACGGGCAAAAACAACCTGCCTGAGGCCACAGAGTGGAGACTGTGTCCGTGCCTCCAGGTTTCTGCCCTCGAGGCTCTCCCAGGCAGTCACACGGCCCACCAGGCTTGTAGGAATTGAGGGTGATCCACTGGCCGGCCATGGCAGCCAGGAGCAGGGGCTGTTGGCTACGGGCCATGCTGGGTCACCTGACTTACTCCCCTCTCCCCGCAGCTGCTTGCCTTGCAGAAGGGCCTGGTTAATGCTTTATTCCTCCCAGTGTTTCATTATTGATTCAGCCCCTCGCTGCTGGGTCTGACCAAATAAGCCCTGAGCATTTGTATAATATCAACTTCATCAAAAATGCAGAAGCTGGGGTTTTACTCGTCTGTGCGCTACCTAGACGGTTTAAGTCGATGGCTGTGGTTTCTGTGAGCCGGGAGGGCGCTGGCCGCCCGCAGGCTGGCTTCTGGCTTTTCTGAAGGGATGCTGGGTCCCCAGGCTCCAGGAACCCAGCACTCCCCTCTCTCCGGGTTAGTGGGACAAGGTCTGGGTTAGGATGTTGACTGAGGTGGAGAGTTTGGAGGTTGGGAGCAATTTTTTAAAATCAGCACCAGCCGCAAGTGTGGAAACAAATGCAGCAATGGCCGAAACCGGTTTGGCTCAGTGGATAGAGCGTCGGTCTGCGGACTGAAAGGTCCCAGGTTCGATTCTGGTCAAGGGCATGTACATTGGTTGCAGGCACATCCCCGGTAGGGGGTATGCAAGAGGCAGCTGGTCGATGTTTCTCTCTCATCGATGTTTCTAGCTCTCTATCTCTTTCCCTTCCTTTCTGTAAAAAATCAATAAAATATATATTTTTTTAAAAAACACAAAAACAAATGCAGCAATGCATTCGTGTGCTGCTACTGACTATCCTATAAAATAAAAGGCTAATATGCAAATCAACTGAACGGTGGAACAATCGGGTCGCTGTGACGAGCACTGACCACCAGGAGGCAGGCGCTCAATGCAGGAGCTGCCCCCTGGTGGTCAGTGTGCTCCCACAAGGGGAGTGTCGCTCAGCCAGAAGCTGGGCTCACAGCTGGCAAGTGCAGAGGTGGTGGCCGGAGCCTCTCCCGCCTTGGTGGCAGCGGGAAGCGGACCTAAGCCATCAGTTGAACAGCCCCTGAGGACTCCCAGACTATGAGAGCGAGCAGGCCGGGCTGAGGGACACTCCCCCATCCCCCCACCCTGAGTGCACAAATTTTGTTACAGATAAAAACCTAATGAGATGAAGAAATATCTATTCATCTATTAAAACAATATTTATTGAGCACTTACTATGTGCTAAGCACTAGATTACAGAGGTGAATAAAACATACAAGGCTCCACTTCTCATGAAGCTGAAATTCTATTTAAAGGAGAAAATCAGGCTGTAAAAAGAAGGGAAATCATAATAACAGCTAATATTTAATTAAGCATTTACTGGGTGTTGGGTACTGTCCTAAGCTCTTCACACAGAAAAATGATTCTGTTTTCAAGATCATTTTTAAAGCCTGTGAGTATATGTGGCCATAGAAAAAGAAGAATCTGCGCTGGAACATTTAAAAGGAAGAATATGCACCAAAATATTAGCAGACGTGATCTCCAAATTTTAAGTTTACAGAGGACTTTTATTTTCTTTCTTAGGTGACCCTGCTAGTGGTTGAGAACCGCGGCTGTAGAGCCTAAGACTACCGGAAAACACAGATATTTCCATTACGATTCATTAACAGCAGCAGAATTGCAGTTATGAAGTAGTGACGAAAATAATGTTATGGTTGGAGGTGTAAGAAAGCGTGGCGGTGTCAGAAAGGTGGAGAGCCGCTGGTCTAGAGCAGGAGAGGAAAATGAAAGGGAGAGAGCGTGTTCCTGTGCCCCAGCCTTGAAGAAACCAGGCCGAGCGCCTCCACCTGCCTTTCCTCTGCTGCCCGATGTCCTCAGGCTCTGGGCGTGCCAGGCTCCGGTCTGTTCCAGTCACTCTGGGTTCCGTCCCAGCTCGGAAATCCATCCCCTCTTCCTCCTCCTCCCCGGAGAACAGGGGCCCTGGAGAATCCCGCGGCTGTGGTGAAGGCTGGGGAGGGCCATGGCACCGCAAGCCTGTATTTTTATTTATTTTTTAAAAAAATTTTATAAATATATTTTATTGATTTTTTTACAGAGAGGAAGAGAGAGGGATAGAGAGTTAGAAACATTGATGAGAGAATCATCAATCAGCTGCCTCTTGCACACCCCGCACTGGGGATGTGCCCGCAGCCAAGGTACATGCCCTTGACCGGAATTGAACCTGGGACCTTTCGGTCCGCAGGCCGACTCTCTATCCACTGAGCCAAGCCGGTTTCGGCACGGTAAGCCTTTAATACAAGGATCCCAGGTGGGCACCCTGACCCTCGCTTCCTCCTGCCACATGTGCAGGGGCCAGGAACCCAACTTCCCCAGCGATAAAACTGCACCCAGCAGCTGGGGCCCTGGCCAGCCCTCCTGCAGCCCACCCTGGACCAGAGCTGTGCCCCTCTCCTCACGCCTCTGGAGGCCTCACTGCTATCTAGTGCTGACGGCTACCGGAGAGTCAGCGTCAGGTGGTCACCGGCTCCCGGTGATATGACAACCGCAAAGGCAAGAGATTGCACCTGGGAGCCCCACTCTGGGCTCGGACACAGGGAGGCCTGGTGCTGAGCACTTCCTAGCCCTTAATAGGTTTCCTTGTCATCACCATCGTCCTCTTCTTACCCATAAGGAAACAGAGGCTCTAAGATAAGGTAACCAGTCCCGATTTCCAACAATTTGTCCGGCGTCCCACAGCGTTTTAAAAAAGTCCGGATTTTTTGAAAAATCGGGACTTTTTTTTTTTTAATGTATTTTATTGGTTTTTTACAGAGAGGAAGGGAGAGACATAGAGAGCTAGAAATGTTGATGAGAGAGAAACATCGAACAGCTGCCTTCTGCACATCCCCCACCGGGGATGTGCCCGCAACCAAGGTACATGCCCCTGACCGGAATCGAACCTGGGACCTTTCAGTCCGCAGACCGACACTCTACCACTGAGCCAAACCGGTTTTGGCAATCGGGACTTTTTTAAAACGCCGGGGGACGCAGGGCAAATTGTTAGAAGGACTGTCCCGCCAAAAGCGGGACATCTGGTCACCTTACCCTAAGAGGGTGTGTGGCGAGCCCACCGCCAGCCAGCGGCATCACTGAAACCAGAACCAGGATCTCTTAGCACCAGTCTCAGTGCTGCTTCCTCTCCCACCTGCTGCCTCGGCACCCAACAAAGCTCCAGTTTGTCATCTGGATAACCATGACCGGACACTGGAGAGGATTGGTGGTGTTGGTGTTGACCCTGGACCCAAACGGTCTTACCCAGGCCCAGCGGGGCTCCAGGTGGCGCTGGCGAACACAGCGGACGGGCAGGCTCTCCAGAGGGCCAGGCCCCGTACCTCCACCCGCAGCAGGGAGGGAGGGAGGGACACACTCAACGCACTCAAACGGGAGATCGAGTCCTGGCTCCACGACCTGGGGCGAGTCCTTTTCCTTCTTGGAGCCTCAGTGAGTCTGCACCATGGGGAGGGAACGCCCTCCTCTGAGGGCTGGTTGGGAGGACGGAGTGATATGTGTGGCGTCAAGCACAGAGTCGGGCTCAGCGGTGCTCAGTGAAGTGAGATCTTGTTCCCAACATAGGAAGGCCTGTGTGAGATCGTGGGAAACACGACCAAAGTCCACCCAATCTAAGACAACATCCGTCATAAAAAGCACACCAGGAATTTCTGTATCACGGAAAATGAAAAATGCGCCTGGTTGGTGTGGCTCGGTGGTTGAGCATCAACTTAGGAACCAGGAGGTCCCGGTTTGACTCCCGGTCAGGAAACATGCCTGGGTTCTGAGCTCCATCCCCAGTGTGGGAGGTAGCAGATCAATGATTCTCCATCATTGATGTTTCTATCTCTCTCCCTTCCCCTTCATCTCCGAAATCAATAAAAAAAAAAATATATGTGTGTTTTTAATCATGAAAACCAGTGCTTAGTAAACTCTGAGCCACGGCTTTCTTATACGATTTTGAATTCATGCTTGGAGGGGCTTTTTCAGCTTAGACATAGACTTTAGTCACATATCGCTCAGAGTAAAGCTAAAATGAAAACATAAAGAACAAAAACGGTGAGTATATCCCTAAAGCATCTTCTACTCAGAGCCACCTCTTCCAAATTCCTCTCAACCGGGAGTCTTCCAGTTCATGTTTCCTCACGTAGCATCATCCTCTGGCTTGCAGAAGCTCTGGTGATGTGGCATTTTCTAGAACAGTGTTTCCCAAACTTCTCTCATGATGAGAATCACCTGGTGGAGTTGTTAAAACACAGATTCCTGAATCCCAACTAAGAAGTGCTAAACTATCAATAGAATTTTTGAGAACATATAGGTAAAATTGCATACCTAACTTAGTGCTCTGTATATAAAATCTGTCTTAGAGCACTAGTTAAGTATACAATTTTACCTATATGTTCCCAAAAATTCTAGTTTAGCACTTCTTAGTTGGGATTCAGGAATCTGTGTTTTAACAACTCCACCAGGTGATTCTCATCATGAGAGAAGTTTGGGAAACACTGTTCTAGAAGGACCCAAGAAAGATATAGAAGTCATGGGTAATGGGCACCTAGGCTGGCCTCGCCCTTATGCAGCACTAGCTCACTTTTGGCCCCTTGTGGGTGCTGTTGCTAAATACCTAGGACCTGCCATCCCCCCCCCCCCACCCCTTCCCATGATCCTTTTGGTCCTAATTTCCTCCTGGATTGTCCACAAAGCTACTTGTTCCCACTCTGCAAGTCTTGACCCTGAAGCTTTTGGGGTTTGCCCTGACAACAGAGACTCTAAGGCGCCATCATTCACAGGCTGTATCTAAATTCCAGAGGGGTGCCAAAATTGGTGTGGCTCAGTGGAAAAAGCGTCTGCCTGCGGACTGAAAGGTCCCAGGTTCGATTCTGGTCAAGGGCATGTACCTTGGTTGCGGGCACATCCCTAGTAGGGGGTGGGCAAGATGCAGCTGATCGATGATTCTCTCTCATCGATGTTTCTAACTCTCTATCCCTCTCTCTTCCTCTCTGTGAAAAATTAATAAAATATTTTTTTTTTAATTCCAGAGGCGTAATGTGTGAAAATATTCACTTTACAGAATGGATGGTGTTGGCAATAACATTTCTTTTTTCTTTTCTTTTTTTTCTTTTTTTTTTTTTTAAATATATTTTATTGATTTTTTACAGAGAGGAAGAGAGAGGGATAGACAGTTAGAAACATCGATGAAAGAGAATCATCAATCAGCTGCCTCTTGCACACCCCCTACTGGAGATGTGCCCGCAGCCAAGGTACATGCCCTTGACCGGAATCAAACCCAGGACCTTTCAGTCCGCAGACCGACGATCTATCCATTGAGCCAAACTGGTCTCGGCCGGCAATAACATTTCTTAAGGCGCCACTACGAGCCTGACCTCGCGCTAGGCGCTCCAACACGCATCTTCCCTCGGGGTCACGTCTCTTTCCTCTGAGTGCATCATGGCTATCCTTTCTTTGCAGATGAAGGCACTGAAGCTCAGAGAGGTAAAGCGATTTTCTCAAGGCCACACAGCTTGTACGTGGCAAAGCCGGTGCTTGGAACTGTGGTCTCCTGTCACCACAGCAGAGACAGACCCTCTCCTGGGCGTTTCCTCCAAGCTGGCTCCTGAGCCCAGTGGCTTCGTGCAAAACTAGCTCAGCCCTGACCTTGGGAAGCTTTTTCCATCTTTCGATTCCCTTACGTTAGGTGAGAGTAATAAGGATAGCACTCGGTGCCAGGTGCTGTCCTGGCCGCTGTATGTGTCCCGGCACATTCCGTGTTCCCAGCTGCCTTATGGGGAGGGTTCTAGCGTCAGCCCCATTGCACAGATGAGGAAACTGAGAGGCAGAGAGGTAAGAGGGTCACATAGCTGGGAAAGGGAAGGGCTAGGATTCAAATGCACAGAGTTTGGCTCTAGATCTCACTTGCCTAACCAACCCTATCCCCTCGTCTCACCGCTGGCACAGGGAGCCCCCTCCCTCACTCCCTCTTTCTCTCCCCCCTCTCTCCTCCCCACCCCTGCCACCCTAAATCCTGCTGCCTCTCCCAGTGGCCTGGGAGCAGGATCCGGCCTGTCAGGCTGGAGCCAGATGGATGGCCTTCCCCAGCCAGGCCCGGCCTCCGAGTTTCTTCACTCTGGGCCCAAGCACAACACCCTCAGCAGCCCTGGCTGCTCTTCAGAAAAGGAAAAAAAAGCATGAGGGGGTGTGGAAAGAAATCTAATTAGAGCCCCTTGGAGCCCCAGCGCTTCCCGTTATTGAATTAGCCCCTCTGAAGTGGAACCGGCTCGTTACAGTAATGCGAACGCCGAGGGATTGTCCTCTCCAGCCCCGATCTGGGAAAGCTGCTTTCACAACGGCCCTGAGCCGCGTCCTGGCCTCTCCCCGCGGGACAGAGGGGGCCGTGGATGCCGAGCGGCTCCTGCTGCGGAGCCGGGCTCAGGGAGCCAGGCGCCCGCCTCCCCGAGGGCCGGAGCGCTGAGAGGCAGTGTCTGTCTGTCGGGAACCCCACACGCATGTGAGGAAAGGGCCACCCAGCTTTCTCACAGCTTCCCAGCCACGGCCCCAGTCCGGTCACACTGGAACCGAGAGGCTGGGGGGAATCTAGAAGGTCCAGGCCAATGTTCCACATGGCGAATGGCCCAGAGAGGAAGCCCCAAACACAGGACACACACACCCGCCCCCCACTGGGCTGCGGCAAACTCACCTGGCCCCCGACTCCACCCCCAAGGCTCTGATCTCAGGGTCTGCGGGAGGGGCCTGTAATCCCATCGATCGCTCCCCCAGTGCTCTGCGCTGCCGCCAGGCTGGGCCACTCTGACCTGGCCCCTCTGGGTGTCCTGGTGGCATGTGGGGTCTGATGCCCGTCCGCCACTCCTGAACCCATTGCTGCTACAGGAGCAGGTTCCAGAGCCTCTGCACCAGCCAAGTGCTGGGAGGGCCGGCGCTGGTGCAGACTCCTTCCTTTCCTCGGCGTTTGGAGAACAGGGCTCGGGCCGCCAGGCCCAGTGCTTGCAGAACGGAGTTGTGATGCAGACACCTGCCCCTCCCCGAGGCTGGCTGTGTGCCCTTTGCTGAGGGCGCCAACAAGAGGAGATGTTCGTGGTGGACATTTTTTAAATGTATTTAAGGCCCGTGCTTTAGGGGATACTGTGATCTGCCTCTCTCTCCTGACCTAGTTCAACTCTCACCTTAAAAAGTCCTTGCTGGCCCTAGCTGGTTTTGCTCAGTGGATAGAGCATCGGCCTGCAGATGAGGGGTCCGGGTTCTATTCCAGTCAAGGGCACATGCCTGGGTTGCAAGCTCGATCACCAGTAGGGGACATGCAGGAGGCAGCCTATCAATGATTCTCTCTCATTGATGTCTCTATGTCTCTCTCCCTCTACCTCTCTCTCTGAAATCTCTCTCTCTCTCTCTCTCTCTCTCTATATATATATATATATATATATATATATATATATATATATATATATATATGTATATATTCTTTTTTTTATTTATTTAAGTTCTTGCCAAATGCCCAGCCGCACCATGCTGTCCTGCCTCCTCTGGCGTGGCCTCCAGGTCACCACGCTGGCTCCTTGCTGCTCCTCGCTCTCCCTGATCCTTACACGTCACTGGTGCAGTGAGGATCCAGCGCCAGCCCCTGGGTTTTGTAAATCGCCCTGGAAACAGTGAATGGAGCCCAACAACAGGTCTTCTCAAAAGCAAGCCCAGGCCAAGTTTTCAATCAACTCTCAGAGTGGCCATCCCTGGGACGAACCCTTGGGATAATGCAACCTCAGGGACCAGGGACCACCATCATCTTCCCTCTTCAGAGACCACGAGCCTGAGCCTCAACCAACGCCCCCCCCCGCCCCCCGCACCGAGTCCCCGCCCTTCACCCCCCCCCCCAGAAGGCGGGGCTCTTCCTCTGAGGAAGCCTGGAACACCAGGGCGGGACCTTCTTTCCTCCCGAGCAACTACTTCCTGTCCAGCACACACATCCGAGGAGGTCCCACGGCCCCTCTCCTCTCGGTGGCCCCAGAGAGGCTGACCTGGGGGCGGCTCCATGCATCGGCCGGTCTTAAGAAAGAGCCGAGCCACAATGTCCTCGAAGAGAATTGTGGTCAGAAAAGCGACTCGGTCTCAATGGTCCCGTTTACTCAATCCTGTCTCCGAGTCACATCCGCTGGTCTTCCTGACCCAAGGCCAGGCCTCCACGCCGGAACGCAATGAACTGCCAGCAACAATGCTTTCCCAGCGGCCATTCATCATCTCCCTCCCCCTCCCCGGGACCCTAAAGAGGAGGACAAATCCGATGTCTGGTTCCCAGAAGATGTGTTCACCAGCGGCCGTGAGTCTAACCCTGAGATGGAATAAGTCCAGCCCTCGCATTAGCTGGCAGAGTGTACCCCTGCTGTGCCATGGCCGAGGATTTCAACGGCTGGCAAAACCCCACGGCTCGCAGCGAAACACCCACCACAGGGTACCACCTTTCGGACTTCCCTGCTTCCTTCTTCTGGGCTCTCACTCATACTCCTAATCGGGATCTGGCCACACTGCTCTCTGCTGGAGGACACGAGTACTGCAGGGCCAGGACTCCAGGCTCCCAGGTCCGGTCCTCTCTGGTCTGTAACTAGATCGGTGGTTCAATCACCTGTGACCGCTCCCTCCTCACAACAACCCTGGGGCAGACCATCCCAGGGGCCGTGGCCCCACGGAGACCTGGGTTCAAGGGCTGCCTCTGCCACTCGATGACCTGGAGCCGGTCCCATATCGCTCAGCCTCAGCCCTGGGTCTGTACAATGGGGGTGAGAATGCCAGCAGGTTTGCTGTGAGGATTTACTGAGAGCAATCCGAAAAGACATCACCGTGCCCTGCTGCGTGAGCACAGGGAGCGCAAGGCCTCCGTGTGACTGTCCGTTTCACAGACGAGGAAACCGCGGCTCTGAGAGGAAAGGTGGTTTCCCGGGAGGCACGGAGACAGCAGGGTCTGGAGGCAAACACATCACTCCAGAGTCTGCTTTCCGGGCCCTTGTTATTCAACAGCCCTAAGGAGTTCTGCCTTTAACTGAATTTGGAGCCAAAAGCGCCTAAAGAATCTCCAAGGAGATAAACAGGATAAGCCACAGAAAGAGAGGGATGCAGAGTCAGCCATGTGCACCAAGGGAGCCAGAGGAAGAGGGAGGTCCCAGCTGAGGCCTGCCGCCTCTCCTTGTGGGTTTCAAGAAGTGCAAAGGGCCCTGGCCAGTTTGGCTCAATGGATAGAGCATCTGCCTGCGGACCGAAGGGTCCCAGGTTTGATTCCGGTCAAGGGCACATGCCCAGGTTGTGGGCTTGATCCCCAGTGTGGGGCGTGCAGGAGGCAGCTGATCAGTGATTCTTGCTCATCATTGATGTTTCTACCTCTCTCCCCATCTCCCTTCCTCTCTGAAATCAATGAAAGTATATATTTTTTTAAATGCAAAAGAGCATTCGGAAAAAAAAAATATATATATATATATGGGGCTGGGGGCAGAGCTGGAGAGGACCTGGGAGTCTGAGGAAGGGAGCTAGAAAATCAAGTGCCAACACATTGCAGATTTACTACCCCCTCGACACTCCAAGTCTGCTGGGCACCCACGTCTGGACCCTTTCTGGATGGGACGGGGCTGCCAAACGAGGCAGACGACCCGGCCCCACAGCCAACAGTCCATCCCGGAGACAACAGAGGCCCCCAAACGCCTGGTCTCTGATCTCGGCCTCGGAACACGCTCGGGCCAAAATAAATGTGGGAACCCCTCGGTGGAGTCTGGGAGCTGGAAAGAAAAAAAAACAAGATGTCACCCAACGCGGCCCAGGCCTGCCAGGCAAAACCACACCAAAACCACCCGACTGACACTAATGAGATGGATAGCGTGGAATTGGTGGTGGGGGGTGGGTGGGAAGAAGCGGGCCGGGGATGCTGGGAACAGAAACACCATCCAGAGAAAACAGCAGGACAACCGGAATGACTGCAGCACCCACCGAGGCAGCCCGGGCTCAGGTAGCGGCCTGTTCCCACCCGAGGGGCCGGGGCCAAGGGCAGCCCGCGGAGCCGGCGGCAGCGTTGGCCGGCGTCCCTGGCGTCGCGGCCGGCCTGCGGGCCTCTCCCTCCCCCGCGGGGGAGACAGCCCGGGGACACCTCGCAGTCCTCCTCCTGTGGTCTCTCCAGCCTCACCCCTCTCCTCTCCCACCTCCCCTTCTTGCCAATCACTGCACTTTCCCTCTCCGCCTCAGCCTCGGCAGCTGCCGTTCCCTCTGTCAGGAATCCATTCCCGCTCTCCGCTTCCCACCTCTGACCCTGGCTCACCGGCTCCTGCCCTTCCTGGAGGTCTGGGCCGGGTCCAGGGAAGCCATGTACCACCCTCGTCCCCCAAAAAGGATGGGCTCCCGCTGCGGAGTGCTGGCAGTTAGTTCCCTGTGCCCTGCCACCCCAGCCCGGGGCATGCCGCTGCCGCCCCCCACGAGGCTAGAGGCTCCGGTGGCCACGTTGGCATCATTGGATGGAAGAAGAAATGGACGCTAATTCCCCACAGTGTGAAACACGGCTTGGATTTGTGAAGCTGAAGATCATGAGAAGTGGCATCTTCAAAGCCTCTAAGTAGCCATAAAGCACACTTATTAAATGCTTCCATGTGCTGTGTGTTAGGTGTTTTGCACACACACACACACACACACACACACACACACACGTGCGCGCGCCTTTGTTAGGTGCACACACCCCTAGAGCCAGGCTTCCTGTCATCGTCCCATCTCCGGGCTGGAGGAATGGAGACCAGAGGGGCTGAGGAACCTGCCTGAGATCACAGAGCCTTGGCTTGCCCAGGGGCCTGGCTGGTCCTGGAGCCCATGCGGTTGCTATGGCGCCAGCCTCTGCCCCTGAAACCCACCCCAGAAAGCCCCTCATGTGTAACCCGAAGCCGTGCCTGCCGCCGAGTCAGCCCATTTCCTCTTCTCCCTTCTCAAGCCCAGATGGGGCCTGAGTGACCCTGATCTCACCCCCATCACACAACTGGAGGCCAGGGAGCCCTGCAGACTGGAGCTCCCGGTGGACACCGAGCAGGAGGAAGTGACCGCTGGCCCCAGGGGGTCTCGGTCCCCCGGGTCTGAAGGTGCCGTCTGGCCCCGGCTGCCACACGCCTCCTGTCGGTAAAGCAGGCGTCCCAGAGACAGGGCAGGAACGTGACAAGCAGACCGTCCTCACCGGTGAGGTCTCCTCTTGTCCGAGGACAGTATGAACTAGCCAAGGCTGTCCCCTCCTCGCATTCTTTCCCACGTCCACACGTGTCGCTGCGTGTTTCGGGGCCCGTAGCCGTCTGCTCGTACCTGTGCTCCCGCCCTGGCCTGGCCTGGCCTGGCCTGGCCTGGCCGGGAGTGTGCCCTGCGGCCCAGCCAGATAGCTCTGTCACAGGCCGAACCTCTCAGGCGCTCAGGAACCTCAGGCTGTCGTGTGTGTGTGTGTGTGTGTGTGTGTGTGTGTGTGTGTGTCTATACTCATAGGTGAGCAGAGATCATGTCTGTGTGAGTGTGTCAATGCTCAGAACTATACTTGGCATACAGTAGGTGCTTCATAAACAGCACCTGCTCCTGTTAATGTCGATCTGATTACAGCATCTGCCAGGGAGAACATCCCCATCAATGACAGGGGATAACGCCTCTTACAGAATCAAGGTGAGGTTCCCGGAAACGTGTGTGAGACAAACCCCCGGGTCTCACTCCTGGACCTGCTGACTGGGGTCCCTGCGATGGAGCCCAGGATCTGATATTCTTACGACCTGTCCCAACCATGGCAATGGCCACCCCGGGGGGCACCCGCTGGGCGAGACCAGCTGTTTCTGGGGCAAATGAAGGAACCGGCCCGGCTGTGATCCCAAAGGGGGAGAGGTTCCTCCCTGCCTCCTCCACCCTTCCCGCCCTCCCGCCCGCCCTCGCTTCCTTTCTTATCGGCATTTTCAACTTTTCTCCGCAGCAGTTTCTCCAGAACAGAGGTCAGCCAACGGCGGCTCTCAAGCCACCTGCGGCTCTCTGGCCCCTTGAGTGCGGCTCTTCCACAAAATACCACGTGCGGGCGGGCTGCACACACAGTGCGATGAAATTTCGTGGCCCATGCGCAGAAGTCGGTTTTCGGCCTGGGCGAGTCTGTTTTGAAGAAGTGGCGTTAGAACACTCAAGGGCCAAAGAGCCGCCCGTGGCTCGCGAGCCGCGGTTTGCCGACCACTGCTCCAGAGAACTCGCAGCCAACCTCCTCCTGCCCGTGGGAACCCCGAGTGCACCAGTCTCATTGTCCACCCACTGAACGTCCCTGAGCAGCTCACTGCCCACCCCTGTGCACGTACAGGCTCACTACAGGCGGAGTACAGCGGACTGCAGGGGCCGAGTCTGATCCGCCAGAAAGAGGCCCCGGAGCCTCGAACCTCTCTCTCCCTTTACGGCTGAAGAAGCCGAGCCAGAGCAAAGGCCCGTGTGTGACCAGCCCAGCCCACCAAAGCCGCCTGGGATGTCACGAAAGAGGACGTACAGACGGCTGGTCCGCACACGGAGAGATCGTCAGCATCATCAACCATCAGACAAATGCAACGTGCCAACCACAGCCCAGTCCCCCTACGCTCCGGTCAGCACGGCTGACATCAGCACAGGGACAGCGAGGGCTGGGGGGTGGGCAAAGGAGCGGGGCCATGCCCCCAAGCCAGTGGGGCTGTGAGATGGTGTGACTGCCATGGAAGACAGCGTGGCGGGTTCTTTAAAAACTGCACGTGCAATTATCGTGTGACCAGCAATGGCACTCCTGGGAATTCACCCCAGAGAAGTGAACACTTACAGCCCCGCCCATGGGTGTTCTCCAGTGGGTAAAGGGTTAGACATGCCATGGGGTACTACCCAGCGATTGAAAAGGAACTGCTCATACACACAACAACCTGGATCAATTTGCAGAGAATTATGCTGAGTAAAACAAGTAAATCGCAAAAGGCTAAACACTGCATGATTTCATGTATATAATTAATTGGAATTTTGTGCACTGGGGGAGGGAGGGACCTTAGCCTGGCCTGCACCCTCTCACAGTCTGGGAACCCTCGGGGGATGTCTTCCTGGGGATCGGGCCTAAGCCGGCAGGTGGACATCCCTCTCACAATCTGGATCCCTCGCTCCTTACTGCCCACCTGCTCACTCCTTACCGCGCAGCTTGCTGCTCCTTAGCGCCACCACGAGGTGGGAGAGGTTCCCACCACTGCCGCTGCGCTCGCCAGCTATGAGCCCAGCTTCTGGCTGAGCAGTGCCCCCCCTGAGGAAGCACACTGACCACCAGGGGGCAGCTCCTGCATTGAGTGCCTGTCCCCTGGTGGTCAGTGCGCATCATAGCAATCGGTTGTTCTGGTCATTCCAGTCGTTCTGCCATAATGGTCTCAGGCTTTTATTATACAGATGTTCTTGAAATAACAGGGGTGAAGGTGGGAGTAGGCACAGGAGGGAAGTGCGTGTGGCTAGAAAAGGACAGCATGAGGCATCCTTGTGGCCATGGCAATGTTATGCATCTTGCCTGTTTCAATGTCAATATCCTGGTTGTGACACTGTACTCTAGTTCTGTCTTGGGTATGGGTTTGTTTTTGTTTTTTAATGTTTTTATTGATTTTAGAGAGAGAGAGGAAGGGACAGGGATAGAGAGATAGCAACATCCATGAGAGAGAAATATCTAATGGCTGCCTCCTGCATGCCCCCTACTGGGGAGCAAGCCCTCAACCCAGGCAAGTGCCCTGATCAGGAATCAAACCAGTGACCTCCTGATTTATAGGCTGATGCTCAACCACTGAGCCACACTGGCCATGCTGTACTATAGTTTTACAAGATATTACCACTGGGGGAAAGATACAGAGGATCGCTCTGTGCTGCTTCGTACAGTACGTGTACATCTACAACTCAAAATGCAAAGTTTACTTTACAAAACACACATGTGGGTCCTTTTCAAAGCACTGGAGTTACTGGTGAAAGCCTGGTTCGATGGGTTTAGGGTGGGGTCCAGGTGTGTGGGGGAGGTTTTGAAAGTCTCACAAAGTTGAAAACCACACAATTCAACGATTCCTCCTGTCCCATCGCCTCAAACTTTAATATTTTCACGTGAAAATATAACCCACCCATCTTGTGGGTTCAGGCTGGAACGGCTCCCTCCAACACACATCCCATCCCCGCTCCACCCCAGCCGCCCGGCAGAGAGGAAACTTGAGCCCTGAAAGGCAGAGTCGGGACCTGAAGGGGAGAAGGGGGGACGGGAAAGGGGGGACCTCTTTCATGGTCCAAGGACTCCCAGCCCCAAGGCTCTCAGTGAGGCATGGCTAACAGCCGGGGCCGGCTGGGGCGGGATTAGAACCGCTTTCTGGCTCTGCCCTGGGCGGCTCGCTGTGCTCCGCCCCGGGCAGCCCCCCTGCCGCTGTCAGAACGGTTGCAAATGGTTCTAATTATAACCAGGAAGTTTTTAAGCCTGTGGGTGGAGAGGAATGCCAACTCGTGTAATAGCTGTTCCTGCGCACAATAACCCCCCCCCCCCAAGGGTTCCTGGCCCGGTTTTGAGGGTGGCGAATGGTGTCCCCACAGCCCAGATGGGGGCCTGTATCTCCCGGCAAAACCCCGGGCTCTGGAGAAGGACAATGGCGGGCCGGGCCCGGAGGCCGGCGGGTCCCCGTCCCCGGGAGGCACCGGGGACCTGGGTCCTTCCCCTTCTCATTCGTCGGCTAATTATTTCTGTGCCGATGCTAAGGAACCACTGAGGCTGAGGGAGAGGGGTAATCAGAGACGGTGCACGGTTTGGGCCCCTGGCCCTCCCTCTCCCCGCCGCCCTCCCTGCCACCAGGGCACGGAGCGGAGCGGAGCCAGTGAACTTCACAGCGAACTTCTCAGGTCGCTGCCGGCTGGGAGGGCGGCCGGAGCTCTGGACAGGAAGCTGGAGCACCACGCTGAGCGGAGCTGAGCTGAGCTGCGCGGGGCCCAGTTCTCCCACCTCGGGTGGCCTGGCCGGCTCAGCCCGACCACAGGGTACAGCTTCTGATGCCACCCTTGCCTTCTTCCCCGCTACGGCCATCCAGCCACCCCTCAACTGCCAGCAGCCTCCTCAGATCCTCGCTGGGGGCTGGAAATAGGTGCTTCCTCTACCACTGGCCGCTGTGTGACTCTCCGAAAGTCACTGCACCTCTCTGAGCCCTCCGGAATCTCCGCCTCCGTCTCCGCAGAGCCTTCCTCACGGAGTCCCCGGGGGTGAGAGGAGGGGCTGCCCTGTGCCCCGGCACAGAATGGGTATTCCACAGGTGGCAGCCACGGAGAGACGGAGGGGGCCTGGTTCCGACCCTCAGGCACAGCCTCTTGGGTCCTCTGTACAGTTCAGCTCTTTGTGCCTTGGGCTTCGCTAGGTGTGAGGCAGCCGGCAGCCACCACTATCACGTCCTCGAGGAATAGGTAAGGGGTGTGAAGGCCGGAACCGGTTTGGCTCAGTGGATAGAGCGTCGGCCTGCGGACTGAAGGATCCCGGGTTCGATTCCAGTCAAGGGCATGTACCTTGCTTGTGGGCACATTCCCAGTGGGAGGGGTGGGAGTGTGCAGGAGGCAGCTGATCGATGTCTCTCTATCATCAATGTTTCTAACTCTCTGTCCCTCTCTCTTCCTCTCTGTAAGAAATCGATAAAAAAAAAATTTTTTTTTAATTTTTTTTTTTAATTTTTTTTTTAAGAAATCGATAAAAAAAAATTTTTTGTTTGTTTCTCTATCATCGATGTTTCTAACTCTCTGTCCCTCTCTCTTCCTCTCTGTAAGAAATCGATAAAAAAAAAATTTTTTTTATAAAGATAGTCTCCCAAAGACCCTGGGTGATCAGCACCGAGAGGCCGACTGCACTGCCGCAGCCGCCAGCCAGCACGGCCGCGGGGAGGGAACACACGGGAATCAACCCCCCCCCCTCCCCCCCCATGTCAGCAGTGGCTTTCCCTGGGGGCCCGGTGATTGGCGGGGACGGAGGGCGAGTGGCGAGAGGACCGATGGTTGTTTCACCGTCAGACTGCTAACATTTATGAAATTTCTACCATGAACGTTCGAAACCCTTAAAAACACTGTTTTATGTTTATGTGCTGTATAAACTGTGTTTATGTTATGTGCACCACAAAAAAGCTACCTAACGTGAAATCTTTCGATCGAGTTGTGTAGGACGAGAGAGCTGACTTCCTCCGGCTGCCGGGGGGAGGGGGCAGGCACCGGGGTGCAGAGACCCATCCTGCCCCCCGGAAACTGGGGAAGGGGACACCGGGTCCCGGAGGACGTCCACGCAGGGTGCTCTGGGAATCACAGGGGAAGAGCCAGGGGGCCTAGCACAGGGCATCCGGGCTGGGCTGGGAAGGAGAGCGCTATAGGATGGGGACACCCGGTGCCATTTCACCCGACTGCACCCAAACTGGGACATCGGTCGGGGCAGGAAAAGACAGGTCTCCTGTTCCCTACCTGCCCACCGCCTGGCCTTCCCTGGCGCAGCCAGAACAGGGCCCCTCGGCGGGATCTCACGGCACCACAGGGTGATTGATGGAGGTGGACGGGCCGCTTCGAGGCGAGGAAGTCAAACTGTATCTATGAGGAAACTGAGGCCCGGTGAGGCGAAGGGGCTTCTCCCCGGGTCTCCTGGCCTTCCATCCAGGGAACCGGTAGCCGCACGCGCAGGGCAGACTTGGCCTCTGACACCGTGTCCTGCAGGTGCACGTTCCGGAAGGAAGTGACTGCAACAGCACCGCGACCCCGGGACACTGCCAGATGCTGCCATTCCTCCTCCGGGCCGGCCCCCTCAGCCGGCCACAGCCTGGCCCTGGGCGGCCATCGCCCCGAGGGCCCGACATGAGTCCTCACCTGAACTCTACTCCCCGGGCATGGGTTGGCCTGAACTGTCACCCAGTTCATCCTGAGAACACCAACAATGGCACCTGCCTGTATCTCCCTCTCTGGGCACATCCAGCAGCACAATGGCTAAGGACAAAGGCTTTGTAGCCAGGCCGACCTGGGTTCAAGCCCCAGTCGACTTCTTACTAGCTGTCTAGCCTCAGGCAAATGGCATAATTTTTTTTTTTGCGTCTCCTTTTCCTAATCTTAAAGTGACTGTACAGAATCCACACAGCTGTGATGAGGTTTAGGTTAAATAATGTACATAAAACGCTCAGCACTTTAAATTTTTATCGCTGGACTGTGAGCCGCAGGCGGGCAGGCAGGGGCTGAGTCTGCCGTGTTCACCCCGAATCCCGGGACCGAGCCAAAAGCCTGGTCTGCACAGAGGCTCCGTGACATTAACTGAGTAATTACGAGTGAATGGGTGACTATGAGAGCCCGCCTGAAAGACTCGATGCCACAGTCATGATATCCACAGTGTCCTCCGCTTACACATCCAGAAACAATACCATAGTAAGGAGAGAAAACAACGCCGAAGATGATTTCACCGAAGAATGGCTGGCGGGGAAAGCGGGGTCTTGTGCTTCCAAAAAAACAACCAAATATGCCAGCTAGAAAAAATAATAATAATTTAATTGCATCAATTACCTCTCAAAAGATATTTTTACAATAAAAATAAAAAAAACTAACTAGCCTTAGCTAGTTTGTCTCAGTGGATAGAGCGTCAACCTGCGGACTGAAGGGTCTCAGGTTCGATCCCAGTGTAGGGCACATGCCTGGGTTCCAGGCTCAATCCCCAGTAGGGGGCGTATAGAAGGCAGCCAATCAATGATTTTCTTCGTTGATGTTTCTATCTCTCTCTCCCTCTCCCTTCCTCTCTGAAATCCCTACCTTCCCACCACCTGCTCTGGAATTCTCTGGCTGTTATTTAATAAATAAATAAATGTTTAAAAAATAAGTAAATAAGTAAATTAAATTAAATAAGAGAAGATCCCCTCCACATGAAGCTGAGGCCCCCAAAAAGTTACACAATGTTGTCAGGGCGAACTAGAACAAAACCGCCCTCCTCTCTACTCCCTGGAGACTACAAGGCAAATCGCTTATACTCAACATTGACAATGAGTGGAAGGGGGAAACCCCTCTTAGACTGTGTAGCTACAAGCCGACTCTAATAAGAGGATTTGCAGCCTGAATCCACTCTACTTGGGTGGTCCGAGAGTACCAAGCCAAGAATTTAGTGTAAATGGTCTCAAGCCGGTAACGTCTACAGGTTCCTTGCAGAAGTCAGGGCAAATGCCTCTGTAGAAATGCACCTTCAACCAAAGGTAAAATTCTGATACATGAGCTCACAGTCACAATTACAAAACACTCAAGGAAGCCAGGCATCAAGAGTGAGAGTCAGCGGAAACAACAGGCAGAAGATTTAGACCCACAACGACTGCAAACATTGAGTCATTGAACGTAATAATTCGATAATAATTGAATTATTAAACATATTCAAATGACATTTTTAAAGGGTATTGAAAATATATGTAAAGAGTGAGTGCCTGTAAATGTAACTTCATGGGTTTCAAAAAATAACTTCCAGAAATGAAAAATATAATGACTAAAATTTAAACTCAGTAGATGAGTTTAACAGCAAATTAAATGCCATTGAAAAATAATGAAACAAATCACAGAGGTGGAAAACATCAGAGAGAGTTTAAGATACGTGGAGATTTGTGCACAAAGTTGTAACATACCCAATCATGGTTACAGAAGGAGAAGAGAGAAAGAAAGGAGAAGGCAAAAGGCTACTTGAAGAGATAGTGGTCACTGAGTCAATCATGAGAGCTGAGAAATCCCTGTTCAAGTGAAAATAAATAGCCACAGATTTAAGAACCTAAAGAATCCCAAGGAGGGTAAAGAAAAAGAAATGAACACCTAACAGCGTTACTAGATTGAATAAACAAAAATATAAGATTCTCCCTACTTAACTTTGAATTTCAGATGAGTAATGAAAATAAAATGTTAGTATAAGTATGTCCCATGCAATCTTCGGAGCATAATTACCCTGAAAATATATGTGTTGTTTATCTGAAATTTAAATTTAAGGGGGCATCCTGTTGTGTGTGTTTTTCTGGCAATCCTAACATTTAGACACATTATGTTGAAACTGCAAAACACCAAAGAATAAAAGAAATTCATAAAAGCAGCCAAAGAGGAAAGACAGATGGCTTCTAAGTCAGCGACACTAGACTGGAGCTGATTTCTCAACAGCAACAAGAAATGCCAGAAGTGAGTGGATAACATCTTCCATGTGTTGGAAAAACATAACTATATATAGAATCTATATAGAGAGAAAATATCCTTTAAAATGAGACTAAAATAAAGACAGCTTCAAACAAAAACTAAACAAGTTTGCCATAAACAGATCCTCGTTTTTTTAATAAATGCTTAAGGACTCCTCCGGCAGGAGAAAAGTAATCCCAGATGGAAGGTCAGAAGCAAGAATGAATGGCAAGCAAGAAAGATGGTGAATATGTGGATAAATCTAAGAAACACAGATTGACTAAACCATTAATACCATATGGGATTAGCCCTAGCCGGTTTAGCTCAGTGGATAGAGCACCAGCCCATGGCCTGAATGGTTTAAGGTTCAATTCCCACATCCTTCCTGGTCAGGGTGTGCCGGGAAGCAACCAATCAATATGTCTCTCTCACATTGATGTTTCTCTCTCTCCCTCCTCTCCATTCTCTCTAAAAATCAATGGAGGTCTGGCCAGTATTGCTCAGTGGATATAGCATTGACCTGCAGACTGAAGAGTCCTGAATTTGATTCCAGTCAAGGGCACATGCTGGATTGCAAGCTCCATCCCCAGTGGCAGGAGGCAGCCAATCAATGATTCTCTCTCATCATTGATGTGTGTTTTTTTTTTAAATATATTTTATTGATTTTTCACAGAGAGGAAGAGAGAGAGAGAGAGAGTTAGAAACATCGATGAGAGAGAATCATCGATCAGCTGCCTCTTGCACACCCCCTACTGGGGATGTGCCCGCAACCAAGGTACATGCTCTTGCCCGGAATCGAACCCGGGACCTTTCAGTCCGCAGGCCGATGCTCTATCCACTGAGCCAAACCGGTCCTGGAGTCATCATTGATGTTTTATCTCCCTCTCCCTCTCCCTTCCTCTCTGAAATCAATAAAAATATATTTGGGGGGGGGGAATCAATGGAAAAATGTTCTCAGGTGAGGATTAACAAAACACACACACAAACAAACAATATCACATGGGATTAAAAAATCAAAGTAGGGTTAAAATACATGACAACAAATACAATGGGAGAGAGATGATAATAGAGTTTTAGATCTTACTTTGGGGAAAAGGATAATGGCAATTAATTTTAAATGTTAACTAAGTGGGTATGTTGACATTTCTAATTAATGACTAAAATTATAGCAATATATACAAAAAAGGCTAAGTGACCATCCGACCGGTTGGTAGGTATAACGTGCACTGACCACCAGGGGGCAGACGCTCAACCCAGGAGCTGCTGAGCTGTGGTGACTTGGCAGTGGCAGTTCTTGGGTGACGCACCTGGAACCAGAGAGGAGGAAGCCAGATTCCTCGTGGGACTGCACAATTCCACCAGACCACGGGACCCCACCCACAAGAGGGACCCTGCTCACTCCACAGACACCCTTCGAGCCCTGGCGCCTCTCCAGGTGCAGGCCGGAGAGGGACATTGGCTCCAGGGCATGTCCAGCCTGTCTCACCCAGTCCTGCCCCACCAACCACTTTCTAATTAATTTCCTTTCTATGTACATGAATTCATGCACCGGGTCACTAGTAAAGTATATAACTTGCAAACAGAAAAAACAAACAAACAAACAAAAACAAACCCTTTAAAATGGCTAGAAAAGACAAAAAAAAATCAAATAAATCACTGATTATCTAAAAACCCCATTTTCAGGGAGGATATTTTTAAGTACAAGTAAGTACCATTTATGAGAGTCCCATAACATAAGTACCCAGGAAGATTTAAAGTAAAACAATAAAAAAAAAATATGCTAGGCATCCCTAACCGATTTGGCTCAGTGGATAGAGGGTCAGCATGAGAACTCAAGGGTCCCAGGTTCGATTCCAGTCAAGGGCATGTACCTTGGTTTCGGGCACACCCCCAATGCAGGGTGTGCAGGAGGAGCTGATTGTTTCTCTCTCATCAATACTTCTAACACTCTATCCCTCTCCCTTCCTCTCTGTAAATAAATAAATAAAATATATTTTTTAAAAGATAATCTAGGCAAATAATAACTAAATGAGAAAGATAGTATAATTATATTAATATCAGAAAAATAGACTATGATGCAAGAGTGGTTATTATTAAAAACAAAAAGGTCACTAAATAATGCCCATCTCCTCTTTCTCTGATGTAGCCAGTAAAGGTTTTCCACTAAGGACTTGTGTGATTAGATTAACCTCCTGGATAATCCAGAATACTCTCACCATCTCAAGACTCTTTCATCATATCTCCAAAGTCTCTTTGCCATATAAGGTAATATATTCACAGGCCCCAAAAATCAGAGCACGGACATCTTCAGACTATTACTCAGCCTATAGAGGGACATTCCGTCATTGCTCTGAACCCTTCTAAAATGTCAATGGCATAAGTTTTTTAAAAGCTGGCGAATCGTTGTAGAGTAGAGAATAGTAAAGAGACAGGACAACTAAATGTGTTTTAGTAGTGCGATGTGCCCTTTGCTTGATTAAATCCTGGACTTAAAAGGAATAAAAACAGCTATAAAACTCATCATTGTGACAATGGGGAAATTTGAATATGGCCTATATATTAGATAGTAGTATTTTATCAATGTTTAATTTCCCAGGTGTCATCATTGTACTGTGGTTAAGAAATATGTACTTAAAGGGTTCAGGATAAAGTGTCATGATGTCTCTAACTTATGCTAATATTTTTCTAAAATATAACAATGATAGAAAGCATAGATGTGGTAAAATATTAATATTTCTTTAATCTAGGTAAAGGATAAATAAGCATTGGTTGTATTATTCCTGCAACTTTTGATAGGTTTGAAATCTTTCAAAATAAAAAGCTGTGATAAAATTAAAGCTGAGAGAGAAATAAAAATAACAAAATGAAAAACTTTTGGAAAAATTGATTTGTAAAAATAAACAATAACAAATAATGAAACAGAGGATGCTGAGGAGATTGAAAAAGACAATAAGCAGATATTATAAACTTATATACCAAGAAATTTGAGAGCTTAGATGAATTGGACAAATTCTAAGAAAAAAACATAGATTACCAAAACTGACACAGGAAGAAATAGAAATTCTGAATAATTTTAATGTCTTTAAAGAACTTTGCTTCAATAAAAACCTTACCACATGAAAATATCAACACAAATGGTTTGATCAGCAAAATGTTTGGGCCACTCCAAAGTAATGAAATAAAAGGAACACTACCCAACTCATTTTGTTTTGCATAACATCAATTCTAAAATCTACTAAGGACTATAAAAGAAATAAAAATTGCACCCATGAACATAGATGAAAACTCCTAAATAAAATACTAGTGCCTGACCGGCATGGCTCAGTGGTTGAGTGTCGACATATGAACAGGGAGGTCACAGTTGATTCCTGGTCAGGACATATGCCCAGATTGCTTTGTGGGCTAGATCCCCAGTTGCATGCAGGAGGCAACTTATCAATGATTCTCTCTCATTATTGATGTTTCTGTCTCTCTCTCCCTCTCCCTTCCTCTCTGAAATCAAGCAAGCAAGCAATTAAATTAAGCAATACCAGCAAAACAAACCCAGCAATCTATACTAATTAAAAGGCAATATGTAAATTGGTCAGGATGCCCTCACAGTAACAACTGAACAGCAGGCTTCATGGGGCAACAAGGCCAACAAGGGGTTAGTGAAGGACCATCAAATGATTGAACAGCAGGCTGTATGGGGCCACCAGCTCAGCAGGGGGGCAGTTAGAGGTGATCCTGCTGGCAGAGAGGGGCAGTGAAGAGCAACCAGGTGGGCGAGGGGAAGGGGGGGCAAATTGGGGATGACCAGACTGGCAGGGGGAGTAGTTAGGGGCAATCAGGCCGGCAGGCCGGTGAGCAGTTAGGAACCAGTGGTCCTGGATTGTGAGAGTGATGTCTGACTGCCAGGGATCGGGCCTAAACTGGCAGTCAGACATCCCCTTAGGGGGCCCAGATTGGAGAGGGTGCAGACTAGGCTGAGCGCCCCCTCCCCATGCACGAATTTCGTGCACTGGGCCTCTGGTTGGTAATAAAAAAGTTAATAGGTACATATTTATTTTAAGAATCCAAGATTGGTTTAACATTTTAAAAATCACTTCATATACTTCATCGCATTAACAGATTTAAAAGAAAAATAATCTGGTTATTTTAGTAATTCAGAAAAGTCATTTGATATAATTCAACATTCATTCATGATTTTTTTTTAATTAGCAAATTATGAGTAAAAGAAATCTCTCAGTTTGTTAAAGGGAGAGAGAAATGAGAAAGAGAAAAAATAAACCCACCTTACATCCAACATCATACTCAATGGTGAAACACTGAAAGCATTTTCTTTAAGATCATGAACCGGATATGGTCTCTTTATCATTCCTCTATATATATGACAGTTCCAATATATTTCTTTGATAAAGAAGAACAAAAGTATCCAAACTAGAAAGGAAGAAAAAGCATGCCATTATCATACAGATAGAAATAAAAAATGTATATGCAAATTACTAGAACTAATAAAAGAGTCTTAAGAGTGATTGCTGAATACATAATTAAGCTATAGGATTCATTTGCAGTTCTAAACACCAGCAATAAAATTTGGGGATTTAAGTTTTAAAATATAATAAAGTCAAAATTTATAATTAAAATTTTGCATCAAATATTTTCTCTTTTGATGCCAAATAAAGTACCCAAGACTATAAACTGAACAAAAAATGTACAAGGCCTTTGTAGAGAAAATTAAGAATATCAAATAAATGGAGTGTTACATGGGTAGCAAAACATAATAAGAAATCTGTATCAGTTTCCTTCAATTGATCAAATCCACAGTAGAATTCTTTTTGTGGAACCTACAGGCTGATTCTAAAATACATGTGAAAGTACAAAACACAAAGAAATCTCAAAAGAAGAACAAATAGTGGTGTGTCTTTAAAGATATCAAAAATCATTTTAAAGCTTTCTGTACTAAGATAATAAAGTAGTGATATGAGGATAAACAAAATGACCAATGGAAAGAACAGAGAGCCTAGAAATAGACCCACACATATATGAGCAAGAGTTATGACCAACTCGGCATTGCAAATCAATGAGAAAAGAATGGACTCTTCAATAATTGCTGCTGGAACACTTGGCATACTTATGGGAGCAGGGGATGAAACTGAATCCTTACCTTACACCATACACTGAAATCAGTCCTAGGTAAAGACATAGGGTTTCAGTAGACAAAAGAAAGTAATTTTTATGACTTTAGGATAAGAAAAGGACTTCTTAAATAAGACATAAAAGAACTTACCATAAAGGAAAAGACAGGTAAATTTACTTACCTTAAAATAAGAACTTTTCATCAGTGTACATCAGGAAGAGAGTAAACAAGCAAGCCATGAACTAGGAAAAGTCATTTGCTACCCATAGTCAGTTTAACAAAGAACTCCTAAAAACCAAGAAGTAAAAGACAAACTAATTCAATTATCAAAAGATTTAAAGCAAGCCCTTCACAGCAGAGGAATTCAAATGACTAAAAAACATGTCAAGACATCCAACCTTCCCCTAGCCAGTTTAGCTCAGTGGATAGACCATTGTCCTGCAGACTGAAGGGCCCTGGGTTCAATTCTGGTCAAGGGCATGCCCGGGTTGTGGGCTCAATCCCCAATAGGGGGCATGCAGAAGACAGCCAATCAATGATTCTCATCATTGATGTTTCTTTCTCTCTCTCTCCCTCTCCCTTCCTCTCTGAAATCAATAAATATATATATACATATACATATACATATACATATACATATATATATTATATATAATATATTATATATTATATATATTATATATTATATATTATATATATTATATATTATATATATATATATTTTTTTTTAAAGACATCCAACCACATTGGTATTCAGAAAACGCAAATTAAAGCTGATTCCTGACCTTATAGAAAACACATACACTGTTGGGAGTATAAATTGGTAGAACTTTGAAAATAATGTTGCAACATATAGAATAGTTGACAAGGCACATTCTTTCTGAAGCAGACATCCCATTCGAGGTGCCTATTCTCAGAAGCTGCACCACAGAAGACAGACAAAATGCTCATGGCAGCACTCTTTGTAACAGCAAAATCTGGAAACAGCCAGAAAGTCGATCTGCTGCAGAATGCATAAATAAACGGGGGTGGGGAGATATCCATATGGCAGAAAATAAATGAATTACAACTGCATGCAGTGATGCAGCTGTATCTCGGGAACAAAATGCTGAATACTACAAGCAAGTCACAGCAGAATACAAGGTCCGGTTTTTACAAAGTTCAAAAATGCAAAAAGCAGACAATTCTTATCATTAGAAACCTATTCATCTGGGTGAACTACCTCTGAGGAGAGAGGTGAGGGGGGAAGATGAGAAGAGTGGCACACAAAAGATTTCAAAAATAGTGGTTACGTTGTTGTTGTTAAACTGGGTGGTAGGTGATGGGGAGGGAGAGAGGAGGCGATGGTAGTTTACTGAAGAAAATTCTGCAAGCAAATCCTCATTGAAAGGAGGGAAGAAGGGCCACTGCGTGTACTGTGATATGGACCTAAAAATTGGGAGAGTGCCCTAGCCAGTTTGGCTCAGTAAATAGAGCATCGGCCTGTGGCCTGAGGGATCATGGGTTCGATTCCAGCCAAGGGCACATACCCGGGTTGTGGGCTCGACTCCTAGTAAGGATCGTGCAGGATGCAGCCGATCAATGATTCTCTCTCATCATTGATGTTTCTATCTTTCTCTCCCTCTTCCTTCCTCTCTGAAATCAATAAAGAAATATATAACCCAAACTGGTTTGGCTCAGTGGATAGAGCATCGCCCTGCAGACTGAAGGGTCCCAGGTTCGATTCCAGTCAGGGGCATGTACCTTGGTTGTGGGCACATCCCCAGTAGGGGGTGTGCAGGAGGCAGCTGATCGATGTTTCTCTCTCATCGATGTTTCTGACTCTCCATCCCTCTCCTTTCCTCTCTGTAAAAAATCAATAAAATATATATTTTTTAAAGAAATATATTAAAAATTTTTGGGAGAGACACAAAGGGAATAAGAGAGTCAGGAGCATCTGGGACAATGGAAAGTGTGGAAGGCAAGTTTGCAAGGGAGTGAGAGACAGAAAGGTCTAGGTTAATTACCCATCAGCGTCTTTATCAACTCAATCCTTCATGATCCCGCCAGAGATATTGCACCCATTTTACAGATGAGGCAACTAATATCTCAGGCTACTTTAGTGACTCCTCTTCCAATTCTCAAATGCCCCAAGGCTAAGCGATCGCTCAGATCTGTGCTCACTTCCGGGCCACTTCAGCTCTGAGTGTCCTTCCCATCAACAGCTCCAACCAGGCCTCTCCGAACACAGCCGTCTGGAAACCCCAGCAGCCTGTTCAACCTCCACGCCGGGCTGTCTAAGGGGCATCTGAAAACTAACGTGAGTGAGTGAGAACCCTTGATTTTTCTCGAGATAAGGGAAGGCGTCTCTGAGTTTTCCCATCTTAGCAAAGGCAGCATCCGTTCCCCTGGGTCTCAGGTCAGAATGTGTGGGCCATCCTGGGCTTCTCTTCCTTTATGCTCCACATTTCATCTAGGGGCAAATTCTGTGAGCTCTTTCTCCAGATAAACCTTGAATCCAGCCACTTGTCGCCCTTCACCACATCCTCCCTACGCGAAGGCCCCATGGCCTCTTACCTGGACATCGGCACACAACAATCCTTTCTGCATTTACCTTTTACCCCTTGTCCACCCAGCAACTGGAATGATCCCCCTAGTACAGTGGTCGGCAAACTCATTCGTCAACAGAGCCGAATATCAACAGGACAACGATTGAAATTTCTTTGGAGAGCCAAATTTTTTAAACTTAAACTTCTTCTAACGCCACTTCTTCAAAATAGACTCGCCCAGGCCGTGGTATTTTGTGAAAGAGCCACACTCAAGGGGCCAAAGAGCCGCATGTGGCTCGCGAGCCACAGTTTGCTGACCACGGTCCCTATTGCTATCATCTTCCATGAGCGGGGTCCATTTTTCACAGCTGAGGAGTCAGCACTAACCCTGGTGTCAACTAGACTCCCCAGTTCACACTAATGCCACTGCGTTTCCCGTGGTGTCCTCCACTCGAATGCCATCCCAGGCACCTCATTGTGCAGAGCTGTCATGTCACCTTGGCCTCTGCCACTCAGCTTCGCAGCCGCTCCTCGTTTTGACGACCTTGACGGTGTGCGGGAGGACCCGCTGGGCTCCTCCGAGAGGACGGGGAGGGGAGGACACTGCGTACGCCGCTCCACCTTTGAGTTCTGAGCACACATGGTTAAAAATGAGGCGATCTGTGCCTGCCTCGGCAGCACAGAGACTGAAACGGGAACCGCACCGCGGAGACAGCCCGGCCCCTGTGAAAGGACGACACGCATGTCTGTGAAGCGGCCCACGTTTTTGGTGTTTAATGGGATAAAGTTCCAGTTTTACAAGATGAAAATGTTCCAGAGATTGATTGCACAACAATGCAAATACCTTAACTAAATGCTTAATTGAAATGCTCAGATGGCAAACCTAATGTTGTGTGTTTTTTTTTTAAATTTAAATTCTTTGTTGTTGAAAGTATTACATGTCTCCTTTTTCCCCCATTAACCTCTCCCCTCCCACTCCCACCCTACTATTTTTTTTTTACCACAATAAAAAAGTGTTGTGAAGCAAAAGCAACAAAATGTTAATATCTGTTCAGAGATGGGTACCCAGATTACCTGAATAATTATGTTCTGTTAATTTTCTGCATATTTGGAAAAATAACATCTTAGACAAAGGCTTTTGCATGTGCAAAGGCCCTGGGGCAGGGTAGGGCATAGCCAGTGTGGGCTGGAGAGCAGGAAGGGAAGGACAAGGTGGCACAGGATGAGAGAACTAGGTGGGGTCCTGATCCTGGGACCACAGCAGACAACACCCTTCCCACACATTCCAGAGGCTTCCGCCCTGCCAGCCTTCGAGCCATTCCTTCCTCGGCGCTACCAGGGCACCTGGGTTGGCCTCCCCAGCCACCAGTGCCAGCCCCCGCCCGGGCCCGGCTTCATCCCCAACATGACAAGCTCATTGTTCCCTTCTCCCGACGGCGGCTCCTCCCAGGAGCCAGTTCTGAGCCCGCAGGTTTCTGTGGGCAGGTGTCCCAGGGCAGGGCTCACAAAGACGCCACTGTCTGAGCACTGTCCTGGCCCCGCCGACAGCCTCCGCATCAAAGAGGAGAGATCAAAGCTCCCCGCAGCCGCCCACAGCACAGCGCCCGGCCCGGTCTCGTGGCACCGTTCTCCCTCCCAGGTGAGGAGGGAGGTGGAGGCGGGACATGGGCAGCAGCTGGATGGCCACCCGGAGAAGCGCCCAGCCAGCCACGGGGCAGCCGCATCGCCCGTGGGCACAGCACACCACCAGGGAGGCAGGGGCGGTATTCCTATGCTTGCCATGGGCAAGGGAAAGGACTCACAGCACGCCGAGGTCACACAGCTGGCCGAGGTCACACAGCTGGCCGAGGTCACACAGCTGGCCGAGGTCACACAGCATGCCGAGGTCACACAGCTGGCTGAGGTCACACAGCTGGCAGAGGTCACACAGCTGACTGAGGTCACACAGCACGCCGAGGTCACACAGCTGACTGGGGTCACACAGCTGGCTGAGGTCACACAACTGGCTGAGGTCACACAGCATGTCGAGGTCACACAGCTGACTGAGGTCACACAACATGCCGAGGTCACACAGCTGACTGGGGTCACACAGCTGGCTGAGGTCACACAGCTGACTGGGGTCACACAGCTGGCCGAGGTCACACAGCTGGCCGAGGTCACACAGCTGGCTGAGGTCACACTGCATGTCGAGGTCACACAGCTGACTGAGGTCACACAGCATGTCGAGGTCACACAGCTGACTGAAGTCACACAGCTGGCCGAGGTCACACAGCTGGCCAAGGTCACACAGCTGACTGAGGTCACACAGCATGTTGAGGTCACACAGCTGGCCGAGGTCACACAGCTGGCCAAGGTCACACAGCTGGCCCAGACCCTTGAACTCCCTGGCCAGGGCCCCTCCCAGAAGCACAAGGGGCAGTCGGACTAATGCAGACACCGGGGCCACCCTCCCAAATACACCCATTTAGTACCTCGGGTCTTTGGGCAGATGATGGCCTCCTGACCTTGACCTCCCAAAGGTGCCAAGTGCAATGATAATAGGCATGTTCAACAGACGGTATCTCTTCTTACGCCAACACCCTAGAAACAACCCACCTTAGAAGTGGGCTGAGGGCAGCTGAGGGGCAGAGCGCCCCCTGGGCTGGCCCAGGGTGGGGAGCTGCCTTGGGCCTCCAAGAGAACCCCCTGGGATAAACCTCCAGCCCAGCCCCAGGCCCACCAGTTTTCTGTGATTAAATGCAGTCAGAGCTCGGCCGCCGTGGCTCAGTGGTTGAGTGTTTACCCCTGAATCAGGAGGTCACGGTTCGATTCCTGGTTCATAAGTCAATGCTTAAAATACCCTTCACCCCGTTTCCCTATCGCCATCATCTTCCATGAGTGGGGTCCCTTTGTCACAGCGGAGGAGTCAGCACCACACCCTGGTATTAACTGGACTCCACAGTTCACTCCAACGTCACTACTTTTACTAAAATTCATCGAGATGTGAGCATGTCACCGTGTGTCTGTTTATACCTCAACCCAGGTGCCCTGGTAGCGCCTGAGGGAGGAATGGCTCGCAGGCTGGCAGGGCGGAAGCCTCTGGAATGTGTGGGAAGGGTGTTGTCTGCTGTGGTCCTACAATCACCCAATTCTCTCACCCACTGAGCCATGCGGGTGGCTTCCAATGATCTTTAGAGAGAGTGGAAGAGAAGGGGGGGGGCGGGGGAATGAGAGAGATACACAGACTAGCTGCCTTCTAGGACAACTGGAACGCTGGGAATGTTTTATGTGTCCATCTGAGTAGGCGTTACATGGGCATACATGCAAAAATTCATCGAGATGTGTGCGTGTGGCCGTGTGTATGCTTATATCTCGATTTTTTAAAAATAAAATCACCGAAAGGAAAAGAGGAAATGGGGCATCCACCACATGGACCTGTCTGATCAGGAGGCGGTTTTCCCAAAGGCTCCAGCAGCTTTCCCCAATGTCTGCTGGGCCAGAGTGGGTCACATGCACACCCTAGTACCCATCACCAGCCAAGGAGGTTGGAAGTGCCATGACTGGTCCCTGGAGCTGGGCACCCCGTTGCTGTACAAAACTAGGGTTCAGTGACAAGATAAGATGGGTGAGACAGCCCCAGGAAGTGAGAGCCCATCTAGGCAGGGAGCATGACAGTGAAACTCACCATTGCTCCCAGGGCACGCCCACATGCACGTGCTGGGCTAAGCACTTGTGGGGGCTCTCCTGCTTCTTCAAGATGGTGGCAGGTGAAGAAGGATGCACAAGAAATGATGAGGGGGAAAGGTCTAGGAATGGTTGCCAGAAACCAGTGTACCCCGGGTTAAAAGATAAATAGCTATATGGTTAGATGGATGGATGATTGATGGGTGGCTAGATGGTTGGATGGTTGCACGGTAGATACATAAGTGGATGGATGGATGAATGGGTGATGGACGGATGCGTGGATGAATTTATCCTAAGGAACGAGCTCACACAAATTGTGGGGTGAGCACGTCCCGAATCAATAGGGCAGCAGCGGGCATCTCCCGGCAGCCTGGGAACTGCCACCGTCCTGGGGCAGCATGTCTTCTCGTCTGGCTGTTAAGGCTTTCAATTGATTGGGTGAGGCCGACCCACATTATCGGGGGCCATCTCCTTCCCTTAAAGGCAACTGACTGACCACATCTGTTAACCACATCGGCAAAACCCCTCCACGGCACACCGAAATGAGCGTGTGATTAAATAACTGGGTTCTATGGCCGAGCCGAGCCGACACCTCACACTGACCATCAACCTCAGCCGTGCCCCCCTGCGCCCTCTCCCCTTTCCCCGCCCCGGCCCGCCCCACCCCCCAGCCTTGTCTGAGCTCAGGTGGCTTCAGGATTGACCCACACACAGTGCCATTTCCATGGCCAGGCTCTCCAGGGGCCGCACCCAGCAGGGTTCATTGGGGTGGGGGTGGAACGGAGCCAGAAAGATCCTTCTAGGGCAGTGGTCGGCAAACTCACTCGTCCACAGAGCCAAATATCAACAGCACAACGACTGACATTTCTTTGGAGAGCCACATTTTTTAAAACTTAAACTTCTTCTAACGCCCCTTCTTCAAAATAGGCTCGCCCAGGCCGTGGTGTTTTGTGGAAGAGCCACACTCAAGGAGCCAAAGAGCCGCATGTGGCTCGCGAGCCGCAGTTTGCCGACCACATGTCTATTGGAACCTGGACGAAGAGACCCAGACATGGCCAAATCAGCCACAAAAAAAACCTGAACGAGAAGAGAAAAGCCCTGGCTCCCCAGGCCAGCGGCCCTCGCTCGCTCTGGGCTCTAGGCGTTTTCTGCTCCACGGGTTCCTCGGTATTCGCTGTCTCTCATAAACATACTTCTGTGATATGTACTGTAAATCTGCTTCATTTGGAATTCACAGTTAATGACCTGTTCCCTCGGATTCAGGAAACAGCGTGAGGTTCCGGCTTTTAGAGGCCCGGAGTTTACCAGCCGGAATATGACAAGTATTACGAAGTATAGGCCTGCTCTAAAAGCACTTAAGAAACGGTCTGTCAGAAATCTCAAGAATACCTTCAAATAACATCATTTATCTGCCAAGAGGCCGAGGGGGGGGAGTGCGGGGGCGGAGGGAGGGTAAATGAGTGTTTGATCAAATCCATACTTTCCGCTCGCCCAGCCGGGGATATTTGCTCAACCTTTTCACTCTGGAAAGTTCGTGTGCACCCTTGTGTGAGCAAGGGGGGAGAAGGGGGGGGGTGTGCATGGGTGCCAGGGCCTGCAAGCACATGTGTGCACCAGGACCCTGTCCCCTTGTCCACCGGCCCCCGTGGCCGACACAACACCAGTCCGCCATCATCTGAACTTCGGAGTCAGAGGGTAATCGAATAAGACGCGTACCCCTGGTTTCGGGTCGGCCCACTTAGCTGAAACCCAAAGCCCTCTCTGGGGTAGATCGGGCCGCGGGCCCATCGATCAGGCCCATCCACACTTTCTCATTTTCAATAGAGTCAGGGCCTAACCAGGTTAGTCTCTGTTAAACACATTACCCAGGTGCTCTCCTCTTACCAGCCCAATGATTTTGTGTCGGGGCTGAAGGATTGTAATTGCAATCCAGCGAGACGCCGAGCGAGCGGGGTGATGGACCGAGGCCCGGGAGCCGGCCGCCGCCTACCTGCCGGCCGCCCAGCGGGAACTGTCCCGCTCCAATCCTGTCACGATGGACAGCCCAGGGTCCAGCACAGAACGCCCAGCGCGAGGCCTCGGCTGGCCCTGGGAGAACAGGATGCTCTGCCTTAGGACACGGACGCTGGGATCCTCCACAAACCAGAGGGTCGGGGAGTGAGGGCCTCTTTGTTCCCCAGAAGAGACTCCGAGGGCGGGGTTTCCAGGAACCAGCTCCGAGTCCCGCCCGTTCCCTCCTCACTGCTGTGCAGGGAACATTCTGGCCTGGCTTTCCAGGGTCCTCAGGCCTCACGGAGACAGGCCCTCCCCTCAGGCCCATCCTCTTCTCTGGGCCAGCTCTCCCCTCTCTTCTCGTTGGGCCGGACTCTGACTCCCCCACACCAGGGGTAGCCTCATCTGTGGCCTGAGCTGCTCGCCTGGCCTCTCCACACCCCAGTCTCCTCGTTTGCTGGCTGAGTGGGACGGGACTCCCGCTCACAGGGCTGTGACGACAAAGCCCGGGAGCAGCCGGCCCAGGGCCTGGCACGTGGTGAGCCTTCTGGGGTGTCCACCGTAGCCAATCTTCTTAAGAGAAGCTGGACAGGACAGAGCACGGTGAGTGCTGGCGAGGATGGGGAGGCACCGGGACCCTCACCCATTGCTGCTGGTAACGTGAAATGGCACAGCCACCTTGGAAACCAATTTCGTAAAGAGTTAAACATGAGCCGAAACTGGTTTGGCTCAGTGGTAGAGCGTCGGTCTGCGGACTGAAAGGTCCCAGGTTTGATTCCGGTCAGGGACATGTACCTTGGTTGCGGTCACGTCCCCGGTAGGGCGTGTGCAGGAGGCAGTGGTCGATGTTTCTCTCTCATCGACGTTTCTAGCTCTCTATTCCGCTCCCTTCCTCTCTGTGGAAAATCAATAAAATATATTTTTAAAAAAGACTTAAACATGGATGTATCATACTAGAGGCCCAGTGCACAAAATTCATGCCTCAATAAAGTTGTTTAAAGAGAGAATAAGAGAGATGCTGAAACCTGCAGCCTGGGCGGGATTTGGGTTTGTTCACTTCTTTTGCCAACGAAGGGGAACAAGCTTTGGTTGGGACTGAAGCACGTGTCAACATGGGATAGTGGTATGAATTCACCTCGTGGGGGGCCGGCACAACGTTGGGGATGGCAGCAGGCATCGTGGATGATGTGGTAGCTCTCTGTCATTTCCACGGTCTCCTGGAAGAGGAAAGACCTCCTAAGCTGACCTCGGACTGTTATTGACTGCCCTCTGGATGCTCCCCATGAAGATCCATTGTCGGTGGGGACCGATTAGAAACCCAGCTATGTGTGCCCTGCTTATTGAGCATCTACCATGTGCCCAAGTTTCTGAATCTGGGCCTCGGTTTCTTCGCCTGTAAAATGGGATGATAGTATCAGCAACCTGACAGGCATAAGGTAAGGATTACTTGAGTTAATGTATGGAAAGTGCTTCGAACAGGAGTGGGCACATAGCATTGTCAGCTGTAATCATTACTTTGTAAACCAGGACCTTCTTCCCGGCTTAACTTCAAGAGTGGCCTAGTGTAAAAAATAAATAAAATATAAAATAAAAATAAATAAAAAATTAAAAAAGAGTGGCCTAGTGAACCGGTGGCTGCCGACCTGGCTGTCGCTGCTGACTTCCGGGCTGTGCACCAGCCCCTCCGGTAAGCAGAGAAGAAGGTGGGGGTCTCGCTCTCACGCCCCCGACCTGTCCTTTGCAGCAGCCCTTGCTGAGCCCCGGGATGTCATTGCCCGCGTGTGATTATTGAAGCCAGGGCTCTCTCTTCCACGGGAATGCAAGCTTCACCGGGGCAGGGACCAGGCCGGTTTCTGCTGACCACAGTGTGACACCGGGCCTAACAAGCTCCCAGTAAATAGTTATGGGAGAGCCGAAACTGGTTTGGCTCAGTGGATAGAGAGTCAGCCTGCGGACTCAAGGGTCCCAGGTTCGATTCCGGTCAAGGGCATGTATTGGGTCGGCAACTAAGTAATTGCGGATTTCACACATATATGGCTTCAGTTGAATTTTTAGGTTTGCAGACGTAGTACAAATGTAAAACACATTTTGTTATTTGATAGTTGGCTATTCAGCTGTTAATCAGTAAAAAAAGTTTTTTGATCTGTTTTGTAGTTTTCATTTGGCGTTCGTTGAAAAATGGAAAATCAAAAGGAACATTTTCGTCATATTTTGCTTTTTTATTTCCGCAAAGGGAAAAACGCATCGCAAGCTCATAAAAAGTTATGTGCTGTTTATGGTGACGAAGCCTTAAAAGAACGGCAGTGTCAAAATTGGTTTGCCAAATTTCGTTCTGGTGATTTTTCACTCAAAGATGAAAAACGCTCTGGTCGTCCAGTTGAAGTTGATGACGCCCTAATCAAAGCAATAATCAATTCGGACTGTCACAGTACAACACGTGAGATTGCAGAGAAGCTTCATGTATCACATACATGCATTGAAAATCACTTAAAACAACTTGGCTATGTTCAAAAACTCGATACATGGGTTCCTCACGAACTGAAAGAATCACAGTTAACGCAACGCATTAGCAGCTGCGATTTGCTAAAGAAACGTAATGAAAATGATCCATTTTTAAAATGACTGATAACTGGCGATGAAAAATGGGTTGTTTACAACAATATCAAGCGGAAAAGATCATGGAGCAGGCCAGGTGAACCAACTCAAACAACATCAAAAGCTGATATTCATCAAAAGAAGGTTTTGTTATCAGTTTGGTGGGATTACAAAGGAATTGTCTACTTTGAACTCTTACCACCCAACCGAATGATCAATTCTGATGTCTACATTGAACAACTAACGAAATTAAACAATGCAGTTGAAGAAAAGCGGCCCGAATTGACAAATCGAAAAGGTGTTGTATTCCATCATGACAATGCAAGGCCACACACATCTTTGGTCACTTGGCAAAAATTAATGGAGCTTGGTTGGGATGTTTTGCCACATCCACCATATAGTCCTGACCTTGCACCATCTGATTACTTTTTGTTTCGATCTTTACAAAACTCCTTGAATGGTAAAAATTTCAATAATGATGATGATGTCAAATCGTACCTGATTCAGTTTTTTGCTAATAAAAACCAGAAGTTTTTTGAACGTGGGATTATGATGCTGCCTAAAAGATGGCAAAAGGTCATTGATCAAAATGGGCAATACATTACAGAATAAAGTTATTTAGTTCCATGAAAAAATTGTCTGATTTTTTAAAAAATCCGCAATTACTTAGTTGCCGACCCAATATATTGGTTGTGGGCACATCCCCAGTAGGGGGTGTGCAAGAGGCAGCTGGTCGATGTTTCTCTCTCATCGATGTTTCTAGCTCTCTATCCCTCTCACTTCCTCTCTGTAAAAAAAAAAAATCAATAAAATACATTTTTTTTTAAAGTTATAGTAGGGAAAAGATGAACAAGATGAAGAGAGGCAGGGAGGGCGGGAGGAAGGGACCACTAGCATTGGCGGGAACAGCCCTCCCAACATAAGAGTTACTATTGCCAAAGAAACCTCCAGCCCTAAGCCCAGAGGCTTCCAGTCCAGTGCCAGGAAGCACTGGGGGAAACAGGAATTTTAATGATGATGGGGGGAATGACCCACAGATCGGTACCATGTTCCTCTATGTCAGCTTTCTGGAGACCAGCAGCAAGCATTGATGGTGCTAAGAGCACAGGCGCTGGAATAGCTGACATCTATTGCTCTGAATACGGCCAGGCCTTCCACATACTATCCAATCCCAATCGCTTTACACATGCTGCTCCATCCGCACAGCCCGCTGAGGCAGGTGCTGTCACTGTTCCTGTTTCACAAATGAGAGGCCTGAGGCCCGAGGCTCTGCGGCAGACCCACACAGTTTCACTCTGGAACCTGCACCCTGAACGCAGACACGACGCTCGTAGCAAATGGGGAAGTGTTTAAGGAATTAATGAATGGGGGTTATAGCAACATCACCAATATCCATCAAGGCCAGGAACTCCCAAAAGCATGACACAAGCTTGGTACAGGGAGGGAGCCTGGTTCCCGGGAGCCCAGTTATGGGCAGAGACATGAACTCTCCATGGTTTGGATCCCAGCCCCCCAGCATTTCAGCGGGGCAGCTTCCTTACTAACTCTAGGGAAGGTCCCCCCACCCCCAGTCTGTGGCCCGAAAGTGGCTGAAGGATGAGTCACTTGTATGGACCACGGTGGACTGCCTCCTGAAGGACTGTGCCATGCATGGAGAACACGCCATCTAATGAGACCACGGCAGGAGGAAGATGTATGAACACGTGCTGAGCCCAGGAGCCAGGTCCCGCTGATCCCCGTCTCTCGCCTCCTGAAAACAACAGTAACTGCCATCATCCCCCTCCCCGCCCCCCACACTCCCCACACCCCTGCCCCTGACCAGGCAGGCCGAGTCACGATGGCAGAGCACAGCGGTCAGGAGCGCATGCCCTGGCCCCAGACGACCCTGAACAAGTCACCTGTGCCTCAGTTTCCTCATGTGTAAAGCATTGAAGATGATAATTATACCATACGCCCTTGGCCCGTGGTCGGCAAACTGCAGCTCGCGAGCCACATACGGCTCTTCGGCCCCTTGAGTGTGGCTCTTCCACAAAATACCACGTGTGGGCGCGCACGTACAGGGCGATTGAAACTTCGTGGCCCGTGCTCAGAAGTCGGTTTTCGGCCTGGGCGAGTCTATTTTGAAGAAGTGGCGTTAGAACACTCAGGGGCCAAAGAGCCGCATGTGGTTCAAGAGCCACAGTTTGCCGACCACGGCCCTAGGCTGTTGTGAGGATTGAATGCAATTACCCCGGCTTGGGGTTCTTAGCAGGTGTGCTTGGCGCAGGGGACAGAGTCCACACAGCATGAACTTGTAGCATGTGCATCGTCCCAGGCTTGCCTTCACTGTTTCATTAAACCCTCACAACACAGCATGTGCAGTCCCCCACACCCACCCATTTTACAGAGGAGGAAACTGAGGCCCAGTGCGGTGAAGTGGCTTTGGCACGGTTACGCGGCTCAGAGCCTGGCAGGCCCCTAAGCGTCACCCACGTGCACGCACAGTGCATTGCCACTATTCCCCTCTCCTCACCCACAGCCTTCCCGGAGCTCTGTCCCATCCCTCCTCCCCCTCCTGTCACAGAGGGGGGTCCCATCCCTCCTCCCCCTCCTGTCACAGAGGGGGGTCCCATCCCTCCTCCCCCTCCTGTCACAGAGGGGGGTCCCATCCCTCCTCCCCCTCCTGTCACAGAGGGGGGGTCCCCATCCCTCCTCCCCCTCCTGTCACAGAGGGGGGGTCCCATCCCTCCTCCCCCTCCTGTCACAGAGGGGGGGTCCCATCCCTCCTCCCCCTCCTGTCACAGAGGGGGGTCCCATCCCTCCTCCCCCTCCTGTCACAGAGGGGGTCCCATCCCTCCTCCCCCTCCTGTCACAGAGGGGGGGTCCCCATCCCTCCTCCCCCTCCTGTCACAGAGGGGGGTCCCATCCCTCCTCCCCCTCCTGTCACAGAGGGGCCTGTTCTCCGGCCCCACTGATCAGACCTCAAAAGCAGCTCTGTGGGCGGTGGCTTCCCGGCCAGAGCGCTCCTGGAGGGGTCTCCGTGTGGGCGGGCTCCCTGGCCTCCTGCTCCAGCCCAGGCCTCAATCCACGTCTCTGCCCTGCGATGAGGCTCTGCTTCTCTCCCACAACCCACCTGCCCCAGCAGACACGCTGCCAGCGTGTTCAGAACCAACCAGCAATAAAAAGCTCCCTCTCCATCAGCCTCTTCGGGCCGCTCAGCCGCGTGGAGGGCTGCGTCCCCCCACCTGTCAGCTTCCCTCACGCAGCAGGCCCCGGAGGGCAGCCCCTCACCACCCGACCGCCTGTCCAAGCTGATTCAGGGCGCCGGGAAGCGGGGCGGTGCAGGCAAGGGTGTGAGCACGTGTGTGAGTGGCCGAATGGCCGTGTGAGTGCACGTGAGTACATGTGTACGTGTGGGAGAGCACTGTGAGGCTCAGTGGGTATGTCTGAAGGTGCATGAGTGAGTGCGTGAGGGGACGTGTGCTGTGACTATGGGAGTGTCTGGGCATGTCTGGGAGCGAATGTGTGTGAAGGTGCAGGTGAGTGTGTGAGTACACGTGACTCTTTCCTTAAGGGAAGATCACGGATGTACAATTGCTGGGCCGAAGGGCAGACAAATGAAGGCTTGAACGCACCTCACCCTGGTCCTCCAGAAACCGGGGACCACTGCGTGCTCCTGCCGCTGACTCCCCGCGGCCTGAAAACCAGCCCCTCCTCCCCGAGGGCCTGAGCGGCCATCCTGCAGGCAGCTCCCCCCCCGTCCTGCCAGGCCTCACGGGGCTCAGGACATCCTGGTGATCCGCCGAGGTGGCCGAGGCCCCCTGCATGCACACACATGTGGAAGGTGCACCCAGCCTGCACACACAGGTACGTGTGTGATAAAATATCCCACTGCGTCTGTGGAACAGGCTCGGGGCTGGGAGGCTTCCCAGTGCACTTCCCACCCAGTTAAGAGCGCCGAAGTGAAACGCAGGTGAGGGGTGCTGACACAGACACCCAGCACCCGTGGGACGGTGGTGGCTGGCCGACGGGGCGGTCAGGGATTCCCCTGGGCAAGCAGAGGGTCTCCAGGTGGGAGGGGCAGCCAGTCCCACCTGCTTCCACTTTACAAAACAACTCATCACACTGGAAAACAAAGCAAGATGCTCCCCAGCTCGCACCTCGGCCCCTTCCCGGGGGCCTGTCGAGCTGGAGCAACTGCAAAGTATTTCCCAAACTCAGCTCCGCAAACGTCCGATTTCACTGATGTGATCCCCACCCCCCCGCCAACACTCCCAAACCGTTCCCCCTTTCATCCCACCCATCCCCTAGCATCTCCCCCACCTCTTCCCACACCACCTGGCAAAGAGAAGGCTCCAACATTGCCCTGGCTGGTTTGGCTCAGTGGATAGAGCGCCGGCCTGCAGACTGAAGGGTTCCGGGTTTGATTCTGGTCAAGGGCATATGCCTGGGTTGTGGGCTCGATCCCCAGTAGGGGGTGTACAGGAGGCAGCCAATCAATAATTCTCTCTCCTCATTGATGTTTCTATCTCTCTCTCTTTCTCTCCGTTCCTCTCTGAACTCAATAAAAATATATTTTGGAGAAGAAGAAGAAGAAGAAGAAGAAGAAGAAGAAGAAGAAGAAGAAGAAGAAGAGGAAGAAGAAGAAGACTCCAACAATTGCCACCCACAGCAAGAACCTGAACTTGGGTTTGAACTTGGTATGAGAGAGAACAAACAGGGAGCCAGCGGGGGTAGCAGGGGCCTTGTCCCTCCCCCTCCACAGCCCTCAGCGTGGTTCCCGTTAGCCAGCTTCTGTTCTCCCTCAGACGCCATCGCTGGGACCCGTTTCATGTCTGCAGCCCAGCGCCAGGGTGTGCTCTGCCTGGCTCTGGACCCACCTCCATCCCAGGCTCCAGAGCAAACACAGCCAACGGCCACCCGAAGCAGCCGCCGTGATTTACAGTCAAGCGTGCACGCCGCAAATTCTATTTTATTTCCCCAGAAACACATGAAAAACTTGGCTCTTTCCTTTGCTGACACAAATCTTTTTCTCCCCTCTCTCCCCATCACTCCTCCCGCCTAGTGCCCTTCCTCACCGCCCACCTCGGCCCGTCACCAGGTCATAAATGAAAAGCTCGGGCGGCAGAGGCAGGGAGATTGGACAAACTGACTCATCTCGCAAATAGCTTTCCTTCGGGGTCTGCATCTCCGCGGAAGCACACATCTGTCATCACGCGTCCGGGCAGTAGGAGGCGTTCCCGGGCCCCTGGCTCGTGTCTGCTAAGCACCAAGGGGACCGCCCACTGTGAGGTTCCCAGACTGGAGAACCAGAGCCTCCACACACACACACACACACACACACACACACACACACACACATACACACATACATACACACATATATACACACGTGCACACATATGCACACACATACACATATACACATACACATACACACATACATATATGCACACACATCCACACATATATACACACATACATACATACACACATATATACACACGTGCACACATATGCACACACATACACATATACACATACACATACACACATACATACATGCACACACATTCTCACATATATACACACATACATACATACACACATATACACACACGTGCACACATATGCACACACATACACATATACACATACACATACACACATACATATATGCACACACATCCACACATATATACACACATACATACATACACACATATACACACACGTGCACACATATGCACACACATACACATATACACATACACATACACACATACATATATGCACACACATTCTCACATATATACACATACACACACACACACACACACACACACACACACACACACACGAGGGCTGGAGCACACACCGGGGTCTCCTGCAACCGGCCTGCACGGATTCCTCGCCATCTCCCCAAACCCCCCTGTGACCCAGTCAGACGCACTTGGCCACACGCAGCAGGAAAGCCCTCCTGACCCCCCTACGCGGACTCACCAAGGACAATGCCACGGTCATCCACAGGGCCTCAGAGAAAAGCTACAGGGCCAGCATCCTCCCAGCAAGAAAGTTCAGCTCTGGGCCGAAACCGGTGTGGCATCAGCCTGCGGACTGGAAGGTCCCGGGTTCGATTCCGGTCAAGGGCGTGTACCTTGGTTGCGGGCACATCCCCAGTAGGGGGTGTGCAGGAGGCAGCTGATTGATGTTTCTCTCTCATCGATGTTTCTAAACTCTCTATCCCTCTCCCTTCCTCTCTGTAAAATATCAATAAAAAATATATTTTTAAAAAATAAATAAATAAATAAAATATATTCAAAAAACAGAAAAAACTCCAGCTCTTGTCCCAAGCCCCTTGCCAAAGTGCTCACCAGCTAAGCCAGTTGTTTGGATTTGGAGTTCGGCGGGAAGGGCAGGGGGCGGGAGGGGGGGGGGCGCGTTTAGTAGGTAGTTTAATGTTGCCTTTGAGCCTGCCGACAGCGTCACCAACTGGCTTGGGGCATAGGAGCCTGACTAGGACATTTCTGAACACATGAGGCCGTAGGTCTCGTGACTTCTGTGGAGCCTCACGTGCACACCCTTTGTCGACCTAAAAGTCAGTGCGGGCAGCGGCAGCAGCGGGGTGCTGGTAAGTGCTGGACCACCGGCTCTCGGAGCGGGGCAGTGCTTGCTGATTCCCGCGGTGTAAATGCTCCCACCACAGCCAATGTCACACTCAGAACGTGAAGTCCCTGGGCACGGCCTTGGGGAGAGAGCTTGGTAGCTTCCACCACACGGACACCTCCAGCCCACAGACAATGGCAAACGGAGTAGGAACATACTTAGGAAGTGGTGAGTTATGAATTGCTTATTGTCCTTGTTTTTAACGTAACTTCATTGTTACATTTAATTCTGGAAGATGGTCAGCTCGTGAGGTTCCTGGAGACTTAACGAGTGCTTCTCAAGATCGGGACCAGCCTGCCCCAGCCCACCGCCGTGCAGAGACTCGAGGGTGTAACTACGGGACCGGGACACCCACGGACCTGTCCTTGGACGTGGGGACCAGAGCCAGGGGCAGGCGAGGGTCACTGACACACCTGCCAGGCACAGGTGGCCGTGCAGGGGGTGCTGTGAGGGGGTGGAAGTGCCCCTGGCTTTGTGCTCACAAAGGGCTAGGCCAGTGGTCGGCAAACTGCGGCTCCCAAGCCACATGCGGCTCTTTGGCCCCTTGAGTGTGGCTCCTCCACAAAATACCACGGCCTGGGCGAGTCTACTTTGAAGAAGTGGCGTTCGAAGAAGTTTAAGTTTAAAAAATGTGGCTCTCCAAAGAAATGTCCATCGTTGTGCTGTTGATATTGGGCTCTGTGGACTGATGAGTTTGCCGACCATTGGCGAGGCTGCTGCTGCCTGGAGGCCTCGGGGAGGAGCTGACAGCACCTGTGAGCATTGCGCCAGGGGCTCCTGGCGGTGCACACGTTTCAGAAATGTTCTCATTCCCCGTGTGGCCACCCACAGACGCTCAGAATCCTGGGCCAGAGGCCCCAGGGGCCCCTGATTGGATGCCTGTACGGACGGCATCTTTGATCGCTTTTTGGCTCGAAGACTTCCGCCAGCAGAGGACTCACGACCTCTCCTCATTCATTCACCAAAAGTTTCCTGAGGACCCTCCGTGCCGGGCACCGTGCTCCGTGCTGGCCATACAGCACTGAACAGTGACCCCGATATCTGCTTCAGCTGTTACAGAGTCCTCCCGGGAACCTGGAGTCAGACCCACCGGGCCTTTTCTCAGCTCTTCATCGCCCCAGCTCTGTGCTCCCCTCTGAGCCTCCGTGTCCGCGCCTGTGGGATGGGACCCCAGCCCCTCTGCCAGACGATGTCTGAACAGTGGTCACCCACCCGTGGTCCCCGAGGGCCGAAAGGCTGGCGACCGCTGGTCTAAAGTGTAATAATGGCCCTGACTGGTTTGGCTCAGAGCATCGGCCTGCAAACTCAAGGTTCGATTCCGGTCAAGGGCATTTGGTTGCGGGCACATCCCCAGTGGGGAGTGTGCAGGAGGCAGCTGATCGATGTTTCTCATCGATGTTTCTAACTCTCTATCCCTCTCCCTTCCTCTCTGTAAGAAATAAATAAAAATATACTTTTAAAAAATAAAATGTGATAATGTTCCCCTGAGGGGGTGGTCCTGAGAGCTTAGCATGAAAGCCTGAGCGCTTGCTCAATGCTCAGGGTAGGGGGCGGAGGAGGAGCACAGGGAGCAGAAGCCAGGCGGCCGGCCAGGCGAGGGTGCGTGAGGGCGCCTCTGGGCAACCGCGGGAATCACCGCGAAATCCAGAAGGGCCTTCACCTCCCTGATCAGGGCTCTGGCCCCGTTCCCCTCCTTCCCGCTCACCCTCACGCATGCACATCACACACCCTCATGCACACCCACACACAGCCACGCACGCCCACACACACTCTCACATCTCACACCCTCATGCACACCCACACACAGCTACGCACGCCCACACACACTCTCACATCACACACCCTCATGCACACCCACACACAGCTACGCACGCCCACACACACTCTCACATCACACACCCTCATGCACACCCACACACAGCTACGCACGCCCACACACACTCTCACATCTCACACCCTCATGCACACCCACACACAGCTACGCACGCCCACACACACTCTCACATCACACACCCTCATGCACACCCACACACAGCTACGCACGCCCACAACACACTCTCACATCTCACACCCTCACACAGCAGTCACTCGCCCCACTCCACAACCTCTCACCCACAGCATCCGCCGGAGCACAGCCCCGAGGGGACGGGCCCCACACACCCCGGCTGGCCTGGCCGAGCCCTGGTCCTTCCTGCCCGGTCTAATCTGCATGAGGGACCCGCCCGCCCGTCACTCAGACACAGGCCCTGCTTGGGAGACCAGGACGGAAGGATGTGGGAGAGTTGGAACCGCTCGCCGGGGTCCCATCTGGCAGGGAACAGAGGAAACGTGGCGGGGCCAGGGCTGGGCCCCCGCCAGGGCCTCCGCCGCCCACGTGTCCCTGGCCCGCGGAGGTCCTGAGCGGACGTGAGAAGGGCGGCTCCTTCTCACACATGGAAGATGCAGCGGCCACCGACGGGAGGTGCCAAAGCCGCCGTGTCTTTAGGCCTCGATGCAGCAGCAGCTCAAAACCAAGGCCGACAACACCGAGGGCGACCGCTCGTGACTCCGGAGGCTCTGGAACCACAGCTTCTCCGTGGCTTCGATTCCGGGGAAGGAGCAGCCTGTCTGCACCCAGAATGGCTCAGCCCCCTGGGCGGAGGAGAGAGGGGCACCTCCGTCTCCTCACCGCCGCACCCCAGCCGCCGCAGGGGAACTGAGTGAGGAGCGAAGTCACCAGAACTCAGCTCCATCGCCCCCTTCCATCCAGGCAGCCGCCCCCAGCGCACCCATTCTGCAGATGAGGAAACTGAGTCTCTGGGAGGTCAGGTGCCGTGTCCAGTGACCGGCTTCCGGGTGACAGAGCCCGGAGTGGAACCCCGGAGGGTCAGCCCCCAGGCCTGGGCGTCTCCCGTGGAAACGCCGGTGAAGAAAACAGGAGACACGCCGCATTGGTGGGAAGGGTTTTTGGGGGGTTTTTTTTTAGGTTCCCTGGATGATTCTGATGAACAGCTGGGTTTGGAACTGTCCCTCCTGAATGGCAAACGCTCTCACCCAAGCTCCCCGGGGACGATGAACGTGCCCAGGGAAGCTCTGCCCCTTCCTGATTTCCGGTCTCTGTGTACGGACAGCCTCTCTGGGCAGGCTCCATCCGGGCACTTCAATGGAGGGACTCCGGGTCCTCCCTTCCAGCCCTGAGGTGTGGAAATCGCTATTGTCCCCATTAGACAGACGGGGAGACCGAGGCACTGAGTGGCCAGGCAGCCCAGCCAGGAGGAGGCAGGCCTGGGCCTTAGAGCTCCCCCCTCCCCCTGGGCGATGCCCCCTGGCACACCTTCCCCGGGCTGGCAGCCCAGGGGGCAGAGGCTTGTCGAGCAGAGAGATCCTTATCTTGACAAGTGGCCCTTTCACAGCTGCTATTTCCCCTCCGCAGCCCAGAACGGAAGCGAGCGGGGGAGCAGAAGAAAGAGGGCGACGGCAGAGCCTGATGGATGTGCCAGGGTGATCACACCTCGAAACCAGAAATCCACTCTCCTTTGTCTGCGGGAACAATGTGTGCGAGAGGCCGGCAGGAAGCGGGGGCGGCCCACCCTGCCCAGCCGGAGCGCTTGGCACCCATCCGGGCCGTGGGCCCCCTCCTGCCAGGGAGGGCGCGGGGAGGGGCGGGGGGGGGGGGGGGCCAGGCACACACAGGGCCCAGACGGCGAAACCTCGAAGGTGGAGGCCACAGCAGGATAACCCTGGAGGGTGGGCACCGAGGAGGACCCAAGGGCCCCGGACAGGCTGGCACCCCCCCACACACACACACACCCGTAAAGAACCCTGAAAGAATGTTGGGGAGAGCATTTCCTGGGTGGCCTCATGTCCCCTGAGAAATCCAGATCCACACACCCTGACGGCAGCCTAAACTGCTCAGGACACACCTGGTGCGGGGGGCAGAGGGGAGAGGGGGCAGCAGGGATCACACCCTGACCTGCGATGAACCGTTGTCTGCGTTCCTCCTGCCTGTGACGCATGCCTAGGTCAGTGGTCGGCAAACTCATTCGTCCACAGAGCCAAGTATCAACAGCACAATGATGGACATTTCTTTGGAGAGCCAAATTTTTAAACTTAAACTTCTAACGCCACTTCTTCAGAACAGACTCGCCCAGGCTGTGGTATTTTGTGGAAGAGCCACACTCAAGGGGCCAAAGAGCCGCATGTGGCTCGGGAGCTGCAGTTTGCCGACCACAGGCCTAGGGGATACCGAGGGGAGCCAGTCCGAGGGGCTCCCAGGAGTGTCCGGCACACACTGGAAGTGTGACACGGGGAGGGGTGTCTCCCCCAGGGCCCGGCAGGGGAGGGGTCAACGAGTTAGGGTGATGCTAACAATACTATCTATAAGAGAAGCCCAACCAGTTTGGCTCAGTGTTTAGAGTGTCGGCCTGCAGACTAAAGGGTCCCGGGTTCGATTCCGGTCAAGGGCATGTACGTTGGTTGCAGGCACATCCCCAATGGGGGGTGTGCAAGAGGCAGCTGATGGATGTTTCTCTCTCATCGATGTTTCTAACTCTCTATCCCTCTCCCTTCCTCTCTGTAAAAAATCAATAAAATATATTTTTTTTAAATAATAACAATAATATCTATAGAAAGCTAACATTGCTCCGCCGTTTACTGTAGGCCAGGCACATACACAGATCATCATGTAACCTTCCCAACAGCCCTAGGACACAGACACACTGAAAAAAAAACCAAAACGGTTTTACAGATGAGCCGCTGAGGCCCAGAGAGGGGACATAATGAGTCCACGATCGCACAGCTGGGAAGGGACCGCGCGAGGACCTGGCCCAGCAGCCTGGCTCCAGGAGATGCACTCCAGCCAGGACGGGGCTGTGGTCTGAGTGGGGGGATCTGGGCGGAGGAGACGGCACATCCTGCCCCCTGCCCTCACGTCCCCATCTCCCTGTAGCCAGAGCCAGCCTGCGGTTGTTGGAAGTGGGCACGGCCAGCCATGGGTGTGGAGGCCGCCGGAGGTGAGGCAGGCCCGGGGAGAGGCTGGCACCGGATCCTGGCGGGCGCGGCCCCTGGACGGAAGCGCCCGGGGCAGGGAGAGAGACAGCCCAGCGCCTCGGGAAACATCGGCTGCCACGGGCTCGGTGCTGAACCACACATCCTGACGCAGGCCCACAGCGCATCCTCTCTCTGAGCCCCGCCGTGGGGCCCTGCTTGCTGGTTTGGGGGACCCCGTGTCCTCCCGGCCCCGCCAGGCACCTGTGGCTCCCGGGACGCGGTCGTAAATCCCGGCGGGCACCTCGGCGGTGTCAGCCGGCCCTGGGAAAGCTGCTGATTTACGAGCTCCAGCGGCCACATTCTCGGCTGCTGGCCGGCCAGGAGGAAAAGATCGTGTTGCCCATTGGGGACCCCGTGCTCCGAAGCCATAAACCACGCCGGTGACAGCGCCCGGCGGCCCAGGGCCCCGGCCGGTCGTTCGCGTGAGGACCCACCGGCCCCTCCCGGCAGGAGCGGCTCCATCCATCCTTGGGGGGAGGGGGAGCTCTGACCCAGCCGGTCTCTCTCCCTCCCCGTTCCTTCTTGTCTGAGGCTCCGAACACACACATCGAATTCTGACTCGGGGGCTCCGGGAGTGATGGCTTCTGTATTTCCCAATCTTCCTTATTGTCTCTGGAACAATAGCCCCTGCATTCCAACGGCTCTCAGAGGGGCCAGGCGCTGGGAAGGGGAGGGCTGGGGGCCATCCGAGGTGGCCGCCACCGAGAGCCAGCCGAGCCGATCTGGACACGGCCACCGGGGCCTCGGAGCCCGGCGCGTCCCCACGGGCACCGCCAGCCACAGGGAGGTCTGAGCTGCCACCCAGAGATTCCTCCCTCCCTGGACCCCAAGCTCACGCCCGCTCCATGGCCACGGGAAGGAGCCGGGCCTGGCCGGTGTGGCCCAGTGGGCTGGGTGTTGCTGGTCAGGGAAGCATCCAGGAGACAGCTGATGGATGATTCTGTCTCATAGCAATGTTTCTCTCTCTCTCTCTCTCTCTCTCTCTCTCTCTCTCTCTCTCTCTCTCTCTCAATCAATAAAATAAAAATAAAATAAAACAAGGAGCTGGGACCAGTTCTTCTGCTGATGCAAAAAAAAAAAAAAAAGTGTCAGGGTCTTAACCAGAGAGTAATTTCAAATTACCAAAAGCTGCCACTACTCTTGTTTGATCTAAAGCTCGTGTGTGTGTGTGTGTGTGTGTGAGAGAGAGAGAGAGAGAGAGAGAGAGAGAGAGAGAGAGACAGAGAGAGAGAGAGAGAGAGACAGAGAGACAGAGAGAGAGAGGGAGAGAGAGAGAGTATTAAGGGCTGAAGGGAGTAAGCTATGAATCATGCATTGGCACAAGGAAGGAAAGACCCAGCATCTCTTGGCAGGCTGTGAACACCCTTTAATTAAGTAATAAATTTGGAAGCGGCGAGATGAGCATCCGTAAAGAAACACTTGGTTTAATTACCCATTCATCGGCTTAGCTCTTCCAGGACCCTCTGTGCCGCCACTGCAGAGACACGCCAGGCTGGGACTGAGGACAGAGGCTGCCCAGGGGTGCCTTCCCGTGTGGCTCCAGCTCCTGCCGCGGCGGGAGGGGGTGAGAGATGGAGGGGAGAGAGGCGGAGACAGCAGCAGCACAGGGTAACCGCTGTAATTCCATCCCGGCCTCTGGTGACACTGTGAACCGCCAGACACGGCTGGGTGGTTTGTCACCAGGGCCCCAGCGGGATTCACTCAGAAGGCATTGTTTTGCAGATTTGCCCAAAACGAGGCCAAAATAAAGAGGCTGCGTGTGTTCGAAACGGCTTTTCGTCATGGAGCTCCAGGCTGCTGAGAAGGAGCAGGCCTGGCCGTATGGACCCCACGCTCTGCCCTGAGCCGCTGCGGGGAGCGGGGCGGCCCAGCCACGCACTGTCTGCTCTCCCCGCAGACGGCGCCCAGCAGAGGGCTCGGCGGGTCCCGGGGCAGAAACGGAGGACAGAGGCTTCGGGATTCTACGCCTGTGTCCTCGGCAGCCCTGGGTCCCTGGGCCTCACTGCGGAGCTGGGGGCTTTGGCACCAGCTCCAGGGAAGCCACACACAGGACCCTCCAGAGGCTACGGGGGTCAGAGGCGCTGGGGAGAGCCGGGAGGGAGGGAGACGCTGGCCCACGTGTCACCAAAGCCCGGGAAGCTGTGGGTCGGGTTCTAGAATCCGAGCGGAGAGCAAAGGGGAGCCCTGACCGGTCTTCCCTGTGGATGGAGCCTTGGTCCCAGGACTGAAGGGTCCCGGGCTTGTTTCCAGTCAAAGGAATGCACCTTGTTGCCAACTTGATCCCCGGGTGGGAGGCGTGCAAAAGGAAGCTGATCCATGTTTCTCTCTCATTGATGTTTCTGATTCTCTATACCTCTCCCTTCCTCTCTGTAAAATCAATAAATAAATAAATAAATAAATATATATATATATATATATATATATATATATATATATATATATATATACATATAAAGGAGCAAAGGGGGAGGCGTTGGGGCTCCAGTGAGGATCTTTCACGTCACTAAGGTGTCCCAGGAGAGACCAAGGGCTACCTCCCACCTCCATCAGGGATCCCAAACCTCAGTCACTGCTTCCAGAACGTTCTCCCTGCATGGAGGGACGTGTGCTTCTGGAGGACTCTGTACTGTGGAGGAATAGGCATTTCTCTCTGAGTAGGGGACATGCTTGTGGGATGGACAAAGTGTCTTGCTTTGGCCTCTGATTCCCAAATTCTACTCTGTAAGCCACACACTAGGCCGCCTCGGGGTGTGTCGAGAGTCCACGAACCTGAAACAGTGGAGGAGACTGCCTTTGACATACCCTCAACTTTAAAAATTAAGGCAAAGAGAGCATTTGACAAAGAACCATCAGGCTTGGCCAAACCCAGGGCTTGGGGAAAATGTCTTGAGATGCTTCACCAAATCCAGCCGGCGCTGGTCATTACGGGTCATCTGCAGCTCGTCTCTTTCCAAAGCAGTTGTCCTCCGAGCTCCTCCCGGCAGCCCGATGCCGATGCCGAATCCTCGCCCTCTCGCCCCCCCGGCAGGCGTTTGGAGACAGCTCTGGCAGGCGGCAGGGATGTGAGGGCCCGGCTTCAGTCCAGCCCCGAGCCCCTGGCGCTCGCTCTGCGTGGCCAGAAACATCCAGAACAGGGCCACAGGGATGTCAGGCACCAAGACGCAGCAAGTCCACCTTCTCCCAAGCAGGGCCACGCTGGGCTGGCAAAGTCCTGCCCAGTGGAAGGCCAGTGCCCTGTGGCACCCAAGCTCTGGCAGGCAGAAGTGGGCGATGATGGAGCAGGAAGGTGGAGCCTGGGCCTGGGGATGCAGGGGGGGGGGGACCTCGGTGCACAGGCAACACTGAGAAGGTATGAGGCGTGGGGGCTGAGCGCTTGGGCTTTCACAGCCAGCAAATCCAGGTGCAGGCCCAGCCCATGGCTCACAGTAGAGACGTGTGTGTGTGTGTGTGTGTGTTTGTGTGTGTGTGTGTGTGGTGAGTACATAGAGGCAGCCATGCAAACCTCTGGATCTTTGCTTTCTTTTCTTTCTTTTTAAATATATATTTTATTGATTTTTTACAGAGAGGAAGAGAGAGGGATAGAGAGTTAGAAACATCGATGAGAGAGAATTATCAATCCGCTGCCTCCTACACACCCCCTACTGGGGATGTGCCCGCAACCGGTACATGCCCTTGACCGGAATCGAACCTGGGACCCTTCAGTCCGCAGACCGATGCTCTATCCACTGAGCCAAACCGGTCAGGGCCTCTCCATCTTTTCTTCCACCCACTGTGAGTTCACCCTCTGTTAAAACTGCACCCCCGTTTGCTGTTCTGTGCCTCGGCCATGCCACGGACCTGCCCGTCTGGTAGACACCACTGCAGGCACCAGTCCCTCCGGCCGGCAGCTCCCCTGTCACCTTTACCCCACCGGTTGGCAGCCACCTGTCGGAGACAAGTTCCCCAGGGCCTTCCAAGACATAGAGTCAACAAGTAAGGAATTCCTTGGGGAGCGGGGACCGTGTCATCAGAATGTGCCTCTGCTCCCAGCCACGTGGTCCTAAAGGCCGTGGGAAGTCAGTTACCCAAACCTGCGCCCCATAGGCAGGACCCTCCTCCGCTCTCAGCACCTCCCCCGCTCTCAGCACCTCCTCCGCTCTCAGGCCCTCGGGGACGCGTTTCCCAGGAGCACCCACACCCGGGGACCATTTCTGAGCGGCATGTCCGTCAGCACCTCCAAGACAACAAACAAGACGCCGAGGAACAGGGAGCAGCGTGCTCCCGGACACGTTCGCTTCCAGATGTCCTTGTTCCATGCCGTGCTCACTCACCACACAGGGCCCTCTCCCGCCGCCCCAGCCAGTCTCGGGCTGTGCCCAGGAGCCACGCCGGGCGGGGTGGCTGGGTCCTGCCCCGGCCCACACTCCCCGTGAAGGCTGAGAACAGAGGCTCCCGCGGTGTCCTGGCCCACGGAGCTCGTCTGCGTCTGATCTCCTTCCCGAGGCCAGACGACGGCAAGTCGCAGGTACATCTGTTCTGAATGCCGACCGCTTGCTTTGATCCGGGGCCCCGCGTCTGTCCCGCAGCTGGGGACCGCCACGCCTCAGCCACAGCTGCTGGCTCCTCTCGCTCACGACCTCGATTTAACTTAATGGACTAAGCAGGGAACCATTTCTATATGATTAATTAATGAGGGTCCTCCTAGGAAGGATAATAATATCACAACTTAAATAAGACTGCAAGGCCCAGATGCCAGATTATAAAAAGAATCCCAGGCATAATATTTTTTTTTTTTTTTAAAGAAAGAATACCAAGAATAGCACAATTTCAAAGACATTAAAGATGGAGGGGACAGGGAGTCGCAGGCCCAGCTTCGACGATGCCAGGCTTAGGGGAGAGGGTTCCAATCCAGGGCTCAGCGGTGTGGCCTAAGAGTGACCCGCCTTCTCTGAGCGAGTCCTCCCTCAATAGCTGGGAGGAGTGAGGTGTGCTTGTCAGAGACGTTTGGAAATCCGATAGATGCAACGTACGAAAGTTGCCCGGGACAAAAATGGGTTTAAAAGGCTTGGGAACTGTGGCTCAGGAAATCCCAGTACGGTAGCTGGGATTGAGGAGAAAAATTAAATAGAAGGAGCCCCTGTCCAGCGTGGTCCGTTCTGTTGTATCAGCAAACGTCTTATTTTTCACTTAAATCCGCACCCTCACCTCAAGTCCTTAGAAAGTAAGTGGACGAAACGTAAGAGAGGCATCTTAGTCGATTATAGGTGGATCCACATCTTTAGCTGCGGATGAGTTAGCAATCTCTATGTAAAGGGGATTCTAGCTAGCAGGGTGGCTCGTTGGCCTTTGGGGTTCTGGGCATTCGCATATCAGTTAACAGTCCAGGGCATCTCCATGCCCCTGGGTGCCTCCCCCAGGCCTCTTACACCCCCCAGGCTGCTCCTTCCCCTCCTCCCCACCCCCCACCCCCGGCCAGATCCCTACACAGGTTTCCCACCTTGGACCCTCGTCTGCCCTGGGACTGGTGGCCCAGTCCCTCAAAGCCTTGCTAGGTAACTCTTTGCCTCAACCTAATATAGTTAGTCTTATTTAAGTTATTATATTTCAGACCCTAGCTGGTTTAGTTCAGTGGATAGGGTAGACTGAAGGATCCTGGGTTTGATTCCGGTCAAGGGCATGTACCTCATTTTCAGGAAGCAACCAATCGATGTACTTCTCTCACATCAACATTTCTCTCTCTCTCACACTTTTTCTAAAAATCAATGGAAAATATCCCTGGGTGAGGATTAAAAACAAATAAATAAAATAAAAAATTTAATAAGTAAGTAAATAAATGAGGCAGATCTAGGTCTCAAACCTGGATCTTTTGCCTCCAAGTCTGATTCCATTTAAAAATAAAATAAAATAAATAAACCTAAACCTTTTAGGCCACACACTCTTGTACCTCTGCCTTTGTGGCCTGAAAGCAGCCATAGGTAATATGTCACTGAGCGTGGTTGTGTTACAATAAAACTTTATTTACAAAGACAGGTGATGGGCCAATTTGGTTCTAAAGAGTTCTCAGGTGTTAGTGAGGTATAATGGTGACTATATTGGGTCCAGAGGCTCACATCCTCACTTCCTGGCTGGGCCTTTTCATTCATTGGCCCTAAGACAGGACCAATGGGGGGCATTTTAGACACTGGGAAAAGTCCAGCATCAAAGATATCTGAGACATGGGTGTCTTTGGGTGTCTCTCAGTCACAACACTTGTGCCTAAAGCTGACCACACCCTGTCACCTCGAACGCTGGCATTTTCAGATTGCAGAATGACCTCCCGCTTGACTGTATCAGCGGCTCTCAAGCTTAAGAGCGCAACCCAGTTGCCCAGAAGACTTGTTAAAAGGTCCCTGGGCCCCACTCCCAGAGACCCTGACGCAGTGGGTCCGCGGTGGAGCCAGAGGGTTCACATTTCTAACAAATTCCCAGGCAGCGATGCGGGTTTGGGGACCATGCTTTGAAAACTATGTTAAAAAACTAAAGGTATACTGCCACCTAGTGGGTAGTTCTTAGTAGTACCCTATGCCAGCTTCCTTTTATTTTTATTTTTATTGTTTTAATATATATATATATATTTTTTTTTTTTTTTTAAATTTCAGAGAGGAAGGGAGAGGGAGAGATAGAAAGATCAATGATGAGAGAGAATCATTGATTGGCTGCACACCCCACCCTGGGGATGGAGACTGCAACCCAGGCATGTGTCCTGACCGGGAATTCAACCACGACCCCCTGGTTCATAGGTTAGTGCTCAACCACTGAGCCACGCCGCCGGGCAACTTCCTGTTGTTTCTTAGGTGCACTCGAAATTCCCCATCTCTTGTCACGGGGAAGAATCAAATGCATAAAGCCAGCTTGTCTTTTGTATACTTGGAATTCGATAACCATATTCCAAGCTCCTTTAAAGAAACAAGGGGACACGTTATTTACAATAGCATGGCAAAAAAAAAAAAAAAAAAAATTAAACCGGCTTAAACCAGAAACAGATTCTTTTCCACCAGGCGAAGAAAGAGAACTTTAAATATCTGCGTGGAATAAAACCGAGGCTGGCTCTGGCCACTCTCCCGTCGCCAGATGCTCGTGCTTCTCCTAAAAGGCAAAACCCGCCAAAACCAGTCTGGCTCAGTGGATAGAGCGGCAGGCTGCAGACTGAAGGGCCCCGGGTTCGATTCTGGTCAAGGGCATGTACGTTGGTTGCAGGCACATCCCCAGCAGGAGGCAGCTGATGGACGTTTCTCTTTCATCCATGTTTCTAACTCTCTATCCCTCTCCCTTCCTCTCTATAAAAAATCAATAAAATATATTTTTTTAAAAAATAAATAAATAAAAGGCAAAACCCACACCTCAGCCCTTCTGCCTGCCAGTGATGCACCACTTGTACCTGGTGCAGCCGGCGGGATTCAGATGACGGGCCGCGGCGAGCCCGTTCCACACCCTGGACCTTGTGACCTTTGCACACACAGAACAGTAGCCACGGAGATGGGCCCTGGTCATGGGCACCCGTGCAAACATTTGCACTCCAACACGGCCCAGGGCAACTGCCCGCTTCCATCGACTCACCCAGCAAAGGCCAGGCGCTCTCACGCCACCTGGCCCAGCACACCGGGGCGCCACCGTGGCCAACAGCAGATGGCGGGTCCCCCGCGCGGCAGGCTGCTGGGTTTGTGTGTGTGTGTGTGTGTGTGTGTGTGTGTGTGTGTGTGTCAGCGTGGAGAAGCGGAGCGGGGCCCCGCTACAAAGCATGGCGTGGTACCAGGAGGACGGAAATGACAGGGACCGGAACCGTTCTGGATGCCAACAGTTTATATTTGATCTCCAGATGCGAGGCAGCTGACAGCCAATTAGTCCCACTTAGATCTGCGCGGCTCCCCCGCCCTCCTCCACACATGCTGTGGGCAGGCCCGTGTGAAAACGCGTCCGCCCGCGGTGGTGCTTTGATTGGGAATTCTCTGGAATGAGCGCCCTCGGAGCCCCCGCGCGTGGGCCATCTGGTGAGCCGTTCTCTCCCCTCGGGCTCGGCCTGGGCGCCGCGGCCCTGACGCCGTGGGCTTGTTGTGGGGGCTTGGGGTCTGGGGTTTTCTTTTTCATTCAAGCGGCTGATTCCAGCCCGACAACAGTGGATGGCGCGGCTTCACGGCTCAGTGTGCAGGCCGCCGCCCACTGCAGACCTCAGTGGTCGAGCGCTACTGCATGTGAATTCTGCGGCTGCTAATGAGAAAGCGATTGTGGTGCGCTGGCGGGTGGGCTGTCTGGGGGGAAGGAGAGGACGCGCAGAGCGGGATGGGAGCCCTCAGTGACCCGAGAGGCACCATGAGGAGGTCACGGAGCCCCTCCCTCTCCTTTGTGGCCAAACTCAGCGGTTACAGCTGCTGGGGAGACAAAGAGCAGCAAGGCCTCTCTTCCTCCGGCCCCAGAGGACCAGAGCTCACACCAAGGAAGCCCTACTGTGTGCCAGGCGTTTTTAGAAGCACTGTAGTTACCCTGGCTGGGTTTGCTCAGTGGTTAGAGCGTCGGCCCATGAACAGAAGGGTCCTGGGTTCAATTCCAGTCAAGGACATGTGCCTTGGTTGCAGGCTCGATCCTCAGCCCCAGGTTGGAGTACATGCAGGAGGCAACCAGTCTCTCTCAGATCGATGTTTCTTTCTCTGTGTCTCTCCCCCTCCCTTCCATTCTCTCTAAAATAAATAAATAAATAAATAAATAAATAAATCAGTGGAGACCACTGGTGTGGCTCAGTGGTTGAACCAGGAGTTCTTGGTCAGAGCACATGCCCGGATTATGGACTCAATCCCCAGTGCGGGGTGTGTAGGAGGCAGCCGATCAATAATTCTCTCCCGAGAGGATCCAAGATGGCTGCTCGGGTATACACCTAGCCGCAGCAGCTCACAACAATTTCAAGGGAATACAACTAAAATGTAGAGTGGACATTGCCCAGAGCTACAGGTAGTCGACTGACTGAAAACTCTACAATAGGAAGGAGGGAGAAAACCAGAAGGAAAATCAGAGGAGCTGAAAAAAAGCCTAAGGTACGGAGACATGCTGCGCGCTTGCACGCACGCGCGCGCGGAGAGGTCGCAGCCGGAGAGGAGGAGAGGGCTGGGTGCTGCCTGGCGTTCCCTAGCAGGAAGGAAATAGAACCCCCAGCCTGGGCTGAACCCCCGAACCGGCAGCGCTGAGCCCCAAGTTATGTGCCAGACCCTGGGGACCCAGGCTCCGGCAGGGGGAGACAATCCCGGGGGACGGCGAAATGCGGGGCCCCCAGAGTCGCGCGCACATGGCGCGCAGAGGACTGAATGTTGACTCTGATGCTGGATTACCCTAGCCGGAAGAAACAAAGCCTCCGGCGGCAGCTCTGAGCCTCAGTCCAGACCGCCCCGAACTCCAGGTCTGGGCCAGTCCCTGGGGACCCAGGCTCGGGCAGGGGGAGACGGAGCTGTGAGGTGGAGTCCTGGGAGCGCGGCGAAAGGCCGAGCCCCCGGAGTCGCGCACACTGTGCGCAGAGGACAGTCTGTTGACTCTGATCCTGGACTCCCCTAGTGGGAGGGAGAAAGAAAGCTCCAGACTGGAGGAACGCCACGAGGAGCAGGAGCCCCTGCCGGACACCGGCCAGCCGGGCGCCAGCAAGGAGCCGGGCGACGGGGCCCCCAGTGGGGGGGGTGCCCCTGAGCCTTCGACTGCTGAGCGCTGGCAACGGAGCCAAGGACGGGGGCTGCTTCCTGGGCGGCGCCGACCCCGGCAACAGGCTGGAGCAGCGCGGGAGCCCATGGAGAACAAAGGGGTGCCACAGGCCAACCTGCTGAGCTCCCAGGACAAGGAGGAAGAAACCAAAGAAGTTCTCAATGTGAAGAAATCAAGTGAGAGCAAATGATAGTAAAATTACTTAAGAATACAAAGAAGATCTTGAAAAATCAAAGACTAAGTCAGAACTCAACGCACCAGCCAACATTGCAACATAAATGCGTTTTTTTTTTTGTTTTTTTTAAAGAAAAAAAAAGGAGAAAAAAGGGACAGAATGTTGGAACAGCGGCGACCAGGCCTAGAGTGGCCAGGCACAAGGCAGTGGCAGCTGGGCCCAGAGCAGCAGTGGCCAGGCCCCAGAGCAGCAGCAGCCAGAACAAGAGCATCAACGGCCAGCACTGGAGCAGCCAGACCTGGGGCAGTGGCAGCCAGGCCTGAGGCAGAGGTGGCCAAGCCCAGGGAAGCCAGTCCAGGAACACCCAGACATGGAGTGGCTGGGCCCGGAGAAGCCCGGTCCAGAGCAGCCGGGTTGGGAGCAGCCAGGCCCAGAACAGCAGTAGCCAAGCACGGAGCATCCAGGCTTGGAGCGGCCAGGCTCGGAGCAGCCGGGTCGGGTGCGGCCAGGCCCGGAGCAGCGGCGGCCAGGCTGGGAGCGGCCAGGCCCGGAGCAGCTGGGTCTGGTGTGGCCAGGCCTGGAGCAGCGGCTGCCAGGCTAGGAGCAGCCAGGCCCGGAGCAGCAGCTGCCAGGCTGGGAGCAGCCAGGTCCGGAGCAGCCGGGTCTGGTGTGGCCAGGCCCGGAGCAGCGGCTGCCAGGCTGGGAGCGGCCAGGCCCAGAGCAACAGCTGCCAGGCTGGGAGCGGCCAGGCCCGAAGCAGCTGGGTCTGGTGTGGCCAGGCCTGGAGCAGCGGCTGCCAGGCTGGGAGCGGCCAGGCCCGGAGCAGCCGGGTCTGGTGCGGCCAGGCCCAGAGCAGCAGCTGCCAGGCTGGGAGCGGCCAGGCCCGGAGCAGCCGGGTCTGGTGTGGCCAGGCCAGGAGCAGCGGCTGCCAGGCTGGGAGCGGCCAGGCCCGGAGCAGCTGGGTCTGGTGCGGCCAGGCCAGGAGCAGCGGCTGCCAGGCTGGGAGCGGCCAGGCCCGGAGCAGCGGCTGCCAGGCTGGGAGCGGCCAGGCCCGGAGCAGCCGGGTCTGGTGCGGCCAGGCCAGGAGCAGCGGCTGCCAGGCTGGGAGCGGCCAGGCCCGGAGCAGCGGCTGCCAGGCTGGGAGCGGCCAGGCCCGGAGCAGCCGGGTCTGGTGCGGCCAGGCCAGGAGCAGCGGCTGCCAGGCTGGGAGCGGCCAGGCCCGGAGCAGCGGCTGCCAGGCTGGGAGCGGCCAGGCCCAGAGCAACAGCTGCCAGGCTGGGAGCGGCCAGGCCCGAAGCAGCTGGGTCTGGTGTGGCCAGGCCTGGAGCAGCGGCTGCCAGGCTGGGAGCGGCCAGGCCCGGAGCAGCCGGGTCTGGTGCGGCCAGGCCCAGAGCAGCAGCTGCCAGGCTGGGAGCGGCCAGGCCCGGAGCAGCCGGGTCTGGTGTGGCCAGGCCAGGAGCAGCGGCTGCCAGGCTGGGAGCGGCCAGGCCCGGAGCAGCTGGGTCTGGTGCGGCCAGGCCAGGAGCAGCGGCTGCCAGGCTGGGAGCGGCCAGGCCCGGAGCAGCGGCTGCCAGGCTGGGAGCGGCCAGGCCCGGAGCAGCCGGGTCTGGTGCGGCCAGGCCAGGAGCAGCGGCTGCCAGGCTGGGAGCGGCCAGGCCCGGAGCAGCGGCTGCCAGGCTGGGAGCGGCCAGGCCCGGAGCAGCCGGGTCTGGTGCGGCCAGGCCAGGAGCAGCGGCTGCCAGGCTGGGAGCGGCCAGGCCCGGAGCAGCGGCTGCCAGGCTGGGAGCGGCCAGGCCCGGAGCAGCCGGGTCTGGTGCGGCCAGGCCCGGAGCAGTGGCTGCCAGGCTGGGAGTGGCCAGGCCCGGAGAAGCGGCTGCCAGGCTGGGAGCGGCCAGGCCCGGAGCAGCCGGGTCTGGTGCGGCCAGGCCAGAAGCAGCGGCTGCCAGGCTGGGAGCGGCCAGGCCCGGAGCAGCGGCTGCCAGGCTGGGAGTGGCCAGGCCCGGAGCGGCCGGGACCAGAGCAACCGGTCCCAGAGCAGCCGGGTCGGGTGCGGCCAGGCCTGTAGCAGCAACAGCCAAGTCCAGAGCAACTAGGTCGGGAGCGGCAGTGACCAGACCCGGAGCAGCTGGTTGTGGAACGAACCAGAGCAACAGAGGCCAGGCCCGGAGCAGCCAGGCCCGAAACAGCTTGCTCCTCGCCTGTACCTGCCCACGGCTGCCTCTCAGACATGGCTGGAAACTTTTGCGGGAACTTGAGGGTCTGCTGAATCAAGTGATGAAGGCTTAGATCTGGATGTGTTGAGTTAGTATAGCGCTGGGGTGTTGATCTGTGAGTGCCTTGGGTGGGGCCTGGATGAGGCTGGTTGACCTATTTGAAAATGTCTTCTGTGTGAAGTGTATCATTGGGCATGTGGAGGTATTATTGATATGAGAAAATGCTAAGTAACAGATTTACTATCTGAAAAGGGATTTACTATCGGGGAAAGGGAGGGAGGAAGAGACTGAACATAAACTGTGCACCTATGGATGAGGACAATGGGGGATGGGGAGGGGGCAGAGGGTGGGGTGTGAACCTGGTGGAGGGAGGAAGAAATGAGGAACCTTTGTAATAATATGAACAATAAAGATTGATTTAAAAAAAAATAAAATAATAATAATAATAATAATAATTCTCTCCCATCATTGATGTTTCTATCTCTCTCTCTCCCTCTCCCTTCTCTGAAATCAATAAAAATAGTTTGTTTTTTTAATCAATGGAGAATGCCCTCGGCGGTCCCAGATCTGCCTCTTGCTTCAGCAGTGTTTGGAGGGAACAGACCCAGGGACGCCCCTTATCCAGTCACCACCTGCAGGACCCCCTCCGGGACCAGCCCACACACAGGGTGTTTTCTACCTCAGCTCCTCATTGCCGAACCCCCGTGAGCTCCCAAATGCGTCAGCATTGTACCCCCGAGGGGAGGCTGCGGCCTCCGCCTGCCTCTCTGGGCCTCTGTTTCCACCCTGACCACGTGGCTCCTGAGGTGGGGCAGGGCCACTTCTCCCCAGGTTGGCGGAGAAGCCGAGGGTGCGGAGTATCTTAAAGTTTGCCCAGGGGAGTGGGCACAGCTCAGCCATGGCAGCCGCCTGGCCTCGGAGAGGAGCCTGAGCCCGGCCTGGTGGAGCTGCGGGCCCTGGGTTCCACGTGCCTGGACTCTCAGCTCCGGGGCTTCCTGGGGAGCCACTTCCGGGTGAGGAGGTGAGACTCATCAGGAAGATGGGCCACCACCTGACACCCCTCCGCAGGCTGCTGGCCCCAGGCTGGGCCGGGGGGTGTCTCCGAAAGGCTCCCCCTCAAGCACCGCTGGAGCCTGTGGAGCCCACAGGCCTCTGGGGGGCCCTCTGCCTCCCCTGGTGTCTGGCTTTTACCCGAGCCTCTCCCCCAACTACCAGCCATTCCTTTAACCCCCGGAGCCCTCTCCCGTGCATTGGACCGAATGAAACAATAAAGCTTTTTGCAGCAGAAAAAGAAAGTCAATGGGAAAAATGTCCTCGGGTGAGAATCAGAAGCACCGTAGTCCTCACAGCCACCCCGTGGAGCAGGTGCTGTTATTCCCTCCTTTTGCAGATGAGAATCTGGACATGAAACTGACTGCCCCAGGTCAAACAGCTGGTGGGTGGAGAAGCTGGGGTTTGATCCTAAAAGTCCTTCTCCAAAGAGTCACGTTCTCAACCACTGCACCGTAAGACTTCGTGAGTGAGTCGATGCCGAAACCGGTTTGGCTCAGTGGATAGCCTATCCGATAGAGCGTCGGCCTGTGGACTGAAAGGTTCCCGGGTTTGATTCCGGTCAAGGCCATGTACCTTGGTTGCAAGCACATCCCCAGTAGCGGGTGTGCAGGAGGCAGCTGATCAATGTCTCTCTCTCTCATTGATGTTTCTAGCTCTCTATCCCTCGCCCTTCCTCTCTGAAAAATCAATAAAATATATATTTTTTTTAAAAAGACTTGGTGAGTCGAGCTTGGTCTAAGCCACCCGTGGCCATCCGACCCTGCTGCCTGGTCCAGGGAAAGGCCCGTCGGTGCCTCCCGCCCCTGGAGTAGAATTATACTTTCGCCCTTACTGTGACGTCATAGCAGGCTAAGGGGATTTCCCGCCCCGGACTTTGGGCTCAGCCATGTGCGTTGATTTGGCCAAAGAGATGTTTCACCAGGTGATTCAAACAGGGGCTTGCCATGTGCTTGCACCATTGTCGTACCCTTTATCCTCATAGGCCCCATCATGAGATTCATGGAACCAACCCAAGTTGGGCTGCAGCCCAGAGCCAGGCCCCAGAGAATCAAGCCTTCACCACCAAGCCCCAGCCCGCGGGTTGGTTACCACACTGCCTCCTGCACTGGTGCAGCTCGTGACCCCGCCCTGGTCGGCGACACACCAGGAACGCTTTCCAGAATACAGGGAGCCCTGCCCCCTTTGGCCGTCCTCCTGGGCCAGTGGTCAGCACACTCATTAGTCCACAGAGCCCAATACCAACAGTACAACCGTTGAAATTTCTTTGGAGAGCCACATTTTTTAAACTTAAACTTCTTCGAACGTCATTTCTTCAACATAGACTCGCCCAGGCCGTGGTATTTTGTGGAAGAGCCACACCAGAGGGGCCAAAGAGCTGCCTGTGGCTCGCGAGCCGCAGTTTGCCAACCACTGTCCTGGGACATTGATATGAGGATGTCATGCCTCCTGCCTCGTGCTGAGCAACAGCTGGCGACACACACAAAAGGCCGACGCCGAGGACGCCCCAGCAGCAAGGGCGGGTCCCGGGCCCTCGATGACCTTGTCCAGCACCCAGTGACCTCTCGCCTCCTCGTGTTTGTGAGAAAACTCGTCTTCCCTTTGTCCACGCCTCTTCGTTGGGGTTTCTATTGTTCCCAGCCAAAGACATTCCTAGCTGCGGTTGGCTTTCTCAAGTACGGATACACTTTCACAAATGCCATAACTTCCTATCTCCCTCACCTGTTTAAATCGCCTGGTTCCCCGGGAACAGGAGGAGGGTAGCCGAGAATCCTTGGTAACATCCATCCTTCAATGCCTGCTGTGCTCACCCTGGAGCCATCAGTCCAGAGTCACCCACCTGAGAAGCAGCTTCACTAAAATCAGCCCTTACAATAAAGACTTATTAAAAAAATAAAATTAAATAAATTAATTTAATTAAATCAACCCTTTCAATAAAGAATTATTATTATTATTATTATTAGAAGAAGAAGATAAATAAATAATAAGATAAAATCAGCCCTTGAACCTGCTCATTGGTATAACCAAGCTTCTGGAACACTTTCTAGCATGTCGATGCTAGGTGCTCAGAACCAATTGTTCAATGAGTCCTTTAGTCGAGTTGTTGCTATTTCTCGGGATAGGCAATCACGTGTGCCTCTTGGGAAGCTGTCTTGGCTGTTTTGGCTGTTTTGACGTCTCGAGGGGCCTCCTGGAAATCACCCCAAATGAATTTTATGAAGCCTGCATGTCAAACAGACCTTCCAAACTCAACGGAAGTCTTCTCATGATATGATTACAAACAGAAACCATAACAGCTTTATTGAGATGTAATTCTCATGCTGTAAAATTCACCTTTTAAAGTGCACAGTTCTGTGACTTTTAGCATATTCATGGGGTGTGTAACACTGTAATTTAAGAACATTTTATCATCACAAAAGGAAACTCTGTCCCCATTAATAGTCATTCCCCACCCACTCCCTCCTTCACCCCTCCCCCCCCCCGCCCCCCCAGCCCTGGGCAACCACTAGTCTACGTTCTGTCCCCATGGATTTGCCTGTTCTGGACATTTTGTATAAATGGAGTCAGACAAGGTATGCATGGTCTTTTGTGTCTGACTTCTGTCCCTTAGCAAAATGTTTTCAAGGCTCACCGTGGTGTGGCCTGTATCAGAACTTTATTCCTTTTTATTGCTGAATAATATTCCTTTATGTGGATATACCACACTTATCCATTCATCAGCTGGTGGACATTTGAGCTCTTTCTACTCTTTGGCTATTACAAGTAATGCTGCTGTGAACATTTGCTTATAAGAATTTTTGTGGCAATGTGTCTTCAATTCTCTAGGAATCCCTAGTAATGAAATTGTCGCTTCATGCGGTAACTCCAGGGCTAACCTTTGGAGGAACTGAGTTATTCCTCTCCAGCAGTGAACAGAAGGTCTGGATTTCTCCACGACCTTGTCAACACTTGTGATTATCTGTGTTGTCGATTAGAGCTATTCTGGTGGAAGTACAGTGGTACCTCATTGTAGTTTTACTCTGAGGGCAAGGGGCACTGAGCACCTTTCTGTGTGTTTACTGGCCATTTTTATATCTTTGTTTAGAAAATGTACAGACACCCATTGAAGCATGTTTACATAAGCTAATTTTGATGGAAACTTTGGGAAGCTGCATTATGAAACCAAAATTCTCTCTCCCTAGTAATGAACGAAATATTACTAAAATCTGACTGATTCACATGTCACTGATTTAGAATGCCTGTGTCAACAACAGTTTACAATGACTACGTATTAATGTTATATCTAGGGAAAAAACCAATGCTTGTGTTTTGTTTTGTTTTGTTTTTAATGAGACTGATTTTGAAGTTATGTTCCTCACATCCCACAAGGGGGCGCTAAACAGTTGTTCCTCACTAAACAGAGCAGGGCCTCAGTGGATCACTAAACAGTGATCACTGCGGCCCTGCTCTCCCTCCCCATCCCCTTTCTACTTTCAGTCTCTGTCTCTATCTAGCCATACCAGCCTCTGAGCAACCGGAGAGCAATAGCTGAGTTCCTATTTGAGAACTTCTATTTTATTAATAAGAATGAGAAGTGCTATTACAAGATTTTGTAAAAACAGTGATACATTTTAAATGTTTTATGTTTATTTTACAAATATGTGATGAACATCTTCCATACGTTAAGATTTTTGTTTTTTGCATCTCTCCCCCAAAGACCACTTCCAGCTGCAGAAACACACTCCTGTCCCCTCCCAACACACACACACATACACAACCACACACACACACAGGTTTTAGACAGGTGAGAGGCTGTTTGTATCTTCTAGTTTCTTGTGGTCCCTACAGTTTATAGAGCTCCCGTTAGCCTGTAAGTTTTCAACACAAATATGACATCCCCACCCATGGGGACAAGACTTAACTATCCACCCAAAATGTGAACATTTTTATAGATAAGAGGTGTTTGGGGATTGTTTGGTTTTTGTTGTTGTTGTTGTGTTTTTTTTTAATGATTTGACCACGAGGTTCTATTAAAGCAAAAAGCCAGGTGGGACTCTGGTCTCAGATCCCTGAGTTCTGCCAGGGGTTGTCCTTTGTCAGGAACGGGACTGTGACTCTAAGTGGAGAAGCAGCCCAGGCAGAGGGCAAACTTCGTCCTGTGTAAGCGGTGAGCTTCCAGAGGGAGCGACTGGCCAAAACCTGTTTGGCTCAATGGATAGAGTATCGGCCTGCGGACTGAAGGGTCCCAGGTTCGATTCCGGTCAAGGGCATGTACCTTGGTTGCGGGCACATCCCCAGTGGGGGGTGTGCAAGTGGCAGCTGATCGATGATTCTCTCTCACTGATGTTTCTAACTCTCTATCCCTCTCTCTTCCTCTCTGTAAAAAAAAAAAAAAATCAATAAAAATATTAAAAAAAAAAAAAAAAAAAAAAAGGGAGCGGCTGGTGCTGGAGGTGCACAGAGGTCTGGGCGGGGCGCTTCAAAGCTCCTGGGTTGCCTACTGCTACGCAGCTCCGAATTGGTGAAAAGAGAAAGTCTCTGCTGAGACTTTTCTAAAAAAAAAGGGGGGGGGGGCCAAGACGTGGGGGGCAGGGAGTAAGTCACGTGGAAACCCTACCTCCCTCCGAGATTTCCGAGTCAATAATGTGGCACTGTCTTGATGAGGAGGGGAGGAAAGAGAGCAGACCAGGTAGAGGAAATGCCCAGGGGAGAGTGTTTATCGACTCATTACTGTTATAACTCACACGGAACCCGCTATGAACAGGCACTGGCATAGCACATTGTTTTCATTTAATCCCCCAACAGCCATCTGAGGTAGGCATCATTAACACTCTTCAGAGCTGGGAAACTGAATCACAAAGAGGGTGCGTGATTTTATGGGCCAAATTGAGTCCCCCCCAAATTTATGTGCTAAAACTCTAACCCCCGTGTGACTTCTTTTTTTTTAAGGAATATTTGTTTTTTGGGTTGTTTTTTAAAAAATATATATTTTATTGATTTTTTACAGAGAGAAAGGGTGAGGGACAGAGAGCTAGAACCATCAATGAGAGAGAGAGAGACATCGACCAGCTGCCTCCTGCACACACCCCCCCAACCGGGGATGTGCCCGCAACCAAGGTACATGCCCCTGACCGGAATCGAACCTGGGACCCTCCAGTCCACAGACCAATGCTCTATCCACTGGGCCAAACCGGTCTCAGCCCCATGTGACTCTATTTAAGAAAATTATTAAGCCCAGCCTGCTTAGCTCAGTGGTTGAGCATTGACCTGGGAACCAGGAAGTCACGGTTCTATTCCCGGTCAGGGCACATGCCCAAGTTGTAGGTTCAATCCCCAGTGTGGACTGTGCAGGAAGCAGCTGATCAATGATTCTCTCTCATCATTGATGTTTCTCTCTCTCTCTCCCTTCCGCTTTGAAATCAATAAAGTTATATATTTTTAAAGTCATTAAGGTTAAGAATTTGGAAACAGCCTAGGTGCCCATCAGCAGATGATTGGATCCAAAAACTATGGTACATCTACACAATGGAATACTATGCTGCCATAAAAAAGAAGGAATTCTCATCATTTGCAGCAACCTGGATGGAATTGGAGAACATCATGCTGAGTGAAATAAGCCAGTCAATGAAAGATAAATACCACAGGACCTCACTCATTTATGGATAATAAAGAACATTATAAACTGATGAACCAAAAGACAGATATAAAGACAGTAGCAACAAGCAGACTGTCAAATTACAGTGGGGAGGGGAGGAAGATCTGGGGGAGATAGTAGATCAACCGAAGAACTTGTGTACATCCATATAGGTTCAACCAATGGACATGGAACTCTGGGGAGGGAGGGTATGTACAGGAGGGAGGGAGGGGGGCAAAAAAAAATCAATAAAATAAAATATATTAAAAATAAATAAATAAATAAATAAATGAAAAAAAAGAAAACTTAGAAGACAAGTTACACATATATAGTATAGAAAGGGACATATATAGAACCTAATTGCTTTTTATGTTGCTATTTTTGTCTTAATACACATATAGTAAAAATCACTTTTTTTATATATAGTTCTGGTTTTGATTAAAAAAACATAGTAACATTAAAATAATATTGCTCCTTTGTAGTTAACCTGTGCCCACCTCAAATACCTGACAATTACTTAATCTATTCTCTATACTTGAAGTTTTGTTTTATCCAGATTGTCATATAAATGAAATATGCAAAACACACACACACACACAAAAAAAAAAGTATTTCCAATCAGAAAAAAAAAAAAAAAGGTTAAATGAGGTCATAAGGATGTAGTCCCTTATCCAATAGGACTGATGTCCTTGTGGGGGGGAAAGGAGGGGGCACGAATAGGGAGAAAAGGCCATGTGAGGGCACAGCGGGAAGGTGGCCACCTGCAGGCCAAGGAGAGAGCTTTCACCATAAGTCAACCCTGCTGGTCCCTTGCTCTTGGACTTCCAGCCTTCAGAACGGTGAGAAAACATATTTCTGGTGTTTAAGCCCCCCTGTCTGTATTCTGTTAGGGCAGCCCTAGCAGACTAATGCAGTGAATGGCCCCAGATCTTTTGCGGGGCAAATGGAAGAACTGACATTCGAATCCAGGCTGTCGGGCACCTTAGTCGCTGTTTTTACTGGCTTTTGCACAGTGCTTCTTGCCCTGGGAATGGAGATAGCAAGAGTCTTATTGGAGAATGTGATGTTACAGGAACTGCCAACATGCATGGGCGTTCACTCTCCACAGCCCGGTGTGCTAAGTGCTTTGCCTGGATTATCCATTTAATACCAACAACAACCCGTGAGGTTAGTGCTGCTATCATCCCCATTCCCCTAAGGCCTTCGGAGGACTCCGATGCGGACAAACTCACTCCAGAGCCAGCTTGGAACACTGTCGCACTACACTTAATGATAACTATTGTAGATGTTAGAAATAAGGCGAGCCCCCCATGTCAGGGGTTCTGGTAGAATATAAAACACTCAGGCAGCAAGGCAAACATCTTTACTTCTACGTAGAAGGGGGCACACACTTGGTCTGGAAGCGCGTGCACACCGAGCAGTGGGGCTGCTTGGCTTTATAATCCCTGATGCACGTGACCTGTCCTTTGCTCTTGATTGGAGGTCGGACACACAGTCTTTCACAATTGGCCAATTCAAAGGGAGGGGTTGGCCTTTACTGTTTCAAGATGGTGGCCCCCAGGGGAACTGCAAGCCATGTGGCCAACATGGTGGTTGACAAGTCACCTGGTCCAAAATGGCAGCTGTCTAAACTGTTCTTTGACAGAAAAGATGTTTATTCTAACAGAGGTCATTTTGTTATGCTCAGCTCCACCACCCGGCCAAAAACTGCTCAACTGGGCCTTCCACATGAGAGAACACAGTTGAAAGTAATAATTAAGGCCCACTTCTCTGAGATGGCCTTTGAAATAAATGAGCCACGTTGTCCCCACTAAGGTGTCCCAGCTTTCGGGGGGGGGGGGGGGGGGGGGGGGGGGCGGGGGAGCTAATGGGAAGTCAGCCCTGTCCTGATGGGCAGGGGCAGGAGAGGAGCACTGTGAGAGGAGCATCATCCAGCCATGGGCTTTGTGGGAGATGAACAGAATGAGCAGTGGCCAATGGGAACTCAGCAGCAATTGGGTTAAACCCACCCAAGGTACCTCTCATCTCAGAAATGTGTCTTCATCTCTACCAGTTTGATGTGGGTCTTTTTTATATCTTCCTCTTTTTTTTAATGTTTTCTTTCTTTTTATTTAGAGAGGGAGAGGGATAAGAGAGATAGAAACATCGATTGGCTGCCCCCTGCATGCTCCACAATGAGGATCAAGTCCACATCTCAGGCATGTGCCGACTGGGAATCACACCAGCAACCTCCATGGGCTGACGCTCATGGACTTTCAGATTCTTAAAATGTGTAACAGGTAAAGTCATACACCTAGTATTAGCTTCAGAAGAACGTGGGATTCATGGAGGGGAAAGTAGAAATAAAGATGAAACTGTATTGGCCATGAGATGGGGATTGGGTATGTGGGGGTCATTGTACTAAACTGTCTTCTTTTGAATGTGTTTCGAATTTCCCATAAAAAATAAATTTTAAGTTTATGGAATTGGAAGCATGTATATTGGTGTGTGTGTATATATATATATATATATATATATATATATATATATATATACATACAGACATACTTTTGAATGATAAGCAGAGGGTTTAGTAGGGATTTTATTCCACAGGGTATTTGCTTTGTAAAAAAGGGAACAGTACATGGTCCATATTCAGAGGAGGATAGTTCTGTTACTTCCTGAACTTGGTCGTAAGCAGTCCTGGGTCCAGCCTGCACCAGTCCTCCAGTAGCCACTGCCACACCTTCACACTCTCCTCAGCTTCAGAGTCTACAATCCCCATATGGTTCCTGAGTCCAACTCTAGATTCTGTCAAATTCCTAACATGCTTCAAAGCGAGAGTGACTGAATTTATGTTTGGTACAAGCAATCTTAAGTCCAAAATGCTTCAAAGATTAAACAATCACACATTTAAAATACATAGAAAAATAATATAATTAGGATTTATACAAAGTAGATTATTACAAAACAAGTACACTACAAGAAATACATCTTATATCCAAACACAAAAATTTGGAAATATATGTTTAAGAAAAATCATTTATTTTTAAATGCTGAGTGGGAAGGCATAGACTGAGTTCAGCTAGCAGAAATTTTCACTCCATCTCAAGCTTCTATAAACAGTTCCTGAAGGAGATTAGACAGCTGTTCCTCTTTCCAAATTCTGTTTAATTTCAGCTGTGTATTTCCCATAGAATCTTTCTGCCTTTTTGTTGAATTTGGCATTCCTTTCATTAATATAGTCGATATCTGCATCGTCATTATAAGGTCGTCTCCGGCTATATTTGTCTCGTTTTTCAATTCTGAGGGGAAAAGAAAATAATTTTTAAATTTTTAAAGGTTTTTAATTTTTTTTTCAATTTATTAACTTGAGAGAGAAACATTGATTTGTTGTTCCACTTATTTATGCATTCATTCATTGATTCTTGCATGTGACCTGACCAGAAATCAAACTCGCAACCTTGGCATATCATAACAGCACTCTGAGCTAGCCGGCCAGGGCTTGTCTTTTTTTTTTTTTTTTTTTTGTCTACAGAAATAGCCTAGTAGTTGAGAATAGCATCGTTACACTTAGAACAGCACGCTTTGGTGGGTGGGAGAAGCAGTTTTCATCAAGATCAAGTTGAAGCTGCTAATTAATAGCACAATAGCACAACCCTGGGTAAGAACCATAAAATACAAATTCATCTTCAGAATGCCTCTAAAAGAGCAATGATAACCTTGTTAGCAACTGGATTGGATACATAAAATATTAAAAGAAGATGACTACAATAATTATATTATGAACTAGAGGCCCAGTGCATGAAATTTGTGCATGGGGGCGGGGGAGGCCTCAGCCCAGCCTGCACCCTCTCCAATCTGAGACATCCCTCTCACAATCCAGGATGCTGTCTCCCAACTGCCCTCCCCTGCAGGCCTGGGTCCCCCTCCAACTGCCCTCCCTTGCTGGCCTTGTCACCCAAAACTGCCTTCCTCTGCTGTCCTGGTCACCCCTAACTTCCCCCAATTGCCCTCCCCTGCAGGCCATCTTGTGGCGGCCATCTTGTGGTGGCCCTCTTATGTCTTGGTATGAAGGTCAATTTGCATATTGCTCTTTTATTAGATAGGATAACCACAGCTAATATGGAGGGCGCAGTATGTTGAGGCACTACCCTTAATACTTCACATGTATTAATTTCTAAAATACAGATTCATTCCACTCTGCCTCATATTCACCTCTATCAATATAAGAAACACAAATGTAGTGGAGGTACATTCACTAGAACCTTCTTAAGTCTTCAAATCAAGTAGCAGAGTGATTACTAAATAAAAGTTCTTAAAGAAGAACTTTCTTTAAATCCTTCCCTACTTCAATTATAACAATTCAATTTTATCAATATTTTGTTTGCTTCTCCATTCCAAATCGTATGGACTCAACTCATATTGCTATCCCCAAAACCATGGTAGATGCTAAGTCAGAAATTAGCAAGTATAACATCTGTCTATTCAATTCATCCTAAGCTTATTATGTCCATTTTGCCATTAAGCACTTAAAATTTCACACTGATCTACTGAGTACTTACTGTTTTTCCAGATCTGTGACCATCCTATCAATTTCCTGAGTGGAAGGCACATGTGTTCCATGAAGAAGACTGTTGGATGTTGGGAAAAACTCTTCTCCACTGAAAAGACAGCAAAATGAACTTATAGTAACAATACAAGTGCACCACATTTCCTAATTTCAAAGTAAACAACCATTCACGTGAAGAGATAAAAGAGAGACATATATTTACTGTGGGGTGGCCCACCTTAACTTTTAAAAAAATATACAGAGCCCTGGCCCATATGGCTCGGTTGGTTGGGTATCATCCCATGCACCAAAAGATTGCTGGCTTCCCAGCCAGCGTGGCTCAGGAGGTCACGGTTCAATTCCTGGTCAGGCGATCTGCCCAGGTTTGTCAGCTTGATCCCCAGTCAGGGTATTCAAGAGGCAGCTAACCAATGGTTCTCTCTCATCATTGATGTTTCTCTCTCTCTCATCCACTCCCTTCCTCTCTGAAATAAATAAAAATATTTTTTTAAAAATAAAAAGATTGCTGGGTCAATTCCTAATCGGGACACATGTCAGGATTGCAGGCTTGATCTCCAGAAAGGGGCATGTAGGAGGCAGCTGACTGATGCTTCGCTTTCACACCAATGTTTTTTTCTCTCTCTCTTTCCTACTCTAAAAATCAATTAAAAATCTTAAAAAATAAATAAATAAAAATATAGAATTGGAAGGGATCTAATAAGTCACTTATTCTGACCCCTTCGTTCTATAGATGAAAGAGCCAAGGGCCAGAGTCAAGGGCTAGCCTCCAAGTCCAGGTATTTCCCTCTCCACTAAAGCAGGGGTTGGCAAACTTTATAAACAGTTTTTAAAAAGTTTTACGGGGACAGAGCCATTTGTCTGTAGGTCCTCTGTGCCACTTCCACATCCCAGCAGCAGAGCTGAGTACTAGCAGTTGTGACAGAGACCATAGAGCCCACAACGCCTAAAATCTTTATTATTTGGTTCTTTATATTAAAAAAAAAAAAAAAAAAAACCGCACATGCTGGCACTAAAGCATCTGCCTCTTAAGAAAATATCTGAGTGAAAAGGATAATCTGGTTTTAACCACTCCACACTCAAGTCTTGGGATGCCCAGCTAGATAGATAACCAGATGATGAGCTTAAAGGCTGTGGCGTGAGCAATAAATATTGTTGTGGAGATCAGAAATCATTCTTAACACAGCTGCCTGATAACCCATACCTAAACATTACCTAAGCATTATTTATGTGTGTACTGTTGTATATATACTCACACACAAATATGTCTACTTCAGGATACAAAAATAAAAAACCCTTGCATTACTGTCAACTTACTGTTTTTCTCTCAGTCTCTCATATGTTTCCATGTCAGGTTTGATCTGTTTGGTCAACCGATGATACTGGCGTAACTGGGCAGCAGCATAATCTAAAAAGAAAATGAGAATCCGACATAATATATTCCTTGTTTGGTCATTACAATTCAGTGGGGGGAATCTAAATTATTATTAGTAATATATGCACAAGACACCAATCTAAGCAGAGCTTCTGATCCTGAAGATGCTGACAATCCAAGCCTCAATTAATTTTACCACGAAGAATAAAAGGATCCAGCTGACTGAAGTTCAGCCATTACTGCTGCCCCAGGAGGTGCATTTGTATTTTCTTGGGTTTATGCCCCTTAGAGGACATCCCTGAAGGGGAGTATCCTTTCATAAGTCAGAAACATTGAAGGCGATGCTTAACCTAACAGCCCATTCATTAAGTAAAAGCAATTTTACCCGAAAATCCCAGGTCCGGGTTTTTCCTCTTCTTTTTCCTCTCCCACCTTTCTGCATCTTCGGCACTGATCTCCAGTAACTTCACTTTCTCATAGTCCTCCCCTCTGGCTGCACATTCCTAAAAAGAAAGGAAAAAGCTGAAACCAGCAATTATGATACAAGCAATTATTTTATCTATTTTAAAACGAGAAAGATTGAATAAAATTATCTAGCAATACTTTCAAAATAATGATTAATCAAAGAAAATTCGGGAATTTGCTCTAGTATATAACAAATAAGCACACAGATTTAAAAATAATATTTACCGTATTTTCCGGCATATAAGACGACACCCTAATTTTACAGTTAAAACATAGGTTTAGGCCTATATTCGCTGTAAAAAACTACCCCTCCTACTTCAAAGAAAAGACTTACTTTGCCGTCAAGATCTGCAGGTAATTTTTGTGCAATTTTGGTCTTTTGCCCCCGATTTTCGGTTGACTTTTTTTCGTTTCAAAAGTCGTCTTAGCCGAAATCGGTTTGGCTCAGTGGTAGAGCGTGCGTCTGTGGACTGAAAGGTCCCAGGTTCGATTCCGGTCAAGGGCATGTACGTTGGTTGCGGGCACATCCCCGGTGAGGGGGTGTGCATGAGGCAACTGGTCGATGTTTCTCTCTCATAGATGTTTCTGGCTCTCTATTTCTCTCCCTTCCTCTCTGTAAAAAATCAATAAAATATATTAAAAAAAAAAAAAAAAAAAAAGTCGTCTTATACGTCGGAAAATCCAGCATTTATCAGGTGTCAGACCCTGTTTTACAGGCACTGGCTCATTTAACTCATAATTAACTCAATTATTATCAGTCTCCATTTTACAGATGAGAAAACAGAGGCACAGACAGGTTAATTAACTCACCCAAAGTGTTGCAGCTAGTAAAAAGCAGAGCCAAGATCTGGACTCCGGCAGTCCAGCTCTAGAGCCAGTGGACAAAACCACCTGTTTACTGTGTCAATATGACAGAAAGACGGAATAACCACTTATGAGACAGCAGAGGCGTTCCTGACCTTTTTCTTTTCTTCCTCCTGCAGTTCCCACTCCAAGCGAGCTTTTCTGGCTTCCCAATTTGCAGGTAGCTTAAGTCTCTTATCTTCTTCCACAACTTCCTGGTGATTTAATTTACGGGCTTCATTCTAAAACGTAACGGAAAGTTTACAGCTGAAGCATGAAAATCAATCCAAATAGATCTTGCCTTCTGTGAGGGTCAGGAAAGACACCTTACCAAGGGGACCCCATTTTATCTTAAAGCAACAGAGACCCAGCAAAGGATTTTAAGCAAGGGGACCACCTAACTAGGTCTGCATCTGAAATAAGTGCTGGCTGCACTGATTTGCTGCTCCAGAGGCCTGATGGTTCATGTCGGCTCCACCTGTTGAGCTGTGCAGTCCCTCTGAGCAGGTCCCTTAGGGTTGGATGGGACACGGTTTCACAAAGGGGAAGGACTACTGCAGTGGCACTAACGACTTCAGATGGCATGAAATAATGTTAAACACATGATGAGAATGACCTTCTCCTCTCCAGTCTCTTTTAATCTTGATTAACTCAAGGAAAAAGCCTCAATTTAGGGCTGGTGCTCTAAAACCTCTCTTAATACCTCTAATCCTTTCCACGTCCCCCTCCTTTTTAAATATTTTAACAGTTTACATTATGGCAAATGAAAGAATTTTTCCAGTGGGATTACTCTGTGAAGAGTCCGTTTTAAAATAAATTTAACTGCATAAAATAAAATGAGCATATCATCTTAAGGGAAAATTAAGTTTGATGTTTCTTAGGTCACAGACTGGTGGCAGTAAGTCCAGGAAGCCATGTCTCCTAATTTCCAACCAGATGTTCTTTACACTGCCCATCCAAGTAAATATTTAAGTGTGTTTAAAGTCTTTATTAGATTAACTTTTGGGGACAGAGAAATTCCTCTCAACTACCATCCTTATTTATTCTTGAAGCTGACCATACCCTCCAGGTGAAGACACCAAGAAAACACCTGAAATCAAACCAAGTTGTGTTTGTTGCCCTGAAAGAGGCAGAAAACCATAATGAACTGTAGGCACTTCAGTGAGAAGGTGTTAGGGGGGTAGGCATAGGATTAGGGTATCAGCGGCTGGAGGGGGGGGGGGAATTCAAGGAAGCATGGTTGTGCTCTGGATTGCACTGTCAGAAGCCAACGAATTTTTGTATTGAGTATCTTAAGTTTTTACATACAAGGCAGGATTAATGGAGCAAGACCAATGTTTTACTTGGAAATAACAGTCTATGATGTTAGCAGAATAGGGGGACATGTGGTCATTTCTGTGGTTTGTCTCACTACAACAGTCAGAGTGAAGCTGGAGTTTTGTGGAACCATGGCCGGGCTGTCAAGGTGAGTTAAGAGCTGTTCTTTTTTCTTTCTCAGCTCCAACTGCAGCCAGTTATTGGCTGGACTCTTGTCTCTAATATGAATTCTCTTCCTTTACATGTGTCCCCTCTGCTTGGATATTTTTTCCCTCCAAGTTTTGTCTGATAATACCTTACTAATCTTTTAAATAGTTTAGGTATCTTATATATAAGACACTCCCTGGAGACACACACACACACACACACACACACACAGTTTTAATCTCTCCTCTGTACTCCCCAGCCTTTGTTCCTAACTCTAGCATGGCATTTACCACAATAAAATTTCTAGCTGTAAAGTTGCCTCCTCTTTTAAAAACAGAGGCCTTATCTTCATCATCTTGTTCCCCACTGACTAGCTCAACCATTGACACTACAGATTTTCATTGAGCTTTTTCATGGATTCAACCAACCTCAGATCTAAAACAGTATTTTCACATTCCCAACCGCAGATCAAAAATATAGCTGACCAGCCCTGACTGGTTTGGCTCAGTGGACTGAGTGTTGCCTGAGAACTGAAGGGTCCCAGGCACATGCCCGGGTTGCAGGCTCCATCCCCAGTAGGGGGCATGCAGAAAGCAGCCGATCAATGATTCTCTTTCATCATTGATGTTTCTATTTCTCTCTCCCTCTTCATTTCTCTCTGAAATCAATAAGTATATTTTAAAAATATATATACAGCTGATCCACTCTAGCTGGTTTGGATCAGCAGGCAGCGTGTGGGCCTGTGGACTGAAGGGTCCTGGTTGAATTCTGGCCAAGGGCACATCCTGGGTTGTGGGCTCGATCCCCAGAAAGGGGCATGCAGGAGTCAGCCGATCAATGGTTCTTTCTCATCATTGCTGTTTCTATCTCTCTCTCCCTCTCCCATCCTCTCTGAAATCAGTAAAATAAAAAATACAGCTAACCCTTGAACAAGACAGGGATTATGGGTGCCACCCCCGCACAGTCGAAAATTCGCATATAACTAATACTGTTTTCATTCTGCGCAGTTGATTGAATCTAAGTATGCCACGGGGCAACTGTAGAGTCCAAAGTCATATATGGATTTTCGACTGAGGGATTCAGCATACCTAAACCCAGGCGATGTTCAAGGATCAACTGTATTTTCAAAAGTGATTACAACGTGCTACCAGCGTTGAGAACCACCGGGAAAGATCTTGCATCCGACCACGCGGGTTTGTCAGGCACGCTGCTGCGACTTCCTCGTCTCCCCACAGACACGCAGGGGCCTGACCAGTGACAGGTCTCGGCATCTACTCACCCGCTTCAGATGCAGCTCCCGGAATTTGCGCAGTCTCTGCTCGCGCTTCTGGGCGGACAGCTCCTCCGCCGCCGCGAGGGGCTGCTCCTCCTTTGCGCTGGTCGCCAGCACCTGAGACAGGGAGGGTCGGCTGTTGGCAGGGCTGGCTCGGCTCCTCCCGGGGCTGCCCAGGCCGATTCCCCGCCGGGCCCGACAGGCCGCGCCGGGCCCGCACTGCCGACCCCGACTCCACAGTGTCTACTCCTCCCTGTTCTAGCGCCCAGGCATCTCCTCCGCCTCTCGGCCCTGTCGGCCCCTCTCAGACCCCCCACGAAATCCCCCGGGTAGAGCCCGTGGCACTTACCTTCTCGGTTAGAACCGCAGCTGCCATCACAGCCCTCTCCTCCCTACTTCCGGCAACAACACAGCACTTCCGTCGGCCTTCTGATAGATGTTAATAACCTACGGGAAGCCCCGCCCCTTCCGGTCAGCCTCGGAGCTTGGGACCAATCCCTGCTTTTTCTAGCAAGTGAGCTGGTTTTCGATTGGGCAGGACCTTGCGCAGCCGCAGAAGACGGGGGCGGGGAGAGCGGGGCGATGGGGAGAGAAGGGCAGGGACGCGAGCGGAAGGGGACGGCCTAGGAAGCAGGGCGGACTCTGGACCTGGTAAGAAAGTCGCCTCCACGGCGTGTGCTCCCTAGAGCGCAAGGTGTTTATCCTGATCGTCAGCTCTCCCCCGACTACCTTGTCTCACGTGGGCCTCTAGTACCGTCACCTGTGGCCCCATATTCCCTCAAGAGCGTTAGAGATTTCTCTCGGTTCGTTTTCCATTTCCCGAACAACGTTGTAAACTGAAGAGGCGCAGATGCGTCCATCTTGTTTACTCTTCGTCTCCAACAGGGAAACGGTGCGTTAAGTTAATAAAAGGAAGGTGCTGGATACAAGAGGAATGTATGAAAATTATTATTTTCTGCACTAGTAACCACTAATTCATTTCGACGTAGAAATGAATAAGTAAGCCCCAAAATGAAAACAGATTTAGGACAGCCCCAAAATGGTAGCCACCCACCATATGACTATTGATGACATGAAATGTGGCTAGGGCAAATTAAACTGGGCTTTAAGTGTAAAAATACACCCTAAGTCACAACACACACACACACACACACACACACACACACGGTAAAATATCACAGTATTTCTTTTTTTAATTAAATAACTTTTACTTTCCTTCTCTAGATAGGAAGCCTACAAAGTTTATTATTCTTTATCAGGAAAATTAGGGTCAGTCTTTCCTAAGAGGCCTTGTGTTTCTCCCTGGGCTAGAAACTGCTACTGGACAGACTGAACCAAGCCAAGGGGAAGATCCAACATAATCAATCTACTTTCTGACCAATGGCACAAAGGTCCCTGACCTCCTCCATGCCTCGGATTCTATGTCTATTCAGCCATGTGAGCATGGCACTTAGGAGAAGTGTGTACATTCTTCAATCATTCCCCACTCATGGATCTATCTCGGTCCACTCAAAGTCTGCCCACAGTAAACCCCAGAGGTCAGGAGGCCAAAGAATCTCAATGTCTCCTTTGGAGGCCCAGCAATGACCCTTTCCTTCAAGATCCATTCTCTACCTTTGGATCACGCTAACCACACACAGCAATTACCCTGAGTTCCTGAGACCGGATGACATCAGATGAGGATGACACTGGGACCAAGCCTGCTAGAGAGAAGGCAAGGTGGATTCCTCACAGCATTTCTTATATTGTCTTGAAATATTTTAGATACACTGGGATAAATTAATTCACTGGTGTGAATTAATACTGTATTTCTATTGGACAGCACTGAATCTAGACTCTTGATACAAATTCTGATCTTGCCATACAGTCATATGATGCATAACAATGTTTCAGTTCATGATGGAATGCAAATTTAAAGGGTGGTCCTATGAGATTACAATGGAGCTGAAAAATTCCTATTACCTAGTGAGATAGTCACTGTAGCAAACACATTACTCAGGTGTTTCTGGTGATGCTATGTAAACAAACCGACTTAGGCCGGGACCGGTTTGGCTCAATGGATAGAGCGTCGGCTTGGGGACTGAAAGGTCCCGGGTTCGATTCCGGTCAAGGGCATGTACCTTGGTTGCAGGCATATCCCCAGTAGGGGGTGTGCAAGAGGCAGCTGATCGATGACTCTCGTCGATGTTTCTCTCTCTCCCTTCCTCTCTGTATAAAATCAATAAAATATATATATAAAAAAACAAAAAACAAAAAATCGACTTAGGTATAGCATAATTATGTACAGTATATACCCTGTTTCCCCGAAAATAAGACAGTGTCTTATATTTTTTCTCCCAAAGTTGCGCTAGGTCTTATTTTCAGGGGATGTCTTATCTTCCCATGCGCTAGGTCTTATTTTCGGAGGATGTCTTATTTTCGGGGAAACACGGTAGGTGACAAATGATTGTTACTGGTTTATGTATTTATTTTTAATAATGCTGCTTTTTAAAGTAAGGGGGAGAGAGAAACATCCCTCACGAAGAACTGAGCCTAGCCTGAGCATGTGTTCTGACCTGGAATCAAACCTTGTCCTCTTGGTTCCTGAGTTCAACCAGTGCCACATCAGCTGTGCTTTTTATCTGCAAGTGTACTTTTAGTTTGCTATAAAAACAGTATGCCGTGTTCCATCATGTTTACACTCTTGGTTGTATTTGCTCGTGTGCTTTATTTCTAGCCCAGGAGCAATAGGCTATACCCATGGTCGGCAAATGGGCTCCCGAGCTCTTTGGCCCCTTAAGTGTGGCTCTTCCACAAAATACTATGGCCCAGGAGTCTGTTTTGAAGAAATGGTATTAGTTTAAATTTTAAAAATGTGGTTCTCAAAAGAAATTTCAATCGTCGTACTGTTGATATTTGGCTCTGTTGAGTTTGCCGACCACTGGGCTACCAAGTAGCCTAGGTGTGTAGCCTGTACCATCCAGGTTTGTGTAACTGCCGTTTGCACAATGATGAAATCAGCTAACTACCTTTCTGTGGTTGAAGTGGCACATGACTGTATTGTCCACAGATTATGTGGTAACAGCGTATCACACTGAGTTATTGTATTCCAATTATGTAATGACAGCTTGTTTGGGGGTATGCAGTTTCTTACGTTTCAAAGCATAGGAGATTAAATGTAGTCCTGTCTAGGTTGAACTAAGGTTAAATTAGACAAGGATGGAGTAATTATGAGAAAAAAATGAATATAACTATATTCTTTCCAGGATACTGGGAAGAAAAATGAATAGACTACAAGGAAATTAAATAGGGAAGTATCAAGCATATTAAGAGGCTGAATCACTGTAGAAGTGCAATCTCAGAAATGGCACATATCCATAGCAACTAGCCAGACCTCTCATGTTAAATAGCTATTTGAATATAGGTCATAATCAGATTGGGTACTTTCCGTTACCAGATAAATGACAGTGAATAAAAATCTAGTATTGTCAATTATTTCAAGTCTCCCTTACAAGGAGAGGGAGAGAGAAACATCTATGATGGGAGAGAATCATTGATCGGCTGCCTCCTGCACACCCCACACTGGGGATTGAGTCCATAACCTGGGCATGTGCTCTGACCAAGAACCCAATAGCGACCTCCCAGTTCATAGGTAGATGCTCAACCACTGAGCAACACCAGAGTCCCCATGGATTTCTTTTTTTTAAGAGAATGGGAGGGGGAGACACAAACATTTTACTATAATAAAATGACTAACAGATTGCTCAGATTAACATTTTCAGTTACAAATCTAAAAGCCAATTCTTGTTTTCTCTGACTTACTGTATAACCAGGTTAATGCCCACCTTGTTCTACGTGCATCTTTTGGTGGTCAGCACATATAATAGCAACTGGTTGTTCCACTGTTCGGTCTATTGAGTATTAGGGAGATACTAATGGCCCAGTGCAAATTCATGCCCGGGTGGGGTCCCTCATCATGGTCTTTGGGGATTGGGCTGAAACCAGAAGTCCAATGCTGCCTGCACTTATCCTGGCCCCACAGTGCCTGCTACGGGCTCATGAGGGAGGCTTGTGCCCATCCCAAAGGATGTGGGGGCAGTGGGATGCCCCTGCTAGCCCAGGATCCAGATCCATCCTGCTGACTTTTACACTGGTTGTTGGGGGCCACCTGGCAGCTGCTTTTATATCATTTCCTCCTTGCGGGGTGCCTGAGGGGAAGCGGCCACAGTGCCCGAGGCCGATGGCGCTGTCAGGATCATGCCTGTAGCACTAGTCCGTTGGTGCCTGGCCTGTTCTCAGATTGGACCTGCAGGACTGAGTGGCTGCTGGGCCGCCAGGACAGGTTTGTCAGTTTAGTAGTCGACTGGTTGGTCATTGCTTAGCTTTTTATATATACTGTATATATAGAAGATACATAAAGTCAGACTAAAATAGTAAAAATAAATTTATTTACAAATATATACAATAGTTTAATTACTGTTTCTTATAAATTCCATTTCTATGTAACCAATTGATACTATACAAAACATTTACAAGAATATATACAAGACTCCCACCTATACATAACAACTCTGGTCCATCTGTGCTAATATCTGCAAAATAAATCTAAAATGTTAATTACCATTAAGTTGCTCATAGGGATGAAATGCCATAGAAAACACAAACTTGCAATAAAGTGCATTTCAAGCAACCTTAGCCATCAGTTCTCTTTTTAAATAGGTTTCCACAATTCATATGGACTTTTTTTCTTATTTATTTTTAGGGATCCTGAAGAGGTCTCTTCAGCAGTTTTTGCTACTGAATTCTGTAAGAGAACAAATTTCCAAGTCAGCTTCCCAGGCACACATATATTGTACACACTTAGAATATTTGCTTTACACAATACATTAAATAACTCCATTTAAGACTGAAATTTAAGCAACACCAACCAAATGCCAAGTGTGAACCTCATCTATAAGTAACCTCACTCTAACTTAAGCCCTGAAATGGCCAAGTATAATTAAACATATATACAAGACATACTACAATATTAAGGTGTTAAAAAGGACAAGGCCTAACCAATTTGGCTTAGTGCCAAACTGTGGCTCTTGATCCACATGTGGCTGTTTGGCTCCTTGAGTGTGGCTCTTCCACCAAATACCACAGCCTGGGCGAGACTATTTTGAAGAAATGTTAGAAGTTTAAAAAATTTGGCTCTCAAAAGAAATTTCAATCCTGTTGATATTTGGTTCTGTGGACTAATGAGTTTGCAGACCACTGCCAAAGGAGACCTGTAGGAGGCAACCGACTAATTTCACTCTCACATCAATGTCTCTCAAAGTTTAATTTAAAATTTTTTAAACTGACACAAAAATATATTGAGATTAGGCCTGGCCAGTGTGTCACATAGTGTGTTGACCTGCACACCTAAGCGGGTCAAGGGTTCTATTTGTTGTCCACTCCCTGCCCCTGTTCCTACGGGAGGCAACCTGTCCATGTGTCTCTCAAATCAATGTTTTCCTCTCTTCTCCCTCCCCTCTCTTCAATCCCTTTCTGAAAAGCAATCAGAAAAATATCCTCAGGTGAGAATTAAAACTTGTGTGTGTGTGTGTGTGTGTGTGTAGAGAATATTAAGTCTATAAAGTGACTTAGTAGACCCCCAATTATCACAGCAGACAAAAAAGCCCATAAATTGGATGTTATGTTCCAAGTCCAATTTTTGAGTAGTCAGTGGTTAGATACTTACATTAGAGCTAATGCTTTTTTGCTGGGAAGACTTTTCATTGGCATTTTTAGTTCCATCTTCTGTTAGCTTTTCCGACAGCTAGACAGGAAGAGAAAATATGTATTTTTAAAACCGTATTTTTGGTTTACAGTACTGTGTACAAGCAGCCCAACTGCACATAAATTTAGCTGTAGAAACACAGCGAATCAAGTTGGATCTAACCATACAGCTAACAGTGTAAACAAACACTGGAATGTTTTTCGTTAACAAAATTGATACAATAAATGGATCTGATGAAGAAATGGCTTCCCCATAAAGCTATATTGTATTCCCAAATACAACTTAACTCAAAATCAAGCCATACCAGAAAATACCTACCATGTTTCCCCCAAAATAAAACATCCTCCGAAAATAAGACCTAGCGCAACTTTGGGAGAAAAAAATTAATGTAAGACACTGTCTTATTTTCGGGGAAACAGGGTAGTTGTAAAGAATTAAGCTGCGATTTTAAACCAGTGTGCTGCAAGTATTTCTACAACATGCAATACCTGACTATTTAGTCAGGGGCACTGATCTCTTCCCTTTTATTTGGCAACAGCCAACACAATAGCCATCTGGTGTAAATGAATCAAAATTATACCTTTTAAAGCATATCAGCAAAAAATTTTTTTTTGGTGCCACATGAGATGAAAGAGGTTGAAAATCGCTGAACTAAGGCATTAGCCCAGGTGGGCACCTAGTCATCTTTAAAAGCAACTCAACTAAGACTTTGTCTACTAATATTTAAGCATACCCATAACTCTGGGCCTGAATGATAGGATTATCTACTATCTTTCCTGTTTACACAGACTATCAATTTTTAACTACCTTAAACCTTTAAAGCTATGGACTTTATGCTCTGGGTTTCAAAATAACTTAAAGAACAAAGTGCAATTTGCCAATGCACATCCTGCACATGTAGAATTATAAACTTATCTGCAAATGAACCAGGCTTCCTCTTCTGTAATCTCTCAAAACATCTGGAATATATTGCATATATTATGAAATGGACATCTCGATCACAGATGCCCCAACATTACAAAGTGCACTTTAGTTTAAAACTGTCTTCAGTATCTTATGCAAATATTACCTATCCCAAATTCTAATATGCACATAAATCTACCAAGAAAAACTAAGCTTTCAGAGTGTGAATATAAACCTCAAATTAGTTAAACCTCTGGTGCTTTTATGCCCATGTATCAATTACCAACAGATTTTCTTCAGCAATGTCTGGAGACCACATTCATGATTTCTATAAGACAGAAATAAAGCAGGTAAACTATACTGTATGTTGAGTACAGAATTTCTGGGAACATTATGCTGGAAATGAAAACTACAGATACTCTGAAAAGACAAGAGAATTTTGGTAACTACATAGAAATCACCAAAGTACCAGCTACAATCATGAAAACAATTGTGTCAACTGAAAATAATGGTCATTCAACTCCCACTTTTATGGAAGAGACCAAGTCTAGTAACAAATTATATTTAGCTAGCCTTTCCAAAAAGGCTGAGGTAAATTGAAAAAAAAGCTAATCAGACTGAAATGGAAGCTGCTACTTTAATCATGTTCCTGCTCATGCTAGCAACTGTTAGCTTCCAGTCTTCTGCAAAGTCTTGTGCAGCAAGTCCAAGGACTCTGAGTAAATCTACACCAGCAACAAAAGACTCGTTTAGTAGCTAAAAATATTAATATGTCCATAATTCTGATTTCTCATTTTGTTGTTTTGCATTTGCATTATTACTTAATAGCCAGAGTTTTGCTCTTGACATTCAAGTTTTGAAAATAATATGTAATTTAAAAATAAGAAATAAAAAAAAATAAAGAAAAAGAAAAAAGAAAAAAAAAATGCTAATCAGGTTTTTCTGGCAGCAGCTTTCTGAAGATTTTGTCTGGATAAACCTAGAATACTTACCTCAAATTTTGCACCGTTATTTGATACAATTCTGAGACTAGGGGGCAATTCAAAGTTGGTTGTTCCTAAGGCTTTTGCTGCATTGGCTTTTGCTATTTCTAACAGCTCCATTCGATCTACAAAAGAAACACAAGATATTCCTTAGTCTTACAGTATTCCCCAAGAGAACTCAGTATCACAAAATAAGGTTGCATTTTACTTATAATAGCAAAACAAATACTTATGCAAAATATACCCTTATTCATGAAACAAATTTCTACCTCTTTTGTTGAGTAAAATAAGCATCCCTAAATAATTTCAAGTTTTCAGTTTTCCTGACCAAAGTCCTAGTTTTCACATTGTTTTTGCTCTCTTCAAGTATGTATTCTGAAACACTGTACTTAAAAAAGATTTTCATAAAGTACATCTCTCTCAACTGATGAACCATCATTGATAAATTACTAAGTCCATTTTCAGACAAAGGTGTTTTTTTAAAATATATTTTATTGATTTTTTACAGAGAGGAAGGGAGAGGATAGTCAGAAACATCGATGAGATCCATCAGCTGCCTCTTGCACACCCCCTGCTGGGGATGTGCCCGCAACCAAGGTACATGCCCTTGACCGGAATGAACCCGGGACCCTTCAGTCCGCAGGCCAACGCTCTATCCACTGAGCCAAACCGGTTTCGGCAAAAGTATTATTTTTTTTAAACCTATTCCCTTTTCTGTTTCATGATCCTATCCCGGAAGTCATTTGTTTTGAAATACTGAACAAAATCCTTGTTGTTTTTGGCAATATAGTATTCACTTTTGAAAAAAGGAATGTTTTGATCCTGTTTTTCACGTTCTACAATGAACTTAGCAGAAACTTAGGGCGGGCAACCGGAAGTCACGAACATTTACGAGACTCCACAAAGTGCAGCCACCAGGAGAGGAGGTTATCTACCTCCACGTGGCCAGAGCCACTTACCGCCCACAGCTTAATCCCAAGAGGGAAGAAACGGTGTCCACTTAAAAAACTGTAGTTTTAACTATTAGCCTGCTTCCTCCCTCCTAACAAAATTGAGACGTTAGGCACCTAAGAAAACAAAATTATTGAAAACCACACCGCAGCTTCTCACACTGTGGGCGCACGTGTGAAAAGGAGCGGAGGAAGGAGGTAGTACTACTGCACCGCTCACTCACCTTTCTCACTTAAGCGGAAAGGCGTGGGGCTCCGCGACCTCGACCTGGATCTGGATCTTCCCCGCCAACTCCCGTGATCCTCCGGGTACACTGTGCGGCCAAAGCCGTAGAAGCGTCGCCCCCGCGTGACCGCATAGGCCCTCCGGTAATAGGACCGACCCCGAGAGCGGGACCGGCTGCGCGATCGGTCTGGCGAGGGAGACGGAGAACGATAGTACCTCCTGGAGGAGGCGTAGTGCCTCTCCCGGTACCGGCGGCGGCTGTGAGACCGCGACCGGCTCCGCGAGTAAGAGCGCGAGTAGCGCCTGTACTTCCTCTGCTGGCGCCTTCGGGACCGGGACCTGGACCTGCTCCTGCGCCGGGGCCGGCTCCCGCTGCTGCCGGACGACCACCGACTGGAGCCGCTGGAGCGGGAGCGGCTCCGGGCCGCCGAGGACAGCCGGCTGGACCCGCCCGCGGCCGCCGGGGACTGCAGGGGCGAGCCCGGCCACATATCGTTCACGTAGTTGGACATCGGAACCTGCGGCAAGAAGCTTCCTTGTCTCTGAGGAACGTTCCAGAAGATTCGGTTCCTAGAAACGGAGGGGGAGGGGAGGAGTGACGCCCCGGAAGTAAGGCCCGCGGGCGGCTGGGGGGGGGGGAGGGGACCGCGGGCCTAGACAAAGCGAAGAGACTCTCCAGTTCCGGACGCCGACCTTCCCGCCCGGCCCGCGGCCCCCTTTGTGCACCACGCTGGGCCCCGCACTCTCCCCGCCACCCACGCCGAGGTTCCCGCGGGTCCGACCCCGCCGCCAAAACACTTACCACAGGCCGCCGACCTCCACGCAGGACGAAGAGAAAGGCCCAACGGACGCCTCCCTCCCACAGCCAGGCACGAGGACGAAGGGGAGTTCCACAGCCTCTCGCGACCCCGAACACCAGACTAGCACCTCCGGTCTCCGGACGCGAACTGAGCTGGGCGGTCGCCGACGCGTCGAAATTACTAGAAGCTGACGTGTGGCGCATGCGCAGAAACGTCGGCGCGATGGGCGTGGCCTCCTTTTCGCCCAACCGCCGCCCTTCCTTCCCTTCCCCGCGCGCCCCGCCCTCCCTGTCCCCCCGCCTGGCGCAGCGGCCCCCGGGATGCGCACGCGCAGCAGAGCCGCGGGGGCGGGGCTGCTTCATCCGGGGACTGTAGGCCACGGGGGCGGGGCTGCTCCATCCGGGGATTGGAGGCCTGAGGTGGTTTTGTTTTTCTGGTTGAGCGTTTGTGAGGCACTGCCCTCCCCGCCTCTTGTGTCCTTCTTGCTTCTCTCTTGCTCCATGACCCCCCTCTCCCGTTCTTTCTCCGTAGCCATGTGTATAAGACAATGGCCCGTGAACTTCCGAAACCCACAAGCAATAGACTGCAGCTGGGAACCCAACAGCTAAGCTAGCCAGATGCTAGACTGAACTGGACTGTAATAGGGAACAGAAATTCTGGGCAGTGGTCTTAATTCTGGCCCTGCTGAAGAACAGTTGTACTTTTTCCATGGTAGTACGGATGGTGATGGGACCTTGGAGGGGAGCCCCCTTAATTTTACATCATTAATAAAGCTTTCCATGAAACTCCACCCTCCTATAGGGGGTCTCAGGAAATTCTTTTCCTCTGAGCACCCTAAGAACTCCACTTCCACCAATAGCACCTTCACCCCTTCCACCATGGGAGGACACAATAAGAAGGCTACCATCTGCAACCTGGAAGAGGGCCTTAACTAGAACCTGCCCACGCTGGCACTCTGTACTTGAACTTGGAGCCTTCAGAGCTTGGAGCCTTCAGGCGTGGCTCAGTGGTTGAGTGTCAACCTATGAACCAGGAGGTCATGGTTTGATTACTGGTCAGGGCACATGGCTGGGTTATGGGCTCGATCCCCAGTGTGGGGCATATCGGGGGCAGTCAATCAATGATTCTCTCATCTTTGATGTTTCTATCACTCTCTCCCTCTTCCTTCCTCTCTGAAATCAATAAGAATTAAAAAAAAAAAAAAAGAACTGTGAGAAATAAATTTCTCTTGTGATAAGCCACCCAGTCTGTGATCTGTTGTCATAGCAGCTGCCTTTATTTCTCTTGAGGATGTTGTTGCTGAATAAAGAAGGATGTAAAATTGACAATTAGCTTTAGATTTGTCCATTTACATGTTATTTTCAGAAAAGAGGGAAACGTGAGTAAATGGTAACTTATTTAAGGATCTCATATAAATTCTCTAGAAATGTCTACAATTTGGAACTATGCTTGATTATCCATTCAGCAAGCATTTCCCTCACTTTCTTCTTCTTCTTCTTCTCCTTCTTCTTCTTCTTCTACTTCTTTCAGTTACAGGAAAATCACAACATCATTTTCACCTTGGAATAGATTATAGGCATCTGGATATTACACTGGTTTTAGAAGAGGCAAATATTATGTTTAAAGAACTTGGTCTATATAATATCACATAAAATTAGCACCAGTAAACAGAGAATTTTATGAAATTAGTAAAAATAAAAATTCAAACATCTAAGTTCATATATATATATATATATATATATATGTAAAATCTTTCTGGTAGGGTCTTTATTTTTTTTTTAAATATATTTTATTGATTTTATACAGAGAGGAAGGGAGAGAGATAGAGAGCTAGAAACATCGATGAGAGAGAGTCATTGATCAGCTGCCTCTTGCACACCCTCCACTGGGGATATGCCCGCAACCAAGGTATCGAACCGGGGTCCCTTCAGTCCCCAAGCTAACACTCTATCCATTGAGCCAAACCGGTTTCGGCAGGTCTTTATTTTTTTAACAAGAAACTGTGCTCATAGAGACTGCTTTGTTACAACCACAGTCATGTGCTTCATGGAATCTAATTAGAATATACCATTAGAGTCTTAAGATTTTCATACTTCCCTTTTTGAAGACCACTTGGTACTTTCGAAAAATTAGTTTTCTGAACAATGCTTGTGGTTCATTCTTCCGTTGAGAGCAAGAGCAGAACCACGCAGTCACTCAGCTGCAGGACACACAGATGGCCAGTGAGTGGCAATGTTTAGATGCTCTTCTGAAAGCTGATGCCACAGCTCTGTGCATGGATTACAAATGCACTCCAGGGTTATATTTTTCTTTCTCTCTTTCTTTCTTTCTTTCTCTTTCTTTCTTTCTTTCTTTTTTTGTTAATTTTATTGATTTTCTACAGAGAGGAAGGGAGAGGAGAGGGATAGAGAGCTAGAAACGTCGATGAGAGAGAAACATCGACCAGCCACCTCCTGCACACCCCCCACTGCGGACATGCCCACAACCAATGTACATGCCCCCGACCGGAATCGAACCCAGGACCCTTCAGTTCACAGACTCTATCCACTGAGCCAAACCGGTTTCGGCTATTTTTCTTTCTTATTGCTCAATTTGCCAAACAGAATATGGGAAATGAACATGAGATTTTCTTGCACAATTTTTTATAGATATATGATCAAAGTGTAAGCTCAATTGCTTAAGAAAATCATAAGCATGATTTTTTAAAAATATATTTTTATTGATTTCAGAGAGGAAGGGAGAGGGAAAGAGAGAAACATCAATGATGAGAGAGAATCTTTGACCTACTGCCTCCTGCATGCCCCCTATTGGGAATCAAGCTGCCCTGACCAGGAACTCAACCATGACTCATAGGTCAACAACACTCAACCACTGAACCAGGCCAGCTGGTCATCATAATAAACACAATTTATTCACTCAATATGGCTGTAAGTAGGTTGTTACTCTGGAGTATCCTGGTATGAAAAAGTATTATTTTCACTAAAAATTCTGAAGACCCAGGTTCTTCCCTTCTCCCACATAACACTTAAAAACAAACAAACAAACAACAAAAAATACATGCACTCACACACATTTTTGTTGTACAAGAGAAAAGTAAGGAGACATCATAACAATGTAACATGATCTTCTGGATGGGATTTTGGAACAGAAAAAAGGTCATCAAGTAAAAACTAAGCAAATCTGAGTAAACTATTGACTTTAGTTAATAACAATGTATCAATCAGGGGGACAAATGGTGACAGAAAATAAATAAATACATAAAGTATCAATGTTAGTTCACTATTTGAAACAAAAGAACCACAAAAATGTAAAATGTTAATACTGTGGTAGGAAAGCTGTGGAGGGAGGTACTATTGTACTTCCTGCACTATTGATTCATTTTTACTGGAAATCTAAATGAAAAAAGAAAAGATAGCAACAACAACATAACTCTCATCCATGTACCCATGGAGATGGATGGTGGTAATGACTGCACAATGGAAATGTACTTAATACCACAGCAGTATACGCTTAAAATAGTTAAAATGATGAATTTTGTTTTGTATATACTACAATACACAGAGGTGTGCCATTTTTAGTTCAATTTTTTTTTCTTTCTGTTCACAAGGTTTAGAATTAGGTGACTTGGTCAAGACACACTATTATTTTTTTTAAAAATATATTTTATTGATTTTGTACAGAGAGGTAGGGAGAGAGATAGTTAGAAACATCGATGAGAGAGAGTCATCGATCAGCTGCCTCCTGCACACCCCCCACTGGGGACATGCCCGCAACCAAGGTATTGAACCCGGGATTGACCGGAATTGAACCCGGGACCAATTCCCTTGACCGGAATTGAACCCGGGACCTCTCAGTCTCCAAGCCGACGCTCTATCCATTGAGCCAAACTGGTCTTGGCAAGACACACTATTATTAAGTGGCGGAACCGATATTCGAACCCAGATTTGACTGCCTCCAAACCACCACTTTATTGTTCTTCCATTCGTGTCCCTGGAGCCCCTCCTCCTCTTGCACTTTAGGTATATTCCAGGGTCTTACCGCCTGCCGGAAACCATTATTGCCACTAATAGAGAAATGTGAAAAGGTAATCGGAAGGCTGGTCAATCTTAATTGCTCTGAATGGTTGGAGCTAATCACTCATTATTTAGTTGAGACATTGTTAATCATATGTAAATTCTTGCTGATTATCTATTATTGAAATTTCCTGCCTAAAGGATATGGGTGTATCTCATACATCAATAAAAAGGATAGCAAAGACCAGAGCAGTGGTAGTTCTCCCACTAGAGTTGGACTACCGCCTGGCCCTCCATATCACCAAAATTAAATTTCTTCTAGTTTCTTTTCATTTGTGTGCGGCCCTTCTCCAGAACCGGAACCCTGAACCACAGGGGACGTGGAAATTCACAAAATGTCATATTCTGTGATAGCTCCTCCTGGAGGCGGAGCTACGGCGAGGGCGTGGCCAGACTCGGAAAATAAACAAGACTTAAAAACTCACAATTGTCCTGTGAAGCCACGGACTTGGACCCACCTTTTTTTGTTTGTTTGTTTTTAATGTATTCTTAATTTTTTCAGAGAGGAAGGGAGAGGGAGAGATTGAAACATCGATGATGAGAGAGACTCATCGATGGGCTGCTTCCTGCACGCCCCCTACTGGGGGGATCGAGCCTGCAACCCCAGCATGTGCTCCTATCCACTGAACCAAACCGGCTAGGGCTGGCCCCATCTTTTGCACCACGGGGAGCCTGGCATTTCTGTTGGCACCTACACCTGAGATAACTGGGGGGCCGGCCCCAGCCCTGGAACATTTACCGCCTCGCTCAAGACGGATACAAAGGCTCCACAGGTGCCTCCCTTTCCAAGCCTCAGTACAAAGAGTTACTTCTCGCACCCGCAGTTGTGAGGTGCTTCCTAATTACTACTTCCGACTTCCCCTGGCCAGTTTGGCTCAGTGGCTACGGGACCGGCCTGCGGACTGGACTAAAGGGTCAAGGGAATGTACCTTGGTTGCGGGCAAATCCCCCGTCAGGGGGTGTGCAGGAGGCAGCTGATGGATGTTTCTAACTCTCTATCCCTTCCCTTCCTTTCTGTAAAAAGTCAATTAAATATATTTTTAAAAAGTTTTCTGATTTAAAAAAAAAGAGAGAGAACAGCGCGGGGGCAGAGCCCCGCCTGACCGCAGGCGGCGCCGAACATGCGCAGAGACATCGGCGTCGTGGGCGTGGCTCAGACACTAGCCCCGCCCCTTTCTCCTCCCACCCCGACGCCCCGCCCCCTGTCCCTGTCTCCGCATGCGCGTCCGAGACCCGGGGGTGGCACTGCTCCATCCGGGTATCCGGCGGCCTGTGGTGGTTTTGTTATTTTGCCTGAAACCGGGAGCGTGAGGCGGCCCCGAGTGGCACGACACCGGGCTCCGGACCGACTGCACGGGCGGGGCTGGACGTAAGTGTCGGGAGGGAGCGGGGGAGGACGGCCGCGCCGCGGCAGGACGGTGCTCGGACCCGGACTCTGAGCCGGCGGATGCTGAGTCGCGGTCTCCCACTCTGGGAGCTGCAGGCGGGCTGTGCCCGGCGGGACCTCAGGCTGCCTCCTTCGGAGCTGGGCCGGCGGCGGCGGCGGCGGAAAGGGCCCCGCGCCCGGACTCCGCCAGCTGCGGGCCGCGCCTCCCCGGGACTCAGGAGCCCTGACACTCGCCTTGCCGCCCTGCCTCACCGCTGGAGAAACTGAGGCGGGCCGGCTCCCCCGGCGAGCCGGACCGGCACCCAGACCTCCGCGTCCACACCCCACGCCGAACACCGCGCCTGTGGGCGGAGCTGGGCCGGCCTGTGCAGCCATAAAGCCCAGGAGCCGGGACCGGAGGCGGGGCGCTGGGAAGAACCGAAAGTAAACACACGCCGGCGTGCGGTTCCTCCCGGGGAAGGCTAAAGCGAGTGCATTTTCAAAATTAAGCTTGTTTTAAAGGCAAATCAGCCCTGGTTATATCGCGGTTTTTAATATTTAATTTTAAATAGGGAAGGCACAGTTGGATTCGATGCTCTTTATTAGGATACCATGTTTTTTAGACCGTCATGAGTGCTTGCTGCAGATAGCTTAATGGACGGCTTCAGGTTGGCTGTGGGGGTTTGGGTGTCTCTGGATTATCAGCGAGTTATACGTAATTCTGGCTTTTTCATGCCCCGAAACAGATACTATGGCTGTGTCTCAGGGCCATGTCTGTACAGCTCAGCTAGGAAGAATGTTTTATGTAACTTGGTCAACTATGGTAATTTAGTAGTGCATTTTTACATCTGAATATTAATTTCAATGTTGTATTTTCTTTTGGCTGGAAAATAGCTGTTAGAATCAGAGAGAGAGATATCAAAATGAAATGGGTGTTCTTTTTGTAGAAATGACACCAAAAGCCAGGCTTGGAGAAAGAAAAAATAATGAGGTGGTATGAGTAGACCTGCAGTGCAGTGTTTTAATTTCTTAATCTGAAGAAACACATTTTCAATAAAGTGTATAAATTCATAAGAGAAATCTTTTTCGTCTGCATGCTTTAATTCAGCAAAAGTTGATCATTTGTGTCTCCACTATGTTAGTGCTCCTGGACTATAAATATCAAAATAATATAATAACATAGCTTAGAATTAAAATTAATAATTATTATAACAATTTTAAATACTTGGCTATTTACCTTTGTTCAGATTGCTTAAATATACCAAAATGATCTCTTATTTTTTTATTGAGATATAATTGAAATATATAATAACTTTAGTTATGGTATACAGTATAATGGTTGGATATGCTTTATATTTCAAAATGTTCACCACAATAAGACTAATAACATCCATCACCATATAGTTACAACATTTCTCTTGTGATGAGAAATCTACACTCTTAGCAACTTTCAAATAATACAATACAGTATTACTCACTGTATATTATATCCCTCCCCAGGACTTATTTATTTTATAAATGCCATATTTTAAATTAAGAAAAATACTAAATAGGAAAAAAGGGAAAATAAATGAATCCAAATTTTGTTTTCCAAAGTTATAATGTGGAAGTTTATTAAAAGTTAAACAATGTTCTGAAGAAGTGTATGTAGCCAAACTACAATTGAACCTTGCGTAACATGGTTTGAACTGTACAGGTGGATTATAGGCGGATTTTTTTTCCAATAAATATACAGCCCTCCGCATCCTGGGATTTCCCATCCCAGGAATCCACAGATGCAGAGAACCTACTGTATGCATTGGTCTACACTATCCTATATAATGAAAGCCTAATATGCTAAGTTTCCAGTTGTCTGGTCAGCCAATCAAAGCATAATATGCTAATGATATGCTAAGGCTGCTCAACCTCTCCTTATTATATGCACTGACCATGTTGGGGGGAGGCAGAGTGCAGACAATTGACCAGTTGACCAGTCTCTGACCACCAGGGGGCAGACGCTCTGATAGGTTAGCTTACTGCTGGGGTCCGGCTGATCAGGACTGAGTGAGACGGGCTAGATATATACCCTGGAGCCCTCTCGTGGTCCCTCTCTGGCTGGCCAACCTCCCACATCCCTCCCTGGCCCTGATTGTGCACCAGTGGGGTCTCTCAGGCTGGCCTGCACCCTCTCGCAATCTGGGCTGAGGAATACCCCCCCACACCCACCTCCTAGTGTTTGAATTTTGTGCACCAGGCCTCTAGTTTTATGTAAGGGACTTGAGCATCCTTGGATATTTTTAAAAATTATTTTTATTGATTTCAGAGAGGAAGGGGTGGGGGGGGGGAGAGAGAAAAAAAAAACATAAATGATGTGAGAGAATCATTGATTGATTGCCTCCTGCACACCCCACTCTGGGGATTGAGCCCACAACCCAGGCATGTGCCCTTGACCAGAATCGAACCTGGGACCCTTCAGTCCACAGGCTGACGCTCTATCTACTAAGCCATGCCGGCCTGGCCATCCTTGGTTTTGATATCTTTGGAGATCCTGGAACCAATCTCGCTCCTCGCAATTCCACCCCCCCCGCCCCCCACCTCCCCACTGGTTACTGAGGGGCTATAGTTAAGTTTTTGAGGACTTAGATTTCCCACTGTATGAGTGTTGGGCTCCCCTAAACCCTCTTGTGTTCGAGGATCAACTGTATTTGTAACTTTACTTTCATTAAGTTATTCCTGAGCTATTAATTATTTTCTAAGAACATAAGTCAGGTGTGAAGCAAGTAAAAAGAAGTGCTTTATTTAACTGTTTTTCTTTGTTTTTTTTAAGTGACCTGAAAAAATGTCTGGGTTTCTGGAAGGCCTGAGATGCTCAGAGTGCATTGATTGGGGAGAAAAACGCAATACCATTGCCTCCATTGCCGCTGGCGTTCTGGTAAGTGTCACTGGTAATGTGGGTCTTCACTGTTTTGGTGTGTTTGTTTTTATTTTAAATTCTGTATGCTGTTTTAAATTAATGTTTTTCATTATATATTTGTCCTTGATAATATCCAGAACCAGATTCAAGTAAAATAAATTATCATTTGGTGTTAAATTGATTTTCGCATCCTACCTGAAACATCTGTGGACTGTACTGTAATCAAAAGGAAATGCAAAACTGCAGCCATTATTCACAATGTCAAGAGAATAGCTAAAATTCTATCAACAATAATTATTCTCCATATTACTTTGAAGCTTTGTTTTATTTTTCAATACATATATCTTTCTGGAGGCTTATAGTATATCAGCAGCCGGCTATTAAATTTGTCAGTTGGAATCTGAATCATTTCTTTCTCCTGCCATGAGATAATTGTACCTGATTTCTAGTTCCCAAACCTAGATTATAGACTTTATTATAAAAATATAAATAATGACTAAAGTAAACATAGAAAAGAAGTTCATGTTAATAGATATTCATTGTTGTCAGATTTAAGGGTGTTTAATATTTAATCCTATATTATACCATATGTAAATGTGCCAATTACATGTAAGAAATTGCTGGGACATTAAAGAAAAATTAGAAATTCATTGAAGGGATTCCTTCCCTTTAATGTCTTGCTTTCTGCCGAGACCGGTTTGGCTCAATGGATAAAGCGTCGGCTTGGGGACTGAAGGGTCCCAGGTTCGATTCCGGTCAAGGGCATGTACTACCTTGGTTGTGGGCATATTCCCAGTAGGGGGTGTGCAAGAGGCAGCTGATCGATGACTCTCTCTCATCGATGTTTCTAACTCTCTATCTCTCTCCCTTCCTCTCTGTGCAAAATAAAAATAAAAAATAAAAAAAAATTAAAAAAAAAAATCTTGCTTTCTTTTGAGCCAGTAATATATTTAGTTAATATCTGAAATTTCTCCTTGACATCACCTTTTTTGTTTGTTTTAGTTTTTTACAGGCTGGTGGATTATCATAGATGCAGCTGTCATTTACCCCTCCATGGAAGAGTTCAACCATTCATACCATGCCTGTGGTGTTATAGCCACCATCGCCTTCCTAATGTAAGCGTCATTGTCAGTGACACTATTACATAGGTTATCACAAAGTAAAACTGTTTACACATAGTTGAGTAGATTTAAATTTTTGAAATGTTGTGGAGTTAACAGGTTGGGCATTGTTTAAAAGTCATAATAGAAGACTTAAAAAGAAAAGCCACAACGCTCTTTTCCATTCTTCCTTTTACCTCTCCTCTTCCACTTCTATCTCCCAGCTTCTCTCAGCTGTCCTATTTCTATTCTATCAATGTTTATAACATTACTTTTAGGTCAGAAACCATGTACTTTGAATAAGGGTTTGTTTATTCATCTAACAAATATTTATTAAGCTTTTATAGTCCCAGACTCACTCTGCTGTAGAAACAGGAAATACAGTAGTGAATAAGCCAGGAAAATCCTTGACTTTTTTGGAATTTATACTCTAGTTAATGAGGCAGATAGTAACAAAAGAGAAATCAATTAAATCATAGCATGTTAGATAACGGTTAGCACTAGTGAGAAAAAGCAGAGAAGGGAGATATGAAATGTCAACAGAGCGTGTAGAGATTTCACACCAAGAAAGCAATGCCTCACTAAGAAGGTGGTTTTTGAGCAAAGACTTGTAGAAATGAAGGAACTTATCATGGGGAGGAACATATAAGAGAGGATCATTTCAGACAGCACAAGTACCAGGACTCTGGCATGGAGATCAGTAAGATTGGAGTGAAGGGTTCAGGTAATAAAAGCTAAAGAAGACTGAGGAAACTAGAGAAACACTAGAACAAAGTGTACCTCATGATTCTGGACAGGATACTTTTGCTATTAAGAGCATTACTGGGGAGGGAAGGGAAAACAGCATTATTGGGACAGTTGGGAAACTTGAATGAGGTGTGAAGATTAAATGGTAATTAATCCTTGCTCATTTCCTGCTTTTGATGATCGTATTGTGATTCCTTCGAATCAACTGCCTTGTTTGTGGGAAATACATATAATTGTATGCCTTGTTTGTAGGAAGTACAGTTCCTGGGATTGTGGGGGCATCATGTTAACAACTTTCAAATGTTCAGGGGCAAAAATTTGAATTGTACTTTTCTGTAAGTTAAGACTGACAAGGCAGGGTCATAGCTATTTAATAGAAAATTGTGAATTTTATTCAAATGACTCAGCAAGGAAAAACAAGAGCTAAGAACCACTAACGCAGGAACATCTGGATTTTTAAAAATACCGGTATGAAGCTTGCCGAAACCGGTTTGGCTCAGTGGATAGAGCGTCAGCCTGCGGACTGAAGGGTCCCGGGTTCAATTCCGGCCAAGGGCATGTACCTTGGTTGCGGGCACATCCCCATAGGGTGTGTGCAAGAGGCAGCTGATTGATGTTTCTCTCTCATCGATGTTTCTAGCTCTCTATCCCTCTCTCTTCCTCTCTGTGAAAAATCAATAAAATATATTTAAAAAAAATAATTAAAAAATATGAAGCTTGTTTTAAAATATATATATTTTGCCTGGCCTGTGTGGCTCAATGTTTGAGTGTCAACGTGTGAACCAGGAAGTCACAGGTTTGATTTACTGTCAGGGCACATGCCTGGCTTGTGGGATGATCCTCAGTAGGGGGCATGCAGGAGGCAGCTGTTCATGATTCTCTCTTACCCTCTTTTCCCTTCCTCTCTGAAATCAATAATAACTTATTAAAAAGTAAAAATAAAATATATCTATTTTATGTACTAGGTAATTTAGTTAATGTCATTGAAAATAGCCCTAGTTGGTTTGGGTCAGTGGATAGAGGATTGGCCTGTAGACTGAGGGGTCCCAGGTTCAATTCTGGTCAGGGACCCATGCCTGGGTTGTGGGCTCGATCCCCAGTGGTGGAGAGGGTGTGTGCAGGAGGCAGCCGATCAATGATTCTCTCTCATTGAAGTTTCTGTCTCTCTCCCTCTCTGAAATCAATAAAAATATTTTTAAAAATAATTATGAACATTTAAAAAATTTATATATTTTATTGATTTTTTACAGAGAGGAAGAGAGTGGGATAGAGAGTTAGAAACATCAGTGAGCTGCCTCCTGCACACCCCCTACTGGGGATGTGCTCGCAACCAACGTACATGCCCTTGACTGGAATCGAACCTGGGACCTTTCAGTCTGCAGACCAACATTCTATCCACTGAGCCAAACAGGTTTCGGTTATTAGGAGCATTTTGATCATTCTAAAACAGATTTGAGTCCTCAGTGGTTAGAGCATCAGCCCAAGGACTGAAGGGTTCCTGGTTCAATTCCTATGAAGGGCACATACCTCGGTTGCAGGTTTGATCCCCAGTCCTGGTCAGGGCATGTGTGGGATGGGAGACAACCAATCAATGTCTCCCTCACATTGATTTTTTTCTCTGTCTCTCCCACTCTCTCTAAAAATTGATGGAAAAGTATCCTCAAGTGAGGATTAACAAAAACAAACAAAAACAAAGTTTAGATTTGAATGAATAAATTTAGACTATATTATTGAAAAAAAATTAGGGTTCAAATATTCAGTACACTTATTGAACACCTACTATGTGTCAATCCCAGTGATAGATACTGAAAATAAAAATGGGGAACAAGCCCCTGCCTTCATGACACTTGTATTGGTATATGTGTGTGTGTTACATGTATATAATGTTTAACTTTTTAACTTGGTATATTGTGAACGTTTTCCCATGACATTTAAACATTTTTAAGGGTTCTAAAGAAGGCAAGGCTATCTCATTCTACAGTGGTACTCTATGAAAGTCAGCAAGAGACTTTTTTATGTTTCAAAGATCTATCAGGAAGTGAAAAAAAGATTTACCACTTGATTCTCTTTGTGTTGAGTATATCTAATATGTACAAATAGAAAACTAGATAGGACCAAGCTAAAGATTATTCTAGTCTTAGCAAGATAAAACTTTGAGAATTTTTAAAAATTGAGGTATAATTGACTATTTTGAGAATTTCACTCACATTTTAAAAGGCTTCAGAATCATCTAAAGGACCTGTTAAAACTCATATTGCTCAGCTGCAGACCCAGAGTTTCTGCTCAAGTTTGGATAGGGCCAGGAATTTTCTTTCTAATGTGTTTCCAGGTGGTGGCTGATTCTGCTAGTCTTGCAACTGTAACTACTGCTTTAGAGCATATCTGGACAAAGGGACTTGCTTAAGGTCATATGAATCTATTACTTGAGACTTCTGAGGCCTAAGATTAAATTTGAGGAACTCTGGCTTATTGTATCTGATAATTTGATGTCATGGCATCAGGAACCCTGAATTCTTGGTTTTATTTATACAGGATTAATGCAGTATCGAATGGACAAGTCCGAGGAGATAGTTACAGCGAAGGTTGCCTGGGTCAAACAGGTAAATAGGTACAAATAATGTCTTACTATGCATCCTTAAAATGAGAATATATATGGGAAGGCCACTTATCTAACTCCTTCAGATTAGGAATAGAATGGAGGTGTATCGAGAGCAGAAGTTGCAGGTTCCAAGGCATAAGGTAAAAATTGCATTTGGTTAGAGTGGCTTTAAAGTACAGAAGATGCAGTTTTGAATATGGAACCCTGTGCAAGAATGTAGACATAAGTGTTTACAGTAAAGAACTGTATATAATGAATATATATGAAAACTAGAACTCGCCTTACTTTCAGCTGTTCTATATAAATTTCATTCCCTTTTGTAACAACCTTATTTTATTGAATTAGCATTTTGAAATAGTTTAGAATCATAGGTTTTAGTGTCTGTTTTAAAATACACAACGTAAAATTTGCCATCTTAGCCATTTCTAAATGTAGTTCAGTAGTGTTAAGTACATTCACATTGTGCAACCAACCTCCAGAACTTCTTTTTATCTTGCATACTGAATATAATAATAGAATTTTAGTGTGTTGGTTCATCCAAGCCCTTCCTCCTCAGCTGAGAAAATCATGTCCCTGGACTCCATTGCCATGCACCTGAGGTAGACAGCATACAGGACATGTGTGGCACAGTTTCCTAGAGTCCAGTTTGCTCAAAGAATTGAGGAGACAAATTTTTATTAAGCAATGTAAATGGTAAACTGAAAGTATTACATCCATATAGAAAAAAACATGGATGGATATAGGCAAATTGCAAGTTTTTTTGTTTGTTTTTATAATGAAACTAGAGGCTCGGTGCATGAAAATTCATGTACTGGAGAGGGGCATCCCTCAGCCCGGCCTTTCCCCTCTCACAGTCTGGGAGCCCTCAGAGGCAGGAGGTGACCCAGCAATCGGGAAGGCAATGCCCCATCACACCTCTGCTGCTGCCACTGCCGCCAGTGCAAGCCTCGACCAGCCCTGGTTACCTGAACCTTGGGCAGCCGCCATCTGAGGCTTGCCTGTGCCTTGGGCTGGCCCTGGGCAGCTGGGGGGCTGAGGAGACTGGGGGACTCCAGAGGCAGGTGCACAGAGCTGCCGGACCCACCTAGGGGCGGGCCTGACCATGCCACATGCATGCTGCCCTGGAAGGGGTGAGGGGACTGAGTGCTGCCATCTTGTGGCTGTGGGCATTGCCATCTTTGAGGATGTGATAGTCAATTAGCATATTCCCTCCTATTGGTTGTAGACACAGCCATAGTTGTGAGGGTGTGACAGTCAATCAACATATTCCCTCTTTATTAGATAGGCTATGAGAAATCACTAGTCAGCTATGATCTCTCTTGGTTTGTTCGCTGTCTTCACAGATGAACATAAGTAGAAGAGATACAGACACACACACACACAAAAAGGCTAATATGCAAAGTGTCACCTCGGGAGTTTGTCTGGTCTCTATGATATGCACTGACCACCAGGAGGTGGTGTAGAATGAAGGGAGGTCCCAGCTGGCAGCCAGAAGGAAGGTCCCAGCCAGCAGCCAAAAGGCCCTGATTGGCCCTGATTGGCCCTAATCTCCGGCCAGGCCTAAGGACCCGACCCATGCATAAATTTCATGCACTAGGTCTCTAGTAAGACAATAATAGCTAGAACTAAGACTAGAAGAATATGGCCATCATCACATCTTTAAATAACATTTTTTAGCTAGCATAGCTTTGTAAGGGTCAAAGACAATTGTGTGTGTGTGTGTGTATTTTAATATCACATCTATGAGTAACAGCTTATTTATTTTGTAACTATTATTTTATTCTATCTAATAAAATAGTAATATGCAAATTGACCATCACTCCAAACACAAATGGCTACCTCATGTGGTTAAAGATGACTGCCCCCATATGGACACAAGATGGCTGCTACAAGATGGCCAGCAGGGGAGGGCTGTTGGGAGGGACCAGGCCTGCAAGGGAGGCAGTTGGGGGCGATCAAGCCTGCAGGGGAGGGCAGTTAGGGGTGACCAGGCTAGCAGAGGAGGGAAGTTGGAGGTGACCTGGCCTGCAGGGAAGGGCAGTTGGGGGATACCCAGGCCTGCAGGGGAGAGCAGTTGTGGGGGACCAGGCCTGCAGGGGAGGGCAGTTGTGGGGGACCAGGCCTGAAGGGGAGGGCAGTTAGGGGTATACAGGCTGGCAGGGGAGCAGTTAGGCATCAATCAGGCTGTCAAGGGAGTGGTTATGGGGTGATCAAGCTGCAGGCAGAAGAGGTTAAGGGCAATCAGGAAGGCAGGCAGGCAAGCAGTTGGGAGCCAGCAGTCCTGGATTGTGAGAGGGCAGTCAGACATCCCTCGAGTGGTCCCAGAATGGAGAGGGTGTAGGCTGGTCTGGTGAATTTCATGCACCAGGCCTCTAGTGTTTGTATATGAAATAAATCTTTATATATAGCATTCTATTTGCCATCCTAATTAAATAAACTCAGCTCAGAGTTCAATTTAGGCATTATAATGATTTTATAGCAGATCTTCATAAATATTATTTAAATATGATTTAACTCTTCCTCAATTAACATAATTTTAATGCAGCTTTTCTAAGTGCAAGCCACAATAAATATGTATTTATTTTGCTGTCAAACTCCCTGGAAAGTGAAATATAACAGTGTTTAGATTCAAATATCACTGAATATTAATCTTTTTTTTTTTAAATATATTTTATTGATTTTTTACAGAGAGGAAGAGAGAGGGATAGAGAGTTAGAAACATCGATGAGAGAGAATCATCAATCAGCTGCCTCTTGCACCACCCCTACTGGGGATGTGCCTGCAACCAAGGTACATGCCCTTGACCAGATTTGAACCTGGGACCTTTCAGTCCGCAGACCGACGTTCTATCCACTGAGCCAAACCGGTCTCGGCTGAATATGAATCTTTTGAAAGTATACCTATGTTTTTGTTTGAAAGTTCTCTTGGAGGACTTTAAATTTTGCAGCACTATTTCTAAAAATTATGAAAAATGAGTCTCTATATATGGTGAAACATATTTTGTAAGACTTTTATTGGACAGTTGAGGACAGTTTTTTTTAGTGTAGATATTTAGGGAAAGTAAATATAGGCACTTAAAATACACAGACAAGCCAACAAGAAAAAGGCCAATGTTTTCACTATTGAAAGATACTCAACACATCTGGTATTTTTATTTTAGATTTTAATGATAACTACACATTTTTTTTGTTAACGTAATATGGTAAGTAGTTTTTATTTTTTAAATTTTTTTAAAGTTAATGGAAGTGACTGCTACCATCTGAAAAACAATTCTGGTAAAATGTTATTTCTTTTAAGGTGCTCGTATTTGGCTGTTCATTGGTTTCATGTTGGCCTTTGGCTCTCTGATTGCATCTATGTGGATTCTCTTTGGTGGCTATGTTGCTAAAGGTAAGAGAGCAGCTTATATTTTACTTCAATGGAATACTGAAGTTGAGCATTACAATTGGTTATTTTTTTCATTAGCTTTTTTCGTATAGCTAGGCCACCTACTAGCAATACATTTATGCTTGGGAACTCCCCTCTTCCTGGCAGTATTTTGTTTTGTTTGGTATATTTTTAATATCCTGGAGGGAATGGGACATAGCTCCAAGCCTTGCTATTCTTTAGTTTCCAGAAACTCAAAAGCAGAATATATATGTTCTCCAGCTACTCGGCAGATTTTATTTGCTGAATAATATCCATGCAAAGCTCTAATATTCTAAAATTAGAATTTATTGATATAATAAATTTCTGATAATGACATCATTTTCTTTTAGATAGAAAAGTAAATTGACATTTCACGTGCATCTGTTACATGAGGCCAGTATAAGGCAAGTTCAGATAAAGGCCTGCTCTTAGATCCTTGGCTGAAATTTTGCCTGAGGGATATCAGAAAAATATGAAAAACCTTTTAATGTTTCCACATAAAATTGACTCTTTATCATAGTGAAAATACAGCATTACTGATTTGTAGAAACTGGACTAGCAGAGATATAATCTAACCCTTTACTTCTTTGAACAAAATGTGGTTCTTGAACTAAAATCATGAGTTTCCTGAATTTTTATTAAAATCTTTTAAATCATACAGATAACAATGATAGGCATTTTAAAATATTTATATCTTTCTTTTGCTTATATGTTTTTTATTAAAATCATGTTGCCAAAAATATAAAAAAAGAAAAAACAGAAAAAGGAACTATAATAATCTTACTGCTGTTAAATATTTTGGTACATTTTCTTTGGTCTTTTCTGTTTTTTGTGTAGTTATAATTATAGCATAAATAAACTCTTGAAGCCTGCTTTTGCGTGTAACGTAATATGGTAAGTAGTTCTCTTGCTGCTACAAAATCTTTGTCACCATCATATTAGAAAGACAAAAAATTACTTTTTTTATTTGAATTGCATAATACTTGTTCATTATAGAAAACTGAACTATAAAAGAGCTCAGAGAAGAATATAAAATTACTGTTAATTCTTCTTTCCCAGATATAACTATTAATACAGAGTTCCTTTTTATAGGAATGTGTTTATCTCAAAGAATCTTTTAAAAATATATTTTTATTGATTTCAGAGAAGAAAGAAGAGGGAGAGAGAAATAGTAACATCAGTGATGAAAGAGAATCATCGATTGGCTGCTTCCTGAATGCCCCCTACAGGGGATTGAGCCCACAACCCAGGCATATGCCCTGATCAGGAATCAAACTGGTGACCTCTTAGTTCCTGGGTCAACACTCAACCACTGAGCTACACCAGCTGGGTGTTCCTCAGCACATTAAACAGTGTCAAACATAGTATGTACTCAGTATTTGTTGAATGAAGGGAGGGATCTGTCAACTACTAAACCAATACTAGACTCTGTCATGTATTATATTATGTCATTTAATACTCAAACCAACCATAGTTACCAGCAAAATCAATTGTATTAGTAAAATTGATACGCATCAGATTATCAGAAACTAAAATATTTTGAGATTATAAATCTCTAAATGTTATAATTATTATTAATATTTTACATTATCGTTAGTATATTATTATTATTATTATTATTATTTTTACAGAAAAAGCCGTAGTGTACCCTGGAATTGCTGTATTTTTTCAAAATGCCTTCATCTTTTTTGGGTAAGTTTTGCTTTTTTTCATCTTTTCTTTTTAATGCTTTCTTTATAATAGTTTCTTTTATGCCATTTATATATTTAGTTGTTTTATTCACCCCTGTTTAGTGCCCCTCTATGTTATTATCATAAAATATAAAGAATGAGATTTTTTTTTTAAGAATAATTTATTAACTTTTAGAGAGAGAGGTAAAGAGAGGGAGAGAGCTGAAACTGGTTTGGCTCAGTGTGATAGAGCGTCAGCCTGCGGACTGAAAGGTCTTGGGTTCGATTCCGGTCAGGGGCATGTACCTGTATTGTGCGCACATCCCCAATGGGAGGTGTGCAGGAGACAGCTGATCGGTTTCTCTCTCATCGATGTTTCTAACTCTCTATCCTTCTCCTTTCTTCTCTGTAAAAAAATCAATAAAATACATTTAAAAAAAAAAGAGAGGGAGAGAAAGACAGAAACATCGATGCTCTTTCTACTGCCTTCTGCACACCCCCATCGGAGACCATGCCTGCAACCTGAGCATGTGCCCTCGATCAAGAATTGAATCAGCAACCTCTTGGTGCAAGTGATGGTGCCCAACAATTGAGCCTCACAGGCCAGGGCAAGAAATACGTGTGTGTGTGTGTGTGTGTGTGTGTATTTTTTTTTTTTATGTTTTATTGATTTTTTTTTTTTTTTTTTTACAGAGAGGAAGGGAGAGGGAAAGAGAGTTAGAAACATCAATCAGCTGCTTCCTACACATCTCCCACCTGGGATGCACTCACAATCAAGGTACATGCCCTTGACCACAATCGAACCTGGCACCTTTCGGTCCTCAGGCCGACACTCTATCCACTGAGCCAAACCAGTCAAGGCCAAGAAAGATATTTTAAATACATGGGTTAGTTTGCTGCCAACCTTTGGAATATACATTGATTTTTAAAATTGCTACCACCACCCTGGCCAGGTAGTTCAGTTGGTCAGAGCATCATCTTGATAAGCCAAGGTTGCGAGTTTGATCCCTGTTCAGGGCACATACAAGAATTAGCCAATGAATGCATAAATAAGTGGAACAACAAATCAGTGTTTCTCTTTTTCCTTCTCCCTCCCCCATTTCTCTCAAATCAATAAATAAAAATAAAATTTTTAAAGAATAGAGAAATAAATTAAAGAGAGACCTGTTAAACAAGAATCAGAATGCTTTTTTATTATTCTTTTTTAAAAAAAATGATTTTTAGCCGAAACTGGTTTGGCTCAGTGGATAGAGCTTCAGAGCCTGCGGACTGAAAGGTCCCAGGTTCCATTGGGGTCAAGGGCATGTACCTTGGTTGTGGGCACATCCCCAGTAGGGGGTGTGCAAGAGGCAGCTGATTGATGATTCTCTCTCATCGATGATTCTAACTCTCTATCCCTCCTCTCTCTTCATCTCTGAAAAAAAAAAAAAAATCAATAAAATATATATATATATATTTTTTTAAATGATTTTTAGAGAGAGAGGGAGAAAGCGAAATGGCGATGTGAGAGCGATATGTTGACCAGCTGCCTCCTTCACACCCTCTACTAGGGATGAGGTCTGAAACTTGGGCCTGTGCCCTGACCAGGAATTGAACCAGCAACCTTTTGGTGCACAGGTCAACCTTCCAACCAACTGAGCCATACTGGTCAGGGCTGTAAATCCTTTTCTAACACATTCAGACAGAATAAATTCTCTGTTTCTGTGCTCCCTTAACATTTGCTATATATACCTTTTCCCTCCTCCCCAATACTTACCACATTGGATCATCTAGAATGTGAGCAGCTTGCCCTGGCTGCTGTTGCTATGTGATTAGAGCATAGACCCGTGCACTGAAGGGTCAGTGGTTCAATTTCCAGTCAAGGATACATACCTGGGTTGTAGGTTTGATCCCCTGCTCTGGTTGGGCATGTGTGGGAGGCAACCAATCAATGTGTCTTTCTCACATTGATGTTTCTCTCCCCACCCCCTTCTTCCTTTCCGCTCCCTCTAAGAAATCCTCTGGTGAGGATTTAAAAAAAAAAAAAGGAACAACTTGAGAGCAAGGACTATATCTTATTTATCTTTATAGCCCTAGCATCTAGTACCTAGTGCCTTGATACTCAAAAAAGGTTTCTTGAGCCCTAGCCAGTTTGGTTCAGTGGATAGAGTGTTGGCAGAAGGATCCCAGGTTCAATTCCTGTCAAGGGCACGTGCTCAAGTTGTGGGCTCGATCCCCAGTAGGGGGCGTGCAGGAGGCAGCTGATCAATGATTCTCTCTCATCATTGATGTTTCTTCCTCTCCCTTCCTCTCTGAAATCAATAAAAATAAATAAATAAATAAATAAATAAATAAATAAATAAATAAATAAGGCTTGTTGAATGAATTGATGAAAGTCAGGCATATAATGGTTACATATTAAGCCTTGATTAACTATTTAAGAGTGACATGTCCCCAGTACTCATAGTTAAGGATGTGGGACGCTGCTGATAAATAGCACAGCTGAGCCCAGTGGAAGAATTTACTGCCTTAAGAGTGATCAGTTTCTTATTTGATAGAGAGCATGGTTTTTTCATACAGCTCATCAATTATTCCCATGATTGGTGCTAGTTTCCCATGATTCTAAGTCTCACAAACCTTTGCTTTTCCCAAACTTAACTAGTCATGTAATACTTCTCGCTTTATTCACAGGGGACTGGTTTTTAAGTTTGGCCGCACTGAAGACTTGTGGCAGTGAAAACATCTGATTTATTGCTCCTGTACAACAGCCCTGCATGGGTTTGTTCCATTCTGTTTTTTATTTTTAATACTCACTCCCAATCTTTTGTAATGACATTTTCTAAACTTATTTCTGAGTGTAGTCTCAGCTTACATTTGTGTGATACTAAAATCATGAGAAATCACTATTTAAACAATAACAACAAAAATCTATTGTGGTATGCATTTGAATAACTTATCAAATGTTAAGGAAAGGTATTCCATGTAAGTTTTGTTAAGTTTTATCATGGCATAATTGAAAAAATAGAAAATTAGAAGAGAAATTGTGAATACATCTTATATGAGCATTTGTCATAACCAAGATCCAAAATGCAATTAAAGTGCTCTTAAGATATTATGTGTTTATTTAAATGTGGGCTCTTCTGTGTCAAATATTAAGTGAAATATAAACATTTTCTTGTTTTTAAAAACTATTCAGTGGTCAGAATTCTTTCTCACTATACTTTGTGTTGGGTTTATTCAGTTTTTCCAAATTCTGGAAATGTTTCAGTGCAAGTAAGGAGCTATTAAGTCTCCCAAAGGGTGAGTGAGCATGTCGGGAGCAGCTCCTGATCCAGCCACCAGGCTCCTCAAAAGTGCCCCTTCTGGCCCTAGCTGGTTTGGCTCAGTGGATAGGGCATCAGCCTGCGAACTGAAGGGTCCTGGGTTCAATTCCGGTCAAGGGCACATGCCCGGGTTATGGGCTCGATCCCCTGTAGGGGACATGCAGGAGGCAGCCAATCAATTATTCTCTCTCATCATTGATGTTTCTTTTAAAAAAAAAAAAAAAAAAAAAAATATTTTATTGATATATTACAGAGAGGAGGAAGGGAGAGAGATAGAGAGCTAGAAACGTTGATGAGAGAGAAACATCGACCAGCTGCCTCTTGCACACCCCCTACCAGGAATGTGCCCGCAACCAATGTACATGCCCTTGACCAGAATCGAACCTGGGACCTTTCAGTCCGCAGACCAACGCTCTACCACTGAGCCAAACCGGTTTCGGCTCATCATTGATGTTTCTATCTCCCTCTCTCCCTCTCCTCTCTGAAATCAATAAAAAATATATATATATTAAAACGAAGTGTCCCTCTGTGCCACTGATCCGTCATCAACTGTGCCACCTGGTTCTGGTGGGACACAGTCACTCCACAGCTGCCATTGAAGGAAAGAAGGAAAGGATAGGGATTGACGCTATACTCAAGTAACTCATTTTGTTGGTGGTGGTTTTGTTTCATAGTAAATTGGATTTCATGTTTCATTGTATCTCTGCAGTGAAACACTATGCTCAAAATAGACCAGCCAGGTCCATTATGATTACAAACGTTAACTACTGGGAGTGCTCATAGTCTCTTCCTCTTTGGAACCCTGCTATCCCTTCCCTCTTGCCCCCACATTCCCCCAGTCTCCCCACCTTATTTAAGCCAAGTGAGATTTTTTAAAAATATATTTTATTTTTTACAGAGAGGAAGGGAGAGGGATATAAAGTCAGAAACATCGATCAGCCGCCTCTTGCACACCCCCCACTGGGGATGTGCCCGCAAGCAAGGTACATGCCCTTGACCGGAATCGAACCTGGGACCCTTGAGACCACAGGCTGATGCTCTATCCACTGAGCCAAACCAGTTTTGGCCCAAGTGGGATTTTTTTTTAAAGGAGCTAACTAACTATGGGTACATGTTCTTCAGAACTACAGTTTGAAATGTTTTCTTTCATAAAACTTGCTACAATTAGCCTTCATTAAACACAAAATCTCTCTCAGGTGATTTAAACCTTGTCGCCATAGTTACCTCCCTGTATGTATGTTTTGAATGTGGCCTGGTCAAAGACATAACTGTACTGCTGTCATCCCACAGCACATCGGCCATGGTGCGTTTCACAGCCATAGGCTGTGAGGATTGGAGGGGATCTTAGAGGTTGAAGTCCCCTTCTGTTTTCACAGATGAGAGAACTCAGACAATGCAAATTGAAATCATTTCCTCAAGGTCATGGAACTAGGGTTTAAAGTTGAGGCCATGCACCTCCTCAGCCGACCATGATGTCTTTCCCCACAGCTCATTCAGAATGTGCCTGGGGAATAAGAACTGCTGTCCCTGGAAAACCGTTGGAATAAAACCATAATGTCTGCAGGGACTAAACATAAGTGAGCTCATTTCCCCTATTTTTTTTATTTATTTATTTTTTTTTTTATCATCTGCTCTGCTGGTGTAGACAAGAGTTAATTGGGTAGCATATTTATTAAGCATGAAAAAGAATCTATGAATTGTCAAGAAGTTTAACCCAAACCTTAATGAGGTGCCTGCATCCAAGAAAATACTGGTAGCATCATTTTTAATGAAACCAAACATTTATTTAAAGTTGTTATGACAGTTTGGGAGGATCCAAGATGGCTGCGCCCAGGTGAAGACCTAGCCGCAGCCGCACACAACAATTTCAATAAAATACAACTAAAATATAAAACAGACATTGCCCAGAACTACAGGAAGGTTGACTGACTGGAAATTCTACAGCGAGAAGCAAGGACAAAACCAGAAGGAGGCGCGGAGGAGATGGAAAAGCCCAAGGTACGGAGACGCGGAGCGCGGAGAGGACGGAGCCAGAGAGGAGGGGGAAACCGAGTGCCTGGCGGGCGTTCCCTAGCGGAAAGGAGATAAAACTCCGACTGTGCTAGGCCCCCGACGGCTCTGAACCCCAGTTCCCCAGACCCCGGGGACCCAGGCTCAGCCATAGGGAGCCGGGCTGTAAGGCGGGACCCCGGGAAAGCCGCGGCGAAAGGAGGTCCCGGCGGCGCGCACACCGCGCGCAGAGAAGGGCCGGCCGGCTGTGCCGCGGGATTGCCCTGACGGGAAGGAGACTGGGGCTCCAGACTGCTGTGAACGCCACCTCCAACTCCACTTCCAACTGAACTGAACCCCAATACCAGGCTCATTGGGGGAGAGCATAGACAGTTTGGCAGCAGGCGAAAATCGAGGGCACCTTTCTCTCAGAGGCGCCGGCAGCGAGCACTGAAGGACCCGCATAGGGCAGGGCTGACGGAAGCCAAAGCTGCAGGCTCCACCCTGAAACCCCATCCCATCTGTAACTGCGAAATGCGACAACAAAATAAATCACAAACAAAAGAAATGGAGGACAAAAAGCGTCTGGATATAGAGTTCAAATCTACGCTTATAAGGTTTTTCAAGAATTTCCTAGAAAAGATGGATAAGACCTATGAGGATATGAAAAGAGATCATCAAGAAATGATAAGGGAACAACAAGAAATAAAGAATACATTGTCTGAAATAAAACATATTTTACAGAGTCCTAAAAACAAAAGGGAAGATCGCAAGAATCAAGTCAAAGATTTGGAACATAAAGAGCCAGAAGACACTCCTCCACAGAAGCTAGAAGGCAAGAGAATCCAGAAAATTGAAAATAATGTAAGAAACCTCTGGGACAACTTCAAGAGAACCAACATCAGAATTATGGGGGTCCCAGAAGATGAGAGAGAGCAAGATATCGAAAACATACTGAAAGAAATAGTGACAGAAAACTTCCCCCACCTGGTGAAAGAATTAGACTTACAAGTCCAGGAAGCGCACAGAACTCCAAACAAAAGGAATCCAAAGAGGACCACACCAAGACACCTCATAATTAAAATTCCAAGAGCAAAAGACAAAGAGAGAATATTAAAAGAAGCAAGAGCAAAGAAGGTAGTTACATATAAAGGAGCACCTATACGATTGTCAGCTGACTTCTCAACAGAAACCATGCAGGCCAGAAGGGAATGGCAAGAAATATTCAAGGTGATGAATAGTAAGAACCTACAGCCAAAGATAATCTATCCAGCAAAGCTATCACTCAGAATCGAAGGTCAGATAAAGAGCTTCACTAATAAAAAAAAGCTAAAGGAGTTCATCACCACCAAACCAGAATTATATGAATTGCTGAAGGGGGTTCTTTCAGAAGAGAAAGTAAACAAAGATAAAAATTATGAACAACAAATACGTAACTATCAACAAGTGAATCTAAAAACCAAGGAAATTAAAAAAAAAAATCTGATGAACAATAGTAACTGTTGAATATAATAGAATCAGAGGTATGGAAGGGGAGTGAACTGATGATTCTTGGGGAAAAGGGGAGAGGGGGGTGTGGGTAGAGACTAAACATAAACTGTGCACCTATGGATGAGGACAATGGGGAGTGGGGAAAGGGCAGAGGGTGGGGTGGAAACCTGGTGGAGGAGAGCAATGGTGAGGGGGGGAAAAAGGAACATTTGTAATAATATGAACAATAAAAATTTATTTAAAAAATAAAAAATAAAAAAAATAAAGTTGTTATGAAACTGCCATTTAAACAAGTTTTTAGTCTTTTATTTTTAATATCAAATCTATTTCTGACCCCGTGTCATTGCACACAAGGAGACTGCAGTGACGAGTGTTTGTCACACACAAAAACGGGAAAGGAGGCGCTCTTGTTTCGGAACAGGCCTTGTTTCTCTTGGATGCTTTTGCTTAAAATCCAACAGCCAAATGAGGAAACTGTAAAAGCAAAGCAAACATTTTTGTTACAGATGAGCCCTTCCACTCTTAAAATTTGTACACATATTGATTCTGCCTTGATCTTCTGAAATCTATATTGACCAAAATGTCTCATCACAGAGGCTCTTGCATAAAGGCTGAATTGGAAGAGCTCCTAGACAGATCTCATTTCCAATGGCTCCGTACATGGATCATTGCCTAATAGAACTCTGTGTGTGTTTTTAACACCGCCAGTAGCAGTGGACTCACTACCATTTAAAGGAGCTCATTCCATTTTGCTGACAGTTCAAATAGGTAACAGTTTACACTGCATTACTTACGGGGCCCAGGTACATTTTTTGGAGACGCATAGAAAAGAACCTTTTTTCTCCCGCACAACAGCTTCTTAGTGTTTGAAGACAGTTCTTAGGTCACCTTTGGGTCTTCTCTTCTGCAAGCTGACTACATCCTGAATTCTCTAGTTGTGCCTTATAATATTGAGGCGCTTGGATTACAGAATTCTAGAATTGGAAGTCAGAGTAGCTAACATGTGGGGTGTTTTCTATGGATCAGGGTGCTAACATTCACACGTTATCTCCTTTGAATCCTTACAACAGCCTAGTGAGACATGACTGTTCTCTCCAGTTCAGAGATGGGGAGGCTGACGCTCTGAGAGGTCACAGAGTTAGAGGTGGCAGAGCCCAGATCTGTCTGCATCCAGAGTGTGGAATTTGATCCCATTCTACCAATGAGGAAACAGCCCCAGAGAAGTAAAGCGGTGTGCCTGAAGAGCTTACCAGGTGTGAGCTAGGACTAGAATGCAGATCTGCTTCTGCTAAAAGGGTAAGAGCACACGCAGGGCATGGGAAGAGATTGGCTGTTGGGAAAAGCCAAGAGCCAGTGATGAGAGAGAAGCAGGTGCAGCATGAGGAGGCTACACACAACAATGTGGATGGCTCTCAGAACAATGCCGAGGAAAAGAAGCCAGGTGAAGAAGAGCATGTGTCCTGTGGTTGGTTCCATTTCTGTAAATTTATAGAAAATGCAGACTAGCCTACAGCGATGGGGAGCAGGTCGGTGGATGCCTGGGGATGGGTGTGGTGGGGTAGGAAGGGAGTCGTTCCGAGGAGGCGGGAGGAAATGTTTGGTGGTGACGGATAGGTGCGTTATCTTGATTGTAGCTATGGTTTTCCCAGGTGTGGAGCACATTTAAAAGTATCAGATTGTACAGGCTTTAAATATGTGTGGTTCATTGCCGGTTACAACGCTGTTAGAAGAGGCGGAAGGAGGAGAGAAGAGGCAGGTCCTCTGTTTTGCTCCTACGGAGACAGGTGGCAAGGCCCGTACTAACACTGGTACTCTGACCCTTTAGTGATCAGTAGATGGGCAAGCAGGTGGAGAAAGGATTGGCCGGGGACTCTGAAGGGTCCTGGTCTTGTCTCTGCCACTCCTGAAGTATGATCCTGGGCACTAGCCCAACCACCGTCAGCCCCCACTTCCCGTTTGTAACAGGCAGTATTGATCAATAACAGGCAGTATTGATCCCCGCTTCTCCAACTTCAGCTTCAATAGTAGGATTACCCAAGGCAACCTACATCCGAGTGCGTTGTGAACTGTGAGTGTAGGTCAGATGGAGGAGGGCAGGGGGCGACAGTGTGTAGCCCAGTTATGATAACAACGGCTACAATGTAATGCAGGTGACTTCTTTGAGCTTTGTGTCCCCTGGAGAAATGACCCCAGATTCTATACTAAACGTTTCCTTGTGTCCGCCAGCTATCATTGATCAAGAGTTGTTTTAGATTCAGCTCTGCCACTCAATCACTTGGGAGCTTGGTCAGTCCTGGCTCCACTCTGAGCATCTGTCAAATGAGGGTATTAAGACTTGCTGACTCTTGCATTCAGGATTCTATCACCTTCACGTCAAGCTGCCCACATGGACAGCTCCAGGTGGGAAGAAGTGTGGCCAGAAAGAGCTCTCTCAACCCTGGTTCTCGCTGACTTTGAGGCATCAGGGAGCCTTTACCACATTGTGGATTTGCTCCTCCTTTCTTACCCTTTACTTCACTTTCATGTGTTTTTATTTTACTCTCATAAACACCAAATTAACATATGCCGCCATATCTTTTTTTAAGTTCATTCACTCAACATCTATGACATTAAGAGGTTAAAAAAACAACAACTTACCTCCCAGAAAGCTTGGTCATCAAAATATTTAACCACATGAGGAGCTTTCCATATTTTGAGGTTTAAGATGAGACCTGTTTAAATTCATTAAAAAATGTTGAACATTTAGAGCACAGCATTTGTTGTCTCAAAATATCCTGTCAACTATAGTATCTCAGCAGAAATCCTTTTTTTCCCTCCCACTACCAGGAGACAGACAAATGGAAGCACTGTTCTTCTTTGGCCCGCGTAATTAATCCTATACGCATCTTTTCACAGGAACTGGCAAGAGCAATTATTTTTAAAGATTTCGATGACCCTGAGAGGTGTAGGAAAACCATGGATCTGACACGCTGCCCGAGAAGGATAGAACAGCCCTATCAGACTGTGCCCCCAACGTGAAAGCTTATCCGTTTGAAACACAAGAGCTACCATGGAGAGCAGCTCAAACAAAGTAGGCACCTGGAAGGTCCAATACTGTGAACTCCCAGCAGCCTCAGCTCCAGGTTCCGCTTGCGTAGTTAGGAAAGTAATTTATAACCATCGGCTTTTGCCCCTTCCTTTTCACCCGTCCAGGCTCTCCCCGAGAGCTTGGCCCTGTGCATTCAGAGTAAAACCTGCCAGATTTCCCAGAATCCACGAAGTGAGCGCTTACCTTTCCCAGGAAGCAGGGACATGCCATTCACAGATTTATCTGTGTGTTTTCAATGATGATCGGTCTCCATGTATTCAGTAGTAAGATTAACAAGAGTGGGCGCATGCATAGTCATATTTCTCTGTTGTTGTGCATGCCTTTAACTGATTTTGGCAGGTAAGGTGCAATTAGCACGTTTCGTTTTGCTAGAATTACTCAGAAACGAGCTCTATCACCGACATGAATTTTCCAGGCAGCTGAGGTTTACTCGTCACTAATGAAAATCCTTCTAAATACGTAAATCCATATTGCATTTTCTTGTCATCACTGAATACATTTAGATTCTTAAAAAAGCCAGAACCATTGCTGGGAACATCCACTTATGAATTGTTATAGAACACAGGTAGATAGCTGTCAAGGGTTGTCGGCCTGCTGTCCAGCAGCCCAGGTTTTTGTGTTCCTGTGTCTGATGTTAAGAATGTCTTGCCGAAACCGGTTTGGCTCAGTGGTAGAGCGTCGGTCTGCGGACTGAAAGGTCCCAGGTTTGATTCCGGTCAAGGGCATGTACCTGGGTTGCGGGCACATCCCCAGTAGGGGGTGTGCAAGAGGCAGCTGATCGATGTTTGTCTCTCACCGACGTTTCTAGCTCTCTATCTCTCTCCCTTCCTCTCTGTAAAAAATCAATAAAATATATTTTTAAAAAATAAAGTAATGTCTTGTCCTCTGTGAGACTCTGCGTTCACTTCTAACATACTAGTGTGCCTTACCCAGAGGAACCTACCCCATTTCTAATCTATTTCTAATCTTTTTAAAAATATATATTTTATTGATTTTTTACAGAGAGGAAGGGAGAGAGATAGAGAGCTAGAAATGTTGATGAGAGAGAAACATCGACCAGCTGCCTCTTGCACACCCCCTACTGGGGATGTGCCCGCAACCAATGTACATGCCCCTGACCAGAATCGAACCTGGGACCTTTCAGTCTGCAGACCAACGCTCTACCACTGAGCCAAACCGGTTTTGGCTATTTCTAATCTTCCTGAGTCGGAAACCCAAAAACCACACCTGATGGGGTTGTACCTTAAATAGCATAGACAGATTCCCATAATGGGGTCTCTTGACAAGTAGAATGCTTGGCTTTCAGAAGGCAATTGGTGCTATTTTGGTTGCTTGGGGGCCACTTTGCTCTTCTGTTGTCCAAGTTCTTTCTAAATAGTTCCCTTGTGTCCAAAGCAACATGTGAGGAGGAAAGCCCATTGGTTTTAACTCTTCGAGGAATAAACTAGGTGTCTCTTCCGCTATTCTCTTTCTTAAACCCATTAGAGCATAAGGAACTCCCGCCCCCAGCATCCTGTACAAGTCAGTGAGTCCGTGTCACTTCGGTAACATCGGCGAATGGTGGAGAGCCCAGGTGTAGTAGGGTTGCCAGAATGCTCAGCTAATTTTGAATTTAAAATAATTGGGCACCTTATACTTTCATTTGCTAAATAGGACCACTCTACCCAGAACAGAATGTAAACGTATGGATGGAAGCATTTTTCTCATCTGTATTGAATTAATCACCTCAGACTCAAAAGCTGAGGCCAGATGGTACATTAAGGTAATTCTAGACAGTTTTACTCTCTAAAGGCACCCGGGGAACTCCAAAAAGTCTCTCCCTACATGTGTCAGAGCGGAGAGGAAGCCAGACGATTCGTTGCCATAATCCCTCCGTTATACAGAGAAGCCAGCCAAGCCCAGAGAAGGGGGGTAATGCGCCCAGCGCCACACCGTTCATTCGTGTCTGCTTATGCTGCTTGGTCTCCTGTTTGGCACCCACTCCCTGCTTAGGGACGCAATGTATGAGTGTCTAACCCATAAAAGCTGCTCACTTAGAGTAAAAGTGGACGTTTCTGAACAGAATGCGCATTTTCACCTGGCATGTAAGTAAGACTGGCACATTAACAACTCTCCCAGGTTCTTTTCTGTTTGACCATATTGCAGAAGCAGAAGTATACTTCAATCCTCCATGTAAAGACCCCCAGTAGCTCCCCACCTCTAAGAGGGACCTGACTCCTTGCTACCACTCTGTCCTCAACCCCAGCTGCTCCGCCCCTCCTCACTCTATCCACATCAGCTACACCGACTTCCTTGCTGTTCCCCAAACACACAAAGCATGTTTCTGCCTCAGGGCCTTTGCACATGCTGTTCCTTCTCATAGGATGCTCTTCTCCCAAATAAACACGTTGTATGCCTCCCTCCTTCTCTCCATTCAGGTCTCTGCTCAAAAGACTTACTAGCTAGGCCTTCCCTTACACCCTTCCAGAAGAGCAGACTCCCCTCACACTGGCTAGTCCCCCCACTCTGATTTAGTTATCTTCATAGCACTTACCGCCATCTTGCATAGTATGCGTTTGTTTGCCTATTTATTGTCGACTAGTGTGTCAGCTCATGAGATCAGGGTATTGTTTTATTCACTGCTTCGTCCCTCGTGCTTAAGAGTAGTGCTAGGCTCATAGTAGATATTGAATAAATATTTGCTGAGCCAAATAATATTATGGATGTCCTCAGGTAAGCATTCTGGCATAAGGATTTCCCTGGCCTTCTGTACAAAACTGGGTGCGATCACCAGTCCTGGCTCTAAGAGGCTGCAATCCACTCCTCCTTTCCCTGGCCCTCAGTGTCCACACCTGTGGCAGGTGACCTCGGAGGGCCTTTCCAGGTCTGGAAGGATGTGATTCTGTGTGTGTGTTTGTATTTTTTTTAATCATTTGGCTGGAGCTGAGGAGGTGGGCTCACAGGGAACAGGATGGGCCTGTGCACATCCAGCCATGAGGCAGATGCACTCTGAACCCGGGCCCCGGGCCTGGGCAGTGGTGGTAGGGTGGTGCGCACTGACCTGTCAAGAGACCAGATGCTAGACCCATCGCCAGGGACAAGCTGAGTGCTGCGAAGTCGTAGAGCATCTGGAAGGCGATCCTGGAAATGACAAAGCAAAGATGGTCACGTCCAGCTCTCAGGCTGCAGAGGTCATGGGGACAAGGAACACTGCTTGCGTGAGTAGCGACCCTGTCAGGAAGGGCCATCAGGGGAGCAAGTGTCCTCTTCCTGGTGGTATATTCCCCTGTCATCTTCCTGCAAAGCCATGCAGACATGGAGGAGGGGATTCTAAGGACCCTTTGGGCTTACTTTAATCCTCAAACCTCTGGACAATGAACTAGACCAGGAGCTAGAAAGACCAAGTTCAAGTCCCAGACCTGTCACCAGCTGTGTGGCCCTGGAAAAGGCACTCACCCTCTCAGAGCCCTAGTCTCCTCATTAGGCCACTAAAGATGAAGACCTTCAAAAAACTATGGTACATCTCTACAATGGAATACTATGCTGCCATAAAAAAGAAGGAATTCTCATCATTTGCAGCAACCTGGATGGAATTGGAGAACATCATGCTGAGTGAAATAAGCCAGTCAATGAAAGAGAAACACCACACACATGACCTTACCCATTTATGGATAATAAAGAACATTATAAACTGATTAACCAAAAGATAGATATAGAGACAGTAAAGCAACAAGCAGACTGTCGCATTACAGCGGGGAGGGGAGGGAGATCTGAGGGAGATAAGAGATCAACCGAAGGACTTGTATACACGCATATAAGTACAACCAATGGATATAAAACTCTGGGGAGGGTGGGTATGTATGGGAGTGGGGGGGGGGCAATGGTAAAATATGTGCACAGATAATAATTTAATAAAAAAAATAAAATTAAAAAAAAAAAGATGAAGGCTTTATTTCTATCAAGTCCAGGAGGGTACAGTTTGGCCATCAGATCCCGCTCCCCTGCCTGCCCCTCTTGAACACGCTTCCCTGTTCGTTGTCCTTCGAGCAACCCCAGGACTTCACTTCAAACAGTTAAACGGCCCTGAGAGGACATTGGCGTGGCCTTGCAGTAGAAATACAGGGAACAGTGATAAACTGGACTATATCAAAGCTAAGAACTGTTCGTCAAAGACACCATTAAGGTGGTGAAAGATAACCCACAAAGTGGAAGCAGGGGTTCACAGTACATCTGATAAAGGATCTATTAATATATCCAGAACAGATAAAGAATTCCTAAAAATCACCAAGGAAAAGACAAAACAACACAATAGAAAATGGGCAAGAGAACTTGACATTTCAAGAGAAAAAATATCCTAAAAGCAAATGAAAAGTGCTCCACTGAGCCATCAGGGAAATTAAATCCAAACCATAAGTTTGCTGGCTACATGGCTAACATACAAAAGAAGGAAACCACACGGAGTGTTAGAGAATATATGGGGGAAGGGGAGCTCTCATGTGTGTAGATCACAATGGAACACAGCCAATAAAACGGATGTATGCAAGCTGTGTGATCCCACAACCCCACTTCTAGGCATACTTTCACTTGAAGTGCATGCATATGTTCCCCCAAAAACATTAGAATGTTTATAGCAGCAATACTAGAATGTTCCTGATAGCTCCCAACTAGAAACTGCCCACAAGGCCATCAATAATGGATCAATGAATTGTGCTGAATTCACACGATGGAACACTTGTTTCAACTGTGTTTTCTTAGGCTCTGTAATCTGTCTACTTGGTACTCATTTATCACAGGGCCAAACTAATGGGCCAGGCTATCTCTCTCTCTCTCTCTCCCTCTCTCTTGCAAGTCAGCTTTTGTGGGAATTCAAAACTCATATTACAACCCCCTCAACCACAAACTCTAACACGTGTTTTCACTTCCTGCCCAGTAGGGGATGTCCCCACCGCCATACTCCCACAGGCACAGTCTCAGTTCCCCGTTCTCTGCTGCCTGGCCCCGTGGGACATGTGGTCTAGCATGTATGCGGTGCTTCTCATTTTGAGGGGAACTGTAACGTTAACTTGACCTCTTCATGTTGTCACTTGTCACCTTTATAAATTAAACCCAGGCACAATTCAATACTATACCCCAATGAAAAAGTGCAGTCTGCAGAGATACTCAACAGCATGGGCGAATCTCACAATACAATGTTGAGTAAAGGAAGCCAGGCCCCCAAGGACACAGACTTCCGGTATGACTCCATGTGTATAAAGAACGAAAGCAGACAAAGCTGACCAATGCTGTTAGAAGTTAGAATAGTGGTTATCCTGGGGCGGGACATGAAGGAGCTCTGGGTGCCTTTTATATGGACGGGTCAGAAGATCAATATCATCAGGGTGTCTTTCATTGATCAAGAGACACCCTGATGATATTTGCACTTTTCTGGAAGTAGACTGCACTATAAAAATAGTTTGCTTGTTTTTATTTTTAAGTATTATTAAGTGGCAGAAATAGAAGCTAAATCCAAATCTGCTGACTGCCAACCCATAATTCCCTCCATCCTGATGCCATCTGAAAGCCACTGGATGAGCAGGAATCACCATACGACAGTCCCCACACAGACCCCCTGGGCCAGGCCCTCGGCTCCACGCTTTTCCAGCTGATTTCACATGGTCCTCACAGCAGCTCTGTGACAAGGTGCTTCACAAACGGGGAGGACTGGGTTAGGAAAGGGAACCGAGGGTTCCAACGTCATAGGCTTGGAATGGATGGTTCTTGGGACTCAAACCAGGCAGGTGTGTCTGCCCACCAAGGCTGGCCAGATCTGTCTCCGCTTTCAGCATTCGAGGGTTACCTTTACAAATCTGGCCATTCTGACATTCCAGAAACAGTTTTTTAAAAATATTTTTCTTTAGATTGACTTTTTTTGGTTACATTAAAAAAGACATATTTAAAATAAAACTTTGTGTCACTAAAGTGGAAGACAAATGAGAGGCAACTATAAAAAAAATACAATGAAAACAAAACAAAGCTAGAATCTCCCCAAGATGTGGCAGCTTGTACAAGTCTCTCAGCCTGAGACCTCCTCTGCTGTCATTCAAACGGAGGTCATCGTTTGAGTGTGTGCAGACTCCTAAAACCCAGTGGAGACTTTCTCCCTGATCTAATCAAAGGTCTTAATGAGAATTGAGAAAGAGCCAGCGCACTCTGTGATTCAGTGTTCTTCAATTGTTTTCACACCTCTTAAAATCCTACATGTTGGGAAAATCTCTCAGTCCTGGCTCAGAGCACTGCCCCTGACTCATTCACATCCACTCACCAATATTGGCAAATACTGTTTGTGGAAGGAATGAAGGTCAACTGGCTTGCCCAATGACACCACGCAATACAGTAGCTGATCCCCATTTTGTATGGGTATTCTCGCCTGCCCGCTCAGTGCTTTCTCCATCTTTCAACTATATTCAGATGCCCCTCTCTGGAAGCAGCGGCATCCATAACCATAGGAAAGGGGCCATTGTGGGGTAGTTTCTCTACCCCAAGCACCGTCCTGAGCCCTTTAATATGTTGCTAAGTCTTCACTGCAGTCCTGAGATGTAGATCTTATTATCCCATTTTACAGACAGAGAACTGAATCCTAAGGGGAGTTTGAGTACCAGGCCTAAGGTCACATGACTGGTAAATGCGACCTCATCTGTCCCTTCCGGCCGAACGAAGGCCTCAGAGGTCACTGCCGTCAATGCCCTCCCCTGTGCTGGGTTCCTGCAGAGGAGAAAGAAAACCTCTTGGGCCTCAGCTGTCTGGTCCTGGTGAGAGCTGACTTGCAGAGTGAGCTGGAGGCAGGCCACACAGGCTCTGGGCCCTTGTTCTCATCTCTGCCCTACTCCACGTTCAGTGATGTCCCTTTGATGGCAGCCATGGTGGGAGTATTAGCACCACAGAAATCAGCAAATGCGCTAAGTTAGGATTTTGTTTTCTTTGGAGAGTGTTCATCCTTTACTGGTATACCATTGGTTGGCTTTTTTGTTTTGTTTTGTTTTCTCTAGGCCAGTAATGTTCAAGCTTGTGTGAGAATCACCGGGAAGGCTTGTTGAAACACAGACTCCTGGGCCCTACCTCCAGATTCCTAATTGAGCAGATCTGGGTGGGCTAGAATTTGCATTTTTAAAAAAAATATATTTTGTTGATTTCAGAGAGGAGGGGAGAGGGAGAGAGAGAGAGAAATATCAATGATGAGAGAGAATCATTGATCGGTTGCCTCCTGCATATCCTCTGCTAGGGATCAACCCTGCAACCCGGGCATGTGCCCTTGACCGGAATCAAACCCAGGACCCTTCAGTCCATAGGCTGATGCTTTATCCACTGAGCCAAATCGACTAGGGCTCTTTTTTTTTATTATTAGAATTTTATTTTTCAATTACAGCTTACACTCAAAAAATTATTTTGTATTAGTTTCATGTTTACAGCATAGTGGTTGGACAATCATATACTTTGCAAGTTGAGCCCCCTGGTATTAGAATTTGCATTTCTAACCAATGCCTGGGTGATGTTGGTGCTGTTAAGAACCACTGCTCTAGGCGAGCCATGGAATCACAGAATTTGGGATCTAGAAGGACAGATGGTCCAGATGTTCCAGATCAGCAGCCTGGAATTTGCCCCACACAATTTTTCTAATGATTTTGAATCTTTTGCCAATGCTTAGGAGAAGGCCTACCATTTTCCTACATTCACTTATCTAATCCTCTAAACCACAGGGTTCCTGGCCTCAGCAGCCTCCAACAATCCCATGAGGGGCGGTATTATCAGTATCTTCATTTAAAACCGGGGGACCAAAGCTCAGAGAAGTTAGGGAGCCTGCCCCGCTCGTAAGAGGTCAAGACCAGTCTGACTCCACGGCACACTCCTCAGAGACCTACACCACAGAGGTTGAAACATGGGCTCACTCAGCTGGCATGGGCCTGGTTGCCCTGCTCTGTCTGTTTTCTGGGGGGGCCTCAGGGCTATCTGCCTTTGCCTGGCACCTAAGCTGTCCCTTTTGGGAAGAAGAAGTGACCTGAAGAGGCGATGACTCCACACAAGTTAGGGGCTGGGAAGAGTTTCTGAATGAATTGGCCAACAAATACTCACCGAGGCCTGCTGAGGCCTAGCCCTGACTGCATGCACCCCAGCTAAGGGCTCTGGGCACACGCGCCCTGAGTTGGGTGGGGGTATTAAGGGAATAAGCCAGGCGACTCACAGAGGATCCTTGGACCAGCTTGTCAGGTACACGATGTAGGTGATCCCTCCGAGCAGGCCCGGCAAGCCGAAGGTGTAGTGCACGCCACAGGTGTCGTGGATCCCCAGCACGCGGTTAAAACACACCTGGGGACAGACGTCCTTGTCAGTAGATCTGCATGTGAGACTGGCGTTCCCTGACACCCTTTGCACCAGGGCCACCCACAGGGATGGGCTGGAGGGCTCCCGTAAGAAGCACTTCTTAGACGCACCCGGGCGCTCACGTTACCTGGGGAGCCTGGTGAACCACAGAGTTGGATCCAGAAGGTCTGGGGCCTGAGATTCTGCATTTCTAACAAAGGCCCAGGGAATGCCAGCGCTGCTGGTCCAATGGCCGCACATGGGGAAGCAAGGGTCTAAGCCAGGCACTACTCACATTGTGGGCTATGATTCTGCGTTGTGAGTGTGCTGTCCTGTGCACTGTAGGATGCTCAGCTGCATCCTTGGCCTGTACCCTTTCGATGCCTGTAGCACCCCCACTCCAGTGTGTCAACCAAAAATGTCCCCAGATACTGTCACACGTCCCTGGGAGGAGATTAAGACCTACCGGCCCAGCCCGAACTTCACTGCCACCCAAAGACAAACGGCTGATGGGAATAAAAGTCAGGAGGAAAGAATGTGACCACACTCTGAGGTTCCCACTCACAGCTCCTCCTCCTCACCACCGAGCCTCCCAGATGGCCATCAGCCAACAGATAAGGCTACAAATGAGGATTTGTTCAGGCCACTTCCCTCCTTAGATCCCCCACTGTCTTCAGAATAAAAACCCCAGACTCCTCAACTCGCTCAGGAGCTGTACCCGAGCACCTGCCGTCTCTCAAGACTCTGATCCCACCACACTCCCAGGTGAGCCCAGCGCTTCAGGCAAGAGAGCATCTTCCTGTTTCCTGGCTGGGCCGTCTGCTCTTCTCCCTGTTGAGCCTCTGAACACACTGCTCCTCTGACTGGAATGCATCTCCCTCTTCTTGGTCTTGCTGATATTAGTTATTTGTCAGTGCTCAGAGGGGTCATCCTCTGCTCTGGGAAGCGCTTCCTCAGTGCCTCAGGCTGGCTTAGGTGCCCTGGAGCAGTCATCACCCCAAGTTGTCTTTTTTGTCCCTTTTCCTCGCTGCGCTGTAGCTTGGGAAGCAGGATGAATGCTAGGATATATGTGATGAGTGAATGAATGAATGAATGAATGAGTGAGTGAGTGAGTGAATCATCCTTGAACTGTTTCCCCAGTGATAGAGTCAAGGAAACCGAAGCACAGATAAAGTGATGGACTCTAAGACTGATGATAACTTAGGCGTTTTAAAATACTGTTTTAAAATGTGATTTTTGGAGAGAGAGGAAGGGAGGGGAATAGAGAGAAACATCGATGCGAAATGAACATCATCAGTCGGTTGCCTCCTGCAGGCCCCCTGCTGGGCTCTGACCAGGAATTGTACCAGTGACCCCTGGGTTTCTGACTAGACGCTCCACTGCTCAGCCACATCTGCCCGACACCGTGTGCGTTTCCTGCTGTGCGCTTCCTCCTTGCATCATAGGGCCTCAGAGCCAGAGGAGATAAAAGGCATCTGTTCCCATTCCAAAGATGGAAATCAGACTTTGCTCAAATTGAACTATTGGTAATCTCTTCCTTATCTGGAGTTGAAACTGCCTCCCTGAATAGCCACTGTCAGTCAAATTCAGCTTCCTATGCCACCCAAAGTATACTCCTTTATTCTCCACCAGGCCTTCAAAAGCCAGGAAGGTCTGTGGTTCCTGAATATTTCCTTTCGAAGTGTATCCATAACCAATGGGCTATAATGAAGTATTCTGGTATTATCTGTGCCTGTTGAATTTTGAAGGAAGAAAAAATCCAGCCACTTAGAAGAACTAAACAATCAGAAGCGGGCATGACCTGATGATCAGCCAGCATCTTTCTTCTAGGTGCCGCCCTTCCCACCATTCTCACGGATCATGGGCAGCCGCCATGGGTGCACAGCATGCCCCACCCCCACCCCCACCCAGACATGGATGGGCGCAGGGTTCAAGTTAGACCAAGAGCTCCTTCTTCAAAGAACTTGGAATTAGGACCAAGAGATGTCACCCAGCTGTATCTTTGGAAAGAGATACTCCACCATGTGAAGCAGCAGTAGGAGAACAGAAAGGAAGTCTACAGCATGAGAATAAAGCAGATCTTCGGGAGAAACAAAGAAAGGAGATCAGGACCTCCGTGGGCTCCCCAAACACTCCCATCCCCGGTGCCAGCCATTCCTGGGCTCCCAGGAGCATTTCTGTCCTTGGGCCCCATGACATCCCAGGGGCCTTATAAAACATTTCCTCTTACGTCTGAGCAAGCTTGATTGGGTTCCACTACTTGCCCCCCAGATCCTAACACATGCACCACCCAGCCTGGGTGGGTCCTTCACCCCCAGCTTTGAAGCTAAACAGAGAGGGTGCCCACACCTGTCTGGTGCAGCCTCTGGTGCCACACGATGGTCCACCATGGTCCCAGGGTCCTTCTGGTCCCAGACAAAGCAGAGGGCGTTCGTTGCCCAGCTCCTTACCGGCATAGATTTGGCTCCCCCGATGGAGATCAGCCCTGCCAAAAGGCCCAGCACCATGGCCAGCCAAGGAGAAGGGATCAGGTGGCACGGGGCACCCACAGCCACGCCTCCCGCCAGCACTGCATTGTGGATGTGAGTCTGCAAAGAAACAGCCTGTGGGTGAGTGAAGGGAGACACAGAGAGGACAGCATCTTCCCCAGAGTTCCTCAGGGAGCTGGTAGGCAGGCACTGCTGTAAGGTGCTCCCTGCCTCAGTGGTCCTGGACTTTACCAATGGTCTCCTCTCACCCCACTTCGCAGGCTCAGGGAACAGTCACCCTGATGGGGCGGCATTTAGGGAATCAGCTGGAAAGTCTAGTTTCTCAGCATTCAGCCACCCTCACACCCATCAGTGATGTGTCCTCGGCACGAAACAGCTCAGCACTTCAACGTTTCTACCGGGTAATGGGGTTTTGATTGTACCTGCTGAACGCAGGTTATTGTGAGAAATAAATGAGTTGCCACTTTAAAACCCTTAGCCCAGTTCCTGGCCTAGAACATGAGTAAACGGCCAATAAACATAAGCCATTATTATAGTTTTTATTGTTTTTATTATTAGTGTTTGCTACTTGGTGCCTATGCCACCTGTATGTACCCAATAAGCCAAATCCCGGATCACATGTCTGCTCGGTCCTTCATTCCACTGGACTGGGCCTTGCCTCCTCTTAGCTTCTCTTCTCCCCCCCCCCCCCCCCCAAATCCCTCTCTACTCTGACCAGGTCTAGGAGCTCTGGGCCCTTGGACCAGCTTCTGGGCTTCCCTGACCTGTTGGCCAAACTTGCCTCCCGGGATGACCCCGCCTTGTCTGACCCTAGACTGCCTGTCACCATGGAGCTCACCCGTGGGGATGCCTGCCTCCCCTCAGTACTGTTAACCTGTCACCCGTGGCCACGTTCTCTCCACTCCAGGCCCCACTGCCTGTCTAGATTTCCCCACCACCTCTGGCTGGCTGACTGCATGCCCTGAGCATCATGGGAACTTGTCTTGTCTTTAGCTCTACACTCTCACCATCTCCCCCTCCTCACACAATCTCCCGGCTCCACTGATAGTAGCAGCCAATGTTTGCCCAGAACTTACTCCACACGAAGCAGGTTACATATCAAGTTCAAGTGGCTTCACCAAGGCCACGTGGCTAGGTGAACCTACTTCTTTACTTCTGATTCTTACTCCAATCTCGACATTTCTTGGGTTAAGAGGGAAAGGCTCACACATTCTATTCTAGCCTCTCTCCTCCCTGCCTTCTTACCCCCTCTCCCCCCAACTCTTGCTCCTGACGGCTGGCTTTAATAACTGGCAGGAATGGGGCTCAAACCTGGGTCTGTCTGATGCCAATGCTGCTGGACTGAATCACTTCCCTGGTAAGCCTTTCAGCACTGCGCAGCCTCCTGAGTCCCGGTGCCCATTTCACAAGCCGCTGCTCTCCCCTGGGCCCCATGACACAGCAGACAAGGCTCCCCCACCCAAACCGAGGGGCTGGGGCTGGGGGCAGGGCGTGAACATGTGTGGGGCCCAGGCAGCCCCCTCCTCACCATGCTGATCTTCCCTTGGGGGTGAGCCAAGGCCGACAGGGAGATGGCCGTCACTGCGCTGACCGTGAGCGCATAGTAGGTGTTGAACACACTGTTCTTCCTTTCCTCCAGGATGCGCAGCAGAGCAGAGTTGAAACTCGGCCAGAACATCCACAAGAAGAGGGTGCCTGGGAGGGGGAAGGAGGCAGAGAGGGTCAGTGGCCAGAACCAGGACTCCGGCTCCCGAGCCTGAGCCTCGGCGGACTTCAGACGGGAGGTGCCCGGAGCAGGCAAATCTGGGCTTGATCCCTCTCTAGCTAGGTGACTTTGGGCAAGACCCGTGTCCTTCCTGGAGCCTCCAGTTTAGGGCCCAGCTAACGGACTTCACAGGCAGCGAAGCCAAGGCCTTGAGAGTTTAATCACCAACCCCCAGACCTCCTGACCACAGCCCGGGATGGCCAAATGCTTATTTTAAAAGTTAGCATGCTGCCTTCATCCAGCCCCATGGCCTGACCCCAGGGGTCTGATTGCCCCTAAGCCAGCGGTTCTCAACCTTCCTCATGCCGCGGCCCTTTCATATTGTGGTGGTCCCCAACCGTAATATTATTTTTGTTGCTACTTCATAACTGTAATTTTGCTGCTGTTAATGAATCGTAATGGAAACACCTGTGTTTTCCAATATTATTCTACAGCAGCGGTTCTCAACCTATAGGGCGAGAACAGGCTGAGAACCGCTAGCAGGGTCGCCTAAGACCATCGGAAAACACAGATACCTCCACTACGATTCATACCAGTAGCAACATTACAGTTATGAAGTAGCAACGAAAATGATGTTATGGTCGGAGGTCACCACAACAGGAGGGACTGTATGAGAGGGCCGCGGCATGAGGAAGGTGGAGAACCGCCGCTCGAAGCTCTCCCAGCGGTCTGAGTTCATCGTTTGCACCGCAGCTTTTCAACATAGACCGTTTTTGCCTTCCAGTCCCTCCCCTCTCCTTTCCTCGACGTCAGGGCCCTCCTTTCTTCGCTTGTCCATTCCCCTCCTCTAAGGTGAGGCCAGACAGATTGGGTAAACTTATTGACACACCATTGAAGGGGGTTTTCTTCTCCCCTGGACGTGAAGGAAGAGGGTGCCCGCAGGGGAAGGCTCCGCTCAGAGGCCTGAGTCCATCCCTCGCCACGCGGGGAGGTGAGCCGTGGCAGAGGGGCTTCCGACACCGGGGCGGCGGGTGAAAGAGATTTTCTGCAGAGTTCGGGAGCCTCTTGCTCCCCCCAGGTACGAGACCCCCCTCCTCCTCGGCCTTACCCAGCATGGCAAACAGACTGGGGCTCGTCTTCCTCTGGTCTTTCTCCTCCGCTTCCCTGGGCAGAGGTCTGGAGAGGCACCAGGCCACCGTCAGCCCGAAGTAGGCCGCAAACACGTGGATGTGCATCATGCTCACGTGGGCGTCCGCCTGCAACCAGCCCAGCGGGAGCAGTGAGTGTCGGCACCCTCCGCCCACCGTAACCCCCTCTTCCTTGGAGAATGTTCTTTTTTTTAATATATAATATATTTTATTGATTTTTTTACAGAGAGGAAGAGAGAAGGATAGAGAGTTAGAAACATTGATGAGAGAGAATCATCTATCAGCTGCCTCTTGCACACCCCCCATTGGGGATGTGCCCCCAACCAAGGTACATGCCCTTGACAGGAATCAAACCTGGGACCTTTCGGTCCGCAGGCCGATGGTCTATCCACTGAGCCAAACCGGTTTTGGCCTTGGCGAACGTTCTGAGCTTCACAGAGAGGGATGACTGGAAGTCATGAGACGGGTGCTTGAAGCTTATCCAGCCCAGCGGTTCCCCTTTCAGAGGAGCCCCGTGAGCAGCTGAGTGTCTATTCCAGGGATGGTGCTGGGTGGTCCTATCAGTAGCTTTTATTATTACTTCTTTTAAAAATATATATATATATGTCTAAAGTTTTACAAATGTCTCCCTTTCCCCCTATTGAGCCCCCTCCTCCTCCCCTGCCCCCAGCCATTCCCACCCCCGGCAAGCCCCCACCGCCCCAGTGTCTGTGTCCTCTGGTTATGCTAATCTGCGTGCATACATGTCCTTGGATTGCTCTCTAATCCCCTCCCCCCTCCCCTAACATTTGTCTCTGGATCTATTCTTCTTTTTTTTAAAAAAAAAATATATTTTTATTGATTTTTTACAGAGAGGAAGGGAGAGAGATAGAGAGCCAGAAACGTCAATGAGAGAGAAACATTGACCAGCTGCCTCCTGCACACCCCCTACCAGGGATGTGTCCGCAACAAATGTACATGCCCTTGACTGGAATCGAACCTGGGACCCCTCAGTCCGCAGACCGACACTCTACCACTGAGCCAAACCAGCTTCAGCTGGATCTATTCTTGTTCATCAAATTATGTTGATCATTATATCTCACACATGAGTAAGATCATGTGATACAGTGGTGCCTCACACAACGAACTTAATTCGTTCCAGGAGCAAGCTTGTTATGCGAAAAGTTCGTTATGTGAAACACGTTTTCCCATAACAATACATGTTAAAAAAAATAATTCGTTCTGTAGCATAAAATATGCTAAGATGACATAAAAAAATATGCTAAGATGACATATTTTTATTTAGATACATCTAAAAACATAATTTTTTTTAAAAAAAACACATTTTTTTAATTTTAAGACAGACTAAGTAGAGTCTACCGAATCTTGCACATCTTCATCCATTTTCTGCTTTTTGGCCGATGGTTTCATGAAAAACCTGTCCAAAGTTCGCTGTGCGAGGCGTTCGTTATGTGAGGCACCACTGTATTTATCTTTCTCCAACTGGCTTATTTCGCTTAGCTTAATGCTCTCCAGTTCCACCCATGCTGTTGCAAATGGTAAAAGCTTCTTCTCTTTTCTAGTGGCGCGGTATTCCATTGTGTAGTTGTACCACAGTTTTTTAATCCACTCATCTGCTGACGGGCACTTAGGCTGTTTCCAAATCTTAGCTATTGTAAATTGTGCTGCTATGAACATAGGGGTGCATATATCCTTTCTGATTGGTGTTTCTGGTTTCTTGGGATATAGTCCTAGAAATGGGATTACTGGGTTTCATTTTTAACTTTTTGAGGAAACTCCATACTGTCTTCCACAGTGGCTTAAAATATATTTTTATTCATTTCGGAGAGGAAGGGAGAGAGAGAGAGAGAGATATCAATGATGAAAGAGAACTATTGATCAGCTGCCTCCTGCACGCCCCAAACTGTGAACTGAGCCTGTAACCCCAGCATGTGCCCTGACTGGGAATCCAAGGTTGACCTCCCGGTTCATAGGTCAATACTCAACCACTGAACCACACTGCTGGGCTACCAATAGCTTTTAAATGCTTTTGGCCAACCCTGGCTGGTGTGGCTCAGTTGGTTGGAGTGTACATCGGAAGGTCACAGGTTCGATTCCCAGTCAGGGTACATACTCAGTTGTGGGTTTGATCCCTAGTTGGGGGGTCCGGGGTGTGTGCAGGAGGCAACCAAATGTTTCTCTCTCACATTGATGTTTCTCTCTCTCTCTCCCTCTCCCTTCCTCTTTCTCTAAAATCAATAAAAACAAACAAACAAACAAAACAAAAAACACCCACATATCCTCAGGTGAGGAGTAACCTAAATAAATAAATAAATAGTCTAGGCCAAGGTCCGCTAAGATGGGGCCAAAAGCCACATGGCCATGTCCCCACTGCTTCCTACTTTTCAGCAGAACTTCATGGAGTGATGAGTGTTGTAAACTCTGCAACATGAAACAGCCAGATTTCTCATAACTGAACTGAAGTCCTTAGTGCATCCTAGATATATGCTAATTTTGCTTTATAAATATCAAGTTTAGAAATCCTTCATAACTCACTCAGTGGGCTACTCCTGAATCCCGTCAACCGTGCCTTCAAAAAAATATCCAGAATTGGCGGAATTTTCACCACCATACCTCAGGGACCTCGCTTTGGTTTAAGCCACCATCACCACAAACCCAAATGATTGAAATAACCTTCTTAACAAGAGACCGAAGTTAACATCCCAGGTAATGAGACAAATGCCGCTGCCTGGCTGTGTGATCTTGGGCACCAGCTTTCTCCTCTGTGACCATCTCACCTCCGGGTCATAACTGCCGCAGAAGAGCCGGGGAAACCATCGGCCTGGCCTCAGCCTCCCTTGGCCTCAGCCTTAGCCTCCTGGCAGTTCCCCCCATGAGACCCCAGGTTCAGCTCGTGACACCCATTGACCGGTTTGAAAGAAGATGTTGGCCAGGCAGCTTGCTAGGCCACAGCTGGGGGAGGTGCGGGGAATGAATTACCTATTTATACATCTTATAATTATCTTGTGATTCCTACTATGTCATATTCTAGAAGCGAAAGGCATTCATTTGCTATGCTTAAACATTTAGCATAGATCCCACTTTTGTCACCCCACGTGGGCCTGCTGTATTATTTAAAACTAGAGGCTCAATGCACGAAGATTCATGCAAGAATGAGCCTTCCTTCCCCTGGCTGCTGGCACTGACTTTGCTCTGGCCTGGAGCCACCTTTCCACCTTTTCTCTGGCCTGGAGCTGCCTTCCGCCTTCCCATGCTGCCCAGAGACCTGGAGCAGGTGCGGAACACCTGTGTTGTCGCCATGGCACCACCCCTGGCCACTCAGAGCCTGTGTATGCAAATTAACCCACCATCTTTGTTGGGTTCATTTGCATACTCACTCCTGATTGGCTGGTAGGTATCGCAAATGTATGGTCAATTTGCATCTTTTCCTTTTATTAGTGTAGATGCTAGAAGCTTCACCAAATAGAGGCCCCCCCTTCCACCTCCTTGTCCACCCTCACAGCACCATGACTCACAGAGAGGAACTGCCGGCTGATCATCCTCGTGGCACTAAAGGCTGTCACCTCCAGCAGCACCAGCAGCACCAGCTGCGCCAGGTTGGCCTTCCCCAGGATGGCACCCGCAGAGATCAGCACAGACATGGCAGTCATGGTCGCCTGCTGAATCCTGGGGAGGAAGGGCGAGACAGGGAGGACTAAGGAGGAAGGATGACTCTCGTGCATGCACTCGGTCACTCACTCATTTAACAAACACGTGTTGAGGATCTTCTTACTCTCTGCCTGGCACTGTTCAAAAAACTCGGGACACAGAGGAGAACGGGAAGGCGAGATTTCCGCCTACCTGCCCAGCCTGGGGTTTCTTTCGTCCCTTTCCCCCATCAGGGTGGCATCTACACTCGGAGAGACTGGTCTCTCGTCCACACTGAGGGTGCTCAGAAGTTCTCTAGGAATGCCACTGCGAGTTCCAGGCCAAATGTTCCCTCGGGGCTCCCTCCTGGGATCTGACAGCTGGGACTCTGCCCATGGCTTTTCCTCTGCCGGCATTGCTCACAAATGCTCAATAGAGGGCGCTCTTCGCCTGCCGCCCGCGCCCGCCACCCTACTCTCCCCCTCTCCGAGGGAGTGGAGAAATACTGGGTTTGGAAGTAGGACAAGCCTGGCTTCCAGGCTCAGCTTTTCCACTTGAGCAGCTATTTAATCTCACTGAGCCTGTTTCCCCACCTGTGGACGAAGAATGATAATAAAACCCCATGGTAGTCCGCTGGGGATTAGAAGGAGTATTTGTGCATGTGTGGCCGCACAAAGAATTACTGAGGAGTAGAAGCCGGCATTATTAGTATTATTGATCTCTTCCTCCTCTTGGCAAATGAGCAAGCTCAGTGTGCGGATTCAGGATAAAACCATGTTTGTTTCTGAGGAACTTGTGACTCAGCTGGGGAGATAGGGCTGGCTGACATTATGAACCCTGCTGTAACGAGGCTAGCGAGGGAGACATGGAAGGGAAAGAACAGTACAGTAGGCTGGACTCATCGAGGAGGGCTTCCTGGGGGAGGTGGCACCGGCTAGAGCAATACCTGGTGGTTAAACCAACCCATCCTCTCCTGAGCACTTTGTTCTGAGACACCCCCACCCCCTCCACTTGGGAGTTGATAATGATGATGCTACAACCAACATCACAATAACAATAATTTGTTAAGCGTCATGTATCAACTCATTTAACTTTTTTTTTCAATTACAGTTGACATTCGATATTATTTTATATTAGTTTCAGGTGTACAGCATAGTGATTAGACATAATTTTTGAGGTGATCCCCCCGTAATTCCAGCACCAACCTGGCACCATACATAGTTATTACAAAGTTATTGACTATATCCCCTATGCTGTATTTTTACATCCTTTCACCTTTCCCACCCAGCCTCCCAACCCCCCTCCCATCGGCAACCATTCGTTTGTTCTCTGTACCTATGAGTCTGTTTCTGTTTTATTTGTTCATTTATTTAGTTCTTTAGATCCCACTTATAAATGAAATCACATGGCATTTACCTTTCTCTTTCTGACCTATTTCACTTAGCATAATAATCTGTAGGTCCATCCATATTTTTACAAGTGGTAAGATTTCATTCTTTTTTTATGGCCAAGTAATATTTCACTGTATAGATGGACCACATCTTCTTAATCCAGTCGTTTATTTATGGGCACTTGGGCTGCTTCCAATCTTGGCTATTGTAAATGATGCTGCAATGAACATAGGGGTGCATACATATATCTTTTAAGATTAGTGTTTTGGATTTCTTCACATGTATACTCAGAAGTGGAATTGCTGGGTCATAAGGTAGTTCTAGTTCTAATTTTTTTGAGGAAACTCCATACTGTTTTCCATAGTGGCTGCACCAATTTGTAGTCCCACTAACAATGCATGAGGATTCCCTTTCCTTCACATTTTCACCAACATTGGTTGTTTGTTGATTTACTGACAATAGCCATTCTGACAGGTGAATGGCACTATATTACTATGGTTTTAATTTTCATTTATCTGATGATTAGTGATGTTGTATTATTAATGAATATAACCTTCCCATCAGTAGGCTGACTTTTCATTTTGTTGATAGTTTCCTTTGCTGTGCAAACCTTTTTGGTTTGATGTAGTTCTACTTGTTTATTTTTTCTTTTGTTTTTCTTGCAAGGGGATATATACCAGAAAAAAATATTCCTAAGAGCAATGTCAGAGATTTTGCTACCTATGTTTTCTAGGATTTTTATGGTTTCAGGTCTTACATTTAAGTTTTCAATCCATTTTGAGTTTATTCGTATGTGTGGAGGAAGAAGGTGGTCTAGTTTCTTTTTTCTTGCTTTCTTTTTTTTGCATATACCTCTTCAATTTTCCAACACCATTTATTGAAGAGACTATCTTAAGCCCATTGTATATTCTTGCCTCCTTTGACATATATTAATTTAACATATAAGAGTGGATTTATTTCTGGACCTCTATCCTGTTCCATTGATCTGTTCTTAATCCCAGTACTAAGCTGTTTGATTACTATAAATTTGTAGTATAGTTTGATATCAGGTAGCATGATACCTCCCACTTTGTTCTTTTTTTCTTCATGATTGCTGTGGCTATTTGGGGTCTTTTGTAGTTCCATATAAATTTTAGGATTATTTGATCTAGTTCTGTGAAAAATGTCATTGGTATTTTGATAGGGATTGCATTGAATCTATTGATTGCTTTGGGTAGTATGAACATTTTAATGATGTAAATTCTTCCTGTCTATGAATACAATATATGCTTCCACTTATTTATTTATTTATTTATTTTTATTTATTTATTTTTTAAAATATATTTTATTGATTTTTTACAGAGAGGAAGGGAGAGATATAGAGAGCTAGAAACGTTGATGAGAGAGAAACATCGACCAGCTGCCTCTTGCACACCCCCCACTGGGGATGTGCTGGCAACTCAGGTACATGCCCTTGACCGAATCGAACCTGGGACCTTTCAGTCCGCAGACCAACACTCTACCACTGAGCCAAACCGGTTTCGGCTCCACTTATTTATTTTGTCTTCAATTTCTTTCTTCAATATCTTACAATTTTCTGAGCACAGGTCTTTTACCTCCTTGGTTAAATTTATTCCTACATATTTTATTTTATTTTTTTATGCAATTGTAAATGAGGTTTCCTTAATTTCTCTTTCTGAGAGAAAGTTTATTATTGGTGTATAAAAATGCTACTAATTTCTGGATATTAATTTTGTATCCTGCTATTTAATTGAATTTATTTATTAGTTCTAGTAGTTTTACCTATATACGGTATCATGTCATCTACAAATAATGACAACTTTACTTCTTTACAATTTGGTTGTCTTTTATTTATTTTTCTTGTCTGATTGCTGTAGCTAGGACTTCCTCACTTACATTTTAATCCAAGTGACCCTTTGAAAATGGTGCTAGGGTACCATGCAGTCTCTCCATCTTACACACGAGGAGACCAGAAGAGGAGACTTTTTTTTTGGCAACGACCCACAACCAGTTAATGACAAACATGAGGTTCAAACCTACTTGGCCTGATTCAAAGACTGTGCTCTGAAGTCTGGACACAGCGCCCCCAGTGCTTGCTGCCAATGCAGGGTCCCGCTGAAGGTCAAGGACTTCAGAGGGAAGGTCAGGGGCAAAGGGCAAGGGAAGGAGTCTCACAGGGACCAGGAGTTATTTAGATTCTTACTGTGTGAGGAAAACAAAGGACAAAAGCTGAGTAAGTCAGGCCTCTGCCCTGAAGGAAGTGGTCATGGATGACTCAAGGCTGAACCAAGTGAGCGCCAAGTCAGGCTTCACAGAGCGGGCGAGGCTGCGGGAGAGGACCCATCCGGAGGCAGGCCTGGGCGCACCCACCAGCCCAGTCCAGCTGGAAAGGTCAGGAGGGAGCCCATTGTTCACATCTGTGATGCCAGGCTAAAGGGGTCACACCTGGGGAGGACCCAGCGGTCAGAGGCGGGGCAGGGAGGTTCCGGACGGCACATGACCTCTCCTTGTCTTTCTAGGTTGAGTCAAGAATAAACAGGTCCCTGCGGGCAGGACCTCAAAGAAGGCAGCAGCCCGGAGATGCCTGTGGACTGAAACACAGGAGGCTGAGGGCTTGTGTGCCATGATGCCCAGGCAGCAGGAACAGCAAGACCAGGGCTATCCCTGTCAGAGTGCCCCCAGCGTGCCTTGTGGTGCATCCCATGTGATTACTGGGGTCATCGAATCCCTACGGGGATTAGCTCTAAAACGTTCTAGAAGAAAAAATGTGGAGGTTTTATTTTGTTTTGTTTGTTTTTCAGGGCCAGTAGGGAGCTGACTATTCCGTGTTTCATGTCCTGACAACCTGGAGTGTGACAAAGCCAAAGCCATGTCCCCACTTAGCTGTGTGACCCTAGACAAGTGCCTGACCCTCTCTGGGCCTGTTTCCTTGCCTGCACACCAGGTTAGACCTCACCCAGAAGGCTTACACAAAACCGTGTTTGCCAAGTGCCTGGCTCATAGACAGAGTGCTCAGAGGGCTAGGAGGGTCTCAGAGGGGAGGATGGAGGGGCCTTGAGAGGTGACCAGTTCCACAAGATGCCTACAATGAGATATACCATCATCTGGGCAATACAGAGATTTGGAGTTCCATAAAACAAACAAAAGTAATAAAATGTAAGAAAACATTTTACCTCGTTCCTCCTGTGAAGTGCTAATATCATTTTTAAAAAGTGTATGGCTCAATATATTAGTATATACCCTTGTGAAACCATTACTCAAGATAACAAATAACACTTACTATACACCCGTAAGGTTCTTTGTGCTCCTTCCTAATCAACAACTACCGCCTTCCCTGGGTAACCATTATTCTGACTTCTAGTAAACCGGATTAATTTTTATGGTTCTTAGAATTCCATATAAATGCATCTAAATGGATCAAAACTGATTTATAGAAAGTAAAGATATGGCTATTTCTTGTTGATCAGCATTTAAGGACTGAGAATACCTCTTTCTTTTCAAGAGACTGTCTCACTGAGTATGACATTTCTATTTCTTTTTGTCTTCACTCTATGAATTTTTATTTGAATCCTTTATTTGAATCCTTTGGGTAACTTTCCAAAATTAAACCCAATAACAAAGAAAAGACTTAGGGATTTGAGTTTGAATGTTAGATAAACAATGAGCAATTTGCTACTATAAGTACGTCCTAAATATTGCTTAGTTTTGATGCTAGGAAGAGAAGTAGACATCTGGCTTTTCTAGAATCCACCCTCATGGGCCCCATACCCTCAAAGAACCCAAAAGGAATCCAGCAGCCATTGGGTTTTTACCTGGACAGTTTGATGAACACTTTCTCTAAGGGGGGATGTTCCAGAAAGCCATCCAGCAGGACTGCCCACTGCACCCCGAGGGCCAGCATGAAGAGGTTGAAGGCCACGCTGCTCCAGCTGTATCTCCACAAAGACGAGGAGAGGAAGCCCAAGCCCAGGGCCGCCATGACCACAATATCCTGTAAGATGGCTGAGGGAGGAGCCACCGGGGAGGAGGAAGAGAAGCAGACAAGATAGAGCAGTGATTTTTCAACCTTTTTTTTTTTTTTTTTTTTTTTTAATCTCAGGGCACACACAAACTAATTACTAAAATTCTGCAGCACATCATAAAATATATCCTATTTTTTATCGATCTGACAAAAAACGGTATAATTTTAATTCATTCACACCAGAGGGCTATTGTTGTGTTGGCTGTTGTCATATTAAAAATATATATATTTTTATTGATTTTATAGAGAAAGGGAGAGAGAGACAGAAACAGCCATGATGAGAGAGAATCATGGATTGGCTGCCTCCTGCAAGCCCCCCATTAGGGATTGTGCCTGCAATCTGGGCATGTGCCCTGACCAGTACTCAAACTGTGGCCTCCTGGTTCATTGGCTGATGCTCAACCAGCGAGCCACACCAGCCGAGCATGTTGTCATTTTTTTTATTTGACAATCTAAGGGGAAAGAGGTCAGTGCCCCTGACTCAATAGTCAGGTATTGCAAGCTCTAAAAATTCTTGTGGCGTCCAGCCAATGTGTCTCAGTGGTTGAGCATCGACTTATGAACCAGGAGGTCATGGTTTGATTCCCGTCATGGCTGCCCTGGTTGCCACCTCCATCCCTAGTAGGAGGCAGCCAATCCATGATTCTCGCATCATTGATGTTTCTCTTTCTCTCTGAAATCAATCAATTATATATACCGTATATATATATTTGTGTTTTTAAATATATATTTTATTGATTTTTTTTTTACAGAGAGGAAGGGAGAGGGATAGAGAATTAGAAACATCGATGAGAGAGAAAGATCCATCAGCTGCCTCCTGCACACCTCCCACTGGGGATGTGCCCACAACCAAGGTACATGCCCTTGACCAGAATCAAACCTGGGACCTTTCAGTCCGCAGACTGACGATCTATCCACTGAGCCAAACCGGTTTTGGCTGAAATTAAGAGTTTAATAGAATGGCAGCTGGAAGTGACATTAAAGGTCACTTGAGAGTGCTTGGTCAAATTACTTCACCCCTCTGAGCCTCAGTTTTCTCATCTGAATAACGGGGACAGTACATGCATGCCATGCAGGGTGAGGGAAGGATTAGATGAGCTAAGCTGGGTAAGCATAAAGTCAGAGCTTGCTTGGTCCACTCGTGAGTGCTCAGGAAATGTAGCAACTATTGCTATTATTAAGCATAATGATATGAGCAAGAACAGAGCCTCAGGACCAGTGCTTGGCACATATAGTAGCTGACACCCAGGAAAGGTTATTACTGCTGCTATTGAGGACGAGGTTCAACCTCCTGATCTCAAGCACGAGACAGTAAGGTCCCAGGAGCCAGCGGCAGAAAAGAGGGAGGAGAAGCTCGCCAGAGGGGCCCAACATTGTTTTAATCATTTTACACAGACTGTTGCTTTAGTTCTCACAACTCCCCTCAAGGTGTGCTATTCTTAGGACCATTTTACAGATATGAAAACTGAGGCACAGAGGTGTTAAGAAACTGGCCACAGCCCAGCCTGTGTGGCTCAGTGGTTGAGTGTCAACCTATGATCCAGGAGGTCATGGTTCAATTCTCAGTCAGGGCACATGCCCAGTGTAGGGCATGCAGGAGGCAGCCTGCAACCTCTCTTTCATCATTGATGTTCCTATCTCTCCCTTTCCCTTCCTCTCTGAAATCAATAACTATATATATATACATATATATATATATATATATATATATATATATATATATATATATAATTTTTTTAAAAAATTTTAAATAAACTTGCCTCAGCCGAAACCAGTTTGGCTCAGTGGATAGAGCAAGGTTCCGGGTTCGATTCCAGTCAGGGGCATGTACCTTAGTTGCGGGCACATCCCCAATGGGAGGTGTGCAAGAGGCAGCTGATCGATTATTCTCTCTCATCAATGTTTCTAACTATCCCTCTCTCTTTTATTGATTGTAAAAAATCAATAAAATATATTTTTAAAAATAGTAAAAACAAACAAACAAACAAACAAACTTGCCTCAGCTGGTAGAGCCAGAATTTATACCTGCATTTTGGGGGGAGGGGGAGGGAGGGTAACCAGGATCAGGGCAGAGGTGGGGCTCTGAGGATGAGAAAGATCTTGGGTGGGGACTTCATGGGCACAGCAGCCACCGCTGCTGGGTACAGGAGCTCCGGGCCTTCCTCCCCAAGGCCCCGCACTGTCCCTGAGGGGAGGTGTGCTCCAGCCAGGGGGATGAAATTAGGGGGGCAGCATCTGGGAGCCGTTGACAGAGCCCAGTCACCCCACACTCGTCAGTACATAAGATGTCAGGCCCCTTTTTCCTCACCCCCTGCTCCCTCCGGCTTCCTCTCCCGGGGCACTAGGCCCACACCTGCTCCTCCCACATCTCACTGCCTGGATCCCCCCTCAGGGCTGGGCCCCAGCTCCAGTGTCCTCATCAGTGTCAGCCTCCACCTCTCCGAGCCTAGGCTGCACCTGCAGCAGCTGTGGGTCTGATAAGCTAATGACGGTAAGGTGTTCCTGGCTGATAAGGAATTCATGTGCCCCAGGGGCCCCAGGGTCTGGGCGCCAGAGGGGAATGTCACCTCAAAGGCAGGCCTTCCACAGACGTTTACAAAAGCCCCAGGAGCCGGAGATGAGGCAGTAATCACTATCATGGTGACAGCGGGCACATGCGCGGTGCCCTCCACATACCAGCTTCTGTTCCAAGCGCCCGGCAGCCTGAACTTGCAACAACCTCATGCCGTAGGGATAGTATCCCCATTTTACAGATGGGGAAAGGGAGGCACAGAGATGCCAAGGTCACACAGCTGGCAAACAGTGGTGGGAGATGTGAATCCTGACTGTCTGGGCACAGCCACTGTAGCATCCTGCCTCGCCACACAGCATAGATAGTGTAATGGTGAAGCCTCTGGGGGAGGTTGTTCAAGTTCACAGCGTGGTTCTACCTCTGTGTCCCAGCTTCCTAAGCCTAATGTAAAATGGGTATGAAAACAAGGGTGCCGGATCCGAGGATTGCTGTGAACATTGAACTTGCTGGCTAGCATTGGAAATCACTCAACTTAGCACTGGATGCATGGTAAGTACTAGTAATTATTACCCCATGCCTGCCACTTGCTAGCTGTGTGACTTTGGGTAAGACTGTACCTGCTCCCTGCTCCCCCAACCCCACCTCGGGCCTAGATGCCCCAGCGATCCTGGCTCTGTGCTCCCACCCACCCTTGCCCCTCCTTCTGGCCTGTAGACACAGCAGCACCATCAGCTCTGATGCCAGGACCTCCTTCTGCCCTCAGATGGTGGGCTTGATCTCCACTCTGTGTTCTCACGGCTGATTGGGAAGATTATTGCAGCCCCAACCGGGACCATCCATGGAGCCCCACGCAGCCTTCCCCTCCCCACAGACTCTATCCCACCGTCATCCCTACAGCAGAGAAGAAGTGATTTCCCAACCAGAGGAGCAGCCAAAGCTAAGGTGTGGAAGGTACCAGGATTTGGGGGTGTTCCCGTGTCACTGGGAAAGCCCTCTTGTCTTTCAGTAGCTCTTCCTCCTGCTTCTGAGGAGTACAAGGGGATGGGTCTGGGTGGCAGTCACAGTGCAGGGCCAGGCTGCACCCCTACCCCCCCATTTTGGCAGTCTTAGAGCAGGCTCTGTGTGACAGATTGTTACAGTAATGCCTCCAATGAGTCATGCCTTTTCATGTAGATCCCTCCCAACCTGGGCTGGGCCTTGTGATTTGCTTTGGCAAATGAGACATTAGTAAACATGATACAAGCAGAGTCTTGAAAAGTTCCTGCACATTGGGGCTTGCCCTCTGCTACTGCAGTAACTCTTTTGCCGCCATGTGAAAAATTCCGGGCTTGTCTGCTGGCACCACACGGACTAGCTGCCAACCCACAGCTAGAGAGCTAGCAGACACGTGGATAAGGCCATCTGAGGCTACCTGCCCCAGTTAATCCTCCAGGCTGGAGTTACGTGAGTGACTTCAGGTGAAACCAGCAGAAGAACTTCATTGCTGAGCCCAGATGCTAAACCCTATATAGGATCGCGATCGTGAGCAAATTAAATGGCTGCTATTTTAAGCCACTCAGTTTGGGAGTGGTTTGTTATGCAGCAATAGATAACTGATACGTTCTGCTTTTCTGAATTATCTCAGAGGCACCGCAACCCCAAGCCTAAAATGAACATCTCCTTATTCATTTACCCCACCATCTGCCCTTGCCCTTGCTCGTCATCTCAGGAACTAGCACCTCCATCTGTCAAACCACACATCTGAGGCCATCTTTGACAACTTAATTTTCACCAAGTGCTGCTGATTTTACCTCTGAAATATCTCTTGAATCTGACTCTGCTTCTCCTTCTCTCCCCATGCCCATTTGGCCTCATCACAGGTTATCTAGGCCAGTTGTCATCAGAGTAGGGAACACACCTCAGAAGAGTCTCCAGCCCTAGCTGGTTTGGCTCAGTGGATAGAGTGTCTGCTCAGTGGATAGACTGAAGGGTCCCAGGTTTGATTCCGGTCAAGGGCACATGCCAAGATTGTCAGCACAGTCCCCAGTGTGGGGCGTGCAGGAGGCAGCCAGTCAATGATTCTCAACATTGATGTTTCTCTCTCTCTTTCTCCCTCTTCCTTCCTCTCTGAAATCAATAAAAAGTAATAAAAAAAAAAAAAATAAGAAGATGCTCCAAACAAATCATAGAGGCTGCCGGAGGAAGCTATTAGCACTTCCAGTTTTACTTATTTTATTTATCGTTTAGTTAGTTAGTTATTTAATCCTCACCTGAGGATATTTTTCCATTGATTTTTTTTTTTTTTAAAGAGCGGAAAGGAAAGAAAGAAAGAAAGAAAGAAAGAAAGAAAGAAAGAAAGAGTGGAAAGGGGAAGGGAGGGTGGAAGAGAGAGAAAACATCCATATGAGAGAGACACATTGATTGGTTGCCCCGAACCAGGACTGAGATCGAACCTGCAACACACACAATGATTCCTGCTGTGCTCGCTGCCTTCCATTTTCACATGATTCACTCCGACTGCGCCTTTCCGACCTGGCTAGGTAGTCATCCTCCTGCTTGGTGTGGGCTCCTCTGTGAGTCCATACACAGTAGATGTCTGAGGACACTTTATATCTATGTTAGCAGCACAGCATGGGGGCGAAGAACACAGACCCTGGAGCCAGTCAGTGAAGTTGGAACACCGGCCCCCATGCCTATCGGTTATATGAGAAGTGACTCAGCCTCACTATCAAATGGGGTCATGGAGGATAATGGTTAAGTGCATGCAGATGAAAACCAAGCTGCCTATATTTAAATGTGCGGTGCTGTTGCTAGCTGAGTGACTTTGGGCAAATTACGTAACGTCCCTGGGAAAAACAGAGGTCATACTAGTGCCTATCTCCTGGGGTTAGTGTGAGGGCTCAGTGAAAGCATTTAGAACAGTGCCTGGTATACAGTAAGAGCTCAGTAAACACCAGCTCTAATTAGCACGTGTCTGGATCCCACCCTGGTGGTAGCAGAGGGTTGAATGAATGAATGAATGAATGCATTGAATTACACTGTATTGGACTGAAAAGAATTAAATGGAAATGAATTAGAACTGTGCCCAGGCCTGGTTTGTCTGTAAGGGCCCCTCTGGGCCAGCCCACTAAGTGGTGTAGGGGCTTCCTTCTCTAAGTCATCTTTTTGTCCTGCTTTCCAGTGCTGAGGGCCTAGGGGTACCTTCCCTTTGCTCCCCGTGAACTAGTCACTGGACGTCACTAAGGAACAAGCAAGGACTCAACCAGACTCAAGGGTCAGCTTTGTCTCAGGAACCTCACAAGGAGATCGGCCCGTGATCAGGAGATGCTTGAAAACTCATCTCAGTTTTTGTGAACAACAAAAGCCACACCACTGTGGACATCTGTCTTGTGGGCACCTGAGTTGCTCTCATCATCATCTGTACATATTTTTAGCTGTATATGAAATAACAACCATCCTACACTCCCTTCCGGCCACACCTTATGGCTTTGGATTTGCTGACAGAATGCAGACTTTTCAGCCTCAAAGTGAGGAGAGGCTGGGAACAGAGGAGGGGCAATAGACTAAAGCTTCCGAAAGGTGGTTAATGCAGGAAAGAGCAGGAGAGACCGCCCCCCCCCCAAGAAAAAAAAAGATAGCAAAATCCCCAAACCCAACAATGTGAAATTCTGCTGCTAAGGAGAGAGAAGTTGGGGGAAGCAGGGAATGATGGAGACTACCTGTCCAAGGGAATTCTGGGAACGCAAAAGAGGAGGCTCCTCACTCCGTTCTGAGAAATCAAGGCAGGCTTCCTGGAAGAGGTGATGCCTACACTGGTCCTAAAAGAGAGCCTACGTTGTGAGCTGCATCTTGGTGCAACCTCTGGCACCAGATCAGAGAACCCCTTTCCTTGGAGACGTGGTGGAAAGGACCATTTAGGCTCCTGAGGACCACAGACCTCCTTTGCCCCCGCCCCTATCTGCCTCTGTGTCCACCTCCCCTCGGGCACTCACCTCCCTGAGTCACCACCTTCTCCGGATACTCTATGAAGCTGTCATAGCTGGCGAAAAAGAAGAAGATGACAATAAGAGCTGCCTGCAGCAGTAAGGTCCACAGGGGCAGGCAGCCCCGCACAGACCGTGGGTACTTAGAGGCCATCCTGGTGCGTCTCTGTGCCTGGTTCCACCAGCACCGGCATCACCCCTCTGTCCCCACACCCCTTGGAGGGAGTGATGGGGAGCCACCCGCCAAAAGCCTTATCTCAGGCTGCAAGGCTGGCTCTGCTGGCCTGTCTATGAAGTTAACACGGGAGCAGAGAAACTATGACGGGGGGTGAGGGGGGGATGCAATTATTCCAACATTCATTCATTCATTCATTCATTCAATCATTCATTTATTCACTCAACAAGTAGTGGCTGCATGCCTACTAAGAGCAGACTGTTGTGCTCAGCTTAAAAGGGGGGCAGCCAAAACTGGTTTGGCTCGGTGGATAGAGCATCGGCCTGCGGACTGAAAGGTCCCAGGTTCGATTCCAGTCAAGGGCATGTACCTTGGTTGCGGGCACATCCCCAGTAGGGGGTGTGCAGGAGGCAGCTGATCCATGTTTCTAACTCTATGTTTCTCTCATCAATGTTTCTAACTCTCTGTCCCTCTCCCTTCCTCTCTGTAAAAAATCAATGAAATATATTTTTTTAAAAAAAGGGGGGGGGGGGAGCATTCATTCACTCAGCCCCTAACCATCAGAATCCTCCTTTATTCATTTCTTTACTTTACCCTCATCATAGTCCTGCAAGAAAGGCAGAGAATGGATCCACAGCCCCATTTTACAAACGAGGAAACTAAGGCTCAGAGGAGGCTTTAGATTGGCAAGATTTTACTTTAAAACTTCATATATCAGAGAGGGCGTCTAATAAGAATGTATTAGCCAAAGCCGGTTTGGCTCAGTGGATGGAGCGTCGGCCTGCGGACTGACAGGTCCCAGGTTCGATTCTGGTCAAGGGCATGTATTTTGGTTGTGGGCACATCCCCAGTGGGGGGTGTGTAGGGGGGCGGCTGATCGATGTTTCTCTTTCATCAATGCTTCTAACTCTCTGTCCCTCTCTCTTCCTCTCTATGGAAAATCAATAAAATATATTTTTTTAAAATGTATTAAATGCGAATGAATGAGTGAATGAATGAATGAATGAATGAAAGCAAGGAATAATACTAAGCCCTCGGGAGGATATAGATATACCTCATGGAGAACTCCTTAGAGTTATACAGATGAAGTTATTTATATTTTAATCTGTATTTAAATCTGCTTATTTCTAAACTAGAGGCCTGGTGCACAGATTCGTGCACTGGTGGGGTCCTTTGGCCTGGCCTGCGCCCTCTCACAATCTGGGACCCCTTGGAGGATGTCAGAGGCCCAGTGCACGGATTCGGCCCATCCCCACAGGCCAAGTAGAGGGGCCTCTAGTATGCATATAAAATCTTTGGTTAATATCTTCCCGCCCTCCCCCTTCTGCCCTTCCCTCTGAGATTCATCTGTGCATTGAACGTCTGCCCCCTGGTGGTCAGTGTGCATCATAGCTACTGGTCAAAGGGTCAAACAGTTGCTTAGGCATATATATATATATATATATATATATATCTTTTAAGGGTAGGTGGGAGAAAAGAAAGGAGGCTTCAGTCCAGTAAAAACCTGGTGGGAGACCTGATCCAGTCCTAGGCTGAAGTTGCTCCTACCTCTGGTCACTTCCTCACAGAGCAGCCTAGGAATCGGCTTGGGGCATGAGCACTTTGAGGGAAGACACCAGCCTCAGCATCCCCACCCCACAGTGGTGGGCCGTCCCTGAAATGGGGTTTAGGCCAACTGATTTCTAATTCTGACCCTGCAGCTAATTTCTCCTATGACCCACATGCATGTGCCTAGCGGAAGCTCTGACATATAATAATCATAAAAAAAAAAAAAAGAGGGAGGGAGGAGGAGGAAAAGGAAAGAATGAAATAAGGAATGAAGGAAGGAAGGAAAGAAGGAAGGAAGGAAAGAAGGAAGGGTGGGAAGAAGGGAGGGAGGGAGGAAGGGAGGGAGGAAGAAAGGTTGCTTTTGTTTCAGATGCTTTCCGGAGCTAACATTTACTAAGCGTTTACCATTGCTAAGCACTGATCTAGGCGCTTAACATGTGTGAACTCAGGTGATGACCCTGCGAGATTGGAACTATTCGTCTTACAGCACAAATGAGGAGGCCGAGGCGCAGACAGGTTAGTGAGCTGCCCAGGTTTCCAGGGCTGGCAAGTAGGAGAGCCGGGATTGAAACCCAGGCAGTCTGACTTGTGCACGTGAGTGTTTAGCCACTTAACTCTAGCCCTCATGACGTCGAAGTCTTCCAATTCCAAAGTCTAGGAATACAGGATTCCTAGCCCTCGGCTACCTCAACAGTAAATAAGGGAGCGGGGGCCCTGGCTCCTAGAGATCAGAGATCAGAAGTCTCCATTCCCCTCACGATCCCGGTTCTGATTTCCAGCCTTTTTCTGGCCATCAGCACTTCCTATGCCCTGGGTATCCTAAGGCAGGACTCCGCTGGGTGGAGGAATACATGAATATGACCCCTGTTGGTCTGGGTCCTGGGCCAGTAGCTGGTAAAGCAGGCAGTAAGACCCACTTGCCCAGGGGCACCAGACGTCAGCCAGATGAACCCAAGATCTCCAGCCCCTATGACTGCATCCCCGTGACGGTTGTATCTCCCAGCTGACAAGCCCAGTGTGAATGGCAGCTGGTTCCAAGGGACGCCAAACACCTGTGCATCCTGATCCAGCCCCAGAGAGAGCCTGGCTGCTTGACATGGGGGCCAAGCTCCTTGCTGAATAGAGAAGCTTTCTTTAATAAAGGAAGGTCCCCCCACCCCCGGAGTTGGCCTCTTCCAACAGGTTTGTCCAAAGGGGAGTTTTCTCTCTTCTCCTCTGACTCTTGCAAAGGCCCCTGGTTTCTGACAACAGTCGCAGGTGGTCTGCAGGTCTTCAAGGCAGGTCACCTGGAACCAAAAAGCACAGGGGATCGAGAGCAGCTGTGTCATCAAACAAACACAGCTCAATGTCATGTGTTGAATCTAGGTGGAAGGGGACTGACTTCACCGAACCAGTCTTTCCACTTTTTTGTGTGTGTGTTGGACATTTTTCATAATAAAATGGCGGGAAAAGAGCAGTGTGCACCCGCCGCTCGCTCTGCCTGAGATACTCCTCCCAGCAGACCTCAGATCCAAGCCCCTGGGACTTCCGACGGTTTAACCTTCAGCACCTGGTGCTCGGTCCAGAGTAGATGTTCAAAAAATATTTGTTGAAGGAATAAGAGCTGCCATTTCTGGAATGCCAAGCTCTGCATCCATTCTTTCATTGAATCTCCCCCTCAAGCTTGTGGGTATAGGCATCATCACTTTTATTTTATTTTATTTTTATTATTATTTTAAAAAATATATATTTTATTGACTTTTCACAGAAAGGAAGAGAGAGGGATAGAAAGTTAGAAACATCGATGAGAGAGAATCATCGATCAGCTGCCTCTTGCACACCCCCTATTGGGGATGTGCCCGCAACCAAGGTACATGCCATAGACCGGAATCGAACCCAGGACCTTTCAGTCCACAGGCCAACGCTCTATCCATTGAGCCAAACCGGTCCCAGTGGCATCATCACTTTTAGTTCACAGATGAAGTGCTGCTCAGAGAGATGAAGCCAAAGCTACACAGTTGACAGATGGCAGAGCTGGGACCCAACTTCATGTCCATCTGATGCCACGGCTTATGTGGTGAGCTACTTTACAATTATGCCTTCCCTTTCCTAAGCCCTTTGCAGTCTCCATTTCCACATGAGCCCCATAAGATGAGCTTCTCTGCTTTCCTCACAGGGTCAGTATAGAAAAGACTATGTAAGCATGCTTGGCACGTGTGTAATAGAAACGGAGGTGGGCAAATGGTGCTATGACTGTGTCATCCCGGTTTGAGTGGTTAGGTGTGATGACTCAAGTCAGAGGGGCTGCAGCTTTCACAGGTAATCATGCGTTTTCTGTAAAAACAGGACTCTGCGAGAAGAATGCCCTGCCCTCCTCACCTCGGTCATGGGCAGTGATCGAGGAGGAGCAGAGTCCCTTCCTTCTCTTTCATGAAAGGCTGACCACACCAAGGAGATGATCCTGCTCTGGGCACACACCCAGTTCAAGTGTGGCTAAGTCAATTATTCATTCATTTAATAAACATGAGCTTGAGAGTCAGGCAGCCTGGGTTCAAATCTTACCTCTGCTGTGTGACCATGGGCAAGACGATCAATATCTCTGAGTCTGTTTCTTCATCTGTCAGGTGGCTTTCACCATGGTGGGCAGCCTTGGTGAGAGTTTGAGTTCCGAGTTTATCCTTGGTCACCTAGTGCCACTTTATCAACATGCTGGAGTAGAGGCGAGGGATAAAACAAAAACAAACAAACAAACAAAACAACAACAACAAAAAACAATGTCCTGGTTTAGTCATTTCTTGCTATCACCTACTGCCTGTCTTTCCCTGAAATTTTATTATCCTGGAAGCCTTTAAAAGATACCAAAGTGGAAACAGAGGCTCTGAGAGATTCTGTAACTTGCCCAAGTTAGTAAGTGGCCAAGCTGGGATTTCTATCCTCGTCTGCCATTTTCCTAACTTCCTCTCTGCTGGGTATGGATCCAATCCCCAAAAAGCTTTTCACGGAGGCAGATGGATGAGCCTCACCCAAGAAACCACCGATGAAGAGCAGTACTGAGGGAGCTGCTCTGTGCGAAAGCAAAGGCAGGGAGGAGGGAAGAGAGGTTGGGGAGGGTTTGAGGACAGTGAGTAGATAAGCTTGCTTGCCTGGGTAGGCCTTGAGAGGGTCCCATCGTGACCAGCTCTGGACTCCATAATAAAGAGAATGGGTTTTCTCTTTCAGGCACTGAGGATATTTTGAAGATTTGCCATTAAGATACGGTAACAGAGAGCAGCGATTGAGGACAATGCATTTGGTATAAATTGCTAGTTCCTCCTTGGAGTGGGTGTGGATTAAAGGAGTGATCACAGGGTAGGGAGAGAGAGGTCGACCCTTGCCAGGGCAAAACAAGATGCCGTGCACTTCCTGGAATTTTAAAAACTGTGCTGGAAGGCCACCTAATAGTCCACTATTTGTGAACAGTTAAGTTGGTATAGCCACTTGCTAGATTCTACAAACATCAGAAATATCTAGGAAGGGGGCATGATAACACTTAAAAATGCTTTTTATTAAATAAAGAACAGAATGCAAAATTGAGTATCTAGTATGATCACTATTCTGTTGAATAATAATAACATAATAGTAATATCACACATAGAGAAAATAGGGAAGGAAAGAAAAAATAGAAAATACTAACAGGACAGTGGGTTTGTTAAGGTGATGCGATGCATGGGTGTTTTTCCCCCCTCCAGTGACTTCTACACCTTCCATTTTCTTTAATGACATATGTTCTTTTTTTCTCTTAAACACACACACACACACACACACAAAAACCAAAAAACAAAAAACCGGTTTGGCTCAGTGGTAGAGCGTTGGTCTGCGGACTGAAAGGTCCCAGGTTCGGTTCCGGTCAGGGGCATGTACGTTGGTTGCGGGCACGTCCCCAGTAGGGGGTGTGCAAGAGGCAGCTGGTCGATGTTTCTCTCTCATCGACGTTTCTATCTCTCTCTCTTGCTCTCTGTAAAAAATCAATAAAATATATATTAAAACACACACACACACACACACACACACACCAACTTTGCTATTTTTTCTAGTAGTGATTTTGTCATACCTACGTTGCAGGAGAGTAATTGTTACTGGAAAGGGGACCTGACCCTGAAGGGGCCTAGGGTCAGTTGGTAGTGCGTGGGTTTTGCCTTGGTGCAGGAAAGTTTTTATAACACGAGTCCAGGGGATTTTGAGGGTGTGTTTATTAAAGCGGGGGACAGTGAAACATAGAAAAAGCAGCAGGAGAGACCTATTGGGGCTGCTTTGGTTCTCCAGAAACGTTATAGGAAAGAAATGAGCAGAGGTGCGGCTGCTTTAGCTCACTGGGAAGTCAGAGAAGATAGGATTTACTGGATGGCTGTAAACTGCTTGGCCATTTAACTGTCTCAGGGCCTTGGGGACAGGTTTGGGAATTGGCCCTGGGAGGAGCTATCACTGCCCATTGCTCCCCTGGTTTCAAGTCTCTGAGGACGTTTAGAGTTTACGAGATGCATGCCTATGGGGAAGGAGGGAAGGAAAGGAAAGGAAAGGAAAGGAAAAGGGAAGGCAAAGCTCCCAGGAGAGAGAATACACACTGGGGCCTTCTTTTTGAGGTTTTTAAAGGCTAGGAGTTTAGGGAAGGTCTTGGGGGAGGATCTCTATATAACATTTTTTTTTTTTTTTTACTTTAAAAATTGTATTAAAATTTTCTTTTGGTGGCTTTGGTTAATAAGATTATGTTTCGCCCTGGCTGGTTTTGCTCAGTGGATAGAGCATTGGCCTGTGGACTAAAGGGTCCTGGGTTTAATTCTGGTCAAGGGCACCTGCCTGGGTTGCAGGCTGGATCCCTAGTGGTGGGCGTGCAGGAGGCAGTTTATCAATGATTCTCTCTCATCATTGATGTTTTTTTCTCTCTCCCTCTTCCTTCCTCTCTCTGAAATCAATAAAAATATAAATTTTTAAAAAAGATTATGTTTCAAGTGTACAATTCTATAATACATCATCTGAATATTGCATTGTGTATTCACAATATCCATCAGGTTTATGCTGAGGGTGCCAAAAGATTTATTTCCTTAACTTCATCTGTCTTTGGTTGTGGTTGGCACAAATGGCACTCTTTGGATTTCTGCTATCTACCTCCCTGAGTAGAGTGGTTTACGCTATTTATCCTCCGGTTGGGGAAGAGAAGTGTAAGCCATTTACTCTTTTCATCTCCCGCCTAGTCACTCCTCGGTTCCTGGACGGGGCAGATACTCCTCCGACGCCCACGCTGGCTCTGTCCAGCAGAGGCGGCGCTCCCGGAGCCCGCCGCCCGGCCCGCCCTGCGGACGTGGAACCCGGGCTGCGCCGCCCCACGCGCACACCAACAGCCTCGCGCGACGTCGCGCGCACCCACGGCCCCGCCCCGTGACGTAACGTCAGGGGGCAGGACCGCAGTGGCCCCGCCCCACGCTTCTTCTTATTGGCCGCCGCGCTGTCATCACCTCGCGGGAAGCTGGCAGGGTATGTGCGTGTGTGCGTGTGTGCCTGTGTGTGGGGTTTGCTTTGTCATTTATACCCCCATCGCACACTGACGCGGCCGGCCTGGCCCCGCGGTCCAGGAGCCGCAGAAAAGGCCCCCGGCGCTGCCCCTGGAGCCTCCTGGCCGGGGAAGATGCTGCGAGCTCCTTACATAATGACGCGACTGACCGGAGCACATGTCAGTGCAGAACCCGCACATGCAGCAAACCCAGGCCTCCTTGCCGCTAGTGATAGCCTGGTGTGCTCTCGTATGGATTATACAGTGAAACGCACTCCATGTGATAATGAAGGACACAAGGCATAATATAAGGATGTTATATTTATAGGGCCTATTTATAAGCCTCTATTTAAATATTTTCTGATAGGCCCAGGCACTGGCCCAGACACCATAATGATTGGCGCATTTTTCTGTCCTTCAAAGAGGCGGGCTCTCGAGTTCGTTTAGGCTCAGTAGGCCCTCGGATTGGCCAGCAGCTACGTAGCGGCGCCTTCGATTGGCCCCAAGGGCCGTCCGTCGGAGCCGAGGAGGCGGGGCCGGTGGCTGGCTGGTGCTGGGGCGGGCGGGCCCCGGAATTGTCATTTCTTTGTTTCCGAAGGCGGAGGAGGCTCTGAACCCCCCTCCCTGGCCTCCCCCCCTCCCCCGGGTGCTGGCTCCGTGTCTGCGTGACCGGCCCCAGGGGTAGAGTCCAGGCCCGACGAGGGGCGGGCCGGCGGCGGCGGCGGCGGCGGCTGAGGTGAGAGACGGCGGCGGCGGCGGCAGCACCCGGCCCCCCAGCGGGAGGATGAAGCGGCGGAACGCCGACTGCAGTAAGCTCCGCCGCCCCCTCAAGCGGAACCGGATCACCGAGGGCATCTACGGCAGGTGAGCGGCCGCGTCCCGGCCCCCGGCGGCCTGGACCCCGAGGCTCCCGGCCGCCCCAGAGGGTCCCAGCCCCGTTATGTAACCCCGACTAGGCCGCACGCCCGCGCCGGGGGCTCTCCTGTGGAGCGCTGCCCCGGGGGCCCAGCCCGCCCGCCGGGGTCCGCCCCGGGGGCGCGGGGCGGGGCCGAGGGCCGCCGGCTCAGCTCGGCTGGGCTGGGAGGGAGCGGCGGGCGCGGGCCGACGGAGCCGCCGCGCCACCGTTGGAAGCGCCGGGCCCCCCCGGGGGGGAGGGGCGGCGGGCCCCCTCTCGGGCCCACGCCCCCCGCCTGCGTCGCACACCCGGGGGCCGCTCCGGGGGCCGGCTGGCCTCCGCCGGCCCAGCCCCGCTCTGCCTGGGGAGTCGCCGGCCTGAGCCCGGAGGCTCCAGGACCATAGGCGCTGGGGGGCAAGGCTGGCAAAGTTGGGAGCGGGCAGTGTCCCCGCGGCCCCGGGCAGACCGGGCAGGTGACCACAGCGCCCCATCTTTTCGCTGTCTACTTCTCTTATGGGACCTCAAACTTGGTACCGAGAGCTGAAGCCGATACCCCCAAATCATGCCCCGTGGCCCCACTCCAGACTCGGGAGGAGCCGATGATCATTTTGTCAACAAACGTTATTTTGACAATTACCAGTGGATGGTGATTTTCGAACCTTTCCAAATGGATTTTCTCCAAATTCGCATTTTTATTTATTTTTCCCTCCAAGAGAAAGGCAGTGTGCCTTTAAAGAGAAATTGAATTCCGTACTCTGGGGGTGAGGGGAGTGTGTGTGTTGGGGGGCGGGGAGGAGAACAGGTTCTTGGGGCAACTTAGGGACAATCACTGCTACCCCGAGCAGCATTTGTGTACGACTGCTCTTTTCTGCTTCTCAGGATGTCAATTCTCAACGGTACTTGCCTTGATAAAGAAATGATTTCAGTGGAGAAGTAATTAGTTTACAAAGGAGAATTCTCAGCACGTGGATACAGGTTAAATTGAGTCCTCATGGTGTCTTACAGGTTAGCGTATTTCTCTAAGCTGTGGGACTTCAAGAAATATGTGAGGTAGCCGAGGACATCCAGTTGTCTGAGCATAACTGTACACCTCGCACATGCTGCTGTTTACACCAACGGGGTGATTTCTTTTCCCAAGCAACCGACTGCTGTAAACATTGGGGGTTTTCTCTATTTCACGCTTAAAAGCATTAGGAAAGTCAAAGTAAAAAGTCCTTGAATATCTTCCTATGGAAGAGCCATAGATCATAGGAATAATTCATTCATTCAACAAATAGCTACACCATATGCTAGACCTCTTCTAGCCAGTCAGAAGACAGCATTGAGTAAAATAGACCCAAACCCATGCTGAATTAATCAAACCTGACCGTTTTAACTAGGACTGTAAAAGGGAAAAACTGGTTTTTGTTTTCCTATAGATTTAATGGATGGGCGAAAGGACTCTTCAAGTTAGTTACACACACTAGAATTCTTGAGAAACAAATGGCTTTTTTTCCCTGGCTATTGAAAAAGAGTTGGACAACTAAATATTAATACTGACTCAAGAATAGAAAAAGTATATGAAGCAGAGTTGGTAGACAAAGGACAACGGTAGCATTTTAATGGCTATTTACAGTAACGATGTACTTCCATTTATAGAGAGAAGATTGGGAATCCCCTGTTGTTTACATGTCTGCTACTGTATTTCAACTTCTCTTTGTATTTGAACAAATATACCCTGTTTAGTACCTGTCCCATTATAACCACTCAGTCAATGTCAATCAATGTGAAGAAGTGAATTCATTGTCTAGTGAAAATTATTTTACTGATGATCTTTTGTCATTTCCATTCTTACATTAAAGATTAATAGTAAATACCTAATGCAAGTGATTTAGAATTTCATATGTAAAATTTTAACTAACCAACAATGCTTCAGCTTTCAAATCTGTTTGCTTTCCTCCGTGTGGCATGAAGTCAACTGTTAATAAAGGACCTAAATATATTTTTGCATCATCTGTCAAATGAGTGTTTCATTATCTGTTTCTTGGTTTATATGACGGAGTATTGGACTGAAGAATAAGATCATAGGTGGTTTCCCCCCCAATTCTGTTTTTAAAAGAAGATTTAGAAAATTATAATCATTCTTGAAGCAAACAGATGGAGTGAGCTAGTTATAAATTGTGATGCTTGAGGATTTGTGAATATCAAATTTCTGTTGATCATCAAATTTAAGTCTATCCTAAATTGCTTTTCACACTATTGCCCATTTTGTTTCTCAACATCTGGCCAATTTTGGTCTTATTAAACAGAGAACTTGCTTTTTATTTTTATTTTTCTCTGAGACTCTGTTGACAGTTTTGACAACTATTGTCCACTGTGTCATAGCATAACCTTTCATGGATTTATATTTTCTTATGTTGTCAGTCTATACAACTTTCACAGCTTTTTCTCCAGTTCTCTCATCTTTCAAATGAGTTTTGAAGACTACAGGAGGTATATGCAGTTTGTGAAACTCCATAAATTCTGACATGCCATAGAAATATTACTTGACATGTTATCACATGTTTGGCTTATTCTTTAAAGAGGTAAAGAGGCAGGAAAGACTATAAAATTTGGTACAACTATAAACACCAGTCGAATAGTCAAAACAAGGGTCGGTTGCTGCTGGTCTTGAAAAAAATCCGGTTGCTGATCTGTTTTTAATCATGGGCTCCAGTCCAGCCACTGTGACTGAGGTGATTATCAAATGATAGCGTTATTGTCAGTATAATGGCTGTGATAGAATTTTTTTCAGGGGCAAGATAGACGGAAAATGGATTTTAGACATGATATTAATGTTAGCTACATTTAGATATATGCTCATTATTTGAAAATTGAAATGTTTAGAAATATGTTAGTCTAGTCAAGTTAATCAAGAATGAGAGAAAGGAAACAGGAATGGTGATCATTTTCTTTTGCATAATTAAGGGCTAAAATTTAGTATCATTAAAAAAAAAATCTGAGCCAACACAGAGCAAGAATTCAGTGCTCAATAAATATTGAGTGAGTGAATTGATAAATGAATATAAACTAATCCAACCCACTGATTGAAGAACCTGCATTGTTCAAGGAATTATGGGAGGCTACAGGATAAGACAGGCAGTTCTTTGTCTTCAAAGAGTTTGCAATCTAGTAGGTCATAGTAGTTCCTCTTAAATTTGTGCAGTGGTTTTGAGGTTCTAAAGAATTTTGAGTTCTGTCCAAATAAACATACTTGTGTTGACTTAAATTTTCGATTGCTGTTTCCATGGTTCACCTGATACATTAACAGCTTTATTTTGCCCCATGCTATTTTATGATGAAATAGATACTTAAGTGAGGGAATATTTTCTAACTCAAAGAGACAGATGTGAAAGTACTGTGGAAGTTATGAACACAAGTTATTAATAAGGGAAAGATGAATAATTCTAAACTATTGCATTGCAGAGGTCCTCGAGTTCTGTGGCAGTGGTTCTCTCCCTGAGTTTGCCTTCACACATGCACCAGACACTCCCCAGTCATATCTAATTCTGTGAAGTGACCCTCCAGGCCAAGTGGGGCTGGAGTGCTATGCAGAGTTTAAAAGCCTTAAAGGGGTTCTGGGTGACTCACCCACCTTTCACCTTGCCATACTCCTCACTCCTCTCTACCTGAAATCACTGACTTTATAATAGGAAGATGAGGAGATAAGGTGTGGTAAATAGAAGACAGAAGCAGAAACATTTATTTCAAGTCTCTACAGTGAAAATTGTTACCTAAGTAAATAAAATAAGAATTTTAAGTAAGTCATGTGTTTTAACTTCAGGAAACTACTTTATAGCTTTGTTACTGATGATTGAAGAAAGCACCTCTTCATTTGTGAATTTATGAATATATCCTGCCATTGTACTGGATTAGGTCTGCATGTAGCATGTTTCCTGTAGCTTAGGCAGTGCCATACTGTACCGGACTCTTAGATTTTTATAGCTTAGTGTCATAAAACCAGGACTGAGGACTTCCCTGGCATATATATCCTTTTCCCATCTTTGTTTCAGAGAAGAGTTTTCTGGCCTTTAACTTTTTAATTGGTCAATTTGCATCCTTCTGAGCTTCCTTTTTCAGACCCTTGTCTGAATGATCTGGTCTCTAGAGATTTCACTTGACTGTTTTTCCTGCCTCCTTAATGATGTTGCTTTGCCTAAGCCGAGTCTTAGAAGCCGAGTCTTAGACTCCTTTGGGCTGTGTTTATTAAAGCCACTGGAGGCTGGTATAACCTTTGGCTGCCTTGATTTTATATGTGTCCTGCAACTGAAACCCCAGATACCGGTGTTGCAATCTCACAGCCTAAAAGCATTTTGGTAACTTGGTAGGCTTAATGTCAACAGTGCGGGACCTGACGTAAAAGTGGTAAATTCGGTGTTATTTTAGAGAGGTGTTGGTACAATGGGGTAGGTACAATCAAGAAATTGAAATGTTTTCACCAACCTTTCCAGCGTGGTGTTTAGCCAAAACTTTTTGTTTGTTGCTTCTATAAAATACATTTTTAAAAATCTGCCACACTGGAATTTTGTACTTAATTTTTGTAGTGTACCATGTTATAAAAAGAAAAAGTACTTTCCTCCAACTTTCATTTATGATTCTTCTTTTCTGAGCACTCTTGGCAGTTTAGTTTCATTAGACGTTTTGAAAATTCCCTTTAAATTGCCACTACCATTTGATGCTGGGAAAAAGAGAGAACATGATCGATTTCAGATTTGCTTAAAAGCTTCCTGTTTTATCAGTGATATTCTTTTTTTCTTCATATTGAGTCCTTATGGCCTTTCTTGAACTCCATTGATGTTTCTATCTCTCCCCTCTCCCCTTCTGCTCTGAAATCAATATAAATATACTTTAAAACAAACAAACCCAAAGTATCAGCCAGTCCCTTATTACCCCGCCAGATTTCTCTATTAAAAAAAAAAAAAATCAATATAGCCCTGGCTGGTGTGGCTCAGTTGGTTGGAGCATCCTTTGGTACACCAAAAGATGGCAGGTTCGATTCCCCATCAGGGCACATTTCCAGGTTGTGGGTTCAATATCCAGTCAGGGCACATGCAGGAGGCAGCCCATCAATGTTTCTCTTTCACATCAATGTCTATTTGTCTGCCCCTCCCTCCCTCCCTCCCTCCTTCCCTCCCTTCCTCTCTCCCTCCCTCCCTCTGTCTAAAAATAAATAAATAAAATAAGAATCAAATAGATATGACAACAATGCAAAGTGTGATCCTGGACTAGGATCTGTCTATCTGTCTACCTTCCTATCTACCTATCACTATAAAGGACATTAGTGAGATAATTACTGAAATTTGAATAAAGTCTATAAATCACAAGTAATACTATAGTAATGTTAATTTCCTGATATTGATAATTGTGCTGTGATTATATGAGACTGTCCCTGTTTTCAAGAAATCTAGGAGTAAAAGGGCATTATGTCTAATTATTTTTAAATAGTTTAGGAAAAAATAATATGTGTTTTATATAGGGAGATATATAGGGAGATAATAATAATAACAGAAAGTTGGTAAAATGTTTTTATCATTTGTGAAATCTGGGTGAAAGATATATGGGAATTCTGTGTACTATTTACGCAATTTTCTCTAAGTCTAAAATTATTTCAGAATGAATAGTTAAAAAAATAAAAGTAATACGTTTGTTACAAAAAAATTAAAGCAGCTCTGGCCAGGTAGTTCAGTTGGTTAGAGGGTCCTCTCATATGCCAAGGTTGTGAGTTTGATTTCCAGTCATGGCACATACAAGAAGCAACCAATGAATGCACACATAAGTGAAAGAGCAAATCTCTTTCTCTCTCTCTCTCTCTCTCTCTCTCTCTCCCTACCTCCCTCCCTCTCTCCCTCCCTCCTCTCTCCCATTCCCTCTAATTCTCTCCCTCCCTCTTCCCCTGTCTCTAAAAGCAACAACAACAAAAACTTTTTTTAAATTAGAGCGATATGATAATATTAGTGTATATGTCTAATGTAAGAACCTTAGTACTCCTGCTCTGGGATGTCCACTGTTATCTAATTTATAAGATAGTTTCTTTTTTTTTTCTTTTCTTTTTTTTTCTTTCTATAAAGCAAACGTATTTCTTAACAGAAATAGGGTCTATTTCACATAAAATTTCTTGGCATTTCTCCTCATTTACTCTCTTGCCTGTTTCTTTACCTACACATTTATATTTCTAGCAGCAATATAGCATTTCATATAGAATTCACTCTATTCTCTATGGTTTTCTAACTCCCATTTCTGTGCTCTTTCAGTAGTGCCCTTCAGCCTATGAGGCCCTGTTTCTCAGGCTTCTTTCCTATAAAATGGTAATAGCTACCCTTTCCATTTCGCAGTTGTAAGGATAAAATGAGATAATTAATATAAAAGCATTTGGAAAAGTTACAAGTGTAATATAAGTGAAGGTGTGGCCGGGTATTGATGTTGTGAAGCATATCACTTAATTTACTTATGAAATGAGTTTCTAATGTTTATACAACATTAACATAGTTTTTTAGAGCCTGTGTGTTATTTCTCTGCATGTTTTATTTCTCTCTCCATCCCAAACCCCATGGAGTTCACACTGTTGAAAGTATTTTTGAAGCAGAAATTCTCCAGTTGCATTAGGTTATAATACCTGTCCTTGATATCTCTGTAGTCTACATGATCTTTTATAAAAGTACTATACCACACAATTCTTAAAACCTCTTACAGTGATCCATTCTAGGTGCATTTTTCTTTTTAAATCGGACATATTTCACACTGATAGATTTGTCGTCATATACATTGGATGTATATGTATGAGTTTGTGTGTATGCTTGTGTAAATGTGTAATTGACTCTAGAAAGGTTCTCTTTGCAGTCTGCGGAGGCTTAAAATAGAAAAGAGAAATATGGAATAGCTTAGGTCTTCTCAGGCTGCTTCCCTTTTCTGGATTTACATAAGTATGTGGTTGCAGAATGCAGCACCAGTTTTGGTCCAATTCATCTGGAGGCTCAGACACAACTTTCTGCGCTACACCATTGTCCTGTATTAGAAATTAAGACAAAAAATGTAAAAACAATTAGTAGTTTATATAAAAATAACAATAACAAATCCGTGAGAAGAGTAATGATGTTTTACATTTTTGCAGATTTTTTTCACGTCAGGCATAATAGAAGACACTTTGAGAACCCCTCGTGTAGTCAGAGCCAGGGGCAGGCAGGCCGGCTGGAGAGAGAGTTTGGAATCCAGAACAAGGCTGATGACATTCATTTCTGCCTGAAGAAGAAGAATCAGAACGGATTGGTAGCAGGTGCCTGGTAATCCTTCAGGCAGAAGCTGTATTTGTTATCTTTGTTCATGTTGCTTTGTTAGGCACCCTTCCCAGTCACCTGTGCATCATCCCTCCCTCTACCTTCATTGTAAGTGTACGTTGAGAAAAGCCCTACAGGCAGTCCTAAACACTCTTATGCGTTGCAGATCAGTTCAACAAATATTTGTTAAGCTCTTGCAGTGTGCATGGTGCTGTGCTGGGCACTGAGGATGAAGCAGCTCCTCTGTTCTTGTGGACTTCACATTTAAACTGTTACTGACACAGAATATTATTTAATTATAACTGATTAAATATTCTTACGGCACAGCATGTGATGTGAGCATATAATCGGGGAACTAGTTTTGCTTTGGGGTCAGGGAGGGCTTTGCTGAAGAAGTGATGTTCCCGTGTGTGCTGAAGGATGCGTAGAAGTGAAAGTGCACCTCGTGTAACTTAAATTGTATTTAGGTAGGGACTTTTTTTGTGACTTAGAAAGAAATGTAGAAAAATGGAAGCTTTAACCCTGAACAAGTTGAATGTTCCCAGTTAAGGGAAGTACAACTAACAGTTTGGAGATAAGTACTGATTATCTGAGCAGATCATTGTCTTCCTTTTGAGACATTGCGGATGTCAGTGGCAGTTCCATGACAGGCGATTGAACCAGCAGCCTTGGTGTGTCAGGACGACATTCTAATCAACGGAGCTCCCTGGCCAGGGCCTCCGATTTTAATGTATGCACAAATGGCCCAGGGAATCTGGTTCAAATACAGGCTTAGATGAAAAAGACCCGGGGTAGGCCCTGAAATACCGCTTTTCTTAAAAGCTCATACGTGATGCTGGTGCTGCTGCTGTTCACGGACCACGCTTTGAGTAGCAAGACTATATTTCCACATTGTAAGACTTACACAGGAATACCAGCTGAATGAGAGGCTGGATGAATATTCTAGAGGCGATGCCCAATAGGGAGAGGTATTTGATAACAGAAGACAAAACAGTTTGGTGTAGCAAGTTATCTTGCTACCACAGAAAGCTAAAAGCAATTCACAGTTACTATTACAGAGGACAGGAAAGCTAGGGATTGAGATAAATGTCCACTTCACAGCCAGTGAAATATTCCACAGAGTCATTTCTGTCGAGAGGAGCGAGTGAACTAAATGGCCATTAGTCTGCCTAGGGAAAAGGTCAGGTACTGAGGATTGATGGCCACCCCGTGGTCATTATGTGGACTCTAAAAATGATCTGTGACAAGCAACGAAAGATACGAGAGAGGAAGGTGCACTTGACTTTGAAAAAGAACATTTAATACTACTTTTTGTTATTCATAGATGATTAATCCATAAATGGAGGGTACTGCTACATAGATTTAGGTTAAAAAATGTTGCAAATGGCAAAGATAGAAATAAAATGGGAAAGGGGGGAATCTTATAGTTAATACCAGTTCGAAAGAATCACCTCCATTAAGCCTATTAATTGCACGTGTCTCTTTTTTATTTCACTGGCACCCAAAATAGAAGCTTATAAGACCGTCAAAAGACATCACTGGTCTGCCCTTCTTTCATATGTTATTATGGAAAATATCTTTTTGTTATAGTTATGCTTTTAAATTTTTATAAGGTGTTTTATAGTTCTTAGTAAATTTATTTGGATCAGAAAATTAAAGTAACATCAAGTTAGCTTGTTATATTATGAACTGTATGTATAAAATATTTTCTATTTAATCATATTTTCTTCGTGGTTTATTTTTCTAAGAATATGTCTAGTTCGTCTAGGTTGTCCAGTTTGTTGGAGTAGAGTTGTTCATAGTATTTTTTTTACAATCCTTTGTGGGATCTGTTGTTACTTCACCTCTTTCATATCTGATTTTGTTTATTTGGGTCCTCTCTCTTTGTTTCTTGGTGAGCCTGGCTAGAGGTTCATCAATCTCGTTTATCCTTTCAAAGAACCAGCTCTTGGTTTTATTGATCTTTTGTATTTTTTTTTTTTTTTTTGTCTCTATGTCATTTATTTCCGCTCTGATCTTGTTGCTCTGTTTGTAATTCTTTAAGTTGTAGAGTTAGATAATTTATTACTGTTTTTTCGAGGTAGGTCTATAGAGCCATGAACTTCCCTCTCAGGACTGCTTTCACTGTGTCTCATAGATTTTGGTTCTTCATGATTTAAGATAAATATTTAAGTTATAATGACTTGAAACCCTGTCTACTTTTCTCACCCTTTAGAATGTCATGTCTTTGGATTTGGCAAAATTATATGACCTTCAGTGCATTTAAAGAAAGGAATTAGGGGTTCTACAGTGATAAGCAGTCATTTTAGGCTACTTGTCTTTTAACTTTTGTATATTAACTTATGGAAGGATAATAGACATCATTTACTAATAAAGAGGACTAAGAGAATACTAAATCAGGCAACTGTCATAAACTTTTTAAACCCCTCTAGGACTGAATTCGTAGACTTCAAGATTCATTCTAGAATAAAATCCACTTTGTTAATTAGATTGCTTCTTGATTTTTAGACGCAGGCCCACCTAAAAGGGGAGACTGAGAAAAGCTGAGGGTATGGCATATGTTTGTAAAAAATCAACTTTCCTTCTAAACTGACTCAGTAAGAACTGGGTGTCAAGGAACATCAAAGGTATGGGAGTCTTTGTTTGAAAAGAGATGAAATGTGTAAAAGGGGAGCCCCTTGAAGTTACTGAACTGAAAAAGAGTAGTCACTGTCACAGAGATGATCATTTTTGTGTTGCCTTAGGATGAAATGATTGAGTATTTTAAGTGTTCAATAGGCTGCCATTCTATGGATAATGCTATCGTGGCACGGAATGTTGCCTGTGAGACTGGGTTCCTGCCATGCCTGGGAGCATGTGGGGCAGGAACAGTTGGTAGTGCTCTCCCTTTCCCACCTGGAAAATATAAGACTAGAGACAGGAGGAGCTACAGCTACATTCCAAAGGCAGCCCCATGGAAAAAATGATTCATCAGAGAAGTAACTACATTTCCATGCTATTTTTCTAAATATGTTTTTATTGATTTTCTTAAGAGAGAGGAAGGAAGAGAGATAGAAATATTGATGAGAGAGAAACATCAATCAGCTGCCTCCTGCACGTGCCCAAACCCATTCATGAGCCCTGACTGGGAATCGAACTGCTGACCTCTTGTTTCATGGGTCGGTGCTCAACCACGGAGACACGCCATCCAGGCAATTTCCATGCTATTTCTTAAATGCCTTCGCAACATGGATGAACAGCTATTATTTCTTCTTTAAAACTTAGAAACAAGAAAAAAAAAAAAAGCCTTTCGATTTTATGCCAAGTAGCTTGGCAATCTAGTGGCAAGCTATTTGTGCTCCTGAATGCTTGCATGATTCAGTTGTTCCTTCTAATAAAATAAGCCTTGCTTTCCCCTGGATCAGTGTTGGGGTTTAACGGGTGAGAGTGAAGGCCCTGTTCTCATCTGGCTAACGTGACTCTAGTGAAATGAAACTAAAAGGCTGGGTTTAGGATTCAAGCCTGTGTCCTGCTGGTTTACCTTGGGTTCCTCTATTCTACAGTAAACCTCTTAGTTGAAACTTATTTGCTGTCAAGCCCAAAGAATTCTACCAAGGATTAATATTAGAAATTGACCCTAGTTGCAAATTATGGATATCATTATGGTACTGTATTATTGAGGGTCGTATGTGTCTGTTCTTGACATCTTTCCCTGGATAGCTTCAGAGGGCACAGAAAGAGTCCTTAGTGGTGGATCCTGTTTTTGTTGTTTTCTCCAGAGGTATATACTTTTCTTTGTATATTACTTTAGTTCAAAATTATCTCGTAAAAGTCTTGATTTTTGTTGTTACTGGCATATATTCAAACAGCTCATTTAATCACGGCATTATTGGAATATTTGTATTGCAAAACACCATGCAAAGTGAATTTTATCTCCAATCAGTATATTTTTGAAAACCTTTTTAAAAAATCCTCACCCAAAGATAACGTTTTATTGATTTTTAGAAAGAAAGGAAGGGGAAGGGAGGGGAGAGAGAGATGCAGGGAGGGAGGGAGGGAGAGAGCACTCTGAGAAAAACATCCGTTGGCTGCCTTCTGTACCTGTCCGAACCAGGGATTGAACCTGAAATCTACGTATGTGCCCTGATTGGGAACTGAACCTGCAGCTTTTTGGTGTATGGACTGATGATCCAATCAACCCAGCCAGGGCTAGGAAACCTTTTATTATTATTATTATTATTATTATTATTATTATTATTATTTTTATACCTCAATTTAACCTGCCCTAGAATTAGGTTAAGGACCTAGAATTAGGGGTTTATTGATGGGTAGAATTTGAAGACTTCTGTTACCTATTATACAGTTAATGAACTGGAAGTTTGGACATGAAAAATATATTTTTTTAATCCATGCCCTTACCTTGTTTTGAGTTCTGTGGTGGTTAGATATGTGTTCCTACTGGCTTATCAGAGTATGTTTCTGTTTAACGTAAGTCCTAAGGGAACTGGGAGCAGACATTTACAGAGCAAGGCCGGACACTTTAGGGTTTTTTCTTTATGCTTTTTTGTGCCCTCACAGCCCTTAGTGTTGACATCTGCTCCCTAAGTTGGTTTCTGGCTCTTTTGGGAAGTCATTTGTTTTTTTATTTGGTTAATGCAGATGAAAACTACATAGAGAGGTAAAAGGAGAAATGGGGGCGGGGGGGACGACACAATTCTTCAAGCATGTAGGGATGTGCATAAAAATTTCAGAGACTTCATCCAGGTGTAAAGAGGTAGGAAAACAGCAAATTTGAAGCCTTTCAACTGTGACGTTTTCTTCTCATGAAGAACAGCTTGAAAGCTGTGATTTTGAGAGTGTTTCAATGTTTGAAGTCAGACAGCACATTTAAAAATAATGGTGAAATTTAATTTTTCCCCACTTTAAATGGAATTAAGCATAATTTGATCATCATCTTATTTTGATAGTTGTGGGTCCCCGAATGAATACCAGAGCTTTGAAATTTTAGATGGCCCACGGCATCATCTCCATTGTTTTCATGGTATATGAAGATCTTTTTTGTCTCTTTTAAGCAAAACAGTGCATTTTTCTCTTTCTAGTTCTTCACAAATGACCTTGAATTAATTGTTGATTTTTATATTTTGCAGTACATTTTTATACCTGAAGTTTCTGGTAGTGTGGGCACTTGTCCTCCTGGCAGATTTTGTCCTGGAGTTCAGATTTGAATACCTGTGGCCGTTCTGGCTTTTCATCAGAAGCGTCTATGATTCCTTCAGATACCAGGGACTGGTATGTTAATTATCACATGTTTTTCAAGTGTAATGAGTTTAATACCTTCCAAGAAAATAACTGATAATGAAACTGTTTAAGGTGGATTTTATTAGTAATACTTAGGGGACTGTATTGAGCTAACTAGGGTCTGTGAACTGACTCTATGGCTATTTTGTCTAAATCTATTGATCAAGTCATAATCCCTCCTCCTCTCTCATGGCAGGGAAAAGGGGAGGGCAGGAGGACTCCCGGGCGGAGACAGAGCAGTGGAGGAAGAATGGTTTCCCTATTTTACTCTAAAATGTTTCTGGAGCCCCTGCCACTGTGTTCCTGATTGGCTTGGAGCTAGAGCAGCGCTTCCCAAACCTTATGGTTTCAGAACCTGTTTACATTCTTAGAAATTAATGCCAAGACTGGTTTGGCTCAATGGATAGAGCGTCGGCTTGGGGACTGAAGGGTCCCGGGTTCGATTCCGGTCAAGGGCATGTACCTTGGTTGCGGGCATATTCCCAGTAGGGGGTGTGCAAGAGGCAGCTGATCAATGACTCTCTCTCATTGATGTTTCTCTCTCCCTTCCTCTCTGTACAAAATCAATAAAATATATTTAAAAAAAAAAAAAAAAAAAAGAAATTACTGAGGACTCCAAAGAGCTTTTATTTATGAGGGTTACATCAATCCATATTTACTATATTAGAAATTAAAACAAAAACTTAAATATTTATTAATTCACTTAAAAAAATAACAGACTTATTACCTGTCAATACAAATGACATTTTTAAATGAAAAAATAAATATATTTCCAAAACAAAAAAAAAAAGGAAGATTGACTACAGTTTTGCAAATTTATATGATGTCTGTCTTAATGGAAGACAGCTGGATTTTCATTTTCATTTGCTTCTGAACTCAGTTGATTGCAATATCACATATCATGTAGCTTCTGGAAAATGCCATCGTACTCTTGAGAGAATGATTGTGGAAAAGACAGATAACATCTTAGTGTTATTATGAAAACAGTTTTGACCTGGAAGACTTGCTGAAAGGATCTCAAAGACCCCCTGAGGTCCCCAGACCATGTGTTGAGAGTTGCTGGTTTAGAAAAGGGCACAGGTCTTTAGTTCTGTTGTGTACCAGAGTCACATTTACACTTGTAACTCCTTCTACCTGGGCATGGTGCTTTGGTCAGAGCAAATCCATATCTTGAAAAGATGGTTTTGAGCTCATGTCCCATTGGTAACAAGCAGAGATGTGTCCCGAGGAAAGCTGCACAATTAAAATCACTAACATCAGCATAATTCTTATTACTTAGTTTGGTTCATATGTGCTCCAGGAGCCTACCCTTTAAGAATGAGGCTCTCTAGGAATGTGTTGTAAGGAGAGAGGAGACTTTTCTGTGTTAAAATGCTAGTTCTTTTAGTATCCTACCTATGGAGTCCAAGTGAACTCACTGGAACCAACCTCAGTTTGTTCTAGTCCAGTTCTTCATGATTTGAAGCCATAAACAAGATTACTCTTTAACACTACTTTTTATATGGTTGATTTTAAATGTTTAATATTTCCTGTTATAACTTGCTCTGTAGTTATTGCATGGCAGTTTCAGAGATTTTGTCCAACATACTTTTAATAATCTCTGTTTGAAAATAACAGTTCTAAGTGGTGTTTCTTATTTTGTTTTGTTTTTCCCTTTAGGCCTTCTCAGTGTTTTTTGTTTGTGTAGCATTCACGTCAAATATCATATGTCTGCTGTTCATCCCCATACAATGGCTTTTTTTTGCTGCTAGCACATATGTATGGGTTCAGTACGTATGGCACACAGGTAAGTGTTAATGGTTTCTTAGATGGACAAAAATCTTAGATTCAGACTTTTTAAATGTGGTGATTAATCTTTAAAATAAATTATTTAGAGTACAGTTTAATGTAGACATTTTAAAATTGTCTTTTCCTAATAGATTATAATATACCTTTAAAGTATTTTATTTTTTCATTATTAAATCAAAAGTTTAAACCTTTATGACTTGATATCTTGATTGTTATTGCTCTCGTCACCATTTTGTTGTTATTTTGTTAATCCTCACCTTAGGATATTTTTCCATTGATTTTTCAGAGAGAGTAGAAGGGTGAGGGAGAGACAGGAAGAAAGAGACATCGATTGGCTGCCTCCCACAGGCGCCCCAACCAGTGCTGGGGCTTGAGCCTGCAACCAAGGCATGCGCCCTTGACTAGAATTGAACCTGGACCCATCAGTCTGAGGGCCAACGTTCTATCCACTGAGCCAAATTGGTCAGGGCTCTCATCATCATTTTTTTAAGAAGTTGAAGTGATTTCTATTTAGGTAGACTTGAAGACAGCTATGTGCCAAATAGGAAAAATGTTCTGGGAGTTTCAGCATTGAAAGGAAGTCAGAGGTCATTTAGTTGAAGCCTTATTTGGTATAGCATTCCTCACACATGGTATTTAGTCTCTGCTTGAAAGCCTATAGTGACAAGGCACTTACTAGTACTGCTGTTGTTTTTGGGCATCTGTAATAGAAAGTTCCTTCTCAAACTGAGCCAGAATTTTCTTCCTTATACTTTTGACCTAGTACGTCTTAACTGTTTTTGGACTTACTGATATAACATAGAGGATATAAAAAGGCTTTCTCCAGGAAAAACATATGGGACATATAAAACTTTTCCTTAAAATTTTAGGGGAGCTGCAGCTCATCTACTCAAGGCCAAATATTGGACCTCCTTGCATTAGAGCCGCACTGAATAAGTGTAATCTCCATCCATATTCATATATCTTTATTTTTTTAAATAAATCTTTATTGTTCAGATTATTATAATTTTTCTCCTTCCCTTATTAATATATCTTTAGAGAGTTAAAGACACTGTCATATTCTCTCAAGTCTTCTTTTCTGGAGGTAAAACATCTCTGGTTTCATCAGCTTTCTGATGTGTGTTATTTTAAACACTTTATCACCCTAATTTCCCTAGTTCTTAGTGTTTTGTTTTGTTTTTTAAGAATACTTATCTGCCGAAACCGGTTTGGCTCAGTGGATAGAGCGTCGGTCTGCGGACTGAAAGGTCCCAGGTTCGATTCCGGTCAAGGGCATGTACATTGGTTGCGGGCACATCCCCGGTAGGGGGTGTGCAAGAGGCAGCTGATTGATGATTCTCTCTCATCGATGTTTCTAGCTCTCTATCCCTCTCCCTTCCTCTCTGTAAAAAATCAATAAAATATATTAAAAAAAAAAAGAATACTTATCTTTTTAAAAAAAATGTTTTTATTGATTTCAGAGAGAAGAAGGGAGACGGAGAGGGATAGAAACATAAGTGATGAGAGAGAATCATTCATCCGCTGCCTCCTGCACGTCCCACACTGGGGATCAAGCCTGCTACTAGGGCATGTGCCATAACAGGGATCAAACCATGACCTCCTACTTCATGGGTTGACACCCAATCACTGAGCCACACCAGTGAGGCCTTAGTAGTTCTTGCAACCAAAATTTATTGTTTCAGGTATGTTCTGACTTGAAGTTAACACAGTCACCTCCTTTCTTCTTACTGCTATTTCAAATTAAGATGAAATGAGATGTTTTGACAGTTCCAATCCACTGTCAAAGACTGAACACCAGATGCATAGGGATGTGATCATTTAACTTGTCTGCAAAGCTGTCTGAAACTTGATTCTTAGGACCAGCTGCCCCCTGTAGGATTTTGACCACTTAGGGAGCACCAGCTAATAAAAGCTCTCTGGAGCATCAGCCATCCTCTCCTCTAAGTTGCTAAGAGAGTGGTGTTGGCCCACGTAGAAGACGCAGTCCAGCTCCATTATTTAAAGTCTCCATCATGAGCAGGGTTTTCTCCATCTCCGTCTTCACCACTCTTTCATATATGACTTGATTAATAAGCTAGCATGATGGTTTCTGAGTGTGCTTTCCTCTAATTAAAGATATTTTCCTACACTCCATTGTTTACTTGTATTTCCTTGTCTTGGGCCTGTTTCGAGTGGGTTACCATTTACAGTAGTCACTGTCTCTAGGTCTCAGTTTATTCTTTGTCATATGAAAGTGGAGTAATCTAGATAATATTTAAGGGAGCCTTCCAGCTCAGATAATCTGTGACTCTGATGAACTATAATGATTTCCTAAATTACTTTAATAATGTCTCAGTAGTTGAGAAAAAACTACTCATATAACTATTAATAGAACCTACTGGGAACGAGTTTGGTGGGTGACCCACAGGGCAGCAATGAAGCTAATGTCATAAGTGATACTCATTAGCCCCAGGCTCAGAAATGTATGTTGGATTACCTAAGCTGCTAAGTATGCTTTAATTAGGAATGATTTGAGCTCAAACAAACAAACAAAACAACTTTGTGTTACTATTGGGCCTGACATCTATGAGTGCAGTTTATATAAGTTGGGATTAATTTTTTTTCCAGTTGTTAAAATTTAAAAGTCTTTCTTAAAAATATTAGGAATGGTTGATAAAATTATATATTGCTACAAAAGAATATTATTTTATAAACCTTTTCCCTTGCTGTTAAGAGTGGGAAATAGATATAAAATTGTATGTACAACATGACTGATGTTCAAAAATATTTTTAACATTTTATTATTTGATAGGTTTAGAAATACAGATATTTTGTCCAAAATTTTTTTCTGTGATGTGTTATATTTATGATAACCTTAGAAATCAATATAGAGAGTAGGGAATATAATCTTTAATGTGTTTTTATTGATTTCAGAGAGAGGAAGGGAGAGGGAGAGAGGGATAAAACATCGGTGAAAGAAAAACATCAATTGGCTGCCTCCTACACACCCCTACTGGATATTGAGCTCACAATCAGAGCATGTGTCCTGTGAATTGAACCAGCAACCTCCTGGTGCATGGACGATGCTCAGCCAGCCAACCGAGCCACTCTGGCCAGTTGGAAATAGAAATTATTTTGAAACTAATTTGAAGATGCATTATCCTAAAGGTTGCTATCTATCATCCTATATTGTAAAAATACCCTTTTTTTTTTTGTATAATCTATAAAAATGATTGACTGTTACCTTCACAGAGGTTGGAGTGCTTTCCTTCTTTATGCACTAGGCCTAAGGGAACTTAGGTTTATTCTCCTTAGAAGCAGAGTTAGTATTATCTCTGTAAACTTGGACCAATTTGTATAATCTCTGGGCCTCACTTTACTCTTCAGTAAAATAAGGAAGTAGGGCTAAATGACATTCTTTCTAGTTCCAAAATTGTATGATTTGTTTGTTTGTTTGTTTGTTTCATCCCAAAGATCCTTAGCAAAAAGCATTTGGTCACTGATTTTTCTCCCCTAGTCTCTCTTCTGTAACTTGCTTGCCTTATACAGTCTCAAAGGAGCTCTTTCCACAGTTATTGGACCTCATGCCTATGTAGTCCATCTTTATAAAATACCCATTATTAGTCACATCCTGACAAAGATGGACCTTGCTGCAGATTTTGATTCTAAAACAAATGAAAATTATTTCTTATTTGCAACTTACTTATTCTGTTGCAAGCTGCTTTTTTATTCCTTGGAAATTGTTTTTAATTACAAAGGGAATATGAGCTTGTAGTTAAGAAAAAAAATTTTTTTAATAGTACTTCAATATCAGAAAAGTTACTTTGCGCTGTAGCTCATTTGTACTTTATTTATTTATTTTTTTTACATATTTCATATTAGTACAGATTTTCATTCTTTTGAAAACTACATCATGTTCTATTATGTAAGTTAACCAAAATTAAACAGTTCTCTATTGATGGACATCTTAATTAATTCTATATTTTTACTATTGCAAATAATACAGTGCATAGTCTTATATATTTATCTCAAGGCTCTTAATTTCTGTAGGGCAGATTTCTGGAATTGGAATTTCTAGGTCAACAGTATAAGTATTTTAAATTTCATTTAAATTTGTCAAATTGCCTTTTAAGATGTTTGCCTCAATTTATATCATTGCTAAGTATGAGAATGAACCCTTCCTCATACCCTCCCTATATGAATTACATGTCTTAAATTTATGCTTATCTGATAGGTTAAAAAATGGAATCTCATTTTTAAAGTTTGTATGTCCCTAATCACTAGTAAAATTGAGCCTCTTATTATATGTTTTTAGCCATCTATGTATTTTCTTTTATGACTTATTATCATTGCCTTTCTGTTGATTTATAGGAGCTCTTTGTATGTTAGGGCTATAACTCCTTTGTTTACATATATTGTAAATATTTTCTGCCAAAATGTTTGTCTTTTACTTCTTCCTATGATTCCATAGCATCTTTTGTCATATAAAAGCTTTCAGTTTGTATTAAATTGCTTTTTAATTGTTTGAAAGTCTTAATGAAAGTAACTGTAGTCAAGGCAGTCTTTCAAACAAACCATCTGTTCTGTTAGTCAATGTATCATTGATGCTTGTCTCTCTGCTGCTTTTCCACAGAAAGAGGAGTGTGTTTGCCTACAGTGTCCCTCTGGATACTCTTTGTTTATATTGAAGCAGCAATTAGATTTAAAGATCTCAAAAATTTTCATGTAGACCTTTGTCGTCCATTTGCTGCTCACTGGTGAGTATTATGTACATTCTTAATCTATAATTCAGCTCAATGTTTTTAATGTAAATGGTAAATTCAGTTGTAAATTTTTACTTAGAGATTTTATAAGTAAAACCACATAACATGGAGGCAAGGAGCATGAGCTCTTTCTAGTCAGGCAAATGAGTGTTGGAATGCCAGCTCTGTCCCCTAACAGCTTTGTTGCCTTGAACGTGTTTATCACTGTCTCTAAGCCTTAGTTCTCTTACCTGTATATTGGGGACTTGTCTCATGGGGATATAGGAAAGATGAAATGAAGTGATATATGTAAAGTGTTTAACTTAATGCCAAGTACATAGGGATCTGATAAATGTTATCTGTTTTCATTATGATCAGGTATTGATTCTAAAAAATCTTAATGAAATATATGGCTATTTCATAAAGCATAAACGAACTTAACATTTTTCTTACCTAATTTATAAAAGCAAGAAAATATTAATGTTTAATGGAATATTATTACTGTTTAAAGGAATATTATTTTTTCTTTTAAAATATAAGTTAATATTAAGATAGTTTATTCACTTAACCTTAACCATGAAACTTTTGTTGTTGTTGTTAATTCTTATATGAGGATATTTTTCCATTGCTTTCCAGAGTTTTAAAATTAATGATTTAAAATTAATATGATTTTTGACAGTGTTTGCAGAGGCTTTGAAACAGACTGATGAGTTGAATGAAAATATTTCAACTTGTATTCCCCCAGGTAGCAAGAAGATTAAATTAGTCACTTGAATTTGACCCTGTTTTGTGGTATTAAAAAACAAATGATGTCCTTTTGATTTTTTAACACTTACGATATGTTTACTTATGATCCCTACTCCATTAGATCTTAAAAGCATACAGGTGCCCAAATTTTAATATTGCACAAGGCACTTCAGTGTTAACAACATTAGCCACTGTATCCAGCAATGACTGTGGTAACTTCTTGAGTTAGCTTGAAGAATGCCAACTCTGATGGGCAGCTTCTTATTGTCTGATGGTCCCACTGTTCTCTGGGGGTTTGTTCTACATACCAACTGCTTCTGATTTTCACAGCAGACATCCTATTTATGTGCTTGCTGAATGCTTAACTATTATCATCTAGAATTTATTTCTTTTTAAAAATATATATATTTTATTGATTTTAGAGAGGAAAGGAGAGGGAGAGAGAGAGAAACATCAATGATGAGAGAGATCATTGACCGGCTGCCTCCTGCACGCCCCCTACTGGGGATCGAGCCCGCAACCCAAGCATATGCCCTTGACTGGAATCGAACCCGGACCCTTCAATCTGCAGGCTGACACTCTATCCACTGAGCCAAAACAGCTAGGGCTAGAATTTATTTCTTAATTTCAGTCATAGGTGTCCTCATGTGCATGATGCACATGTTTTTTGTTTTGTTTTTAACTTGCAATTACTGGCTGGATTGTCTTCTTTCTAGTATTGGGTACCCTGTGGTGACTTTGGGCTTTGGCTTCAAAAGTTATGTAAGCTACAAAATGCGGTTAAGGAAGCAAAAGGAAGTACAAAAAGAGAACGAATTTTACATGCAGCTTCTTCAACAAGCCCTACCCCCAGAGCAGCAGATGCTACAGAAGCAAGACAAAGAGTCTGAGGAAGGTAGGTTTTTACCCTAAAGCTGTTGGCTCAATAGTTTAGTCATTATTATATTTTTCAGTACAATTTTATTTATATTTTTTGGAAAAGTTGCTAGGTCTTTGGAAGATTACCAAGGATTTCCTATTTTCTGGTATTCCTCATTAGGGCCATTGCTTTGTTTGGTCATGAAATATAGAATGTGAGTGATGTTCTCTACCTAGGATCTGAAGACCATGTACCTTTAAATATGTTTATTTTTTATTTTTTATTTTTATAGCTTATTCAGTATTTTTGTATTTTAATTGTTATAAATATTTTTAAATATTTATTCTCAGTAACAAAGTAGTATGTGTATATGTATGAGTTTGTACCTGAAGCAAGCCAAGAATCAAAGTATACATCAGATAGAGAAATAGACAAACAGAATTGTTTTGTAAGTCAAAATTTTTCTGAACAGAGCAAAGATGGATAAGTCCCATTTTAAATGGTTCATATAAAGCAATGTGGAACTTAAATGGCACCTTTTCTATAAGGATCTCTTTAATGATCATATAATTAATTCAATAGATGAATTTACAGCAGTACCAGTTTTCTTTGGTTTGATAGTTGAAAATTTGGGGTCATTATGTAGTTGATATATGCCGAATCTTATTCTTTGGTATGGTGCAAAAATATCTTCAAGTAGACTTTGATAAGTTGGAATGTGTAGACCTGATACAGAAATTTTTTTATAAGATACCTAGTAAATGATACAGACTTCTTTAAAAATTTTTTAAAATTGATTTCAGAGCAGAAGGGAGAGGGAGAGAGAGATAGAAACATCAGTGATGAGAGAGAATCATTGATTTACTGCCTCCTGCACGACTCCCACTGGGGATTGTGTCTGCAGCCTGGACATGTGCCTTGACCAGAGATTGACCGTGACCTCCTGGTACATAGGTTGATGCTCAACCACTGAGCCACATCAACCAAGCCAGACTTATTATGTCAAAGCTAGAGTCAAGGAAGAAAAATGTAGATTTGGATTCTAACATTACACTTCTTTTGTTTCATTTAATCTCTTTGTTTTTATTTTTATTTATTTTTTTAAAATATATATTTTATTGATTTTGTACAGAGAGGAAGAGAGAGAGAGAGTTAGAAACATCGATGAGAGAGAATCATCGATCAGCTGCCTCTTGCACACCCCCTACTGGGGATATGCCCGCAACCAAGGTACATGCCCTTGACCGGAATCGAACCCGGGACCCTTCAGTCCCCAAGCCAACGCTCTATCCATTGAGCCAAACCAGTTTCGGCTATTTAATCTCTTTGTTTTTAATTAAGTTATTAAGTTTTTTTAATTTAAACATCTTTTAAAATATGGCCTCTTATAAATATGGTCTGCTTGTGTCCTCTCACCTCAGTGATAGACAAGTTTGATTTGACTAATAAGTGAAGTATGATTTAATTATAAAATCCTCATCTCATTTTTTAAATTTCTTTATTGATTAAGGTATTAACATATGTGTCCTCATCCCCCCATTACCCCCAACCTTCCCACTCATGCACTCACCCCCCTGTTGTCTGTGTCCATTGGTTAGGCTATATTGGTTAGGCATACAAGTCCTTTGGTTGATCCCTCATCTTATTTTTGAGGCAAAGTTTTAGTGGCTTGTTTGGTGTTTATAAATGACTAGAGGTCCGGTGCATGAAATTCATGCATGGGTGGGGTTCCTAGGCCTGGCTGGAGATCAGGGCCAATCAGGTTCCCCACATCCCTGCCTCGATCCCTCCTTCCCTCACTGCCCACATGCTGCCACTGTGCTGTTCCCTGCCTTCTGACCTCCACTTCTCCTCCTTCCCTCACTGCCTGCATCCACCACCACCCAACCCTGGTTCCTCATCCCAGCCCTGGGCCTGGGCCTGGCCCTGGCCCTGATTGGGTGATTGGGACCTGCTGGCTAAGGAGAGGGACTGGGAGGTGGACTGGCAGGCCCTGATTAGGTGATTGGGGCCTGCTGGCTGGCAGGCTGGGGCCACAGGAGGTTGAACACCTGGCGGGGGTTGGGGGCCTGATTGAGGGAGGGGCTAGTGAGGGGGCTGAGAGCGGTTGGCCAGCTGGCCCCGCTCCCAAGAGGGGCCCAATGGGGCTGGGCCATCTGAAGGGGACTTGGCTGGCTTGCCCCACCCTCTATTGGGGTGATGGGGGTCAGGGCTGACCAGGGAGAGGGGCTGCAGGAGGTTTGGGGGGCTGATCAGGACCTCGATCGGGCTGGTTGGCCGCCCCACTGTGCATCATAGCGACCAGTCGTTCCAGTTGTTCTGGTCTCCCGTAGTTCTGGTTGCTTGGCTTTTATATATGTAGATGCAATTTTCTAAATATTTAGCTTCTCAGATTTATTTGGATTTGCTTCTTGAAGTTAGCATGATGTTGTGAAGTTACTGCTCCTAAGTAAGTGTGCAGATTAATATAGTGAGTTTCTAAGGGTAGATAATGCAGTTTGTTGAATCAGTCTCTTCTGTGTTTCATACAACTAAATATTCCGATGTGGATTTTTTGTTTGTTGGTTTGTTTTTGGTTTTGTAGCTGCCAAAGGATTACCTGATATGGATTCCTCCATCCTTATACATCACAACGGAGGCATCCCAGCCAACAAAAAACTCTCCACAACTTTGCCAGAGATAGAATACCGAGAAAAGGGGAAAGAAAAGGACAAGGATGCCAAAAAACACAACCTTGGGATAAATAACAACAATATTCTACAACCTGTAGACTCTAAAATACAAGAAATTGAGTATATGGAAAATCATATCAATAGTAAAAGATTAAATAATGATCTTGTGGGAAGTACAGAAAACCTCTTGAAAGAGGACTCATGCACTTCTTCCTCAAAAAATTACAAAAATGCCAGCGGAGTTGTGAACTCCTCACCTCGAAGTCACAGCGCCACAAATGGGAGCATTCCTTCTTCATCGAGTAAAAATGAGAAGAAGCAGAAGTGCAGTAGCAAGAGCCCAAGTACACACAAAGACTTAATGGAAAACTGTATTCCTAATAACCAGCTAAGCAAACCAGATGCACTGGTAAGGTAAGTGTGCCCGCTCTGTCCTTACCAACACTTTCCAGTAAACTTACCTTAGGTCTTGAAAGACAAGCACTTCTTTGGGCCTGTGGGAATTGTTGGTGATCAGATACTATAACTGTAGGCTGTGGCATTTGACATTTAGTGTTTATTTCACAAGGGTTTGTTGGCCCCGGGTGCCTTTGTCCTGAAGCATTGATTCCAGCTCTTTCCAGTGTTTTGAGTAAGAAGTGACAGTGATTACTTTCCACAGTTGACATATTTACATATAACTTGATTTTCTAGTGCCATGGAGAAGCTTATCTTTTGTCTCTGTCCTTTTTGCATATTCAAAGAACTTGTGGCATAGACACAAAAAGCAGAGTGTGTGTCCTGTTGATGCAAATCTCTTTGTCAGATAGATACCAAAAAGGGTGGTGGAAAATTGCCCTTACCATTTTGTGCTTGATTGTTTTTCTACTTAAAATGCAAATGATTCCCCAAATAACTCTGGGAAAGTTAGATTTGAAAAGTAATCTCTTTCTAAAAGTTCCATAGGTAAATACAATATTGGACATGGATTTAAATCAGAAATATTCCTTTTTCCATCTTTAATAAAATAATAACTTATTACCTTGACTGGCTCAGACTTAATTTTGCTGTATTTTATATTTTTGTGTATTCTATAAAATACCCATGTTCCTTGTACTCTCATATCTTTTAATTTGGAAACCAGGATCTAAACTAGAGTTTTTTTTAAAATATGTAACTGAAGGGGACAATTGTAACTCCCTCTAAGAGTTACCTTACAAGCCTCATCCTTTGGCTTGCTTAAGAATAATGTATTCTAGGGGAGAAGGTTTCCAGTGTTATAACTTATATAAATAAGATTATTAATTTCTTTTCATTTCTAATTGGTAGCTAGGTCAAGGGAAGTCTATTTGGGTCCTACTGCTAAAGGCTCTTGAAACTTTATAGCCCAGACACTTTTGGAAGCATACCCAGTTGTTGCTGATGTCAGGCTGATGTCCACCTCTGTTTGTCATGACATCATGCCCTGTACAGAAAGCACTCAGCAGAGAACCCTCCTGTAGATGCCCATGGGAGAAAGACCAACTAGTTGACCTTTTACTTCAACTATCTCACAGATTTATTATATGGTATAAATAAAAGCTTTCGATATCAAGCTTTTTGATATCCTTTCTCCTATACAATTTTAATAATAGCAGTCAACTCAAAACAATTTTCCTCTGTTGGGTATGGCAGAGAGAGCAGTCATGGCTCAGTCTTATGACACCATCTCACTTGGGCCTTCAGTTTGATTGACTCTACTTCCTGATCTACCTTCAGTAAAGAAGTTCGAGGACTCACTCAGATGGACAGTCTTCCAGTATGTGGTGGGTCCAGTGCCCCCGTGCCTCTTCCTGTGGTCACTAATGTGATGTGCCTGATCGGAAGGGTCTCAGAATATTACTCTGTTTTAGGGAATACCTTCTATCAAATACATGAGTAGAAAGTGTTGTATTTAAATAGTTTTGTAAGCTTCCATAGGATTATTTTCAACTTTTAATGTAATATAAAAAATATGGAGATGACCTAAGTATCCAACAATAGGAGATAAATATAAATAAATTATGGTTAATCTATTTGATGAACTTTTTAAAAAAATACATTTTATTGATATTTTACAGAGAGGAAGGGAAAGAGATAGAGTTAGAAACATCGATGAGTCATGGATCAGCTGCCTCTTGCACGCCCCCTACTGGGGATGTGCCTGCAGCCAAGGTACATGCCCTTGACTGGAATTGAACCCTGGACCCTTCAGTCCGCAGGCTGACGCTCTATCCATTGAGCCAGACGGGTTTCGGCTATTTGATGAACTTTTAATAAAGACATTACAATTATATTTTTGAGCCATATTAAACAATATAGGGAAGTGCTCATAACAATATTTTATAAAGAAAGTAAAAAGCATTTTTATTCAAAACAGTTTTTTTTAAAAAGCATACATAGGAAAATGATTTGAAGGAAGAGGAACCAAAATGATAACAATGGTTATTGCCCCATGGTAGTATTGAGGCTTTATTTTTTCTTTTTACTTTCATGCATTTTCAAATTTTTCTATGATGAACAACAATGAAAATTTATGAAAAGAAGACTATCTATCTGAGTAAATTATCCAGCTTGCTTGTAGAAGGTCTTATCACACTTCCTCTTGCCCTTCTTGGCGCTCTCCTGTTTCCTCTTGTTTGACTTCATGATGAATATTAATAAGACTGTAACTGATCCAAACTTGACGTGTTTGAATTGTTCGCTAGAGAGTGGGTTCAGATGGGGAGGGCTGGACTCTGGCTCCTTCAGGTGCAGCATAAACGGCTGACACTGCATATTAGCCCTTTGCTACTGCAGACACACCCAGGGTTGTGTGCAGGTCCAGGCTGGCTGTTGGGAGAATATTGAACTACCCCTTTAAATATATACTTTAAAAAATCGTTTGAAAGCCATTACTGTATTATTAGTAGTAAATTGATCGCAACACATTCTGTAACTATGTCTTTCTCAATATCATGGTTGAGAACTGTTATATTTAAGGAACCAATTCAGTGGCTTTTTTTTAGGTGGTGGGAATTCATTAGTATACTATGTTCAAAGAGAATTCTTGTAGATCATTATAGCTGTCAAAATAAGGTTTTATGTTCATTCCCTAAGAAAGGGCAAATAGTCCTTCAGATCTTTTTTCCATTTCTCCAAGCCCTTTGGATGTTCTCTAATGTGCTGTATATTAAAGGTTGTCAAACAACTGGGCACAGGCCAAATCTGGCCCACTGCCTGATTTTATAAAACATTTTATTTATTCACATAGTGTCTATGGCTGTCTTTGCACAACAGTGACAAGAGTTGAGTAGCTGTAATGGCTTACAAAGCCGAAGGTGTTTACTATTTAGCCCATCACAGAAAACATGCTGCTAGATCACTAAGGTTAAGGAATGTGGGTGATGGATCCTTCCCAGGAAAAGTTTGGAATTTGGTAAAACCAGCCCAAAGCCCTCTTTTGATTTGAGAAATACATATCTTACAAAATCACTTGAATTCTGCCAGCTTGGTTTCTGAATTCTTTACCCAAGGTATTTAGCAACAGACTTACAATGTTGGTAGCCAAAAATATTTTTAATTCTGACATGTGAAAAAATTCTAGACAAAAAACAGAAAAAGCAATGAGAAAGATCAGCTTTGTGTGAGTTTTAATTAAGTACTGGGTTAGAAAGAAGCAATGTAAATTAGAATGAGAGCCCTAGCCGATTTGGCTCAATGGATAGATTGTCCGCCCTTGGACTGAAGGGTCTGGGGTTTGATTCCCATCAAGGATATGTACCTCAGTTGTAGCCTTGATCTCTGGTCCTGGTTGGGGATTGTCTGGGGACAGTCAATTGATGTGTCTCTCTGTCTCTCCCACTCCTTCTAAAAATCAATGGAAAAATATTCTCAGGTGAGGATGAACAACAAAAATTAGGGGAGTTGCTTAGTGTTCTCCCCCCTCCTCCCAGTGCCATTTAAAAAATACTTTAAGTGTGAAATAATTATAGAAAATTTAGGTAGAGAAAAGGTGAAAATAGTCCCACCACTATCACACAAATTAGTTTGTTTGTTTTTTTAAATATATATTTTATTGATTTTTTTTTTTACAGAGAGGAAGGGAGAGGGATAGAGAGTTAGAAACATCGATAAGCTGCCTCCTGCATACTCCCTACTGGGGGTGTGCCCACAACCAAGATACGTGCCCTTGACTGGAATCGAACCTGGGACCCTTGAATCCGCAGGCTGACCCTCTATCCACTGAGCCAAACCAGTTTCGGCACAAATTACTGTTTAAATGTATTTTCATCAACTACATTTATATAATTGTGGCTACAGTGTTTGTATAGTTTTTTGTTCTGGGTTTTTTGTTGTTGTTGTTGTTGTTTTCTTATTTAAATAATATAGAAAGCCTTTTCCCAATTTAACCTAACCCTCATTTTCGCTTGAGGTGGAATATTCCATGGCAGGTCTGTGCAGTCACTCAGCAGTCTAAGCCTGGGCAGATCACTGTGGGACACCCGAGCTGCTTTCCTGCAGTTTCAGGGCCTGCAGGCAGGAGAGCCAACAGTTTTGTTTGCACTTGGCACAGTCTCCTCTCAAATACAGCTTCAGGACTCTGGGTTTTTTTGTTGGTGATTGTTACTTGTTTCAGTTTTCCTGGTTAAGAGAGAGAATTTAAAACTTTGAGTACAAGATGTAAAGTGTTCCATATTCTATAGAAGTATTGACGTAGAAGTCTCTTGGTTTATTTCCATGTCACTTTTTTGGTTCCTAAGACAGAAGATTCATCTTTTTTTATATTTAGTGCTAATTCTTAATAATATATCAATTATTTAACTTAGTTGAATAATGTCTGGTGTGAAGTCATAAAGGAAAAGTATCCACAGTTTGCCTAGTAGAAATGTATTCAACAAAATGGAGTAGAATTTAGAATGATGATTATTTTTTTGGAACAGCAAGAGATCTAAAAATCTAAACCAGCTTCCTCATCCCTTTTAGCAGTGAGTAAATGATAAATGAGCCTTAGAAGGCTGATGGCTAGTCCAAGTGACCCAGTTAGAGTGATGGTGCCAGGACCAGAACCAAAGTTTCTTGACTTCTGTCTTTCCTGTTATACCATGCTGCTTAGAAGAAGTTTATTGACCTGCTTCATTTTTCTGCTTTATATTTTAGTTTTAGTTTTAAATGCACATATAGATACAGTTGGTTTAAGCGTTGGCACCAGAGCTAGATTTTATGCTCCGATAGTTAACATTTTTAGAAGAAATGCTTAGAATTTAAGAATTCATTTATTTTTCTTCTAGAAAGATGCTGTTCTAAGTGTTTTAAAAAGTCTTGCTCCTGTTAAAGACACAGTGCATACTTATCTCAAAAGAGAAGGGGACCACCCTTGCGAGCTTACACCCTTGAGAATTTAACTCTGGTTAGGTCTAGCTTGGGAGTTAGTCTGGACCATCTGAGCATGGAATTTGCCTTTTAGGGATAATTATGAGGGTAGACTTAGCTTGACAGCAGCAGACCTAAGAACCCTGAACTAGAAGAAGTTAAGATAAGGGATGTAACCATCAGCTTACCCTGAGATGAGCCCATCATTGGCTGCTTAGAAGATCTCTGGTCCTGAGGTCTGGGCTTTGCTGAGATAGTAAGTTCTAAGGAAGTTTGAAGCCGTGGAATGGGAAGAGGGGCCTGTTCTTCAGAGGAAATCTGAAATCTGGAAAAAGTTGTAGTATATTGAATACCCGCTCTTTCATCTCTGTAAACTCATTTGGTTATTTCAAATACTAAAATATTGTTACTTATAATTTAGATTGTTTATACAATTCTGCTTATTTGGAGACTTGAGAGCCTGGCGGGGTTGGGAAGTGGAACTAAGAAAGAGAATAAGTTTATCAGGATATTCCCAGCAATCTCTAAGAACGTGGGGTCCTGCCTCAAAGGGGAACAAAGGGGAGGGGAGGAATAGAGAAGTACTTTTAAAATATATATATTTTATTGATTTTTTTACAGAGAGGAAGGGAGAAGGATAAGGATAGAGAGTTAGAAACATCAATGAGAGAGAACCATCGATTCAGTTGCCTCCTGCACACTTCCTACTGGGGATGTGCCCGCAACCAAGGTACATGCCCTTGACCGGAATCAAACCTGGGACCCTTCAGTCCACAGGCTGACGCTCTATCCACTGAGCCTAACTGGTCAGGGCGAGAAGTACTTTAAGAAATTTTAACTCATTTACTTGTACCGAAGAGTGTTTTAACTTACACTCATACCTAGGAACTAACTTATGTTACCAGATCTAGGTCTTAAGAGAAATTATATTCTTCGAGTGTATAGATTGATAACAATAGTCTTTATAATTAGGCTATACAATATAGTGTTCTAGTTCATTAGGAGGATATTGATGAGTATTGTGTGTTAGTAGGCTGTGATATGAGTTGAGTGTGTGACTTTCTAATTTAAGCTGATGGGAATGTCATTGCTCTTCATTCCACTTTCTAATCCAATAAGCCTTTTAAATACATGTTTTATAATTTTAGGTTTCTCTTAAAAGGGAGGATGAAGATAGCAAAAGCTAAAAAATAACCAGCTTTCCCCTTTTACTGGACTCGCCCAAATGTGGTTTGACTAGCAGTTCTGTCTTCTATACTTCTGAGTAATCTTATCTTCCAGATACCAGCACTTGAGATTGCTGTGTAACCTCTGACTTAGTGTGGTCTTGCTGTTTGGGGAAAAACAACAGGAGACAGTTTATAGTACTTCATATTTTTTGTTTCCCCACATTTTTAAGATGTTTATGTACAATCACAAATGATATATTATCCAATTATTGTGGCTCAGTGGTTAAGCATTGACCTATGAACCAGGAGGTCATGGTTCGATTCTCAGTTAGGCCACATGCCTGGGTTGTGGACTTGATCCCCAGTAGGGGTGATGCAGGAGATAGCCAGTTGATGTCTCTCTTTCATCAGTGTTTCTATTGCTTTCTCTTTTTTTTTTTTTTTTGCCTTCTTTTTTTTTTTATTGTTTAAAAGTATTACATATAGTAGTACATATATCTTCTTTTTTTCCCCATTTGACCTTTCTCCAGCCTCCCCCACCTCTATCACATCCCCTCATCCCACCCCCCAGTGAATGTTAAAATACATATTCATGGAAAAGAAAGGGTCATTTTTTAAAAATACTGGTTTTTAGTAATCAGATTCAGTATAATTTGGTGTGAATAACTGAAAAAAAGCTAAGTTAAGAGATTCCAAGAAGCCCCTATGTTGTTAGCTTAAGAAGCATTTCAAAGCAACAAGGAAAAATGAGGGCTAATACTCTTTACCAGAAGAACAAAGAGGCATCAGTTCTTCCTGCAACTATCCATCTTTCCTTTCCCTTGTAGGGAGCCATCTGGGTTCTGACCTGGATTGAAGTTAGGAGTGGGTGGTGTTGGCTTTTAGCTCCCAGAGCAGGGAAGGGAATGAACTTGTTAGTTCCAAGTTACAACAGAAAGTGGAAAAGATTCAGATCATGGAGTCCAAGATTGTAGACACAAAGCAGGAAAAGAATTTAAAGCCAAGACCTGACTATGGAGAAGAAACAAGACACAGCAGTCAATGCAGGAGTAAAGCCTATGAGCATTCCTGGGACAGGTGCCTTGGGGAGGGGCATGGCCTTATAGGAACCATTTCTGCCCTCCCCAGAACACTGAAGAGTACTCAGTGTGGAAATTACAATAGTTTTAAGTGGGAAGGTTACAAAGGATTCTCTTGAAAGATAGGAACCCATTTTAAAAGAAGGTAATTGGAAAGATGGATTATTAAAGGGGAAGTAGAAAAACATTATTTATTATGAGCCCATTACAAAATATGGGAGGATACAGTTCTCATGTACACAGAAAATTATTTGAAACTAGAGGCCTGGTGCACGAATTCATGCACCAGTGGGGTCCCTCAGCCTGGCCTGTGGGATCGGGCCAAAACTGGCTCTCCCACATCCCATAAGAGGTCCTGGGTTGCAAGAGGGTGCAGGCCAGGCCAAGGGACGCCACCAGTACATGATCAGGGCCGGGGAAGGATGAGGGAGTTTGGCCCGTCAGGGAGGGACCGCTGTAGGGCTCCAGGATGTGTCCAGCCCATTTTGCTCAGTTCTGATCAGCTGGACCTCAGCAGCAAGCTAGCCTACCAGTTGGAGCGTCTGCCTCCTGATGGTCAGTGCACATTATAGTTATTGGTTGACCAGCCGACTGTCTGCCCCTTGGTGGTCAGTGCACATCAGAGCGAGCAGTTGATCAGCCTTAGCATATAATTAGCATATTATGCTTTGATTGGTTGAATGGTCGACTGGACACTTAGCATATTAGGCTTTTATTACATAGGATAGTATATACCAAACGGTAAATTGTAGATGATTATAGGGGACTAGAGGTCTGGTGCATGAATTCGTGCACAAAGTGAGTTCCAGCCAGCCCACCCCGATTGGGTTGGCCATGGGGAGGGGCCTCAGGCAGTTGGCTAGCTGGCCCCGCCCCTCGTGGAACTTTTGGTTGAACTCCCAGTCTAACTCCTTGTCAGGACAATTTGCATATTAGCCTTTTATTATATAGGATCTTTACTCAGTAATTTCATTGCAGTGCAGTATAGTTCTCAAAATTGAGTTGCAGTGTAGCTCAAAGGCTTTCGAAGCTAGAAAACCTACAAATCACATTTGAACAGGCCAAGGACCAGACACCAGCATCAAACTTTGTTGTTCTTGACTATTGCTCCTTTCCTTGGTATTTCCCAGAAAGTTTTGAAAGTCAGTACTCTGTCAGTACTTTTTCGAAGGCTGTGCAGGGAGTTCAGGAATTTCTGGAAGTTACAAGGGAAGAAAACTGAAAGGGACTGCTGGCAAAAAAGCCATTCGCTTCAGCAGTGCTTGTTTGTTCTCCAGGGTTCTGTGGTATTGCAGCAACTGGAGAGAGCTCAGATCCCATGTTTCTGTTTGAAACTTTACTCCATGGAAATCTCCCTAACCTGGAAATAGGGTGACAGCTTATACATAGATCTGCTCCGTGCTCCAGTGAATTTGTTTGTTCTCTTTCGCATTTGCATGCATTTTACTGTGTGTCAGGAACAGTTTGCCGAAGGAAATCTGACATGGGAGACAGTGATTTGGGTGTTAAGCTTTTACCCTGGCTGCTTTCCCTGTATGTGCGGTCACATGCAGCTCAACCAGACAGCTGCTGCAAATGGCTTGCTTGACACCCTCCCCAGGCAGTGCTGGCTCCCAAAGCAGGCTGTCCATTTTACAGGTGCACATAGTAGTTTATTTGTAACAGTAGCATTTCCAGCTGAGAGGCAAAATTTAGAATGAAGATTATGAAAACTGGACACGTGGAGGTTCTAACTAGATGAAATTTATTGGATATAGCTGCTAGTAATTTACTTGAAATTAAGTGGAAAAAATAAGTTGTAGAGCCAAGTTTGGTGTGTTTGCTTTCTCTCTGTGGGAACATGTATTTGATTTATGTTTGTCTAGCATTGTCTCTGAGTGGATTATGTTCTCAGACCTGATGTATTTTCATTTTCCGCCATGCTTATAATATTTAAGGTACCTATAAGTTTTATTTGGTTAGCTCTGTTTATATTAATTCACAATATAGTTTGAGTTTATTTTAATAATTGCAGTGATTTAAAACTATACTATTCTTGGGATAAATGTGGCAATAGAAGCATGATCATTTTATACTTAAACAGGCTGTTTTTTTACTTGAAACCCATATAGCACTTTAGTACCTAGACATTAATAAATTTAAGCCAGCAATTCACTTAATGAGCCCATACCCAGGTGGTCAAGGAAGATACTTATCTATGTTGTACGAATATATGAAGTTTGAAATAACACATTATCTGGGGGCAGAGTCTGCATTAGGAAAATTTTTATGTTGAGTACTAAGACTTCATTCTAATGAAACAGATTGCAGTTTCCTCCCTAGAATTCAGAAGGAACTACTCTAAAACTTTGAGTCAGTACCCCTGCTGGCACATAATGAATTGAGATTTGCAGCTAAGGGGATTAGAGGTGGATTCCCTGAAGCTGAGGTACTTCTAGCAAAAGGAACTATGTTCTTCAAATGTTACTCACGCTATCATTTAGAAACTGGCTCTTTGAATACTTTGACAGTCAACATGAGTATACTTCAGTCTGTGCACATTTTGGGGGATTTTGAGCTCTTTTTTCTAGCCAACTGAGACTGTGGCAAGAACACAAAACAAATTTTGTGTTTGTTGATTATTGTTTTGTTTTTATGGGGAAAATGCAACTCTTCTCTCTCATAAGGTGCATTTCACCTTTTTTGTATTTTTAAAACATTTTTATTGATTTGAGAGAGGGAGAGAGAGAAACATCAATGATGAGGGAGAATCATTGATTGGCTGCTTCCTTCAAGCCTTGTACTGGGGATCAAGCCTGCAACCTGGGCATGTGCCTTTGACTGGAATCGAACCCAGGACCTTTCAGTCCATAGGTCAACACTCTACCCACTGACCCAAACCAGCTAGGGCCACTTCACTTTCTTGATAGAACACTATAACAGATTTAAAGCAGAAACACAGAATAATGAACTCAAAAGGAACACTGCCCTGACCCTTCCCTTGGCTCTAGAGCGAGTGCTACAGACGCACCCACTATGAAGAAGTGAGACAGGGCTCAGGCATGGGGGGAGGCCAGGGTTCCATCATCCGTATTTAGTACTGCACCGGGCACCAGAGCGTTTGGGGCACATACTCTTCAAAACAGGACAGCTAATGTGGCTTGAGTAAGGGGGAGGAGGAAGCGAGAAGGGGGGGGGGGGGCGGGGAAGATGGTGGTGGTGGTGGTGGTGTTGCAGGCCCAATGTTGCTAAATCTGGTATTTTGAAGAGATGCCGAAAATAGATATCTTTATGTGAAATCTACCAGTTTAAAAAATTGTTTTTAACATCATGCGGGGAAGGGTCAAACAAAATTAGTTCACCAGTTTGCACCTGACCCTTCCTGTTATTCTTACATTTTTTCCCCTCCTACCCCATGACCCCACTAATCCACCAATCAAATTTGACTCTTATAGGAAGGACTTTTGTTAGGGATTATCTGGTAAATCCCATTAACTAATTTGCCATGTACTATTGGGACCTTTTTGCCTCCTCTTTATTAGTTCCTTGTGCTCCTGGAAAACATGCACTTTTGACAGCACTCCGCCCCCAAAGACTAACTCTTTATAGTTTAATCCTCACATCAACTAGGAGGCTTTCAGATCACTTAGAAGAGAGGGGACAGCCTTGTGATAAGAAGGCAGTTTAGGTTTCTGGTGTTCCTCAAACAAAACAGCACTGCTTAGGCCTCCTATACCTAGGACTGGTGACTTCTTCCATGCCAAGATGTTTTCTGCCATGATTTTAGAGCAAAACACACACCAAAACTTGGGACATGGACACTAGTTATTCACAGGTTTCACAGGCCACTAGTTTAGAATTTGGACCTTTTAGTACCATCCCTTGTAATGTCAGGCATGATGTCAAAGAAACGCCTGCTCTCCTCTTTCCTTAGGGTGCCAGAGCAGGACAATAAACTGTAGCTCTAGAATCCAGATTTAGAACACTATTGTTTTGATGGGAACTGATGAACCGAATGTAGATTTAGGAACTGAACCATTATCTACTTCAGAAAGTTAAGTCCCCCTTTTTTTTGGAATGACCTAAAAAGTTTATAAAGTAAAAGAGTTGGATTTTCCCTAAGACTTTCAGAATATTCTAAAACTGGTCTATAACATGGGAAGATCTAAGAGCAACAGTGAAAACTATGGGAAGTCCATTAACAGCCTCCTCTATTAAAATAAACTTTCTCCCAATTATAAAATAACAATTAAAGTGTTGAAAATAAGTTGTACCCTGTTTCCCCGAAAATAAGACAGTGTCTTATATTAATTTTTTCTCCCAAAGTTGCGCTAGGTCTTATTTTCAGGGGATGTCTTATTTTCGGGGAAACACGGTATATGTTGATTATATCCAACTTTTAAGATAAAGAAAAGATAGTCTATATATGTGTGTGTGTGTGTGTGTGTGTGTGTGTATACTATATAATAAAAGTAATATGCAAATTAACCATCATTCCACTACGGCCGCAAGCCATGCTCACAAGCCAATCAGGAGCAAATATGCAAATAAACCCAACCAAGATGGCTATGGCCACAGAGAGCAGAAGGGAGGCTTGGGTTTCCCCGGCGATGGAGGGAGCCAAGCTTTCCAACTTACCTTGCCTGCCTAGGCCTCCACTCAAGGCTGTAAAGTTTCAATTATAGAAGATACATAAGTCCCAACAGAAATGGCTGCCGCCATGGAGTGAGCAGGAGGCTTGGCTCCGTTCCAGGCTACAGAGTTTCAATTGTAGAAGATAAATAAACCCCAGATACCAGGGCCTCTGCTTGGGTTGCCAGGGGATGTGGTCGGCCTGCAAACCACCACAGGCCCCTCACCCAGGCCTCCCCATGCCCCAAGAGAACTCCCACCCTGATCTGGGACATCCTTCAGGGCAAACCAGCTGGTACCCACTCGTGCACCAGGTCTCTATCCTATCTAATAAAAGAGTAATATGCAGATTGACCATCACTCCAACACACAAGATGGCTGTCCCCATGTGGTGAAAGATCCTGCCCCAATGTGGACACAGATGGCCAGCAGGGGAGAGCAGTTGGGAGGGACCAGGCCTGCAAGGGAGGGCAGTTGGGGGTGATAAAGCCTGCAGGGGAGGGAAGTTATGGGTGACCAGGTTGGCAGGGGAGCAGTTAGGCATCAATCAGGCTGGCAGGGGAGTGGTTAGGGGGTGATCAGGCTGGCAGGCAGAAGCAGGTAGGGGCAATCAGGAAGGCAAGAAGGCGAGTGGTTGGGAGCCAGCAGTCCTGGATTGTGGGAGGGATCCAGATTGGAGAGGGTGCAGGCTAGGCTGAGGGACAGCTCCTCCTCCGCCTCCCCCATGCACGAATTTCATGCACCAGGCCTCTGTGTGTGTGTGTGTGTGTGTGTGTGTGTGTGTGTGTGTGAGTATATGTGTATATTTCAGAGAGGAAGGAAGAGAGATAGAAACATCAAGATGAGAGAGAATCATTGATTAGCTGCTTCCTGTGCAGCTGATCAATGGGGGATTCCTATGAGGGATTAAGCTCACAACCTGGGCATGTGCTCTTTACTGGAATTGAACCCAAGACCCTTCATTCTGCAGGTCAATGCTCTATCCACTGAGCCAAACCAAGTAGGGTACGACTATCTTAATATATAGCCTCCAAGTCGTTTTTCTTTTTTTGTTCTTTTTACTGACTGTATCATTGAGCATGCTCCCTTGTCATTGATTATTCTTCCTCAAGGGTTTTTTGATGGTTGCATGTCAGACAGACACATGGATATACAATTTAGCCAACCTCTGTTGATTATTTAAGTGTTTCTTAATTATAAGTAATGCTGCAACAAACACACTTTTACACATATCTTTCTATCACCAGTCTTCTGAAGAAATATTGGGAGTAGTATGCTGCATCAACAGATATGAACATTTTAAGGACTTTTACAAACTATCAAATCTGACCACATCCTTTAAAGACCTAATTAGAAATACTAGTTTGTGCACTTACACCTGTATTCTTGAAGGATTTCAAGAAGTCAGTTGTTCATTTCTCAAAACGACCAGTTGTGTGAAGGTCTCTGGGATTCCTTTTCTGCATTTCTTTGCATTCCTTAATGAAAATGAATGTGTCTGCCTTTTGTGTTTGGCAGATGAGGGAGCAGAGGCAGAAGCTGTTTTGTAATATGCTTTCACCTAGTAATTAGGTCATCAGGCTGCTGCTTATTTTTGGATGCGTGCCTGGTAAGCAGTTGTGAGACCTGAGGCAGCTTTATTTTGCTGCTTCCGAAGCTGTGGTTCATAGGATATACCTGAGCAGCTTCAAGTCAGTGATGAGATATTTTCACGTTTTAATGAGAAGGACCCATGCTGCCTGTCCTATCAGTGTGAGTGAACTGGAAAGGGGAGAGGGGAAGGAGTTATGGAGAGGATAAAGACTATTTGGGGGTAGGCGAACAGATCTTTGATTTATGAGCTCAGCTTTCTGCATAGACAGCTGTGCCGTCCCTAAGCAAGTCTTGTTTTGTATGATTAATGTGTACCAGGGGATCTCCTAATGGAATTAGATACTTACCAAGATGGAGCAGTTGCTCTTCATTCATTCTTTTTCTGCCTTCTTGATAAGCAAGAACCTACTTGCCCCTTCTCCTTCAGCCATTATTTAAATTAAATATCTGACAGCCTGCTATAGATAGGTTTCTAAAGCCGCCTCTGTCATAACACTGATCTGTCCTTTTTAAGGACAGAGTGTGGGTCAGAGACATGGTCTGGAAGGATTGGAAGAAACTAGAAATGTGGTTCCAGCTTCTAATTTGATAGCACAATTGGTTCCTGGCTTCAGAAAACTTACTGTCTTTTTAGAAATAAGACACATGGGAAACGACTAAAAACCAGAACAAATTTTAAAAAGTACAAGGAAATGAATGGTTTCATGCCAAACAAGAAGCATTCACAGTAACGGCTTTCAGATTTCAGAAAGAGAGGCAACTTTGGGCCCTGGAGATCAGCACCTCATGCTGGAAAGTTTGTGCAGTTGTTTGTTTTTACTTTTTTAACTGGGCCTTGGAGAATGAGTAAGATTTGAAAGTTAGAGTCCGTTCCTCCCAGGTCAGTGGTATAATTAAAGGCAGAAGATGTTTGGAAGCGAGGAGTCGGTGATTTTGACTGTGCGACAGGTTTTGTTCAATCACTTGGCTGTATGATTTGGAGAGGACCTGAAGCCCTTTTCTTAGAAAGCAAGCAGAAGTGTCAGGGCCGTGTTGTCCTGGAGAGCCGGTAGCATCTCTGTCACTAGCACTTAAGAGTTCAGAGAGAGCCGAAACCGGTTTGGCTCAGTGGATAGAGTGTCAGCCTGCAGACTGAGGGGTCCCGGGTTCGATTCCAGTCGGGGGCATGTACTTGGTTGCGGGCACATCCCCAGGGCGGGGTGTGCAGGAGGCAGCTGGTCGATGATTCTCTCTCATCGATGTTTCTGGCTCTCTATCCCTCTCTCTTCCTCTCTGTGAAAAATCAATAAACATATTAAAAAAAAAAAGAGTTCGGAGAGAGCCAGCAGGGCCCAGGCTCCTTATCTTCCTGATGGGCTCATGGGGCCCAGCCAGCAGATAGACACGAAGGTAGTTTTATGGAGTGTGACTCAGAGTGTTTAGGGAACCTAGTTGTTCCTAGGTAAAGTCCTGGCTGAGAAAAGGTCTCCCTGCTTTTTGTAAGACTTGCTTCCTGGGGAAATTTACTGCCCCAAAGCCTTAAGTTCCTCTGAGCTTCTCAGTTAGGCCTCAAAGCTTCGGGCTTTATTAAAACATTGAAGTTATTGGAGCCTTTTAAACTTTCAATGAAATCATCTTACTGTGGGCTGTAATTTAAGTTATTCACAAAAGACAAGGATTACAGATATTCAGACATAAATATCTTCCAATGTTTACCTACACTTACTAGTAAAAACAATATCCCTTTCAACTAAAAGCTGACACTTAAATACTGTCCTTTGTTTTACCACCAGGTATACTTCAAGGTACTCAAAGATATTTTTCCTATTTAACCTGCCTGAAAGGCTAATATTTGAGATTCATTCTTCTGGAGGTTATTGAAATGTAAATCTTTTCCTATTAAAATTAAATAATTATCCACGATTTACATTGTAACGTGCCTTAGGTGAGAAGGTGAGAGAGAGTTAAGGTTTGGAGTGGGTAAGAGGAATCCTCACCTTGTCAGTTGTGCTTTGAAGTCAGCCCAGCAATCAGAGTGCAGACCTGAGAAAGTTCTGCTCTGGATGGTCCCAGCTCTCTCTCGCTTGAGAGTTAGAGTTCAGGTGTAGCTTCACAAGCTTAGAAGTTGAGTGCTGTCTTCTAAAATAATCAGTGAAGTGTCTAGGAAAGGTGCCTGGGCCTAATAGTAACATTTTCAGTTGGCTAGAACCTTGGTTTGTTGAACTGGCACAAATGGATTTATTTATTGGACATAGACTGGCTTTGCCATGGGCCCTGTCTGTATTCCAAGTGGTGACACCATTAGGCAGCCTTTGTGGGGGTGAGTAGTGCCACAGGAGCTGGGCAAGCTGGAAGAGCATTTATGGCCTGCCTAAGCCTTACCAAAGTTTGCCTAAGATGTCTGGCGCCTCTCTCTCTCTCTCTCTCTCTCTCTCTCTCTCTCTCTCTCTTTCTCTCTCTCTCTCTCTTGATGAGGTTGCAGTTCTACTGGAAGAAATTTGCCTTTACCCCTTAACCTTCTATTATTCAGCAAAGAGAGGAGGATTTAGCTATCAAAAATGGGGAATGAGCTCACAGATGAACTTTTTTCCTTCTTTTTTCGATCCATATTTACTGAAATGTGTTTTAGGGTTATAAACTATTACTTCTGTCTCATGTTCTTCCTGACCACTTGCTTTAAATTTATGTTATAGCTATTGACATTTTAATAAAATCTCATGAATACATTTGAAGATTTTGCATTAACTTCTTAACACAATTTACTCAATTCTTCTTTGTGCATCACATCAATTATATATCTGTACTAGAGGCCCGGTGCACAAAATTCGTGCACTTGGAGGGGGGGTTCTTCAGCCCAGCCTGAGCCCTCTTGCAGTCCGGGAGCCTTTGGGGGATGTCCGACTGCCACCGAGGCAGGAGAGGCTCCCATCACCACTGCTGTGCTCGCCAGCTGTGAGCCCAGCTCAGGGCTTCTGGCTGAGTGGCACTTCCCCTGTGGAGTGCACTGACCACCAGTAAGGGACAGCTCCTGCATTGAGCATCTGCCCCCTGGTGGTCAGTGTGCATCATAGCTATTGGTCGTTCTGCTGTTTGGTCAATTTGCATATTAGCGTTTTATTATATAGAATTTTTACCTATGAAGTATCGACCTTCAGCGTCAAAGGAGTAAGTATATCATTAAGACAGGTAGTAGTTATCTATCTAATAAATGCTCCTGCTCTTGACTGGCTTGATTCAGTTCAATGTACTTATTACATAATTCATTTAAAACTCATTCAGACACTTTCTAATAACCATATGCAAAAACTGAACTGTATCTTCAAAAATAAGGTTGCGTAGTACATTCACACAATGGAAATTATGCAGCAATGAAATTATTTATAAAAACTTTATAATGGCTTAAGATTTATAAACTGTTACATGTGTTACTCTCTCACCAAATATTAAAAATATTTACATGTGTGAAGAAAGATACAGGAAAAAAAGACAGAAAATGAGTAAACCAAATGTGAATAGTGAGTGGTTCTGTCTGGATGAGAAGATTATGAGTTATTACATTTTTATTCTTCATACTTTTCTGTTGTTGTATGCAGTTTTTTAAAACCATAGACTGGGTACCACTTCTATAATGAAAAATAAACCCAATAAGGATCAGGAATCAAACTATGACCTCCTAGTTCACAGGTCGACATTCAACCACTGAGCCACACTGGCCGGACAGATCAGTGTTTCTTAAACTGGATAATGCTGGTGCTAACTCATAGGTTTGCTGCAACTGTTTGGAAAACAGTAATTCAAAGTTTTACAAAATTGATGGTAGCAGTTATGAAAATCCTGAAGCATTTTAAAATGTTCTGTATCTTGTGAAATTATTTTATTTTTAAAAATAAACCTTTTATTGAATTTTAACACACATCCACAAAAGTACACAAATCTTAAGTTACAACTTATAAGTTTTCAACATACCTTCATAACCACATCATTTTATATATTTTTTTGTTTTGTGCTGCTATGTCTCTGACAAAATTTTCATAGTACTACTTTTAAAAATACATTGTTGGTTAGTGTTCTGTGGTTTCCATAAATTACATTCTAGGTGTTCTGCACTTTTTGCTCTCATAACTTTTTTAACTCTTTGAGTTTTTACATTTTTCAAGGAGCTCTAAAATTTCATTCAGAATATTGCTATTCTTAGTGCATGGCAAAAAAAAAATTGGCTTTTATCAATTAAAAATGAAAAAAAGTTAATAAGTGCAAATTATTGACATCTAGCCTGTGCAGATTTAATTTTTCTTTCATTCCCAGTGTGGCACACGTTTCCCCCAGTTGGCTGGTTGTGTGGAACTTGATTCCTGTGCCTCTGCCCATGATACAGCTCAGGTTGCTAATCTGAAGAAGCAGATCAGCAGCCAGCAGTAAGTGTGTCAGGCCTAGAAATGCTAGACCGGCTGGGAGGAACTTTACAGACGTTAGCTTCAGGTGGGGAAACTGAGGCCTGGAAGGTTACATGCTTCCTCAGGGTCACAGAGTTGGCACCAGAACTGAGTCTAGAACCCCATTACTAAACCATGCTAAATCCCTATTCTCATCTTAAAATTCACCCTTTCTACTGAAAATGCAACCCTCAGACTGCAAAATCAACTTCTGAAGAAAGATAAATTACCTACCACGTTTTCCAGCCAAACTTCTTAATGGGGATAACTTGACAACATTGATCTATTTTGGAAAATATCCCTTGGGTTACTTCGGGCAAATGAGGGATGGTGTGGGATGGTATAAATGCCGTCAGTAATTGTTTAGAGCAGTTCTGGGAGGACATTCAACTGGAATAACCCTGACAATAGGGAAAGTGTGGCGTGATGTTGACTTGTGACCCTTCCCTGGGGAGCAGCGGTGTCAGGAGACCTGACAGAGCTTCTGGAACACAAAGTCCCCAGTCTGTGCTCCCCGTCACTGGGCAGGTAGACTACTGTGCCTTCATCAATGTTATATTCCTTATTGTTTTTGAGATTTTGTTTCAATTGGCGAAAGGTAGTTAAGTAAATAAGGCTGCTCTTTAGTTTGCTAAGAGAGGCCAGGGAATATATTTAGTAAGTACTAATAACTGTGGTGGGCCCTGGGGATTTAGTGCTAAATAAAACATGTCTGTCAGTACTTAGTCTGTGGAGCTGGCAATCCATCGCTTTCCAGAAATCCTTGGTTCTGTTGGTATGTTGTTTAGGGCATTGCACAAATCTCATCAGAGCACACTGATTTCTGCCTTCCTATAAGTTTGTAGAGAAAAGTGTCTTCTGAGTCTCACATGGCAGCCATCCTTGGTCTAACCTCTAGTGCCACTCGCTAAAGTTCCATCCAGCAGACCCATTCTATCCTTTCTCACTCTGTTCCCGGAGGACAAGCCTTTCTCAGAGTCTCTGCCCCTCAAATATCTATGGCTGCTTCTGCCTTTGAGCTTTTGGACATGTTTTCTCCCTTATTTAGAATGCCCTTTCCTCCCCTTTGTTTCTCCAAATCCTGTCCAACCGTTAAGACCCAACTCAGTTCCCATCTTCTCTCCTCAAAACCCATGTGACATTCTACCCATACCATGCTATGGATGATATAACTATAATTCAGCCTGCTGGTGAAGAGTGGACTCTGGAGCTAGCCTGTCTGTGTTACCTTGGCCAGAAGCTTTTCTGAGCCTAGATTTCTTAATCTTTAGAAATGAGAATAATAATTGCACTTAGCCATAAGTTGTGTAGAATGAATGAGTTCATAGTATTAAAATCCATAGAACAATGCCTGGTCCATAAGTTCTCATTAAATATTAGTTATTATTCCTTCTAGCATGTATGTAATCATGGCCTTACTTGTGGTGTTTAACAGTTTTAAATATTTATTGGCCCCTGGTGAAATTGTAAAGTCCTCTCATGAAGAAAGTGGCTTGATTTTATACTTTTTATTGAGCTTTTCTAGCCATACATGTGCATACAATCGTTCCCCAATACGTGAAACTAATGCTGTATTAAGTAAAGAAAATAGGTGGAACAGAAGTAAGGAATTGAAGAGAAAATATAGGCTTCAGTTCACAGATGGTGTTTTCTTATGATTCTTAGAGCATGCAATTTGTTCTTTTTTTCTTTCCTTGTCATGAGTCTAATGAGCTCTTCTGTCACACTCACCAGAGTATGAACATCCTTTAGCAAGGATGCTAGAAATTTCAGGAGGTTGTTTCAGACACTGTTTTCTTCTAGGCTTGTGCTGGGATGGAATCTCAGACAGTAGATTCTGATCTATCTGAATATCTCAAAGCAGGTGGGTCCTGAGCTGGGTGTTACTAACATACCTCCCTTGCTGAAGGGCATGGGCAATTCACCATTGGGAGGGGACCTTACCCTTCAGCCACCCTCTCTTTGCCTTTCCCTCCTCCTCTATTGGCAGCTTAGATGTTCGCAAGCACCATCTTTACCTGTCAGTGTTCACAAACATTTGGGGGATATCAGAGGTTACCTTCTGGTGGGAAGAGGTGTGGACCCAAGCAGAAGCTTTCAATAAAGAGCCAATTGCAGATAGGAGTTACGGTGATGGCAGGAACTGCCAGAGGGGTCCTCCGCCATTCACCCAGCTGTCTGGGGCTTTAGCCAGCGTATCCACAGAGCCCCGTGGGTGCCCTCTCTGTGATGAAAATGCTGTGTTTCTTCTCCTAGGCTGGAACAAGACATTAAAAAATTAAAGGCTGACCTGCAGGCCAGCAGGCAAGTGGAACAAGAGCTCCGCAGTCAAATCAGCTCCCTCTCTAGCACCGAGCGAGGGATCCGCTCAGAAATGGGCCAGCTCCGGCAGGAGAATGAGCTGCTGCAGAACAAGTACGTGCACCTATCGGGCCTTTTATGAGCCACGTGGCCTCACTGCTTCTTTTGTTTCCAGGGATTGGAGCACAAGATTCATGATGACAAAGGGACCGAGCAGAGAGGTTTTCAAATAAATGTATAAAATGTTTAATTTAATACCAGATAATCCAACATGTTATAAAATCTGTAAGAACCTATTTCATTTCAACAAAAGCTTATTAATATTGCTATTTTGTCTTCTCTCATTTAATGACTTCTCTTAATTTAAAACAGTTATCAAGCTTTTATGATTATATACGGAAAGTTGACAAGTATTTCTGCCACAATTCGAAGCTCTTGCTCCTTTGAGTGAAAGGTTCCAGACATTGAACTCTATTTACTTTGATTTCCAAAACTAAATTACATTGAACTTTAATTTTACTTGAAGAGGCAGGCAAAAAGCCAACTCTTCTGTGTGAATTCTTATACTTTCTATTAATTCATTCTGGAATTATTTCTTGACTCAATATGGGTCTGTCCCTTTTTTTTTTTTTTTTTTTTTTTTTTAAATTTCTTCACACTGTGTGTCTGCAGTAGGCTTTGGATTTTCTGGACTTGCCCCATCAAAAGAGTAGTTCTTCAACATTTTTAAGGAATGTAACTCAAAAGTTCAAGCATTATAGGCAAATAACCTCACCACTGTTTTTGACCCACATATGTGGTGGCTATAGCATTGATACATAGAGAACATCTCACCCTTATTGATATATTTAGATAAACTGACCTTATATTGTTATGTTAAGCTGGGGGTGGTTGTAGGCAGGGAAGGGAATATGGCTGAAATTTCCATCTGAAATGAAGCATCCTATGACCCTACAAGATCTAGTTTGGGATAATCTAGAAAAACCGTCACACAGCTGGAAAGGAAAGTCAGCACCATAATTATTATATTCAGGCGAAGACAGACATTCCCCACTCAGCCTTTACCACGGTTTCATTGGGGCTGGTTCCATCAGCTGTGCCTTGGTCAGACTGAAGTTCTTCCGATGTGCCTTGGGGCACTTGAATTAGTTTAGCTGTTATATTTCCCTCTGATAGAAACTTGTTTTACCCTATTCTCTGAATGACCTTCTGTAGATAGAGCAGAAGCTAGGTCTGTATCTTGTATGGCAGCTTGCTTATTGGGATTTAGAAATTGTTAAATAATTATGATAGTGTGTTCTATCTGGGCATTCTGGGAGTTGACATTTATGTTTGCTGTTCAAACCTCTTTTTTTACTTTGGCCTTAAAATGACAAAGAGGAACCATGTATTTCCAAGGTTCATAGTGGGTATTGTAATTGTAAAACTCTGTGTGATAATCATTTCCATTTAGGTTACATAATGCTGTGCAAGTGAAGCAAAAAGACAAGCAGAATATCAGCCAGTTGGAAAAAAAGCTAAAAGCTGAGCAGGAAGCCCGAAGCTTTGTAGAAAAGCAGTTAATGGAAGAGAAAAAGAGGAAGAAGTTAGAAGAAGCTACTGCTGCCCGGGCTGTTGCATTCGCTGCTGCGTCTAGGTATGTCCGGATCACCTGAATGCTTAATCTGTGGTTGGCTTTCGAGACAGCCATGGGAATTTGATGCCTCGAGCAGGATTAGAAATACAATAGTCATGCATGAATGGATTGCTTTTAATTATGGTTTTATTAGCTGGCTTAAACTACATCTGTGCAAGTTTGCATTCTCTTATAGCAATTTCATCCTCAGTGATCTCCATAAAGTGGGGGGAGGATATCACCATATGCCTCCCACACCTGGGAGGCAAAGAGCTGCTCATAAAAGGGCTTCTAGTTCTAGCTGGTTTGGCCCAGTGCACAAATTCGTGCACATCGAATGGAAATTCATTAGAAGAAATATTTTAATACTGCTATTCGCCCTTTCTCTATGACAGAAGTGTCAACCAAATTCATGATTGACAATGACAGATGGAAACACACGAGTGCGATTGGCGCCAGTGAGAGCTTATATATAGATAAACTTGCTTAATTAGACTTACTTTCTGATTTAACTAAACTTTTTCCAGCTCAGTGAAGCACTCCAACTTCTCTTTCAGGTAATTGTTAGCAACACAGCAGTAAATATCAACATGAAGCAGATTATTATTGTATATCATGCAGGGAAAACAAAGGGTAAAATATTGAACTGCAGCAGTGTTGACTGTATTCTGTGCAGTGAGAAAAAATGAAGTCATTTTCAACGTCCACCATTTCTTCTTTTTAGTTGGGTCAAGTTTCTAAGCTTTATTCTTTTCTTTTTTTTTTAAATATATTTTATTGATTTTTTTCAGAGAGGAAGGGAGAGATATAGAGAGCTAGAAATATCGATGAGAGAGAAACATCGATCAGCTGCCTCTTGCACACCCCCTGCTGGGGTTGTGCCCGCAACCAAGGTACATGCCCTTGACCGGAATTGAACCTGGAACCTTTTAGTCCACAGACCGACGCTCTACCACTGAGCCAAACCAGTTTCGGCTAAGCTTTCTAAAAATCCATTTTCTAATGAAAAGAAAATAGGATTCCACCAAGTCTCCTATCTACCTACTCCAGGACTTCTGTGAGGATCAACTGAGATGAGGCATGGGAAAACGCTTCACAGATATTTGGTTAAAGTGTGAAAAGTTTGCACCTGGCTTTAAAGCAATTTGTGTGCCTGGGCTGAAGAAACTCTAAGGAAGCTAGTTGCTAGGGAGAGGAGGTGGGCATTACTATGTGACGTCATTACCCGGCGTCCCTGGCAACTGTTTCCAGGCTGGGCTTGGCTGTGGACCGCATTTTGTGCCATGGGGTCTCCGCCGTGTCAGCTGCGATTTGGCGGGGTGTTGCTCCAGGGTGGTGGTGGGGCCTGTCTCCCACTTGGGGGAAGCCAAGTGTTGCTTTGTGGGCACCAAGTCCACGGTGCTGTTTCTCTGTCAATGGCCAGAGCACATCCTGACAGCTCTTGCGCTGAGTGTCTGTCACCCTGGTGGTCAGTGCGCGGCATAGCAACCAGTCAGATGGTCGGACACTTAGCATATTAGCCTTCTATGTATATAGATGGAAGAGAGGTAAAATCTTGGTTCCCAAGTACAATGTACTAACTCTCATGTCTTTGTTGGATATCAGCAAATTGTCAAATGTGCTGGAAATGATGGGGGGAAAGGAAACATAAGTCACTCTTAGATGTCATTGAACTTGTGGAGTGATGTAAATTAGGGACCACTTCCTATACCATTGAAAAGTATGCAAATATTCCAAACTTGATATGTAACTGCTATCTGAATATAAGCAAGGAGAGAGAATAGTTAAGAGCCTCTTTGTTTTTTACTTCTACTTCACTTTTTTCCCTTTGTTTTGTTGACTAGTCAAGTCACTTGCATGTTAGAAGTCAGTTACGGGTTTACAGATGCAGATTGAGGGTAAATCATTATTTCATTTTAAGTTTCTATTGTCATTTGTATCTATGTGGTATAACTCTGGCATTCTTTCTTGAGTTTTGCTTTTTTTAATTTGGTGTGTTAATAGCCTTTTTTTGGGTTCTGGCATTTGAAGAATGATTGATCAATCCTCAGCTTACCTTTTAGGAAATAACAGCAGGAGAGGACTCCTTCTCCTGTGTTATCCTGTCTCACCCCAGCAGACTCTGTACTGCACGTAGCTGAGCTCACTTGGCTTAGCAGCATCTATACAGACACACAGACCCTTTATTAGTCTGCCTAACCCTAACCTAATCTAAAGTGGAGTTTTTGGTTTGTTCATTGTTTGAAGATGTGCAAGCATTTCTGAAGCACTTGCACTTGCAGGAGATTTTTCTGAATAATAATCTAGTGTGGCCTGGGCTGTCCTTAATTCATCTACCACCTACACCCCTCCCATTTCCCCCCCAAAAGTCCACTGAGAAGTATATGATAATTCTTTAACCATGTTGTGTAGTGCCTCTTATACCTGAGAATCAGTAAGTTGGTTTTCTTTTCCTACCCTATATCCCTTTTGTTTCCAGTTAAGCTTATTTGTTTTGCTTTGATCTTACCCTTAGATGGCCCTTATTTGCCATCACTTGTGTAGAGGTCGTTTCTGTTCTTAACAAAATCTCAAGCCTTTGAGTCTCTCACTGGATCTATATTTTTATGTAGGCAAGACACCTACTTTCCCCATCAGGCTGTTTCTGCAATCTTGCCATCATCTTTTGTAGTTTATCCTTATTGTAGCCGTGAGAAGCCACCTAATGCTGTTTCCTTCTGTTTACTCCAGGCCTGTGGCAATCATGATTAAAGAAAGGTGAAAATGTCAAGTCATAGTCCCTCAAAAGTGAAAAAACATTCTGGTTCACTGCCCCCTGCTGGGCTTGTCTGGCTCTGCCTTGCTCAGTTTGTGTGCATTATCTCAAGTCATATGGTTGGGTGGGAAGCTTGTTGGGAAACCTCCATTTTTATCCCAGTTCTGTGACCTACAAGCTAGGTGACCATGAACTAGTATTATACCTTATCTACTGGTATAAAAGTCTATAATATACCCTATCCCCATAAAGAAGGTAGTGTGGGTGAAGTACCTAGCTTGGTGCCTGGCTCATATTAGATATCCGGTTAATGATAATTATTTTTAAAGAGTTGAAATTATCAAAGAATAGAGAGAATACCAGACAGTCAATACTTGACTGACTTTGGAGTATAGAGAAATACCAATCCTGCAATATAAGTAAACCAATAGTCTTTTAAGTCCCCTTATTTTCTTCTCTTCTTTTTCAAAAGGGGAGAGTGCACCGAGACCTTACGGAATCGGATCAGAGAATTGGAGGCAGAGGGCAAGAAGCTCACAATGGACATGAAGGTGAAAGAAGACCAGATCAGAGAGCTAGAACTGAAAGTTCAGGTAATGGGAGAACCAAAGGCTTTCTCGTACTTGAGTTCCTCTTCTGCGTTGATTGGTGACCTATGACATAATGTGGAGATGGTGCTTTTTGATACAGGAGAATCCCATTGCATCCGAAAATCTCTATGACAAGAGGAAGCTCTAATCTTGTCCAGCTCATTGATGTCATATTTAATTTAGTCAGATTCTAATGCAAGCCAGAAATGTTGATGGTCTTTTGACATGTTTTATACCAGAATTTGAATTACTCTAGATTCATTTTATTTTTTTTAGGTTATAGGCCAGATTAAGTATCCTTTGGGATTTGTACAGCTCTTATCAGCCCTAACCATGTCCTCAGGGAATTGACCATTCTAGGTTGCTCTGAGCTTTTCCAGAATGCAGTTCTGTGCAGAACATTGCGAGGAAAGCTGCCAGTGCTGTGAGTGTAGCCAGTTTTGGGAGCCATGGCCAAGTATTTGGCATTGGCACTTCAAGGGAACATTTAAAATGAATGTCATATATCATGAAGCTACTGTAATTTGACTCTGGTAGAACTGGTAAGAAATTACTGGCATGTCAGTGGAGTAAAATAGAAGACCTAGAAACAATACTTAAAGTGTGCGGTAAAGGTGGCATCAGAAATGGATGGGAATGGTGAGGAAAAAACACTAAAATTAGAAGGCCATTTCCATCCTACACAAAAAGAAATTCCAGATGAAGAGTTCAATGCAGAAATAAAAAGACATTTTATTTTAAGCTAGGTGAAAATATAGTAGAATTTCTTTAATCTTGAAATGGGATGACTTTCTAAACAAAAACAATGGAAAAGGTAAAAGAAGGAGACTAAACTTTGGGTGATGAGTACATAATGCAATATATAGCTGATGTGTTATAATATTGGAACTTATATAATCTTATTAACCAATGTCGGTCATCCCAAAATTAAATAAGTTAAAAATTACATTGCAGTAAAAAATATAATGGAAGAAATCACAAAGCAAAAAAATACAAAATATGAGAATAATCAACTGGGGGAGTATAGATAATGCAACAAATATAAATAAGAAATTAATACTCAATATATAAATTATTCATAAAAAGTGTTAATCTCAAATATACAGAAAAATAGGCAAAGGATGCCAACAGTTAATTCACAGCAGAAATAGAAATGGCTGATAAGAACATATCACTATATCCTTATTAATCACAAGACATAGATTAAGATTGAATATCATTTGTCTCCTAAAATTAGCAAAGAATTTTTAAATGATAATGTCAACCTGAGTGAGCCTACAATGAAACAGGCCTCAGACATTGCTGGAGGGTGTAACTTTCTGGAAAGGTCATCGACTTTTTAAGTATTTCCCTTGTTAGGATTTCCACCTAAGGCAAATACTTTTTAAAATCTTATTGATGATATATATACAGAGACGTTCATCATGGTGGTAATATAAATGCAAAAAAAAAAAAAAAAAGGAAACAATCTTAATAGGGGATTCATTTAATAAATTATGGTACATATATACCGTATGTGGGAGTACCATGCAGCCATTGAGAATTACATTTTCAGCTGAAATCGGTTTGGCTCGCGGTAGAGCGTCTGTCTGCGGACTGAAAGGTCCCAGGTTCAATTCCGGTCAAGGTCATGTACATTGGTTGTGGGCACATCCCCGGTAGATGTGCAAGAGGCAGCTGGTCGATGTTTCTCTCTCATCGATGTTTCTAGTTCTCTATCTCCCTTCCTCTCTGTAAAATATCAATAAAATATATATATTTTTAAAAATTACATTTTCAAAGAACATTTGAGATTATATAAGTTTTTTTTAATTCTACAAAACAACATATACAGTTATCTCATTTATGTTAGAAAATAAACATGTGCTTAAAAGACTAAAATAATATGTATCAAATTTTCACAATGTTGGGATTTTGGGTGATTTTCGTTTTCTTCTTTGAACTTGAATATATTTTAAAATTCTCTATAAGAAGTGTGTATATCTCTTTTAAAATGAAGAAATTAAAGTATTTCTACACATATATTTATGGTTACATTACCAGATGTTTTAAGTGGACTTATTCTGCAATGTGCCCTATTAAAATAATTAACATTTTTACAATTGTTAGTGCAAATGGAGAGAATTTTTGGCAAATTTGATTACAGTATTACAGCAACATTTGCAACTGGCAGGCAGGAAAACGTTCTTTTTGGTTCTGAATGAAGCTTATGAGACAGTGTGTTATTTGGAGACAGAAAAATCCAACATAGTCAAATTTATCTAACCTGTTTTTGTATGTTCACATTACCATACAAATACATCCTGCCCTCTACGTGGTGAGGTCTAAACCCGTAAAATACTAGCATTCTGTGTTCTCGGGGCCAGGTCAATAATAGCAGGACTTTATTTGTGATTCCAGGCTAATTTGTAGACATCGATGCCAAAATTACCTTGTAACATTGCTGCTTTGGTGATATTGACAGGAGCTTCGGAAGTACAAGGAAAACGAGAAGGACACGGAGGTGCTCATGTCAGCGCTCTCAGCCATGCAGGATAAAACACAGCACCTGGAGAACAGCCTGAGCGCAGAGACGAGGATCAAGCTCGACCTGTTCTCCGCGCTGGGGGACGCCAAGCGGCAGCTCGAGATTGCCCAAGGTAGGAGGGCAGCGGGCCCCGGGGAGGTGGTGTGGCTGAGAAGGCACAGGGCGCAGAGCACTTCAGTTTTCTCCTCAATGGTGTAAGTGCCCGGCATACCGTTTTATGAATTAGAGAACTGCAGTCACTCGGAGGTGCTGGTGCAGCAGTTCTTACGGGGTCTGTGGGAACAGGGAGAGGCAGGGACAAGCCAGTCTGGGGAGTCGGAGGGCTCAGGGAAGCTGATGTCTGAGCTGGGTCTTGAATGATGAGGAGGGGTTGGTGCCATGAAGAAGCAGTAGAGAGGAGTGAGGACTAGAGAGGCATATAGCAGAAGCAGCAGCTTGCGCGCGAGCCCAGGGAAGCTAGGAGGGCCTGGTGTGTTCAGAGCTGCAGCTGGCTGTGCTTGGCTGGAGAGAAGGTTACAGTCGAAGTGGTGAGTCTGCAGAACTGGCTGTTCACTCAGCAGGTATTTATTGAGACCTACTGTGTGCCTGTAGGATCCCTGTGAGAATCCCTGAGGGACCAGACAGTAACAAACATTTTGGTCTTAGGGACCTCTTTACACTCTTAAAATCATTGAGGACCCCAAAGATGTTTTTATAAAAACTGGATTATCTCTATCAACATTTATCTATTAGAAATGAAAAGTTCAAACATGTATTTCATAATTTATTTTAAAATAACATAAACACATTACTTGCTAACGTAAATAACATTTTTATGAAAAATAACTATTTTCAAAAAATTTTAATGAAAAAAGTGATATTGTTTTACATTTAACAAATCTCCAGTTTCTGGCTTAATAAAAGATAGCTCCATTCCCATCTCTTCCTACATTTAATCTGTTGTAATTGCGCTTGCCATGTTGTTTCTGGAAGACCCTTTCATGTCCATGAGGGAATGAGTGTGAAGAAGGCAAGTCATGCCTTAGTGCTATGGACCCTGTGGGTCCTGTGAGAGGGCAGGCCACGGGGCAAGGCCAGGCCTCCTGCCCTCAGATGGAGGCAGAGAGAGGGCTTGGCAGGGGAGGAGGTATCGGTGGCTTCATGAGGGAGGGGACTCAGCTTTGAAGGATGAATTCTGAGAGCAGAGAATGGCCGGGAAGAACATTGTTACTGGAGGAAATAGTGTAAGTGAAGGAAAGAAAGTGTGGGGAATGTCCAGGTGAGCAGACCAGTGACCCCCCGTTGGGGGATCTGGAAGAAGAGAGTGGGAGACCCGGAGGACCATGAATGAAGCCATCCTGGAGCACTTCTCCCCTTGGTGTTCAGGAGGAAGGGGTGAGAGGTTCTGGCTGTTGTTTTGGAAATCCCTTTCCGATAGCCATGTGAAAGATGGATGTGAAAGACAGTGGAGGCAGGGAGGCCATTTAGGAGGCTCCCACTGTCCCAGCTAAGAGTGGTGAGGGGGGAGCAGGATGTCCGGACGGGAGGGAAGGATAAGGGTGCCAGGACTGAGAACGAAGAACAGGAAGGTGTGAGGAATGAAGAGAGAGAGTTTGGTTTGGGATGTTTCCATTTGGAGTTGCTTCCTGGACACCCAGGTAAGAGTTCATCAGTCATTGGGAGTTTGGGGCCTAAACTCCAGAAAAGACCAAAGCCCCTGTGGGTGTGGGGTGGGATAGAGAAGTTACGAGAAGTTAGTGAAGTGTAAGAGGGGCTTGGAATGGCCCAGATTGTGAGCAAAAAGAGTCGGGAGTTGAGAATTGGGCTTATTAATCTATAGACTCAGGGAAAGCATTTAAAAAGAAGGGTTCTGGGATCCTGCTATAAAGCTGAACTGGTCATACACTGGCTTTTTGCCTGCTTGGCCCAGCTCCCTGAGAAGGGGCCACCTCTCTCTGTAGCATCCGTTTACTCCGATTTGCAAACGTGGAAGAGATTTCCCCCTGCAGTGAAGCAGCACCTGGCCTCCGAGTAGCTGAGGGGAGCTTGGCTTGTCAGCCCAGGAATTCTTCTAAAGCAACAGAGCAGCAGAGAGAAATGTCTTTTTCAAAAGTTCTGGGGATGTTTGCATATCACTGATTAAAGAAATCATATTTAAATCTGTGTAGAAAAAAAAGAAAAAAGATCCAGTGGTTCATGTATCAGACGCTGTAGGTAATTTTATTCACCTGAGGCTAATTGTTCAAAGGGAAGGAGGGCTTAAAGCTGAGGAGACGCAGGAAGTCCCAGGGAGCAGGTTCTTTCCATGGCTCTTTGCTACCGCCTTTCCCACTGCTTCCCTCACTGTCATGCTCAGAATATTCTAATAAGAACCCAACTTTGTAATTCAAGTCAAACCCCTGTGTTGCTTTTCTCCTTCCTATCTATATCATTGATTCATCCTGGTTTCAAAATGACTTTCATCTCTGCTGCATCCTTTTAAAAACTATGCGCCAAAACCGGTTTGGCTCAATGGATAGCGCGTCGGCTTGGGGACTGAAAGGTCCCGGGTTCGATTCCGGTCAAGGGCATGTACCTTGATTGCGGGCATATCCCCAGTAGGGGGTGTGCAAGAGGCAGCTGATCGATGACTCTCTCTCATCGATGTTTCTATCTCTCTATCTCTCTCCCTTCCTCTCTGTACAAAATCAATAAAATATATTAAAAAAAAACAAAACAAAAAACTATGCCATCATGGGCAGCTACATTTTAAATATATTACCATCTTCTGCAGGACTCAGAATGAGTGTGACTCAAATGCATCCTCCTTCCTTTCTAAGCATTTAAGTTTCTGAAGTGCTGCTCCTAACTGTTCTTCCTCTAGCGGACCAGGAAGCTCCAAAGAATGATGGAAATTGCATGGGCTTTGGGACGAGGGGTCCTGGGTCGCCCTCCTCCTCTACCTGTTAGTAACTGGGCAGGATGCATAACTTGCAGCGCCTCAGCTTTGTACTGGGCTGGCACTAGGGATACCGTGATGAGAGAGAAAAAGTAGGTAGTCCTTGCCCTCCTGGAGCTCATGGCCCAATGGAGAGATGATGAACACAAGCCATCACCTAGGTGAATAGTTACAGGAGAGGTGGAAGAATGTGTAGGCAGGAGTGCAGACTCGAGCCAGACTGCATAGATTTTAATCCTGGCTCTGTTTGTCACTCAACCTCTATGTGCCTGTTTCCTCATCTATAAAATGGATGATACTGATAATAATTTCTGCCTGATAGGGTTGTTGGGATAAATAAATGAGTTTGTATGTGGAAGTACTTAGAACAGTGTCTGGCACACATGTGTTAGCTAATATAATTATTGTTAGAGGCCCAGTGCACGAATTCATGCACCAGCGGGGTCCCTCGGCTTGACCTGCAAGATTCAGCTGAAACTGACTCTCCAACATTCCCCGAGGGCTCCGGATTGTGAGAGGATGCAGACCAGACCAAGGAGCCCCTCCAGTGCCTGGGGCTCGGGAGCGAAGCAGGAGGTTGGCCAGCGGGGAAGGGACTGCAGGACGGCTCCAGGGCGTGTCTGGCTCATCTTGCTCAGTCCCGATCGAAAGGCTGGACCTCAGCAGCAAGCTAAACTACCTGTCAGAGTGTTTGCCCTCTGGTGGTCAGTGTGTGTCATAGCGACTGGTTGGTCAACTGTCTGCCCTCTGATGGTCAGTGCACATCATAGAGCGGTTGAGCGGCCTTAGCATATTATTAGCATATTATGCTTTGATTGGTTGAATCGATGACTGGACACTTAACATATTAGGTTTTTATTAGATAGGATCATTATTACAAAAAGTAAAGTGACAGAAAGGAAAGTTTAGAGTGTGTTGAGAATCTATGAGTTGAGGAGATAGGGTCTGGTTTAAATGGGAAAATTAGGAAAAGCATTGTAAGGAATTAGAAATGGAAACCCCAGGAGTTAACATAGAGAGAGCAAGGGAAATAGCCCTGAGGCAGGCATCATTGCTTGGGTGAAAAACTAAGACTAGTGAGGGAGGGTGTCAAAGGCTCAGCCCATGGCAAACTGGACAGCCAGTTTGAGTCACTTAGAGCCCCTGGTGCAGCAGCCACAGAGCCAGAGCTCCATTTACTTTCTGTATGAGGACCTGGGGCAGTTCTGAGGCCTTAGTTGATCTGTATTTCTTGGTCTGATACCCAGAGATAGCCCACCCTCCCAGAAAAACTTTGCAGCTCAAGAGGGAGAGCTATAGTTTAAAATCATTCCCTCTTTTAAAAAAAAAATATATATATATATTTTATTGATTTTTTTACAAAGAGGAAGGGAGATTGATAGAGTTAGAAACATCGATGAGAGAGAAACATTCATCAGCTGCCTCCTGCACACCCCTGCCGACTGGGGATGTGCCCGCAACCAAGATACATGCTCTTGACTGGAATCGAACCTGGAACCTTTTAGTCCGTAGGCCGACACTCTATCCACTGAGCCAAACCGGTTTCAGCAAATCATTCTCTCTTAGGCTGCCATTGGTGACTGCTGTGCTCAAAACGTGGCTCCTGGAAATTAACCTCTTTGCTTAGTCACACCTGCATAGACAGAATCCCTTTTCACTGTGAAACATGCCCCTCAAGCCATCCATTGGCTATGAATGGTTTCTGTATTCTCCCATGGTTTAAAAGCACACACACAAACATGACAAAGACAGTACGTGGCTCACACACCTAAAATATTTACTCTTTGGCCCTTTACAGGAAAGTTTGCCTACCCTTACAAACCCTGACATCAAAGCTGAGTCACGCCCACTTCGGGCTGGCCTAGGAGGGCTTTGTGTTGGGTTGGGTTGCCCTCCCTTCTCACTGATGGCGGGTCTTTGATCTTCCAGGACAAATTCTTCAGAAAGACCAGGAAATCAAGGACCTGAAACAGAAGATAGCCGAAGTCATGGCCGTCATGCCCAGCATAACGTACAGTGCCGCCACCAGCCCCCTGAGCCCGGTGTCCCCCCACTACTCCTCCAAATTTGTGGAGACCAGCCCCTCGGGACTTGACCCCAACGCCTCTGTTTACCAGCCCATGAAGAAGTGAAGGCCGCTGTGTTCCACCCAGCAGTTCGGTTACCAGGAGGCATTGCAAAGGAGCGTCTCTGGCAGTCAAGATAACAAAGTTTATATTGTATTTTGTGGGACTGCATATGTTGTCATTTTTAAAAGGGGGGGAAAGAGAACATCCACATCTGATTAGACCTGCCCATCAGTCTTTCTTGTAAATTTTTAGAAGACCTCACAGAACTTTGCAGTTTATTTTTCTCGGCCAATGCATTAAAACCATTCTTGGATTTCAAGTAGCCAATTTTGCCTTTTGTGTAATCTTACAGTTTCCTCTTGAAGAAAGAAAAGGAAAAAAAAGGGTTTTGCTTCTCAATCCTCTATTTCTGTTTTGTTTTGTTCTTAAGCAAAACTTGCCCATTGGATCCATGTGGGGTGATATTGAAAACTTTGTTTTTAAGAGTGAAAGAGTTAAATAACCTAACACAGTTTTGATTGTATAGTTGAATTCAAGATGGTGATTCTTGATATTACAGAAAACAACATTTGATTACTCCTCTAAGGACCAAACAGATTGAAGGCGTGTCATTTAAGCTGAGGGGAGAGACTCAGGCGATGAGACTAGATGTGTTTGAGATGTTTCTGTTCCCATCAGTGTGTGTAGACCTAGAAAATGGCTAGCAGCAGTCTTGTTCACAGTGCCTTGGGAAAAGACATTTCAAGAGGAAACTCGGTGATTTTAGACTATTTTCCCCCTTTGTCATCACCTATCTTCTTTCTGTATCGAGCTCACTGCGAATCCTGCTGTAAAGCTGGTGAGTGGCTGGGCTGTTCGTCACCACCACGCCAGCACTCTCTTTCCTGTCACAGGAAGCACCACCGTGCTCCCGCTTGTCTGAGAGCCAGCCCCTCGGGAAGGTGAGCTGGGCGGTGTCTGTGTACGTGAGACCGCAGTGACAGCTAATAAAAGCTGCAGTTCTAGGTTCTTTTGTTTTTGTTCTGTTTTGTTTTGTTTTCATTTCATTTCACTTAACTGTGCTTTTCACTCTTCATCATCTTCTGTTTGATGATTTAAAACAAACTTGACTATTCCTCAGCTCTTGTGCCAAGGAGGGTTTTTTTTTTCTTTTTTCGTTTGTTTAAAAAATTTGAAACTCAAAACTCTGCACAAAGATTTCAGTTTCAAGTGTATATTATACATTGATAGGAAAGTGTTTGCACTGGCAACTTTTGGAAGTGTTTAAGAATCAGGGTGGGGGCGGGGGGAGGGCCTGGGAGAGGGAGGGGCCAAGCAAAATTGTATTTGGAAACTAGGAAAATTAAGAAACCAAATAGATTGGTTTTGCTTCCTTGCCATGGGTTCTGGAAGGACATAGTTCTTCCGAAACTTCCTGTTAATTGGCATGTATGTCTCATTTAAAGAAAATTAAGTAGGACAAGCAAGTCAGCAAAATAGAAGTATTAAAAAGAATCATCCTTTTAAACACAGATCTTATTTTGGGATTAAAAAAAAAAACTTCTAGCTTTAGCCAGGTGTGCATGTTGCTGCCATTTTGCATTTTTGAATCATCTTGTGTAATTGTCACCATGAAAGTGTTACTCAGAATTGTCATAGGTTTTTTTCATCTTTGTGCAAAAACATGGAAAATTGTCACTGACTTTGTGTTGAGGTTTCCCCCATTTTGCTGCCTTTTGGGACACTATTTTTGTTAAATACTTGGTCTTGGCTGCATTTTTTTTTTCCTGTGGGGTTCAAAAGAATAAACATTTTCTTACAGATAAACTAGTTTTCTGCCTTTTTACCTTTTTAGGAGGGCACAACAAGTTTGATTGTTCTGAATGAACTTTAGATTATTGCTCTTGTTCTCCCCTCATGTCAGCTCCTGTCAGGTGGCTGTGTCCAGCAGACACAGGATTTGGGGTGAATCCATCCAGTTGGCTTCACTTCACGTCTTACTTAAGACATCTCATTCTCATTCTCTCTCTCTCCCTCTTCCTCCCCAACCCTTCCTCCCTCTCTCCCTCATACTCTCTCTCCTCCTCTCTGTTTTCTTTTTAAACCAGAGGCCCGGTGCACAAATTCATGCAACAGTGGGGTGCCTCTGCCTGGCCTGTGGGATTGAGCTGAAACTGGCTCTTGGACATCCCCTGAGGAGTTCTGGGTTGTGAGAGGATGCAGGCCAGGCTGAGATCCCACTGGTGCATGATGGGGCCAGGGAGGACACGGGAGGTTGGCCAGCCGGAGAGAGACTGCCAGAGTGCTCCAGGGCGTGTCTGGTGTGTCCCTCTCAGTCCTGATATGCCAGACCCAGCAGCAAGCTAACTTACGGTTGGAGTGTCTGCCCCCTGGTGGTCAGTGCATGTCATAACAAACATTTGAGAACCTTAGCATATTATTATCATATTATGCTTTGATTGGTTGAACAGACAACTGGACACTTAGCATATGAGGCTTTTATTATATAGGATCTTTATTGTTCAAAGTATTACATATGTTCCCTTTTCCCCCCCATTGATCCGCCCCACCCCCCAGTCCAGGCCTTCAGTACCCCCTGTGTGTCCATGGGTTAAGCATATGTGCATACAAGCCTTGAGATAATTACTTCCCATCCACTCACCTTCCCCCTCCTTCCCTTCAAGATTCCACACTCTGTTCCCTGCTTCCATGTCTCTGGATCTACCCTGTTCTCCAGTTTATTTTGTTAATTAGATTCCACATATGAGTGAGATCATGTGATACTTGTTTTACTTTGACTGACTTATTTCACTTAGCATGATACTCTTCAGGCCCCTCCACGCTGTCTCAAAGGAGAAAAGAGCCTTCTTTACTGCTGCATAGTATTCCATGGTGTAAATGTTCCACAGCTTTTTTATCCACTTACCTACTGATGGGCACTTGGGCTGTTTCCAGATCTTAGCTACTGTAAATTGCTCCCTTCCTCTTTCTTTCTCTCTGGTAACTGATTAGAACCAAGGCTGACTTGTCTTCCTGTCCTAAAAAAAAAAACACAAAAAACATCAAGTTAGTGGGGCTGGAAGGTTGTTGGTGAGAAAATCTTGAGAGCAAATTTCCTTCCCGTTTTCCAGAATCTTGTCCCACTTTGTGGCCAATACCCTAGGGTTTCCCCCTGCTGTGATCCACACAGACCTCCAGAGGAACCACACCCAGTCCTCCGTGTTCTTGGAGGCTTTGTTTTCGTCTTCTGAGAAGCCAGTGCCTCTCTCAGCCCTGTTTTCCTCTCTTGGCCGTTGTTACCATTGATCTTGGCTCCAGTTTTTTAAAATTCTGCTCTTGGGTCTCACCCATGTCCCTGTTGCTGGATAGCCCCCTACGTCTCGGCCGTTTAGGGTTCGCAGACGCACAGCACGGCAAGCAGAGTCCCCAGCGGGAGCACTGTGCCTTGGCTCTGTTACCTTTGCCGTCCCTGCAGATATGTCTGCCCATAGCCTTCTCCACAGCACGTTCTTTCCCACCAAGGAAATTTCCAGTTGTCTGTCTTTTTCTTCTTTTTTTTAATACTCACCTGAGGATATTTTTCCATTGATTTTAGAGAGAGTGGAAGAGAGAGGGAGAGACAGAGAGAAACATTGATGTGAGAGAAACACATCGATTGGTTGCCTTCTGCATGAGCCCGACCAGGGCCAGGGCTGGAGAGGAACTTGCAACCAAGGTACATGCCCTTGGCTGCACTCGAACCCGGGATACTTTGGTCTGTAGGCCGACGCTCTATCCACTGAGCCAAACCGGCTAGGACCGTCGTCGTTTCTTTAGGCCCGTCATAAAATAGTCCCATGTCTTAGTACTTCACAATTTATTACATGCCATAAAGCAGAGTTGGCCATTCTGGACGGTTAAATATTCACCTAAAGAGCAGCAGGGTGTGCTTTAACTGGCCAGATGACCGCTTATTGACATCTCCCAAGTTGACATAAGGAAGAAGCTCTCCAGTGTGTCCATTCTTCCTGTGGCCGTCTATCCAGGAGGCCCTAGGAAATGAGAATGAGTAGTTCCTCTTGGCTCCTGGCCAGGAGGAAGGGAACACCCTTTCTCTGACCACCGCGGTTTCCCATGCTCGCCCGCCTGTGTGAATTGGGCTAGGGCAAGGTGCCTGGAGGGCCGAGCGTTTCTAAGAGCTGGGATTAGATTGCTTCTGACAGAATTCACACAATACCAGAGGGGCTGAAATGATAAACTGGGAACCTACCCCAAAGCCGATGAAGTGAAGTTCAAGTAGTGATCTGTTTTCACTTGGGCCACAGCAGCTCGACGGCTGAGGTTGAAGGGCCCCTGAGACCCACAAATGTCTGTTTCCTGTGACTCTCAGCGATGTTTCCTGCCGAGCTGGCTGCTTCTCAGGCCAGCAGCACTTGCCCAAGGGCAGGCCCCACTCTAAAGGTCTAGTCCCGTGGTTGGCAATCTGCCGCTCTCGAGTCACAGGCGGCTCTTTGGCCCCTTGTTATCACAACCTGGGCAAGTCTATTCTGAAGAAGTGGCGTTAGAAGAAGTTTGTTTATTTATTTAAAAAATATATTTCTTGCCCTAACTAGTTTGCTTCAGTGGATAGAGCATTGGCCTGCGGACTGAAGGGTCCCAGGTTCGATTCTGGTCAAGGGCATATACCTTGGTTGCGGGCACATACCCAGTGGGAGGTGTGTAAGAGGCAGCTGATTGATGTTTCTCTCTCATCGATGTTTCTATCTTTCTCCTTCTCCCTCTCTGTAAAAAGTCAATAAAATATATTTTATATATATATATTGATATATATATATTGATATATATATATATATATATATATTAATTTCAGAGAGGAAGGGAGAAGGAGAGAGAGATAGACATCAGTGATGAGAGAGAATCATTGATCGGCTGCCTCCTGCACACCCCCTGCTGGGGATCGAGCACGCAACCCAGGCATGTGGCCTTTGCTGGAATCGAACCTGGAACCCCTCAGTTCGCAGGTTAACGCTCTATCCACTGAACCAAGCCAACTAGGGCAAGAAGTTTAGGTTTAAAAATTTGGCTCTCAAAAGAAATTTCAATCGTTGTACTGTTGATATTTGGCTCTGTTGACTAATGAGTTTGCCAATCACGGGTCTAGTCTGTTGCAGGCCAGCAAGCCCTCTCCACAGAGATGAGCGTCTGCTTCCAGCGCTGCCATCGCCTGCTCTGTGACCTCTCTTAACCTCTCTAGGCAGGTGCTGTTCCCTTACCTTCAACAAGTAGTATTCCTGCTGGAAGGAGTTACTATGCGAACGGGGTGAAGTGCAAAAGTGCTCTGCAAATTAGTACCCAGAGCCTCCCCCGTGGAAGCCCAGAACTGTGGCCTCAGAGTGAAGGTGAGGCAGGGACTGGTGAATTCCTGCTCCTGGGTCAGCTCCACCCCCACCGCCCGACTCCTCGGTGGAGCTCCTCAAAAGTGTGTGATCTTCAGCTTCACTCTGGGCATCAGCACCTCTGGGACCCCTTTCCCAGACACCCAGCCCAATCTGAATCTGTATTTCAACAAGATCTCCTGGTGACGTGGTTGCCGTTTAAACGTTTGGAAGCCCTTGTGCGAGCTGCTTTCCTAACTGTGGGAAACAGGCCTCTGGGCTCCATCTCCGGCATAGTCAACTTTTAACAGCAACGGTGCTGAGTCCCCCAGGGCAAACTGAACGTAGGGAGGAGGGAAGAGGATATAAGAACAAAGAACTGGATGTGAGCAGCATCAGGTGGAAACCCCCCAGCTGCCTACCTCAACTAAAACAGGCCCCAGTCCACCTTTTTTTAATGGCCCAATGGGAGGCATATGAGGAAACAGATGACCTTATAGTGCTCAGCCAATGAGGACCTGGAGGAAGGGCTGAATAAAAAGGCTGGTGTGCCTGTGGACGGACACCCGTTCTCGAGAGCTCGCTGAAAGTCACGTTTTCGCCATACTTCTGTCCCCACATCCGTTCTTTGAATTCGGACAGGTGAGCATTTCTCACACTAGCCCGAAGGCTCCACACTGTCACCCTCTTCCGGTTCAGAGAAAGCCACCCCTCAGGCTCTGAAAACTTGGAATTTAGAGCTTCATGGAGGAGGGGCACCTGAGTGAAGACCTCCTTAGGGTTTTGTTCCTCTTTCCTCCCCATGAGAATGCAGGCTCTGGGAGGGCAGAGACTTTCTGCCTTTTCACTGCTGTAACCCCAGAAGCTAGACCGATGACAGCCACACAGGAGGGACCCAATAAATATTATGGAACGAATAAGGCTAATTACTAGGTTAGCCGTGTCATCGGAAATAACGTGTCTTCACTGAATCAGAGCATCTCTGTCATCGTTCCAGTGAAAAACAGAAGGAGAGGGGGGCATATTTATCGGGACGTCTTTCACCTGCCTATCTCCGGTTTCTGCTGAAACCCTGTTTTCCTTATCACATGTTCTCCACCAACGCCTGCTCCACGTAGCCAGGTGCGGAGATCCCCCGATAGCTACGGAGATTTACCGAGAGTAATTACTTCTCTGTCAGGCGACCTGCTGGGGGCCTATCCATTCTTCTCCGAGTTGGAGCCTCAGACCAGATTGGCCCGGCTGCATCTGGAGTCCCCGTGGGGCGTTTTCACGGGATAGTAATTGAATTAGAGAGCATTTCCTCCAGGAGGGCCTCTGGCGAAGTGGATGTCTCCAGGATCTCCTTCCATCTGCCCGAGGGGCCCTTCCTCCTGGCCTCCCTCCTTCCTTGGGCTTACGTGGTTCCTGCTTTATTCCCATCTCAGTGATTGTTTTATATTCCTTTGCCTTTGCCTTTGCCTGAGGTTCAAGTCTTACGTCCCCTCTGGATGGATTTGCTAGGGTTCTGGAATCACCCTGTTATTTTATTTTTTTATTGATTTTTCACAGAGAGGAAGGGAGAGGGATAGAGAGTCAGAAACATCAATGAGAGAGAAACATCGATCAGCTGCTTCCTGCACACCCCCTACCGGGGATGTGCCTGCAACCAAGGTACATGCCCTTGACCGGAATCGAACCTGGGACCTTTTAGTCCGCAGGCCATCGCTCTATCCACTGAGCCAAACTGTTTTCAGCTCACCCTGTTATTTACGGTGACCAGACGTCCCGCTTTTGGCGGGACAGTCCCGATTTGTAACAATTTGTCCCATGTCCTGCGGCGTTTTTAAAAAGTCCCAATTTTTGGAAAGATTCTTTCCAAAAAAGCCCAGATTTTGAATCTTTCCAAAAATCGGGACTTTTTTAAAACGCCGCAGGACATGGGACAAATTGTTACAAATCGGGACTGTCCCGCCAAAAGCGGGACGTCTGGTCACATTACTGTTATTACACCTCTGGTCTCTCTCCTGCGAATCCCGGCTTAGCATCACACACACGTGTGGCCTTTTCAGCCCCATCCAAGGAGCCTGGACTGCTTTGCTCTGGGAGGCGGTCCATCTGCCCTGTTCCCTACCCCTGCGGCCTCCAGACATCTTAGGGTTGAGAAGGAGGTGGGGCTGAGTGTGGGCAGGGACCTCTAGGAGGCCCGGCCCCAGTGCCTTCAGCATCGCCAGTTTTCACCATTCCCTTCTCTCAGCCTCAGACCTGTGCTGACTCATGACCAGGCACCAGGTCCATTCTGATCTAGGAAAATCGTTGTCAAACTTCAGCGTTCATCAGGACTGCCCGAATGGCTTGTGAAAGCCCAGATGCCTGGCTCCACCTCCAGGTTCTGACTTAGGAGGTCTGGGGCAAGGCCTGAAAGGTGTCTCTAACAAGTCCCCAAGTGGAGCTTAGGCCTGGGACCCCACTTTGAGAACCACTGACTTGAAGAGGAAGGGCTGGCCCTGGGCCTGCCCCCCCCCCCCCCCCGAAGCCAATCCCTGAGCTGCCACCAGAGGGCACATGCAACCTGTGGGAAGGTCTTTCTTCACCTCCAACAGCCGGCTGAGGTTCTTCCTTAAGGTTTCTTTCTCCTTCACTGTAATTGTTGTTTCTATGTATTAAGAAGAAATAGGGATCGAAAAAATAACGTGGATTCTCCTAGTCTGTCTCTGATACGTATCAAAGGCCTGCTGGGCCAGTCTTTTGAAGGTACTGAGAGGCTGGGCCCTTCAGCTTCAAGGTGGGAGGCTTAGCTTGCAGGCACCTGCCCACCTCTGGCTGGGTGCCCACCTCCGATGGGTGCCCACCTCCGGCTGGTGCCCACTCTGGCTGGGTGCCCACCTCTGGCTGGGTGTCCACCTCTGGCTGGTGCCCACCTCCGGCTGGTGCCCACCTCGGCTGGGTGCCCACCTCCGGCTGGTGCCCACATCCGGCTGGTGCCCACCTCCGGCTGGGTGCCCACCTCGGCTGGGTGCCACCTCCAGCTGGTGCCCACCTCGGCTGGGTGCCACCTCTGGCTGGGTGCCCACCTCGGCTGGGTGCCACCTCTGGCTGGTGCCCACCTCCAGCTGGTGCCCACCTCTGGCTGGGTGCCACCTCCGGCTGGTGCCACCTCCGATGGGTGCCCACCTCCGGCTGGTGCCACCTCCAATGGGTGCCCACCTCCGGCTGGTGCCACCTCCGATGGGTGCCCACCTCCGGCTGGTGCCACCTCCGGCTGGTGCCCACCTCCGGCTGGTGCCCACCTCTGATGGGTGCCCACCTCCGGCTGGTGCCCACCTCCAGCTGGATGCCCACCTCAGGCTGGTGCCCACTTCCGGCTGGGTGCCACCTCCGGCTGGTGCCCACCTCTGGCTGGTGCCCACCTCTGGCTGGTGCCCACCTCCGATGGGTGCCCACTTCCGGCTGGTGCCCACCTCCGGCTGGTACCACCTCCGGCTGGTGCTACCTCCGGCTGGTGCCCACCTCCGGCTGGTGCCACCTCTGGCTGGGTGCCCACCTCCTGCTGGTGCCCACCTCTGATGGGTGCCACCTCCGGCTGGGTGCCCACCTCCGGCTGGTGCCCACCTCCGGCTGGTGCCACCTCCGATGGGTGCCCACCTCGGCTGGGTGCCCACCTCCGATGGGTGCCCACCTCCGGCTGGGTGCCCACCTCCAGCTGGGTGCCCACCTCCGATGGGTGCCCACCTCTGACTGGTGCCCACCTCCGGCTGGTGCCACCTCCGATGGGTGCCCACCTCCGGCTGGTGCCACCTCCGGCTGGTGCCACCTCCGATGGGTGCCCACCTTCGATGGGTGCCCACCTCTGGCTGGTGCCCACCTCTGGCTGGTGCCACCTCCGGCTGGTGCCCACCTCCGGCTGGTGCCCACCTCTGGCTGGGTGCCCACCTCCGGCTGGGTGCATAAACAGGGAGGCTGTGACAGAAAAGGAACCCAGACCCCCAGGCTGGGAGCCAGGAAGCCACCACAGGACCACACACCAGTAGTTCAGGGGCCAAAGCCCGAGGCAATGAGTCCCACCCCTCCTGCCCCCAAGGCCCCTTTCAATATCTCACTCCCCCCATGAGGTCTGTTTTAAGAATTTTACCTACAGACAAGAGTAGCTACAGGTGTAATTTGTGACCACTAACCTTGGTCCAGGCGTGACTTCTGGTTGGTGGCCGTGGCCTGTGGAGGTGAAAAGCCAGAGAATTCCACCTTTCAAGTCACCTGTGCAGCCCCTTTGAGATGTCAGAATAGCTCTGGGGGTTCGTGGCACCACTTCCCCCGCCTCTCTCTACCTGCCCCCACCCCACCAGTGGAAACGGAGGTCACCGCTGGAGCCCAGCGTGTCCTCAAGCCCCAAAGGGACAGCCCCGCGGGGCAGGGCAGGCATCGTGGCGGGCATCGTGGCGGTCTGGGGCCTTCTGTGGGGGAGGCCCGGGGGGAGGCTTCTCTGAGACCGATGGGCCCCAACTTTGAAGAACAGGCTCCCAGTGAGAGCAGAGGGGTTTGATGTGACAACCCCCCCCCGCCCCCAGGGTGCTCTCTGTTGTACAGCAGTTGAGTCAAGTCACCCGAGCTCTGTGCCTCCCTTTCTTCATCTGTCCAATGGGAACGATGAAAATAGTCCCCAGCACACGGTGCTGCTGTGAGAATCAGCAAATCTGCACCTGCCAGGCACTGTGGCTGAGATCTGGGGCAGCTGACAGATGAATGGGCCCTGGGCTCTGCCTGGAACTAACCTTCTGTGTGGCAGACAGTCCACAGTTAAAACCCAATGGAGGCCCTAACCGGTTTGGCTCAGTGGATAGAGTGTCGGTCTGTGGACTGAAGGGTCCCGGGTTTGATTCCGGTCAAGGGCATGTACCTCAGTTACGGGCACATTCCCAGTAAGGGGTGTGCAGGAGGCAGCTGGTCAATGTTTCTCTCTCATCAATGTTTCTAGCTCTCTATCCCTCTCCCTTCCTCTCTGTAAAAATTAATAAAATATATATTGTATTTAAAAGCCCAGTGGAGGAGAACCGTGTATATGGAAAGTCTACTGTACAGATGGGGTGACGGGGTGGTGAGCGGCTACTGCCAGAGCTGGGCCGATGGAGACGAGAAGCAGGAGCTGACACCATGTCCCGGCTGTTTCCAGTATGCCGAGTTGGCACGGGGACATTTGGAACGGGCTCCGGTTGTTGTTGATCCGAGCCAGGCGGAAGAGGGAGGAAAGGCCGCCAGAGAGCCCAAGGTTTTGGGTAAACAGACAGATAAAAGTTAAGGGTCAGGAAAAAAAAAAAATTAAGAGTCAGGGAAGAATGGAACAACTTGTATTCCAGGCATTTCCTCCCTAAAATACTGTCTTAATTTTTTTAAAATTATGTGAGATAACATAGAAATGTAATTCTGTAGAATATTATCTTTTTTTTTTTTTTTAAAGAGCTCTTTCAAATCACTTTCATAACCGGCAGGGAGTCACACTATGAAGAGAAGATTCAAACTTGGTCCCGTTAAGCAGGATGCTGTCAGGATGGCTTCGAGCGAGCATGAACAAAGGTAATGACGACACTGGATCCCAAGGAGAAAGGGTGGGAAGGAGGCTCAAGGCTCACAGACCGAAAAGCTTGGTTTCAGAAAGTCCCGGAGGGGTTGCAGGGGGCAGGAGCGATGTGAAATTTAAGGGACCCTCAGAGTAGAGGGCGTGGTTGCTGAGTCATCAGCACCGTGAGATGTTTCTTTTCTTTTTAAATGTTGTATATGCATATTATTCAGTCTTTTTTTTCCACAAATTTTTATCGATTTCAGAGAGGAAGGGAGAGGGAACGATAGAAACATCAATAATGAGAAAGAGTCATTGATTGGCTGCCTCTTGCAACACCCCACACTGGGGACTGAGCCCGTAACCCTGGCATGTGCCCTTGATCGGAATGGAACCTGGGACCCCCTCAGCCTGCAGGCCGACACTCTATCCACTGAGCCAAACCAGCCAGGGCATTGAAATGTTTCTTGATGGTGATTCGGTGTTGAGAGTATTTGCCGTCTGGGAGAAGCGAGCAGGACGGCAGGACAGGTCTGCTGTCCCACAGGAGGGAACTTGTTCGGGATACAGACCCGGTCTCCCTGTTCACTGAGGCAACATGGAGGAACATGTCGCGGAAGTGGGGGGTCCCAGTTCCATCGACAGCTCAGTCTAAGGGCCTCACGCGTTTTGAATTTTATCTTTTTTGAAAAATTAAATTTTTATTTTAGTGGAGGTTGATATCTGATAGAGCAGTCAAACTACACCACCACCAGGTGGCAGCATACTAAAGTCACAGGTTTGCTTCATTTTGTTTGAGATCAACAAAAGGCTGCAAGATCAATCTTTAGACATGACCAGAGATACAAAAGCCGTTCCCTCTCCTCCTCCTCTCTCCCCTCTCCCCTCCCCCCTCTGCCGCCCCTGCTAACACTCAGCTTCCACAGTTGAAGGTTCCCAGGTCCCAGCTTTTTGTCTGAGCCCCACTGGCTCCAGTTTCCCAGCAGAAAGGTTACCTGCGGCTCCTCATCTCCGGCCCTTCCCCAGCCCGGAGAGCGGAGAGCGGCCGGTCCATCTGCCTCCAGCTCTCCCTCGGGCTAACGCCTCCCCGGCTCTCAGCCCAGCCTCCTGGGTTTGTGAGAACTGTGGGGTGCAAATGCTGCCCTTGGGCTGATGTGGGTTCGATCCTGGTTGGCCATCACTGGGTGTGAGCATCTGGCCTTCTCCACGGCCTCGCAGACTTCAGTTTTCCGTTTGAAACATGGGATGGAGACTGGATTCAGCGAGAGATTTCTTGTTCTTTTTCCTGCGTGCCTTTCCACAGGAGCGGGAGTGGGTAGAGACAGGAAAGGATGGGGAGGAGGGGGATAGAGAGGAGTGTGGAGGCCAGATGCCCTCCATTGCACTTCCTGGGGCCCCTCTGCAGAAATGGCGAAGGCCCACGCCCGTCGGGAGCTCCCTCACAGCCCCTGGTCCCCATCACAGTCTAGCCCAGGGCTCGGTGAACTCATTAGTCCAGAGGCAAATGTCAATAGGACAACGATTGAAATTTCTGTTGAGAGCCGAAAACCGACTTCTGCGTGTGGGCACACGAAGTGTCATTCGCACTGTACATGCACATCCACATGTGGCCTTTGGGGAAGAGCCACACTCAAAGGCCAAAGAGCCGCATGTGGCTCTCGAGCCGCAGTTTGCCGACCACGGGTCTAGCCAATTCCCTCTTCCAGACTCTGGTCCCCAGCGCCCCGTACCGTTTTGTAACCCACACAGCGACAAACGGATAATGGCTGAGCCCGGTCCTCGCCCTTCCTCGGGGCCCAGAGACCCAAGAGCTCTCGATGGGCTCACAGAGGCGGCATCCGGGCACTTGGGAAGCGGAGAACTTTCCGAGCCGGATGGCCCCAGCTTTGGCAGCCACCAGGGCCTGTCCTTGAGCTCAGGAAGCCAGCCTTCCAGCCGATGCTGACTTCCTGGATCCTGTTGTGCAGCCTTGGCCAAGTCACCGATGCTCCCTCGAACCCCATTTGTAAAGGGGAGCCCTCCGATCCGGTCCAGCTCCAACCACATGCCGTGGGGCTGCTGAAGGGGTGAGAGGTGGGCGTGTCCCCCTGCCCCTGCCTCCTGGGAGCCCCAGGACCTGCTGGCGGAGGCGCCCCTTCCCCTGGGAGGCGGGTCCCGGGGGACCCCGATGCTCCCCCACACGCGCTGTGGGCAGCCGGAGCTAAGTGCCATATTAATTATTACAGCTCCCTCCGGGAGGCAGATTCAAAGTGAGGTCACCATGGTAACCCAGACGTGGGACCACATTTTTAAAGGGCTCACCATGTTCCCAGCAAATCACCTCTCCGCGGAGGAGAGAAGAATGGAGCCTCACTCCCTCTCCTCGGCGCCTCTGGAAGGAAAGCCAGGAGCCCCCCGGAGCCCGGAACCTTCCTGTAAGAGCAGGCGAGGCGGGGGCCGCGGGGAGAGGACGGCCCGGCCTGGGGAGGCCGGGCTGAGCTGGAAATGACAACGAAGGCCGTGGCCCGAGAGCCAGAGACTGGATTCCAGGCTCAACGTCAGCGCCATCTTATCGACAGCCCCGGGCTGGGCTCTGCCTTCTCAGGCCTCCAGGACAGCTTCCCCGTAGTATTTCTTCAAGGACCAAAGGACCACACGTTGGTATTGGGGAGCGGGGGTTAAGGAGTGGGGGGACGGGGTTCCGGGAGGACCACGGGGTTTGCTAATCAGGCTTCCAAGACAGAGAGACCTGGATTCAAATCCTACCTTAGCCCCCCAGCAGCTGTGTGACTGGGCCCGTGACTCCACCCCTCCGAGAGTTGGCTCGCTTACCTAAAGACAGGGGTGCTGATGAAGTTTAAATGAGATCCATGGAAGGCACAGTGCCTGCACACAGTAGGCACTGCTGTCATTGTTCCTGCCACTTAGTAAGTGTCCAGCGCTCCAGGCTCTGAGTTGAGCAAGGTACCCAGGACCACACCACATCCCTCCCCTGAGGCAGCGCTATTAACCCTACTCGAGGCCCCAGGCATGAAATTTGTGCAAGGGGCTTCGCCCGTCCGGTCTAATTAGCATATTACGCTTTATTTTATTTTATTTTAATTATAGATTGAACAGATGTAGATCAGCGAGGTGGACCAAGGTGGGGCCTGGATTCCAACCCAAGTCTGTCTGCCTCCAGAACTCAAGCCTCTATCCCTTCCCTTCTTGGCCTAAGGAGGACCTGAGACATGTTGAGTGCCCAGCACTGTGTGTGGCACATAGTAGGTGCTCATTAAATAGCTGAACAGCCATAGGCACATCCAGTTTTCATGTCATGGCCACTGTATTGCCCCTGACCCCCCATCTCCTGGGGTTTTGGTGACCCGGATCTGGTGGGTTCGAAACGTCCATGGCTCGGGCAGTGACGAAGGAGTTAGAGGTAGAGACCCTGAGCAGGCCCCCTCTTCAGCCGCTGCCCAAGGGGGCCCTGTATCTATCTGCGTCCTAAGGGCCTTGACTAATATTCTCACCTGCCCCTTGGGCCCTGGCAGACCTCACACGGCTCGGACACAGTTGGCCAGGAGCTGCCTCTGACCTCGTCCCACCCTGGTTACTCTGGCCTCGGATGCCCCCCACCTACCCCTTACTGCTGGGTCAGCATCCCGCTTGCCCGCCAGCCTCCCCAGGCTTTCCAAGGACAGAATGAGGTCAGGCCTCCGGGTGATGGATGGATTCATAACAGCCGTTCCTCCCACCAGCCCATTAGCCCTGCTCTGGCCCAGGCCCGGGTAGGGGCCAGCGTGAGCCTCATCCGTCAGGGGAGCACAGTGAAGAGGGGCGGAGAGCACCCTCCTAGCCCGCTCAGGGTCCTCCCGGAGCCCACAGAGCTCAAAGTTGAAATCTTGGGACGTGGACCCCCAGCTTTAGCCCCTCTCCTGGATGGTGGCATGTCCTTAAGCAAGCCGCTGCTCTTCTCTGAGCCTCAGTTTCTCCACCTGCAGCATGGAGTGGCTAATGGGGACCGAGCTGGGAGCCGATGTGGTCTCGCTGTGTAGATCTCCGAGCTCACAGAAGAGGTGGTTCTGGGAGTTGGCAATCTCACCTGAGTTGGGTTCCCCCAGGAGCGGACTAAGATGGGGATGAGAGAAGTTCCCTTGGGTGGGGACCCCAAGAAGCACTGGTGGGAAGTGGGGGAGGGGGCCAGGGAAGGAAGACAGCGATTCAGGGGGTGCTGATGGGCAGGCCGCAGCCGGGCAAGGGGGCAGGGGGTGGGGCTCAGGAGACGGGTAGAGTGAGTTCGGATTTGTCCTCGCCAAGAGGTGGTTAGGCTGCCGAGACCAGTTTGACTCAGTGGATAGAGCGTCGGTCTGCAGACTGAAAGGTCCCGGGTTCGATTCCGGTCAAGGACATGTACCTTGGTTGTGGGCACATCCCTGGTAGGGTGTGTGCAAGAGGCAGCTGATCGATGATTCTCTCTCATCGATGTTTCTAACTCTCTATCCCTCTCTCTTCCTCTCTGTAAAAAAGTCAATAAAATATATATTAAAAAAAAGAGGTGGGTAGGCTGAGCTGTTTGTCCACCAGCTCCCAGTCACCTGTGGCTGAGGACTGCTCCTGCAGACTCCGTGCTCCAGCACTTCCAGCCAGCCCCGTGAGGGGGCAGAGCAAGCCCCCAGAGGGGACGCCCTCAGGGCTGTGGGTGGTTACACAGGAGATGTGAGCAGGAATGGGGATGCTGAAGGGCTGCAGGCAGGGCTCCACGTGACCTCACTCTTTGCCGCCTTAAGATGGAGGGAGGATTAGCCCTGTTTTGCAAAGGAGGAACCTGGAACTCAGAGGTGAGGTCCCCTTGCCCCAGGCCACACAAGGGGTGGGGCTGCAGGGTCTTTGGTCTTTTCACTGCCCCCAGATCAGCAGGCCCCACGGGCCTGTGGGCGGCAGCCAGCAGCTGGTAAATGTTTGGCAATGGGAGGGAAAACCCCCACCAACTCGGCTTAGAGTGTTTGCCGGTTGCCATGGCGTACATACTCCCACCACAGCCCATGTCATGCTACCAGAGCGACATCTGTCACTGGGCTCAGAGTTGGGAAAAGGATGCTGACAATGGGCTCTCGGAGCTGGTATGAACTGGCTCCTGCAGCCACTGGTTCGACCATTTTTGGTCTCATCTCCTACCCAGCCTGGCCCCCAGCACCACTCAGCCTGAACGGCTCTCTAAGGGGCAAACATATCCCACCTGTCCCAGGCCCCCCCTTTGCTGCTGTCAGTCTTCGCTCTGGAATGCCCTTTTCCTCCTCTCCTGAGCCCGTCTTACCTTTTAAGAGCCTGCTCTGGTCCTACGTCCTCCAGGCTGCCTTAGTCAGGATCAGTACCGCTAGCTGCTGTAACAACCCCATCCTCTCAGGAATGTAGCCCAAACTAAGTCTGTTGCCCCTAGACCTGCTTCCTCTGCAGGTGGTGGTGGCGGTGTGTGTGTGTGTCAGGGGAGGGGCTCTTGTCTCTGCAGCCACCCAAACCCATATTCTTTTCACACTTCATGTCCAAGTTCACCTCCAAGGGGGGAAAGGTCACGGAGGACCCACAGGTTTTCTGGCCGGGCCTGGAGCCGGAGTCCATCTCTTCTTCCAGCGGCGTGGGCCAGAGCCGCCCCTCCTCGCGGCAAGGGGCCAGGCAAGGAGGTTCACCTGGAAACAAGGTTTTCCTCCAAGGAGAAAGTGAAACCATGACAACAAATCAAAGCCAGCTTCTGCTTCTACTCCCACAACTCCCACAGCCTGACCAACTTCTTTCTTTTCTAGATTCTTCCAGAACATGCCGTCCAGAACCTGTTTTCTTTGGGTTTGGACTCAGACTGCCCAGCGTGGTTACTGAGTTGGTCTTGTCTGCCTTCATAAACCCACCGAGATGGAGGTTTGAAAGGTCCCTAGAGACTGGGCTCCCAATGCCTGCTTCAGGTGTGAGGCGCCTGTGGTTGTGGGGTTCCCGGCGTGATAATGCAGGGGTAGGAAGGGCCCGCAGTCAGTGTTTTGAATCAGCTATGAGGCAGTGAGGATGTACAGCTCACACTGGAACTGCCAGCCGTTCGGCGGCGTCGGCACCGCAGGTGGTGGATTGGTGGGAGCAGATTGGGCCTGGGTTCAGCAACCTCAGCGCTTGAGTTCTGGCTAGGAGAGCATTCAGAGCCAAGACTCAAACTATCAGAGGAAAATCACAGAGGTAGAAGAAGATATTTGTAGAAGAAATGGGCTTAGGAAACAAGTTATGATGCAAAGGAAGGACCCCAGGAACTTACAAGTGAAGGAGGTCAAGGTGACTGTGCTTGGGGTGAGGGGGGAGGGAAAGGCGGGGTGTTGGGGGGGGCATGCTGGGTCCTCTGTCCTAAGGGTTTTAAGGGTGGAGATTATAAAGGGAGGTCCCAGGTGTGAGAATAAACAAGTCATCTTTTCTGTCAAAGAACAGTTTAGACAGCCCCCATTTTGGACCATGTGACTTGGCAGCTGCCATGTTGGCAGCCCCCTCCCCTGGGGGCCGCCATCTTGAAACAGCAAGGGCCAACCTCTCCCTTTGAATTGGCCAATTGCGAAAGACTGTGCCCCTGAGCTCCAATCAAGAGCAAAGGACAGGTCACGTGCGTCAGGGATTATAAAGCCAAGCAGACCGACTGCTCGGTGTGCACACGCTTCTAGGCCATGTGTGCGCACCCTTCTACGTAGAAGTAAAGATGTTTGCCTTGCTCCCTGGCTCCCCAGTGTTTTGTGTTCTACCAGAACCCCTGACTTGGGGGGCTCGCCTTATTTCTAACATGGGGGAAGATCTCAGTAGAATATTCAGCAGATTTCCAGCTGTGTCCTTTCAGGGTCAAGGTCTCCATGGACTGATTGGTCGGCACCAAACACAGCTGGTCCTGAGGTCAGCCTTGGCCTTGGTGTTACTTGTCTGGTTTTGCTGCTTTTCTCGCCCTGGAGATGAAATATACCTGAGGCCTAAATGTTATCTCTAGGAATGAGAGGTCAGGGGGGTGGTCCAAACCACATGATCAGCCACATGACAGGGGAGGAAAGGTCACCCTGGGACGGCCCCGCAGTCGTGTTGCTAGGCATCTGGGGCTTTCCACCATGGTGACCTTCTGTGCCTGCCCATCGTCCTTGCTCTGCTCTTACCCATCTGACTGGCTTTCAGAGAAACACCCAATGTCCCATTTCATGGGTGTGGAGCCTGAGGCCTGGAGAGGAGGAGGAATTCACCCTAAGCCATGGTCCAAGTTAAAACTTGACCTGAGATTTGAACCCAGGGCTCCTGAATTTTAACCCCGGGCTCTGTTTACACGCTATGGTATAGCTGCCCTTAAAGACCTGACTGTCAACTCCAGCACAAGACACTGGGAGATGTTGAGTCTGTCTCTTCCAACTACTTGGGATCTTAGGCAAGTCTCTTTACCTCTCTGAGTCTCAGTTTCCTCATCTGGAAAATGGGGATGATGATAATAATACCTATCCCAGTGGTCGGCAAACTCATTAGTCCACAGAACCAAATATCAACAAGTACAACGAATGAAATTTCTTTTGAGAGCCAAATGTTTTAAAACTTAAACTTCTTCTAATGCCACTTCTTCAAAATAGACTCACCCAGGCTGTGGTATTTTTGTAAAAGAGCCACACTCAAGGGGCCAAAGAGCCGCATGTGTCTGGCGAGCTGCCGTTTGCCGACCACGGACCTATCCCATAGGGTGGTTCGAAGGATAAAAGGTAAGAAAAGTGCTCAGGGCAGTATCTGGGAAGTGTGTGTGTGTGTGTGTGTGTGTGTGTCTGTCCTCTTTTCTACACACATGCCCTATTGTACACACACATAAAGGCTACAAACTTGGAAGGGTGATTGACAACTACGGCAGTGTTTCCCAAAGTGTGGTACGCATACCCCCAGGGGGACGGGAAGAGTTTGGTGGGGGTATGCGTTGCACCGGAGTTTGGTGGGGATATGCACTGCAACATGCTTAGCTGTGCCTAATTCTACGTTCTCATGAGTACGAGGGATACTCAGCGTTACGAAAATTATAGAAGGGGTACACATATGTCAAAAGCTTGGGAAACACTGAGTCCTAGAGGGATAGACAGGGAAGGGAAAGACTGTACCGAGAGCACAGGGCCTTAAATGGGATTTAAAGAGGAAGAAGGGATTGCGTGTCGGTGGCCCAGTGTGGCTGGAGTGCAGAGAATGAAGTGAGCAGCCCGTGTGGGAAATCCTTGATAAATACTTACGGACGGCTCTGACTTTCTGCCGCGGTGAGCGAGTGCTCTCCAGGAGCATGGAGGCCTGTGGACAGAGCCTCCAGGATGAGGCTCTTCCAGGAGAGAGGCCCCTCTGGGCCACGTTTCAGCCACCGAGCAGCCAGATTTTTTTTTATGACGATCAGCTCTCAAAATGTGCATGCCAAGACCTCGGAAACTCCAGCCATACAGCTTGATCTTGGTTGCTATCCAATTTGGTGCTTAACTAATTGTTTCAAAAACATCCCGAAGCTGTGTGTGCGCACATACAAGCCTGGGCTCTGCTCCCGCCCCCGGCAGAGAGCATTGGTCAGGGGAGGCTGGGCTCTGCTGCGGTAACATCAGCCCTGCGTCCCGGGGCTCAGAACCACAAAGGTCTCTCTCAGTCGCGCTCCGTGTCCTCCGTGGCTCCGCTGGAGCGCTGCTGAGGTCGGCCCCGGGCGCACAGGGCGGAGGAGTTGCTGCCCGCTCAGTTGTTGCTGTGCCCCGTGAAGGAGGGAGAGGGAACCAGGGCTCTGGAGGTCTCACTCCAGCAATGAAGGGCCCTGCCCCGCAGGGATTAACACCTTTGCTTGAGACCAAATGCAGACACCACCTCACTGAGGCAAATCCTCGGGCCCATCTCCCTCCCTGTTTGCATAAAGGGTATTAGAACACTTTCTAGCCCTGGCCACCGTTGCTCAATGGTTAGAGCACCCGACTGCATTCTGAAGGGTCATGGGTTTGATTCCTGGTCAAGGCACCTATCTGGGCTGCAGGTTCTCCCTGGCCTAGGTCGGGGCATGTGTGGGAGGCAACCAATTGATGTGTCTGTCTCACATTGATGTTTCTCTTTCTCTCCCTCCCTCCCTTTCACTTTCTCTGAAATCAATGGGGAAAAAACCCTCTGGTGAGGATTTAAAAAAAAATAAAAAAGAATGAGAAGGCTTTTAAGTTTTCTCTGATCCCCTCCTGCCAGACAGGTGCCGAGCCTGGTGTGTGAGGGTGTGGAGGGACGGAGGGCTGGTGTGGGGGAGGCTGAAGTCACGGGGGGAGGTCCCAGCCACTTGATACTTCCTGTGTTTGTTCTTGGGACCCAGCTGTCACCACAAACTGCAGCACCAAACCCACTCGCTTCCCTCACATGCGCCCACCCCCCTCTCCTCCGCCAATGGCATCTCGCTGGGACCAGGCCCCTCCCTCTCCCTCTGCCCACAGAGCGGGGTTCCCTCAGGTCAGGGAAGAGGCTGCGTCCTGACGGACCAGCCCCTCTGGGAGCCATCGCTGTAGCCAAGCCCGCAGGCTCACTGAGGTCACACCCACTGAGGGCGCCAGCTCCCCTGCCGCTGAGGTTATAGGGAACCCCCAGGCCGAGGCTGGGGTGCAGCTCAGGGCCCATCCCCTGCCCAGAGCCCACAGCCCGGCCCGGCTCCTCCCGCCTCATGGACAAAGGTAGCTCTTGCCTGATCTCTCCCGGACGTTCTTCACAGGAGGAAGCAGTTCACGGGGTGAGGGGTGGGGGGTGGGGCTCAGACAGGAGGAGGGCAGGATTCATTTCGGATGTGAAAGGGAATCTCGGGTGGGTGCCACCCATCGTGAACACCTTTGGGACCTCTGCTAACCTCCCTTTGAAAAGGGAAACTGGCCGAGACCAGTTTGGCTCAGTGGATGGAGCGTCGGCCTGCGGACTGAGAGGTCCCGGGTTCGATTCCGGTCAAGGGCACGTGTACCTTGGTTGCGGGCACATCCCCAGTGCGGGTGGTGCAGGAGGCAGCTGGTCGATGTTTCTCTCTCATCGATGTTTCTAACTCTCTATCCCTCTCTCTTCCTCTCTGTAAAAAATCAATAAAATATATTTAAAAAAAAAAGAAAAAAGAAAAAGAAAAAAGAAAAGGGAAACTGGCCCTCAGATTCAGAGCCCGAAATGGAAGGAGAAACTGCTGGATCAGCATCGTCCTCATGCGATGGCTCAGCTCCGCGTATGGCACCCTGCAGGTTCCGTTCACACAGCTCCCTTGGAAAATAAATTACTTAAGAAACAATGAGTCGGTTTACAAAAACACCACCACCCAAGAGTCATCAGCGCAGGCAAAAGTGAAAGTGGTTTTGAATGCGGGCGAAGTCTGGGAAACACAGGCCGAGGTTTCCGGGCTGGGGGGTGGATGGGACCCGGGTTTTCTCACCTGAGAGGTGAGAGGACCCTGGCCTGGAGGCCGCAGCGCTGACCCCGAGGCCCCGAGGCCTTGTCTCCAAACGTCCCTGTGCCAGGCTGCTGTCTGCAGAGCAATCTGGGAGCCTTGTGGTGGCCCGAAGGCTGGCTCCTGGGCGGAGGCCGCCTGGGGTGAGCTCAGTAGCCTGGCCTGGGGCCACTGAGTGGTTTGTGGCTCAGGACCTGGGAACCATCGGCCTCCTCTCTTCCCACGACTTCCCCCTCGCTTCTCCTACAAACCCTTCCGATCACAGGGCGTCTGGTTACCCGACCCTCCCCGCTTCCCGCCCACCCGCTCGGGTCACCGTTCCAGGTGAGGCCGAGGTCCCCCCGGCCCAGAGGGCCTCCCGCCTGCGCCTCCTCTTCCAGGCTCAGCCCCTCCCCTCACCCAGGTGCTGGCTGCCCGCTGCTGACAGAGCTGCCCTCCGCGAGGCTGTGGTGGTTTTCTGGCACCTTCCTTTAAAGCACCATCATGGCCCAGCCCGTGCGGCTCAGTGGTCGAGCTTCGACCTATGAACCAGGAGGTTGTTAACGTAAAAAAACATTCAAACCTGTAAAAGAATTTTTATGAGTTTATTTGAGCCAAACTGCTGACAATTGCTGGGAAGCAGAACCTCAATGGACTGCGATAATGCTCCGGAGAATGGTGGGTTACATCGGTATTTATACACATTGCCATCAAAGGAAGGGACGCAGGTGGGTTACATGAAATCCATTGGTGATAGACTAGAAAGGCGGGAGAAAGCAAAGCAGGCGGGGAGGGGACCCCTGGGATTGGATAAAAAGTAAAATGATGGACACATACTTAGGTGGGTGCAGGAACAATTAACATGATAATGAAGGAATTTGTGGTATCTGTCCTGGCGCCCACACACATTTGGTGGTGCCCACAGGGGCTCCGGAAAAAGGGAAGTTACAAGTTACCTAGACATTTCAAGGGTCTGTTATGGATGCAAAAAGACAGGTGGGCTCAGTTAAGGTAAAGGTTGTCAGTGAGGATATTGGCCTAGGACATACTACCCAGCATAACTGCTTTTAGTAAAAGTTTAATTTCAGACCATCCTTTGTGGTTACTTTAGGCTCTGAGTTTGCAAGACCGCCTGCAGGCCTCCCCTGAGCCTGGCAGGTTGGTATGTGGCCCCTTGCGTCCACAAGGTCACGGTTGAATTCCCAGCCAGGTATGGGGCGAGCAGGAGGTTGCCAATCAATGACTCCCGCTCATCATTGATGTTTCTGTCTCTCATTCTCTCTTCTTTCCTCTCTGAAATCAATTTTTAAAAAATAATTAAAAAAATAAAATAAAACCCCATCGCGACCAGCCCTTGTGTCTGTGGGAACCCTGGAGGACTGGGCAAGGACTAGGGTGAGTCTGGTGGGCTGCGGAGGGCACAGGGCTTACAGAGCCCCGTCCTCAGGGGCCACCTGCGGGGGCCTGATTCGGCGGGGGCCAGATATGGCAGGGATCTCCCTTTTCCAAGTCCAGCACAGAAAGAGAGATGAACAAACCGGTTCTAAGTGGAGGCAGCCAGGGATTGAGAAATAATACAAAGAAAGCAAGATGCAGAAATAGATTTAAAAAGCTGGGAGAGAGAGAGAGAGGAAAAAAAATAAAATAAAGAACAAATGGAAAAAAAAAAAAAAAAAAAGCTGGGAGCTGGGCGGGACGCTGCTCCCTCTGAGGGAGAGGCGGGAGGAGGACAAGCCCTTGCAGCACATTTACTTTATACCCCCCATACCAGGAAGTAACACCAAAACTTAGGATCAAAGGAGCTTATCTGCATTCTTGAGTAGGCCCTAGCATTCCTAGTGCTTGACTGGATTTATATATCCAGACCCTCCCCTGCCAACACGGGGGCTGATATGAAGGCCAAGCTGACAACACTGTCCGCCATCTTGGGGAAATGCGTATCCGAGATGTGGCTCTGCCAGTCATCTCGGACTCAGCTGACAATTTAAAACAATGCCCATGTGCCTTCCCAGGCGGCCCTCTATAGCTACCCTGACAGCCAGGGCCTCCTCAACCTGTGTGCCCTCCGCACTTCACTGCTCTGCACAGGCTCCAGCTCTGGGGCAGGACAGAAAAGAAACCCTGCTGGTGAGAAGAGTGTTCCCACAGCAGCTCACCCTAGAGATCGTACCACATCTCAGGCTGATGCCTGAACACACTGTCTGCGGTGGGAGCGTGGCTGAAGGAAGGTGGCTGCACCCCCCGGAAGGGGCACCTCTCAGTATTCTGTCCGCCCGTAAATGCTTTCAGTACTTCCTACACGGGTGTCCACTGGGTTAGCGGCGGCCTTGGGGCCCATGAAGAACACGTGATCGGAGGCGCAGGGACGCGCCCCAGGACAATAGCTGCTGAGCTGCACCCCTGCGTCTGATTCTTAATCTTCCCTTTGGTTTTGTTTGTTGTTTAAAGTATTACATATGTCTCTCCTCCCCCTCCCCCTCTTCACCATTGACCTTTCCTCGGCCACTCCCACGCCCTAGGACAAGCCCCCACAACCCCAGTGTCCGTGTCCATTGGTGATGCTAACATGCATGCACACAAGTCCTTAGGTTGATCTCTCACCCCCTTCCTTCCCCTCCCCCCCCCCCCCCCCCCGCCCTCCCCTGCCTTCCCTCCGAGGTTGTTCCCTTTGCTCTTTACCGCTCTAGTAAAAGCTGTCAGAGGACCGTGTCCCACAGGCAGAGGTGAATCCAGGATGGGGCGTCCCTTTTATGGACTTTACTCGTCTGCCCGGCGCAGGCCCAGCCAGGCAGAGTTAATTCCCTCCTTAATGTCGGTCAGCCGCTTGGACTCGCCTCTGATCCTGCGTCTGTCTGCCCCGCGGACTGGGAATTCCTGGCAGGCACAGACCGTGTCCTGCAGCCTCGGCCTCGGCTTTGTCTCCAGCCCGGCCTCCTGTACGTGTAACCCATGCATCCTGGGACCTGGGGAGCTGGGGCTCCACACCCGAGGACAGAGCAGTAAATAAGACACAGGCCGTGAGCCAAGAGCAGCTAAAAGCAATCCCAACCACGACTTGTGTCTTTCAGATACTCTTTAAAATCCCTGCCCCTGATGAAACCGGTTTGGCTCAGTGGATAGAGCGTCGGCCTGTGGACTCAAGGGTCTCAGGTTCGATTCTGGTCAAGGGCATGTACCTTGGTTGCGGGCACATCCCCAGTGGGGGGTGTGCAAGAGGCAGCTGATCGATGATTCTCTCTCATCGATGTTTCTAACTCTCTACCCGTCTCTCTTCCGCTCTGTAAAAAATCAATAAAATGTATTTTTAAAAATTAAAAAAAAATAAAGTAAAGTAAAATCCCTGTCCCTCCAAGTCCCTGATCCTCTTCCTCCCACTTTCCGGCTTCAGGCCCTCTGTGACCCAAAGCCTAGAGACCAGTTTGTCCAAAACCCAGCGTCACCTGGCAGAGCAGGAGCAGGTGTTGCGAGGCCGCTGGTCGTCCTCCAAGACCCCTCCTCCGCTTCCTCCCTGGCTCGCGGCGGTGCCCCTGGATGGCGTTTCCCAGCTGCCCTTGCAGGCGTGGCCGCAGGACTGAGTCCCGGCCGCGGGAATGCGATTGCCAGGCACGGAGTCTCTTCCAGGCAGGCCCCCGGCCTATGCCCGCTGCCCTCTTTCCTCCCGGCCGCTGAAATCAGATGCGGCTGCCTGAGCGTGGTGGCTGCACCCACTGCAAAGACCTCAGCCTCGGGGGGTGGGGAACCTGGGTTTCTGAATGACTGCGTGGAGCAGAATGCCCTCCACACCTGGCACATTCTCCCCAGGACCGTTGTGTGAGCGAGAAACGCACGTCTGTGTTCTTTAAGCTGCTGTGTTGTGGAGTTTCTTTTCCTCAGAGGTCAGCTTTCCCCCCTCACTCTCCGAGCAGGGGAGGGAGAGATGCTGGCTGAGAGGAAAGGGGAGCAGAGCCTGGGACCATTCCCCCGTGACAGCCCTGTGCCACCCACTCCCCCGTGACAGCTCTGTGCCACCCACTCCCCCGTGACAGCCCTGTGCCACCCACTCCCACAGGACAGCTCTGTGCCACCCACTCCCCCGTGACAGCCCTGTGCCACCCACTCCCACGTGACAGCTCTGTGCCACCCACTCCACGTGACAGCTCTGTGCCACCCATTCCCCCGTGACAGCTCTGTGCCACCCACTCCACGTGACAGCTCTGTGCCACCCACTCCCCCGTGACAGCTCTGTGCCACCCACTCCCCCGTGACAGCTCTGTGCCACCCACTCCCACAGGACAGCTCTGTGCCACCCACTCCCTCGTGACAGCTCTGTGCCACCCACTCCACGTGACAGCCCTGTGCCACCCACTCCCACGTCACAGCTCTGTGCCACCCGCATTGCGGAAGGACTGTCGCCGGGGGCGGTTGCCATTGCAGTGAAGGTGACTGTTTCTTGTGCAACGAAAGGGGAAGGGGGAAGAACGGGGTCACAGGTCATCGGGGGTGCGGTGTCGACAGCGCCTCCAGCGTAGTAGAGGCCACCTCCATCTCGCTCAGCGTCATCTGCCGGAGGCCCCGGCCCCCGCGGCCTCCCCGGGGGAGAACAGCAGCCCCTCGGCTCCCCGGGGCCTCCCTGGGCGCAGTGGCTGGTGTGACCGAGGTCACCCTGGCCATCAGAGGCGGAAGGGGCTGAAGGAACCCCGGGAGAGGATCGGGTGCCAAAAAGGATTTGAAACTGGAAGCAGATGGGGAAGCCAGCGAGGGAACTTCCCGAGGCAGAAAGATCGAGTCAAGAAGCTGCGGCCGAGGACAATGGATGGAAGTGAGCGAGGAATTCCCGGAAGGAGAGGAGCTGTGGCACCTGTGGACCCCTTGCCCCTTGCAGGGCAGCAATCATTCATCCTGCAGCTGGGGGCTGGCGGAGGCAGAAGGACGGAAGCTCCAGGTCTGAAAACCACCAGGATGATGGGAACAAGGCCCACAAGTCAAGTTGCAGAACCTTGTGCAACAGGAGTGAAAACTGGGCCCTTGTTCAGAAAGTAGAGAAAATGTGTCATTGAAGGCTCACAGGAGACTCTCTGCTTCCTCCTGTAACCTCTCCCTCTCCCTCTCCCTCTCCCTCTCCCTCTCCCTCTCCCTCTCCCTCTCCCTCTCCCTCTCCCTCTCCCTCTCCCTCCCTCCTTGGCACTGTGATTTTTATTTGCTATTTAATGTCATTCTGAGTAAAGAAAAAGTGAAATTTAAATGATTAACATGAGTTTTATCATTCATCTTTATATTGTGCAATATTGGTTTTAAAGGCAAATATCAAGAGCATTTAACTCACATGTGGAATCACAGAAAACACAAAATCTATACCTCATGGCTCTTCCCCCAGGGTGCCCAAGCTGCCGAAGAGGCGAACAGGAAAATAATCCCCCCAAACCTCCCGCCCCCCTCTTCCCCCCCCCCCCCGCCCCCAGAACAAGGGAGCTAGCGCTCCTGGGCTCAGGGACACCCTCAGGATAAAGACTCAGACACCCAAGGGCCCGCCCCACCACCGGACACACCCACTCCTGGCAGCCCCCAAACATTTTCAAACTGCCATTTCGGGGTGGCCTCCCTTCCCCTGTCCTGAGCCTGGGACCAGGGTCCCGCCAGGCACAAAGACAGCCACAGTGGGTGGGGCCCGGGGTACTCACAGCCGGGGAACAGGTGGCAGGAGCTGGGACACATACGAGCTGAGGCCAAGCCCCCGGCCCAGGCTCCCTTGACCCATCCCACTCACTCACAAAACGCACCGTCAGAGATACAATCACTGAGGACTCCAGACAGCGATGGAGGAGGCCAAACGCCGAGCCTGGGCCTCCTGAGCCCAGCGCCCGTCCACGGGCAGCGCTCCGGGAGCTGGACTGGGAGGAGGCCAGCTCCTTTCAGTCGGCGTTCAGAAAAGACTGTGTTCATCCGGAGACTGTGATGTTTGCACGGAGACTTGAAGAAGGAGGGGGGTGAGCCGCTCGGGTTTCAGGGGGAGGCGTGTCCCGGCAGCGGGAAAGGCGAGTGCAAAGGCCCTGAGCTGGGCATGTGGCTGGTGTGTCCGGGGGACACGGGAGGCCCCTGTGGCTGAGGCAGGGGGAGGTTGTTTCTGCTGCATCTGAGCTGCTCACGGCCCCTTGGGCGTGGGCTTATTTAATCACCAAATAATCCTACCAGGTCGGCATTGATGGATCCTCCCTTCCCCCAATCGATGGACAGAGTATGACGTAACCTGCACCTGCAGCCTGGACATTCCCGAGCACCTATCCGGCACCTTATATGGACTGGACATTGAACCACCTGCCGAATACCCTAAGCCCCGATTCCTAAGTCCCTAGGTCCCTAATCATGTGCCTTATATGAATCCACCAGTCAGCGCCTGCCGAGGACCCTAAGCCCCATCCCTTCCCTTTCCTCCCTCAGAAGGCGTGCTCACTCGGCACGTGTGGCTGTTCTCCCCTGCGAGACAGCCGGGCAGGTCCGCCTCCTCCAGTGAAGCCTGTGGTCCTGGTTTCGGCCTCTCTCGTTCTTTCAGGCACGGTCCCTGCTGACTTTTCCGGGAAGGAGACAGCAGCCTGAGCAGCAGCGTTTGGAGGGGAGACATCAGCCATGCTCCCCGCAGGCCCCGCGAGACGAGCGGGAGCAGCGCTCAGCTGGGCCAGGGGGACGGCCCTCCCGACGGGGCGGCTTCCGGGCAGACACTGGATCCGATCCCATGGAGGCACACGGAGCACCGGGTCCTGGGGAGGCGTGACGAGGCCCCGGCGTGAACGGGTTACATACCCGGTGATGTGGGACAGGCTTCCTCGAGGGCAGGTCTCAGGTCCTCATATCCACATCTCTGAGCCCCACCCGTGGATCCAGAAGCTCTGAGGGGGCAGCCTCGGAATGTGAATTATTGGGGAGCATAGCAAAGGAACTGGGCCAGAGGGGCAGAGGGCAAGGCATGGGTGGCGGCTGGAAAGGGGGCCCCAAGAGCAGGGTCTGGGGTGGCTTCCGCTGGCCTGCCACCTTTAACAACAGCTTCCTGTAGAAGGTGGCCTATCCGCTGGGTGTTGAAGGGGGTGGGGTGGGGTTTGCAGGGTAGAGACCTGGGAGAGAAGGAGGGACCATTCAAGCTGAGGGAACAGGCAAAGATTTGGAGGCCAGGGGTGCCCGGAGGAGAGGAGGAAAGCAGGGGAGAGGAGCTGTACACAGACTCTCTGTGCTCCCCACTCTGACCAGGGGGACAGGATGATTGCAAATGGGCCCCTATTGGCTGCATGGGAAGCCCCTCTCCCTTCCCCTAAGCTCCCAAGATGGATGGATAAGCTGGGTCCACTGGCCAACCTCTCTTCTTCCTTCCAAGGGAGAGATGGATGAATGATTCCACGGCTTTTGTCCCAGAGGCCAACGGGGCTGGAGGGCTGGTGGGATGAGTGGGCTTCTGTGTGGGTCAGGGCTGACCTTATGGACCTTCCCGGGTAGCGGACCTGGGGGGCAGCCTGTCTCTCAACTGGGGCCCTGCTGGCTGCTCTTCTGCTAAGGCAGGCACACCCCGAGGGGCCCCGGAGGGGTGCTGCAGCTGGGTGGTTCATAAGAACAGATGGTTCCATATTCAGGAACTTTGCAAGCTGGTTGTTAAACTTTTGGTAACTTAAAATTGGACATGATAGATGTATTTACACCATGGATATTCATGAAAAAAAGAGAAAAAATCAAGAACTTTTGTAAAACACAAGGAAAATGACTTCCTAAAAAAGAAAAATTCCAAAACATAGGCCTATTTTATTAGGAGCCAAGACATAAAATTACTGGATCAAATTGCCCTGCGAGTTCTCAGCCCTTCATTTCTGTGTCCATGTTGGTAGAGATGGGCTTGTGCAGGGATCTCTGTGGCAGGCAGAGTTAGGACAAGTGCTCTCACAAAAACCCTGTCTTGTAAACGGGGAGTCCGTTGCTCAGAGAGGGGAAGTGGCCTGCCCGAGATCACACAGCCGGTGGTGGCAGGGCTGGGACTCACACCTGTGGCTGCCGGCCTTACTGCCCTCAGCCCCTCTGGCAGGTGCGGCCCAGTCCCCCAGCAGAGCCTGTAGCCTCGTCCTCTTCTTACCACAAGGTCAAGAGCCCCGAAGACAGGGACATGCAGCCAATGTAAGAGGGAAGCTTCCCTGCCCAGGGTCCCAATGCAAGAGGGTGGCAGCGGCAGCCAGTCTCCAGGCCTCCTGATGCCAGTCTGTGCTCCGTTTCCCCATTTTGCCCGCCTCTGTGTCTGTGCGGTGCCCTCCAGGCCGGAGAGAGCCAAGGAGAGCAAGGGAAAGAGGCAGGAAGAGGCAGGGAACTTATCAGTTGCTTTGTTATTCTTTTTTTTTTTTTTTAAGATAATTGTTCATTTCTTTTAAAAAAAAGTATTTTATTGATTTTTCACAGAGAGGATAGAGAGTTGGAAACATCGACGAGAGAGAATCATTGACCAGCTGCCTCTTGTACACTCGCTACTGGGGATGTACCAGCAACCAAGGTAAATGCCCTTGACCAGAATTGAACCCGGGACCTTTCAGTCTGCAGGCTGACACTCTATCCATTGAGCCAAACCGGTTTCAGCTGTTATTCTTATCTAGTTCAGCAGCTCCATTGCCGGGGACCTCCCTGTGGCTGCCCAGGCATCAGAGGAGGCAGCTGCCGGTCCTGCCAGGATGGCCCTCAGGAGCACCTCCCGCCCCTGTAGGTGCTGCTGCTTCTCCCCCGGCAGAGGGCCATCCAGCTGCTGGGCTCACCCCGGGCAGACCTTGGTCCAGGCCTCTGCGCCAGGCCCTGGCCAGCTGCCCCAGGGGACACCGGGGCGCGTGACGGTCTCCAGGCATGCTCAGCTGCTGGAGAGGCAAACAGGTTCACCAAAAACCATAAAAAAGAGCGATCGCCAGAGTCAGCACATGGTGTACCAGCTGAGCTCTTGCCACATGCCAGGCACGGGGCTAAGCATTTCCACATGTTGTCCCGCCGAAGCCTTCTGCAGCCCTCTAAGGCGGCTTTCCCCCCCTCAGACACACAAGGACCCCGAGGCTCATTGAGCTAACATGTGTGTGTGTGTGTGTGTGTGTGTGTGTGTGTGTGTGTGTGTGTTGAGGTGGGAGTGAGGTGTGAGGGTAGCTGTGCCTGGGGGGACTGGGGGTGGAGGCCAGCTAGGTGTTCTGGGCACAGGTAGGGAGGCTGGCAGAGTTGAGCAGGCAATCCGGGGGAATGTTTCTGGAAGAGGAAACAGCGTGGAAAGAGGCTGAGGGGGAAGGGTTCAGAGGCAACAGGTTGGGGCTGCTGGTGGTGGAACACGCAGGCGGAGAGGCCCTGGAGACTGGGTGGAAGGGCAGAGCCAAGTCTAAGCAGGAACCCCCTTGGGCTCCTGACTCACAGTAACCCAGGTTCCCTCTGATTCCTCGGGAGAAGGCTGTTTCAGAGCCGGTCCAAGTGGGGAGGAGGTGGCCCAATCCCGCAGCAGGGAGTGAGGTGGGGCCTCAGGGTCTGACACAGCCTGCATTACCCACAGCTCAGGCTGGGCCGGCTGGTTCCAGTCCCGAGAGAACCCCCTCCCCTGGGGCCAGCCCAGAATTATGATAATGGCCACTCCGTCTTCACTGTTTATCCAACACGTGCTGAGCCAAAGCTCAGGCCTGTGGAGACACATAGAAAAGGGATTGTATTTTATTATTATTTAAAAATATATATGTTTATTGATTTCAGAGAGGAAGGGAGTGGGAGAGAGAGAGATAGAAACATCAATGATGAGAGAATCGTTGATTGGCTGCCCCCTGCAATCTCCCCTTCCTCATTGGGGACTGAGTGCACAACCTGGGCATGTGCTCCGACTGGAATCGAACCCGGGACCCTTCAGTCCTCAGGCTGACTCTCTGTCCATGACTGAGCCAAACCAGTCATGGCAAGGGATTTCAGTTTTATTAAAATATGCAACATATGTAACACTTACTATATGCCAGGCATAATTCAAAAGATGTCCCAAACATTAACTCTTGTAATCCTTACAAACACCCATGAGGTATAATCCCCATTGAAAGAACGAGAGAGAGGCCGGAAAACCAGGACTACGGGAGAAGGGCCTGCTGGGCTGTCTCACAGGGGAGAACAGCAAACACGTACAGGGGTGAACACGCCTTCTGAGGGGAGGAAAGGGAAGGGATGGGGCTTAGGGGACTTAGCACACACTGACTGGTGGTTTCATATAAGGCACATGATTAGGCACTTAGGGACTTAGGAATTGGGGGCTTAGGGTATTTGGCAGGTGCTGATTAGTGGTTCAATGTCCAGTCCATATAAGGTGCCTGGTCAGGTGCTCGGGAATGCCCAGACCACAGGTGCAGGTTACATCATACTCCATCCATTAGTTGGGGGAAGGGAGGGTCTATCACCCATCTTATTTATTTATTATCCCCATTTTACAGGTGAGGAAACTAAGGCTTATAGATTTTAGCAACTTGCCTAAGGTCATCAAGTGAAGAAGTGGAGGAGATGGAATCTGAGGCTCCAGTATCCAGGTGTCTAAGCACCGTGCTTTGCTAGTGGGAGCAAGAATACATACCCTGATGTAAAAACTCCCATTTCACAGATGGAAAAACTGAGGCCTATCCAGACGAAGGGACTGGCTGGCTCACAGGGAAGCAGGGAGGACAGATCACCTGAGTGAGAAAGCAGGGCTCCTGATCCCAGCCGAGGCTCTGTCCTGGTTCCCACTGCAAGCCCAAGTGACAGCTAGAGAGAAGCTGAGAGCCCTCCTGGCTCCCTGGCACCTTCTATCTCCTTGGGGTCCCTTAAGGGCCCAGCGGGGGAGAAAAACAATAAGATTACAATTCCGACACCATTTTCTTAAGGACAAAAGCCAGTTATGCCCACAGTTAGCCTCCTTTTCCCTTTAATTGTCCCTCCCCCCTTTTTCTGATTACCAAAGGATGGATGAGCATTGTAGAAAATTTCCCAAAGATCAGATAAAAAAAAAGAGAAGAAAGAAAAAAAATCATCTTAATATTCCTTTTTAGATACTGCTATGTTTTCAAGATTTCTTTGCTCCCTCTCTGTTTTTTTTTTTTTGTTTGTTTTGTTTTGTTTTTTTTACACATTCAAGCTGGGAGGCCAGAGACTGGGTTTCTTGTCCTGGCTTGCTGTGTGACCTTGGGCAAGCCCCTGGCCTTCTCTGGGCCACATGTCACCTGTGAAATGAGAGTTTGGACATGGTGACCTCAGAGGAGGCCCCTTGCCGCTCTGACCTTCTGTTCCTGCTTCTGTTTCTGGAACTGGCAGAAGGGGCGCAAGCAGGCCGCCCGTCTGCGGGAGATGCATGGCTGACAGCTCGCAGCACGTCACCTCCAGGAGGCCGTGCTGGCCCTACAAACAGCCATCATTGCTGGCACCGCGTTCCCAGGCCTGCCTGCTTCACTGGGCCCATATGGTGCCCCTGCCAGTCGGACGCCACCAGCTGCCCTTCACCGGCCAGCCCGGAGTGATTGCTTTTCCAACAGGCTCCAGAACGTTCTCTCTACTGTCCCAGGACCCAGCTGACTTGGGGTAAGAGAGATGGGGAGGGGCTTAGCCCAAAAGACCTACCTACCCATGGCCACAGCCCTTTGTGGGAGAAGGCATTCTGGGGTGGTGAGAAGCTGAGGAGAGAGGGAGGGAAGAGGAGAGGAAGGAAAGGAACACTGCGGTTATTCCAACTCCATTTGGCCTCTTGTTAGGCATCTGGATTCAGAAAAACTTAACTGCCCTTGAAGGACATAAGGTCTAGTCGGCGTGAGAAGCATAGAAACAGACAGCAGCGCCCTAACTGGTTTGGCTCAGTGGATAGAGTGTGGCCTGCAGATCCGAGGGTACCAGGTTCAATTCCAGTCAAGGGCATGCACCTTGGTTGCGGGCACATCTCTCTCGTTGATGTTTCTACCTCTCTCTCTCTCCCTTCCTCTCTATAAAAAATCAATAAAATACATATTTTTAAAAAAGAAAGAAAAAAAGAAACAGACAGCAGCAACACTTGCCATGCCCAAAGCTGGGGCCTGTGGGGTCCCATAGGGAGAAGCCGAACCAGTGGGTGACAGTCAGGGAAGGCTTCCTAGAGGAGGCAACCTGACCAGGTGAGTTCTCCAAGACAGGACGCAGCCTTTCCAACTCTTATTTAACCCTACAGACCGCCCTGGGGAAGAGCATCGGTTCCCCTTTACGGACGAGGCTCAGAAAGGTGAGCTCACAACCCCCAAAGGGTTCAAACCACATTTCGGTTCAAACCCCGGCACTCTACTCCTGCCCCTGGACCTGGGTTTGAATTCGACCCCAGTCTCTGACTCAGAGGCCTGCAGTGAGTGCTTCTCTCCTGGCCCCTGGGCTATTCCCTGTAAAACGGGGCTATTGCTAGCTGCAGCATGGTTGGAATGGCCAGAAAAGCACTTAATTTATATTCAACGGAGAGAGAGAGGAAACTTCAGCAAGGCCTCTAACAGCTGGAGGCAGCACAGCCCAGTCTCTCCCCAGACACAGAAGCAGGACTCCTGCCTTCGGGCCAGGCACAATCCCAGAGGCTGGTTTGCCTTGCTGAGGCACCCCAGCTAGAAGCAGCCAGAATATATGTGCTCTCCTTTGGACTCCCTGTGGCAAAGCCTGATGGGATGGCACCGGACCCCAGAGAGAACTGTAAATCCTGGAGTTAGAACATCTGTGCTTGAGGAATTCTAGCACCCAGACTCCCCTCCAAGTGCCTCCTAGCAGGCAGGGTGTGTGTCATGCCGCACTGGCCATGGCAGATAAGAAGGGTCACTAGGATAGGACTTCCCAGGTAAAGACGAAGACCCAGAGAGGGAAAGGACTTGTCTGAGGTCACCCAACAAGTCGGAGCCAGAGCCAAGGCTGCTTTCCCTCAGAGCACAACACCCAGGCCATACCATCTGGAGGCTACCTGAGGAGTGGGGTTGGCATGGGGCCACCCAGCATGCCCAGGTGATGCCAGGGAGCAGCCTGGGTGCTACTGCGCTGGTGAAGTGCAACTGGTCTTGCTAAGGCACACTGTTATGTTCCTGCCCCGTTCCCAGCAAAGTTCCACAACCTCCACCTCTCACTCTAAGGCTCCCGCTGTCCCAGGCGTCTCCCTTCTCTTGAGCATGACCCTTCTCTCCAGCCCTCAGTCTCCCCTTTTCTAAAAAACGGTCTCCAAGTGCCCTAACGCTGCCGGGTCTGACATCCTAGGCTCGCGCCTCCCGCGGCGGGGGAAGGCGGCTCGCGAGCCTCAGACTCCTATGGGGTGAGTCATCAGGGGGCTGGAGAGAGAGGAAAAGAGGGGGCCTTCTGGGGCTCCCTACCTTAAAGGATCCTTTGTCTGGACTGCCTGAGGGACCTGGGCAAGGACCAAGCGGGGCGGGGCGGGGCCTGGCGGCCGTGGGCGGGACCTTGGCGGTCAGTGGGCGGGGCCTGCTCGGCCAAGCCCCGCCCCGTCAGACGTCGGCACGGACGGGCGCTGGGAGGGGAGGAGCGCGGGGCCCACGCGCCGCCCGGCCCCGGAGGAAAGTTTTCCCGGCGGAGTTTCGGTGGCGGCGGCTGCGTCCGGAGCGGCCATGGACGCGCTCAAGTCCGCCGGGAGGGCGCTGATCCGGAGCCCCAGCCTCGCCAAGCAGAGCTGGGGGGGCGGCGGCCGGCACCGGAGTGAGTGTGTGCGCGGCCGGGGGGCGGCCGGGGGTCAGGCCGCGGGGCTGCCTCCTGCGGGCGCCCAAGGGAGAGGCGGGCCCGACCCGCGTTCTGACCCGCGTCCTGCGGGGTGAGGGAGCCGCTGGGGTCAGGTTTGCCTCTCCCCCCGAGCCCGCTCCGTGCAGCCGGGCCGCGGGGACCGAAGTTGGGGAAAGAGGCCGGAGCCACAGTGGGACGGGGTTGCAGGTCCGGAGCAGAGACCTGCGCGTCCCCCGCCGGTTCTCCACCCGCCGCCCCGGGCAGCTGGGGGAGGCGGGGCGCAGCCTCGGGGCCCGGGGTGGGGGGGGCAGTGGAGAGGGGGCGCTGCGACCGGGGAATACGCCCCCGCCCCCTGGCCCGTGCGCCCCCTCCAGCGGTCCAACCAGGAGGTCATCCTCTGACCCCGGGGCGCCCAGAAACCGCCCCAGGTCTGCGCCCCGCCTCGCAGGCACCCACTTGAAGTTGGGTCGAGGTGAGCCTGGGGTCTCAGGGGGAGCCACCCACCCGGCCATGGAGACCCCTGCGCCCCCGCCGCTGGCCCAGTCCAGGAGCTGTTCTCCCTCGCACCGTCCCCCGCGGGCTTCAGGGTCCCCGAGCACCCAGGCGGCCGGCAGACTCGCCAGCACCTCTCCCCGGGGCGCCTGGGCGGGGCCTGCCCGCTCCCCGGCCCCCCCTCCCAGGCTCGAGTTACTCAAGGGAGCCGTCACCTGGCGCCTTCCCCTGGGGCCTGAGAAACCCAACCTGAGTCCCTAGAACACACCGGTGGCTTGCCTCCCTGGTGGATGGAGCCAAAGCCGGCTCCCACACACCGCCACCCCCTGCCACCCCCCTGGCCTCTCCCGGGAGGAAACCTGTGACAGCGCAGTTACAACACCGCCCCCCGCCCCTTCCCTTCCCTCCGCCCCGGGCGCAGCCGGAGAGTGAAGTGCCCGCCGCCCCGGAGTGCCAGCGTGTCTGGGCCTGGGGAGCCGCCCCGCTCCTCCTCCCTGCGGTGCCAGCTGTGGTCTCCCAAACCCAGGCTGGCGCTGGGAGCTGGGCGGGTGGGTGCGGGTGGGGGCAGCCCCGTTAGGGCCAGGCATGCACCGTCTCCCACACTTAGGACTCCAGAAGAGCCCCTTTAAATGTCTGTGGGATTGGACCAGGACTTCTGAGGATAATGAACTGTTCTAGTGGGCAAACCCTGCCAAATTTTCTCTTGGGATAAGGGAGGGAGGGAGGAAAAGAGGGAGGGGGGGGGCAAGAGGAGGAAACATAGAAACCCCTCTGATCTGGAGACCTGGTCGGTAAAAAAGAGTTTCTCCTGCCTGCTCTGATCTCGGACAAGACGCTTGCCCTTTATGATCCTCAGCTTCTTTGTCTATAAAAAGGGTATAAAAATTCTAACCTGGCAGGGGTGTTGAGGAGGTTATTGATAATCATACTTCCTTCTGGCACCAAGTTGGTGGTTTTCTTTCCCCCACTCCCCTTCACCCGCCTGTGATGTGTACATTGCACACGACTGTTACTGTGGTGGGGCGAGTTTTGGGGGGGGGGGGTGTGTGTGTCCTCAGAGCCTCTCTGTATTTGCAGAAGAAAGGAGAGGCGAACCCCTCTCTCCTGTTGACCCCACTACGCCCAGAGTGCTGTTCTGGGGCTTTGTGGACCCAGGATGATCTTGCTCCAATCCCTACCTGCCCCTCATTCTAAAGTCTCAGTTTCCTCATCTATAAATAGTAAATAGCGATAGTATCTACATCATATTTGGGCGACGGGGGCGGGGTGGGGGTGGGGGACTAAATGAAATGGTGTTTTTGCCTGGCACAGAGAAAGAGTTTGATAAATAGTAACTACTGCTTTTGTCATTTTATTTTATTTTTTTATTTTTATTTTTTTAAAATATATTTTATTGATTTTGTACAGTGAGGAAGGGAGAGAGATAGAGAGTAAGAAACATCGATGAGAGAGACATCGATCAGCTGCCTCTTGCACACCCCCTACTGGGGATATGCCCGCAACCAAGGTACATGCCCTTGACCGGAATCGAACCGGGGCCTTTCAGTCCCCAAGCCGACGCTCTATCCATTGAGCCAAACCGGTTTCGGCTGCTTTTGTCATTTTAAAAAATGCACGTTTTTATTGATTTCAGAGAGGAAGGGGGAGAGAGATAGAAACATCAATGATGAGAGAGAATCATTGAACGGCTGCCTCCTGCATGCTCTCCCTACTGGGGAGTTAGCCTGCAACCCCAGCCTGTGCTCTGACTGGGAATCGAACCCAGGACCTCCTGGTTCATAGGTTGACACCCAACCACTGAGCCACACCGGCCGGGCTGCTTTGTCATTAATGTTTTACACAGTATTTTTGTTGACTTTTATTTCATTTGCTCCTGTGAGGTGACAGCAAGGATTCTTACCAGACTCATTTTAGAGATAAAGGAACAGGGGCTCGGGGAAGTGGAGTCACGGACCGGTACATCCCCAGCCCAGTTGTCGACATTGTGCCTCATGGACTCTGGCCCTGGGAGGAGCAGGTGCAGGCCCATCCCAGGCTGGGCTGCAGCCCTGAGGACAGTGGTGGCCACAAGATAGAGAGGGAAGCTGAGGGGTGTCTGGTGGGATGTGGGGACAGCCTGGCCTGGGGTGGTGTTCCAGCCAGACCTTAGTCTCAGACCTTGAGGACCAGGCTATTTTGAGGCCAAACTGAAACCAGAGGAATTAGGGGTACACTTGACACCTCCTGTCAGCTGTGACCTGCTCCTCACCCCTCAAGGTCCTCAGCTGCGATTAGCACGATTATTGTTTTATTTGTGGAGAAACTGAAGCTCAGAGAAAGAAGGAAGATTGCTTGCGATCACACTGCAAAGCCAGGACCCCAAGCTTCTTTGCACTGAACCTCACGGTTCCGCCTCCCAGTTAGTCCTGGCGTCAAAGGGAGACTGTCCCTCTCCCACATGTGGCTTCCCCCATCTCCTCAGGAGCCATGACACTTTCGTCTCAGCCCCTGGCCAGGGTTTTCCTTTCCTCCAGCTCTCCCGAGGGAGACGCCCCCGGTCCCTCAGTCCCCTTTCTTCCAGGAGGGTCCCTCTGACCCTGGGCTCCTTCATGGGTGGTACCAGCCTATCACAGAGCTCAGTGAGAACAGCTAAAGGAATAGAAAGCTATTTCATGGTGGAGGGCGGAGGGCAGAGGATCTAGTCCTACTTATCTATGATAATAAAATCATTATATGCTCATTAGACCAGACAGTTGAACGACCTTCTGGGCATCCTTCCTGACGAAACTGCTGCAGCAGGGGCCGAGGCAGAGGTGGTTAGGAGCTATCAGGCAGGCAGGTGAGTGGTTAGGGGCAATCAGGCAGGCAGGCAGAGTGGTTAGGGGCGATCAGGCAGGCAGGCAGAGTGGTTAGGGGCGATCAGGCAGGCAGGCAGAGTGATTAGGGGCAATCAGACAGGCAGGCAGAGTGGTTAGGGGCAATCAGGCAGGCAGGCAGAGTGGTTAGGGGCAATCAGGCAGACAGGAGAGTGGTTAGGGGCGATCAGGCAGACAGGAGAGTGGTTAGGGGCAGTCAGGCAGGCAGGCGAGTGGTTAGGAGTCAGCGGTCCTAGATTGTAAGAGTGATTTCCAACTGCAGGCAGTCAGACATCCACCGAGGGGTCCCGGATTGTGAGAAGGTGCAGGCTGGGCTAAGGGACCCAAACCCTTCCCCCGCCCCCGTGCATGAATTTCATGCACTGGGAATCTAGTTTTTTAATATTTACCATAAAAGATATAAACAAACACTCAGACTAATACTTACTGAGCACTGACTATGTGCCAGTCACTGATGGAGGCGTTGGGAAGTCTGGTGAGCGAGCTGGTCTCCTTTCAGACAGTGCTCACTGCCTGGAGGAGGGGCAGGTTGGCCCGGGTGCAGATGGTCAGATATTTTGTGGGCAGTGGTGATGCTATGAAGAAAGAGAAAGCGGGGTGAAGAAATGATGGGGACAGCTTCTTTACCTAGGGTGGTGTTTTCATTTGGATTCTTCCAAAAGCAGATGCTGAGACAAAGATTTGAGTGTAAGCCCTGGCCAGGTAGCTCGGTTGGTTAAGCATCGTCTTGAAACGCCAAGGTTACCGGTTTGATCCCTGGTCAGGGCACATACAAGAATCAACCAATGAATGAATGCATCCATGAGTAAGTGGAATTACAAATCGATGTGTCTTTTTCTTGCTCTTTCTTCTGCTCTCCTCTCTTTCAAATCAATACATTTTTAAAAAGATGTGAGTACAAGTCGTTTATTTGGGAAGAGGTCCCAGGAAATAGTGTGAGGAGAGGTGAGGGGAGTCCAAAAAGTGAACTCTGAATACAGTAGATCCTCGGGTTACATCGGAGATCCGTTCCTTCCGAACCCACCTACACAAGCACCCACGTCACTCACAGGGAGCACCTACACAGCGGTAATGAAGTGAAACAGTAAAAAAATTAAGAGAAAGGTAACAATTCCTGACCTTTACTTGTGGTAAATAAATAATAAAAAACATAAAGCACATAGGTACATACGTCGAAATGACGGAACTTTTTTTTTTTTTTGTACATAAATGGGAGATGGTGACGTAACCACCACCAAACGGCATGCCTATTTGAGTCCGATGTAACCCAGGACTGTCTGTAATCTAACCCCCTTGCCCTGGGGGGTGACTGCAGGCAGCCCCGTGGGGAGCGCTGGGAGCAGGTGTGCCGTAGAATGCGCTCTGCGTTTACTGTTGGAGGGGCCGTGCCGTCTGGGGTGGGAGGTCTAATGCCCCAGTGCCCAGTCTGCATCTCCAGCGGCCAGAGAGAGCTGCAGGCTGAGTGGAAGATGGTACCCACCGAGGCGATAGATAGGGCCCTGGGAGTGTCCGGGCAGGAAGTCAGGGCGGGCCCCTCGGAGAAGGTGACTGTAATACATGATGAATACAGGAGAGGAGTCTGGGAACAGCATTCCAGCAGAGGGAACAGCAAGCACAAGGAACATTAAACCGGAGACTGGGACTCTGCTTCTCGCAGGTCTGACAGCGGAGGGGTATGTGGCTTGAAGGAATCAGGTCACCTCCTGCCCACTGAGGGTGAGCCAGACGCCCTTCAGGCAGTCCTGTGGGGCAGTATGCCCGCCCCTCCTGGGTGAGCCCGGGTCTGACTCCTGCCTCGCATGGCAGAGGCTGCGGTGGGCTGCAGGTGTGGGTGAAGAGACCCAGCACTGTCAGTTATGAGCCATGGCCAAATTACCTGGGAAACGGGAATCCTGCTACAAACGGCTGTGTGCATTAAAGCTCTTTGCACTTGACCCTGGCAATGACAGTAGTTCACACTTCAGTGGCACTTGGTATGTACCAGGCATGGTTCTGAGCCCCCCTCATAGGTGAGCCCCTTGCATCCTTACAACAGCCCCGTGGGGTGGAGAGCGTTACTATCCCATCAAGTGAGGAAACGGAGGACCAGGGAGGAGGAGGGACTAGGAACCCCACAGCTCATATCCAAACCCCATCATTTAACCTTGATGGCATCTTTCTCTTGTATCGTGTAAATAGGTACTTATGATAGCTGCTGCCATTTTTAAAATTTTCTTTTGAAAATATTAACAACTTTAAAAAATTAACTGATGAGAGAGAGAGAAGCATCGATTTGTTCCACTTATTTATGCACTCCTTGGTTGATTCTTACATGTGTCCTGACTGGATATCGGACCCACGACTTTGGTGTATCAAGGTAACACTAAAACCAACTGAAACAAACAATTTCCAAGATTTGCCCAGTACTTTGCACATCCTGAACTTTTCTCTGATGATGCCCCGGAGGGACTGACCCATTTTAAGGAGACCATGGCCTAGAGAAGCAGCCACACTCCAGGTCACAGCAGAGCCTGAGTCTCCTTCTGAGATGTCCCTCTGAGGGCTCTGAGGCCGGCTCCTCTCCAGGCTGCGAGGGGAGCCCCAGTCAGAGGCCCTCCTCTCCCTCCCGGCCATGGGTTTGGCTGCAACGCTGACATTTCACAGACCAGCCAGGTCAGGTCACTGGCTCAGCAGACGGGCACAGGGCACCTACCCAGCTCTGCCTCCTGGGCAGCAGGCCTTCGTGAAGACGGAGCACACATCTGCAGCCTCGAGTTAGGCTGGGCAAACGGTCTGTCCCCATCTAACTCTGAGAGCAGGTCATCTGTGCAACGGCAGCGTTAAAACAGCCTAGTCATTACCCACCGCAGGGCCAGAAATAACCCGGCCTCCGGAACAGGGCTGTGCGCTCAGGCCTGTGTTTTGTCTGGGGCCCTCTGGGGGCTCCTCCCGCCGGCTGAGGTGGCGGGGTGGAGAGCGGGTGAGCGTGGCAGGGAGCCTCCCTCTGTGCGCGGAGAGCCCCTGAGGGCTGGCTTCTTGACGAGGGCGAGGGCATGAGAGAACGGAGCTCATTACAGAGAGGGGTCGTGCCCAGAGCTGGAGAAGCGGAGGCTGGCTCCCCGCGTGGGAGGGAGGGTCTCTGCTGTCCGGGAGGCGGGGGAATGGGCGGTGGGCGGCGAGGGAGGGGGAGGACAGGCAGAGAGCAGCGCCGGGCGGGCGGGCAGGAGGGCACCTTCTGCATACCAGTTTCTGGGAGGCAGGCAGGAATGGGAGTCCTCTAACAGGAAGACACATGGCGGGCAGCTGCTTGGCTGTGGGAGGGAGAAAAGGAAGTCCACACTCGAGAGGCAGGAGCAATCCAGTGGCAGGAGGGGGGAGGCCCTGGAGGAGACCTCGGTCAAAACAGCCCTGAAAGCTGGGGCTGTTGTCTTTCTCTTTATAGAAAAGAAAACTGAGGCCCGAGGAAGGTAATTTGCTCAAGTCTACTCAGTGTCAGAACTGGGATTCTAGGACTGAGGCCCTCGCTCTTAACCATTAGGCAACCCTGCCTCAAAGAAGGCTTCCTGGAGGAGGCTGGATGTGAGGGGTTTCGGGCTAGGGAGGGCAGGGGCATTTGTGGTAGAGGGAACCAAGAGGGAACCACTTGGGCAGAGGCACAGAAGTGGGAAAGTGAATGCCACCCCATGAGGAAGAAGCTCTGCCTGGTTAAAACATCTGTGTGTGGGTATGACGTGTGTGTGTGTGTGTGTGTGTGTGTGTGTGTGTGGTGCAGAGAGAGATTTGGGGGAGAAGTCGGGGAACCTGTAGCCCCCCAACAGTCATTGTAGGAATTGCCTGTAGTGGATTGGGAGCTGGGGGTCCCTGTACTTGATGACTTGGCACAAGCCCCTTCCTCTCCGGGCTCAGTTTCATCACCTGCCAAGGGAGAGGTTTGGGCAGACAGTCTCGGAGGCTGATGAGTGGCAACCTGTCCTCTAGGGCCCTCTTCCAGGAGGCCACGACTAGGGAAAGGGTCAGGCCAGGGAACGAGGAATGCAGAAAAATGTCAAGCATCTCAGAGTTCAAGGAGGGCCGGGGAATGTTTTGACAGCAAAGAGGTTGTCTGTGACCTTGGCAAGCTTGGGCCCTTTGGAATGGAGGGAGCGGAAGTGGCTTTGGACACGGACCAGGAAAGGCTGAGCTGGAGGAAATGGGAGAGTGGGAGACATGACAATGGTGGTGGTGGGGGTGTTTGCCATAGGGCAGTGATGGATAGTGAGGTGAACAAGACCATCCCTGATCAGTTGGCATTGCCTGCCTGGAGCCTTGTGCTGAGGAACAGCCCAAAGCCTGTAAATCAGAGGGAATAGAGAGCTGCAGTTGATTAGCCATGTCTGCCAAGGACACCGAGACAAGCATGGCAGTGCGTACGTTGCCCTCCTTAGATGGATTTCTGGAAATGGTCTAAGGAAGCTGGCCTTGGCCATCTCGGAGATGGACCCTGGAAACAGATTCCTGTCTGAATCCTGCTCTATCCAAGATGGTGTGTGAGGCTGAAGAGTAGTTTCCTCATCTATAAAATGGGTGCAATCATAATACCTCCTGCATTACAGCATCCGATAGAGGGTGCTGAGGGATGGACAACGGGCCTAACAGGCAGGAGCATGGATGTTCGTTGTCCTGGTGATGGGCTTGGAAGGATCCGCGGAGGCCTGCCTTCTGGCCTCACCGCTCCCCAGCGAAGTGACCTGGTGCCTCTGGCCTCAGCCCCTGAGGAGGAACCTGGGATGGTCACCCTGTCCTGTCTCTCCCTGCTCGGAGGCCTCTCCCAAGTGGGTGGGGCGACGGGGGGTGGAGTGGGGGCTCTTTCCAACTCCACTTCCTGGACTTTTCCCCTCCCAGGGAATTGGCTCATCCCTGGTTTCCAACCCTTCTGACCTCCCTCATGGTCCGAGTTTTCAAAGGACCCTCCCTGTGCCTGCTCGGGGTCAGTGCTGCAGCCCAGGCATTATTCCTGTCAGAGAGAAGGAATTCTGCAGGACCAGCAGGTGCTGGGAACAGAGCTGGGTTCACACCCAGTCTGCCCGATTCAGGCGGCCTTCACATGGTGTCATTTGAGCAGTTACCTCCCCTTCCCAAACCCTTCCCCTCGCCCTCCCCTTACTTCCTTGGCTGCCGTCTCTTCCCTGGTCCCCTTCCTCCTGTCTCCGAGGAGGACAGCAGAGCAGGCTGAGCTGTGGAAACCGCCCAGGTTTGAACTCTAACTCCACCCCTTTAACTCCTTGTATGGGGCCTTTGTCTGAGGACTGGCTCTCTGAACCTCCATTTCCTAGTGTGTGAAGTGGGGATAATTCCACCTTACCGGGTGCATTAAAGATTCAGTGAGAAATGACGTGGTTTGCCCTCAGCAAGTGTTAGCGTTGAAGTTGAGTTTGGGCTTTGGGCTTGAAATTATGGGTTCGAATCTTGGCTCTTATACCTGCTTGCTCTTTGGACTCAGTTATGTGATTTTGCCTCACTGGGCCTCAGTGTCTTTGTAAGTGGAATGATAAAGTGATCTACTTTCTAGGTTCTCGTGAGGATTAATGAGAATATTTTATGCAAAGCTTGCTACCACAGGGCTCGGTACATACTGGAAAATGTTAGTTTTGCCCTTTATTAACTATAAAAACAATGGTCCCGCTGGAGTGGCTCAATGGTTGAGCATCGACCTATGAACCAGGCGGCCACCGTTGGATTTCCTGTCAGGGCACGTGCCTGGGTTGCATGTGGGGTGTGCAGGGGCAGCTCATCAGTGATTCTCATCATTGATGTTTCAGTCTCCCCCTCTCCCTTCCTCTCTGAAACCAATAAAAATATTTTTTATTTTAAAAAATCTATATTTTATTGATTTTTTACAGAGAGGAAGAGAGAGGGATAGAGAGTTAGAAACATTGATGAGAGAGAGACATCGATCAGCTGCCTCTTGCACACCCCCTACTGGGGATGTGCCCTCAACCAAGGTACATGCCCTTGACCGGAATGGAACCTGGGACCTTTCAAGTCCACAGGTCGACGCTCTATCCACTGAGCCAAACCGGTTTTGGCTAAAAATATATTAAAAAAAATAATGGTTGATGGCAGGACCCGCAGCCCCCTGCTGGGTCCGTGGGAGAGGGGCTGTTGCCGTGGTGGCCTGTTGCCTGGTGGCCTGCCCAGCAGGTCTGAGCGCCTGTCCTCCTCCCGCCAGAGCTGCCTGAGAACTGGACGGACACCCGGGAGACGCTGCTCGAGGGGATGCTTTTCAACCTCAAGTACCTGGGCATGACGCTGGTGGAGCAGCCCAAGGGCGAGGAGATGTCCGCGGCCGCCGTCAAGAGGATCGTGGCCACGGTGAGCCTCCGTGTGGGCAGCGGCCCAGCCTCTTCCCGGGGGGCTGCCCGTCCCCCTTGTTACCCCAATTGGATGTGTCTGGCCTGTCCCCGCCCTCGAGTCCCCTTGCATCTGCCTCGGGGACTCTGGGAAAGGGTAGCAATTGGACTTGCGGGGTGAGGGTCAGTGTCCCCCCCTCTAGCAGTTGTGGCCATGTCCTCTCCCAGCCTCCCCTCCCCCCCTCGGGTCCCCTGCCCAACAACCGGAGACTTAGTGCGAGGAAGGGATGGGGGAGGTTACTGTCACCCAACCACTTGCTGTGTGGCCTGCGGGGCAGCTCAGCACACCAGAGACCAGATTTCCCCTCCCCTGCTCTGAGTGAGCGTGGCCCTGTAAACCCACCTCCCCTGTTGACCTCAGACCCCTCAGCTCAGGCCCTAGCGGGGTCAGCAGGTAGAGCAGAATCCCCAGAAGTCTTCCTACTGGGTTGTGGCAGCTCACGCAGAGCTCAGAGCGTGAGGTCCTTCTAGCTGTGTGTTTCTGGGCCGGTCCCTTAACCTCTCTGGTCCTTCTCCTGGGGAGAAGCACTGCTGCCTGTGATGACTCGAGGACCAGTGCTCGGCAGACAGCGGCTGCTCAGTGAGAAGCAGTTGTCCCTGTTTTTATTAGAAGAAGGTGTTGGCTGAAATGCCTTCTGAATCACGCCTTCCAGTCACCTAAGCGGAGGCCTCCCAGGGGCCTGGAGGGTGGGGGCTGGAGCAGCTGGACGTAGCCATGAGGGTAAGTCCCAAGCGAGGTAGGCAGGCTCCTTTGACCCGTGTCTGCCCCAAGGCCAAGGCCAGCGGGAAGAAGCTGCAGAAGGTGACTCTCAAGGTGTCCCCACGGGGGATCATCCTGACCGACGGCATCACCAACCAGCTCATTGAGAACGTGTCCATTTACAGGTAAGCCCAGCACCACCACCTTCACCCTACCAACTGGGGCGTGGGCAGAGTGCCCTGCCTGAGGCCAGCCAGGCTATGCCACGCCCTGTCGAATGACCTTGGAGCCTCAGTTTCCTCATCTGTAAATTGAGGTGGAAACAGATCCTGCCTCTTGGGGCTGTTAGGAAGCACTGAGTGCACAGCACCAGGCTCACGATGGGCGCTTGGTTCAATGGCAGCAGCTGCTGCTGTGATCCCTCGTTGCAGCAGGCACTGAGGCCTGACCAGGCCTGCGAACCGCCTCCCCAGCCCCTCCTCCCCTCCCAAGCGTCCTGCTGAGTCAGGCTTGGAGCAGACAGCTGCTGAGTCATGGTCCTTTCCTTGCGCTGTGAATGCAGCAGCTCTGCCTGGACATCTGGCCAGGCGTCCAGGGAAGCCACTGAAGTAACTGGGGTGTATCTGAAGGCAGAGCCTGAGGCCAGAATGTAGACAGTGTCAGCTGGGGTGGGTGCCTGTTCACGAGAGGCAGAGCCAGCCCCGGGGGCCTCAGGCTGTCCCCATCCTCTTAGCTGGTCAGTTACAGGATTTCAGAACTGGTCAGTCAGCAGAGACTCATATTACAAACGGAGAATCTGAGGCCCAGAGAGCCTCGAGTCCCCCAAGGCCGCACATGAGGTAATGGCTAAGCTGGGGCCAGGACACCAAGGCCGGAGTCCCGTCCAGCAGGCCCCGGTCTGCCAGGCGTCCCTCCGTCATATTGCTTTGTATCTAAGCAGGTGGCTTAGCCGGTTGGGGCATGTGCCAGTACTGGGGTTGGGGTGGTTTTAGAGTTTCTGGCTGCTATTTTTCACCTTCTTGGTTTTGTCTGCCTCCTTTACCCAGGTGAGGCATCAGACCCAGCCCTGCCCTCAAGGAGCTTCCAGTCTAGGAGGGATGGAGAGGAGGAAATAGGAGATAGGGTATAAGTGTTTCCCAAGAGGGCACACTGGGGGAGGGTGTCTGCTGAACCGTCTCCATTCTGAGCTGCCAGTTCCTCTACTGATTTCAGTTCCCAGCACGATGAGCCAGCATGGAGGGTCAGACAAGGGAGGCGAGTGTCTAAGATGAGGGAGTCCTGGACCCCTGGGGCTCCTGGGCTGGCCGTCTCCACACATCCTCACCCTGCTCCCACCCTTCCACTCCGCCTTGCTCCGGGAGAATCTGCTGGCAGTCTCGGTCGCCCTGGGAGGGCCAGTCCTGGAACCCCTCTGGCCTCTGGTCAGGGGCATGAGGGCAGCTAGGGGCAGGGGAGGCCGGCTAAAGGGCCTCAGTGGGTGGGCGGTGTCTGGTTTCCCATCCACCTGTTAACACAAACCCTTGAGAGGTAGCATGGCAGTGGGTACGGCCTCTGGCATCAGCGGGTGAGGTCAGGTCTCAGCTCTGCCGCTAGCGTGGTGGTCTGAGACTGCTAGCTTCAATCTTCTCATCTGAAAAGTGGGAAGAATAAAAAGACCCTCCTCAGGGGGCAGCTGCGTTAAATGGGATGATAGCTGAGCATTGCCTGGTGCACAGTAAGGGCTCAGCTATTCCAGGTTTGGGGTGTGGCTCCGTAGAGGAGGGAAGTGCCCTTTCTCCAGTCTTCCCCCCAGGCCTCTGGCATGGTTGGCCCAGGAGGCCAGGCCCAGAGGCCAAGGCCGTCTCTCCAGACCGAGCACCGGTGGAGTGGGGAGCAGGCTGCCTGGAACCCAGGGGAGATGCCGTACGGGTGTTCTGGATGTTGTCAGGCATTTCCCACCTGCCTTTCAGGATCTCCTACTGCACAGCGGACAAGATGCACGGCAAAGTGTTTGCCTACATCGCCCAGAGCCAGCACAACGAGAATCTCGAGTGCCACGCCTTCCTCTGCACCAAGCGGAAAATGGTCAGTGGGGAGAGGCCCGGGCTCGGGCAGGCTCTGCTCGCCTCGGCGGCCTGTCCTTGGCAGCCCTGTCTGGTGGGAAGGCAGAGCCAAGGTGACACATCACTCAAAATAGGAAATCCTGGGAAGCCCAATGGGCGGTGAGAGCTGAGGGCGAGTGGGCTGTGAGCAGTGACAAGCCTGTGTCCCCAGTGGTTGCCGGACCTGCCTCTCTAACACGATTTGGATTTGAGATGTTCGGGGTCTCCTGGTAATCGTATGGTCTGGAGGTGCAGGGCCTTGCAGGGATTCGTCCTTGGAGATTGGCAATCGAGGGGCCCAGAGTGAAGGGAGCAGTGAGAGCCTCGGAGGACTGGCTTCCTGTGGCCAGAGCGGGGAGGGAATGGCCGTTTTTAGTATGAACCACGTGCTTGTTTCAGAGGCAGGCTTGAAGGTGTCTTCTCATTTAATACACCAGTGCTGTGGGTGGGAGCTGAACTGTCTTCATTGTTTTTATTGATTTTTATTGATTTCAGAGAGTAAGGAAGAGGGGGGGAGAGAGAGAAACATCCATGATGAGAGAGAATCATGGATCTGCTGCCTCCCGCAAGTCCCCTTCTGGGGATCGAGCCCACAACCCAGGCATGTGCCCTTGACCGGAATCTGGAACATTGGCAGGCTGATGTTCCATCCACTGAGCCAAACCAGCCAAGGCTTTATTTTTATTTTTAATGAGAAAACAGACTCCTAGGTCAGTTGGCTTTTTTAAGATGACACAACTAGCCAGGCAGAGGGAGGGTCTAAACCCAGGGTACCGCCCCTCCCGGCATGACTGTGAGGAGCAGGGACTCCTGGCCATTTCCAGCCCCGGCCACACCTGGCTGGGACCAGTGGGAACCCCGAGGTCTCTGGGTTTGTCTTGAGCTTTGGGGCAGGATTAGAAGGTGAGTCAGCCTTCGGTGCTGGAAGCCCCTTCATTTCCAAGGCCCCCGAAGCCTGAGCATTTGCCCTGGAAAGAGGTTCCAGACATTTACAGGTTTTGTATTGGCCTCTGTTAATCTGTATAGGGAGCCAGAGCCCTATGGGGCGTGCCCTCCCCATCATCAAGGACATCACGGTCTTTACACGGACCCCCAGACTTCCTGCTATACCCATCAGCCATGCTCTAGATATAGATTTCCTATTGCTGCTGGAGGAAATTACCACAAACTCAGTATTTAAAACAGCACAGATTTATTCTTGTCTGGTTCTGGAGGTCAGACGTCTGAAATGGGCCAGCAGTGCTGCTCTCCTTCGGAAGATCCCAGGGGAGGCACATTTTCTTGCCGTTCATAGTTTTAGAGACCTCCTGCCTGCCTGGGTTCGTGACCCCCTTCTCCAGCCCTGGGGTCAGCCGTGTGGCATCTGCCAGTCTCCCCCTCTGCCTCCCTCTCATATGGCTGCTTGTGATCGGCCCACTGGGTACCCAGGATAATCCCCCGTCTCAGAAATCCTCCATGTAATCACATCTGCAAAGTCCCTTTTGCCTTGTGAGGTGAGGTTCCCAGGTTCCAGGGATTAGGATGTGGAGCTCTTCGGGGTCACAGGTCAGCCTCCTGCAGGTCCCTCGGAGGGAGCACTGCAGGAGGGGACAGACGTGGGTCTGATCCCGGCGCATGTGCTCACTGCCTGACCGTGGACAAGACCCTGCCCTCTCTGGCCGCTTGCCCATCAGCAGATCGGGATTGTTCCGAGAGGCCCAGTTCTTTTGTGCACCGTGATTCTTCCCCGCAGGCTCGGTGTCGCTGGCCACTCGCTGGAGCCCCGTGACGCCCTGGGCTGCGGCGGCTCCTCCCGTGACACTGGCCTCCTGGCTTTGTTTCTTAGGAGGCCACAGAGACTTGAAACACAGGCTCATCACGTCCCCATTGTTTGTCTCTTCCTCCCCAGTGACCAGAGCAGGCGCTGGGCAGGGCAGCTCGCCACTGCCATTGCTGCGGGGTTCCTCTGGGAAGGGAGGGTGGGGGATAAAAGAAAGCGGATGCTGGCCCAGCGGCAAAGGGAGGCCTGGTCCGGTACGCAAGGCCCAGGGGCCTTTAGACGGCCCCGACCGAAATCAGCCTGTCCAGGCCCAGAGGTCAGCTACTGAGGAAACAGCCCAGCCGCCGCCTCATGCTGACAGCAGAGCGCCAATGGGCACAGGCACAGATGCCCACTCTTTTTTATTTAATTTTTATTTTATATTTTATTGATTTTTTTTTACAGAGAGGAAGGGAGAGGGACAGAGAGTTAGAAACATTGATGAGAGAGAAACATCGATCAGCTGCCTCCTGCACCCCCCCTTCCCCCCACTGGGAATGTGCCCGCAACCAAGGTACATGCCCTGGACCAGAATTGAACCTGGGACCTTTCAGTCCATAGGCCGACGCTCTATCCACTGAGCCAAACTGGTTTCAGCAGATGCCCGCTCTTGGCAGGTTTTCATCCATATCCGGATGACGGGATTACTGCTTGTCCTCCTCCTCCCCCCCCCCCCCCAGCCTTGTCCTCCTCGTCTCCCCTCCCCTGAGGAGCTAGCCCAGCCAAAGGGGGTGTAAACTGACTATTTGATGCAAGGATGGGGTTCTGGTGGTCCCCAAGGCCTCGCCGAGCCCTGGCCGGCCTGGTGCCTGGCCACGATGGAAATCCCAAGGTTCCTGGGGAGGAGGCAGCAGGTGAAATGGTGCCTCAGGTTTTGCAACCCACCTGCTGACAGGTACCCCACAGATGTTTGCTGCTCTCTGTCCTGGGCTGAGCCCTGCAGGTGCAAACGCAGTGGAGTGAACGGCAGCTGAGGAGCCCGGAGGGTGGCAAGGTCCTGTCTTCCTGCAGGGGAGCCTTGACTTTGGATGTTGACACAGTCCTCACCCAGGAGATCAGCCATGGGGATATGAACAAGGTGGTGGTGGGGAGGGGCCGATTCAGTAACTGGAGTGCAGGATCTCGGTTCTAGCGTCAAGGTTAGTAAGTCTCACTGGAAGTCCGCAAGACTTCCCAGAGAAGGAGATGTTTTGAACTGGGCTTTGAATGTTGAGTAGTAGGTAGGCGTTTGCCAGGCCAGGAGAAAGGGGATGGGATGGCGAGAGGGTGAGCACAGAAAGTAGCAGGTGCAAAGACACAGAGGTGCAAACGCAGTGGAGTGAACGGCAGCTGAGGAGCCCGGAGGGTGGCAAGGTCCTGTCTTCCTGCAGGGGAGCCTTGACTTTGGATGTTGACACAGTCCTCACTCCTTTTGGCCTGGGGCCACAGTCCCTGCACCCTCGCCCTGATGCCCGAATGAGCCAGATGCCTGTGGTCCATCCGAGGTGGGGGCAGGGGGTTCTTTTCTGGCAGTACCAGGCCTCCCTTCCCCAGTGCCCCCCCCCCCCTCCCCAGGATTAATTTCTCTACAAAGAAACGTTTCCATCTGCCCAACTGGGACGCCTCGGCGAGCACTTCATCCTCCGGGCTCTGGGGTGAAGGTGGAGCTGCTGACGGGCGCCCAGGGTTTCGGAGCAGGTGTGCCCGCAGCGAGCGAAGAGATACCCTTAACCCTGCTCCGGGCGGGGCGGGGGTGGGGGGAGACAGAGCTGTTCTCCCTCACAGGGCCGTGGCATTTCTCAGGGATCCTTTTGTGCAAAGGTTTAAGCTTCAGGGGCTGCCTTGGTCTGAGTCCTGGGATCCCAGGGCCCTGGCCCAGCTCTGCAGCCCTAAGCTGGTCCTGGCCCCTCAGAGAACTGCCGGTAACAGCCTGGTTACCGGGAAGCAGATAGAGACACGAAAAAATGGGCGAGGTGGAACGTGGTCAGGGCAATCAGACAGGCCTCAGGCTGACCCACTCAGAGGGATAGACAGGCTTTTGTCCTGTGGAATCCAGGGAGACTCCGCCCCTTCCCCCCCTGGCCACCCCGCTACCTGTGGGCAGGCTGGAGCCGTCCTTTCTTCAGATGCTGCCCAGATTCCTGCAGCCGCCCCAGAAAGCGGGCCCAGCCCCTCCCAGTCGGCCAGCCTGGGCTTGTAGCCGCCTGTACACCTCCCAGTCTCGGGTTATATTTGGTTTAACTAGTAGCTCAGGACTTTAGGGAGAAAGGGCAGGAGTGTATGCAAATGAACAAGCAGATTAATGCAAACGCAGGCTTGTGCCCCCAGAGTTCCCGAAGACAAAAATCACGGCTTTTCCGTCTCCCTGCCACAGTGATGGCCAGCCTTGCCTGGTGTGTACTGACGGACTCGGGCTGGTAATTAGTCCATATTTTTAGTTCATGGGCAATTCTCAATGGTAACGGAGTCTATTCAATTTGATTCAGTTGTGACAGCTTAAATTGTAAACAGCTGCGAAGAGTTTCATACTTAATTACCATATTTAAGTTTTGCCATAAAGTCCCCGTACTTCCATCAGAAATGTAAATGATGGAGACATTCAAATGAGATTTTATACTTCGTGAAGTTTAATTGGCATGGATCTGTCAGCTTGTTTAGGGGTTTTAAATTAAAGAGAAAAAAAGTTTTAAAGGCCGTAGCCATGGATTCATTTCCCAATTAAATTGAGTTGTCTGGCGAGAGGAAGGGAGCGGGGCCGAGGCTGGTTAAGCCTGAACTTGTACACTCGAAAGGGTCTGGTGCTTCCTTCCTGGCCCGCGCTTGGGGGGAAGCCAGCTGTCGCCTCCAGCCATAGCTGCGGCTCTGGGCTCGCACTCCCCGAAGCTGAGCTGATGAGCTGGACTCCGATCAGAGAGGAGGGGGCCGAGTGGAATGTGGCAGGGTAGGTCCTGGCGAGACTGTGAGGCCTCAGAATGCCTGCCTCCTGGGAAAACTCAGTTCAGCCGGCGTGTTGCCGCTCTGGAGGGCTCTGGGAATTGGGTGATTCTTGCCTGTGGCGAGCACCCAGGTGGGGTGACACAGGCATGTGAGCTGGTGACATGAGAGAGGGGTGATGCTTGCGTTGGGCTGGAAGAGTGGGTGCGAGTGCCCCAAGGGTGGAGGGCCACGGTGTGGCCCCGCCTTACGGGTGGGTGATGGCCCTGAGGGGTTTTCCCCCTGGCCACGGTGTTCACGGACAACTGGCTTCTGTCAGGAGATGTATCAGCTCCCCACGGCCTTTGTGGGGTTCAGTTATAGGCCCTCTGCCTCTGTGCAGTCCTGACCAGTCTTTGCCCCTGAGGCTCATTCAGACAGTGGTCAGACCCTTTCCAACAGCTGGCTTTTTTGTTTCCTAACTCCACGGGTTAAGTAATGTGTGAAGCCCTTGAGGAGTTGGGGAGGGCTTCTCAGAAGAAGTAAGCCTCACAGTTAAGTGAATTTAGGAAAGCCCAAAGGGAAGGGGGAAAGTGGAGGTGAACAGCCATGGCCAACGTCCGGGCTGGCATGAGGGTGGGAGCCTTGGCTGGGCTGCAGGTGGAGAGGGGCCCCAGCTGCCCGGGGAGGGTGTGGCCTCTTTATAACCCGGCTGCTGTGTGACCTGGGAGGGCCAGGACTCTGCCGCCATCCATCAGGCATTCCAGAGCCTTGGGATGGAGCCAGGTGGGCCTGCCCAGGAGCCCCCGGCCTCCAGTTCAGACTTGCTGTTACCCCCCTAATGCTGCCCCCTCCTCTGAACTCACTTCCTGTTTTTCAGGCTCAGGCTGTCACCCTCACCGTAGCCCAGGCCTTCAAAGTTGCCTTTGAGTTTTGGCAGGTGTCCAAGGAAGGTGAGCCTGTTCCCAGACATTGTGAGTGGGCGGGGTAGGGCAGCGCTGGAGAAGGCTGGCTGGGTGGTGCGGGCTGGGGAGGGGGCGGGGAGGCCTGGACTGACTCCGACCTCCGTCACCTCCCAGTTTGTGACTTCAGACAGGCGCCCTGTGGGGATGACCTGGAACCTGCAGTTCCTTTCCTCCTGCTGGAGGCAGACCTGCCCCCTGAGGCTGGCCACAGCCTCCTCCCTGCCCCGCAGCTGCTGGGGATGGAGCGCTGGGGGCAGAGGCACTGACGCGCTGTGCTTTGATCCCACAGAGAAGGAGAAGAGGGAGAAAGCCAGCCAAGAGGGAGGGGACGGCCTCGGCGGGGGCCGCGGCGGCAGCACCCCCTCGCTGAAGAACCGTGAGTCTTGGGCTGGGGGCGGGGCTGGGGGCAGCTGCGATCTTGGGGTCGGCCCTTCACCTGGAGGCCCTGCTCCCTCCTAGGTGGGAGCTAACTCTCGGTTTTTTTATTTTTACTTTTACTTCTTGTTAAATACATAACACATGGTCGTTGCAGATAGATTAGAAAATGGAGACAAAGGGGAAAGTGACTCATTACGGTGCATGTTCTCCCCGATGTGTGCCTGTGCAAAAATATGAGCATATGCAGACCTCCCTCCGTCTGCACTTCACATGCGGCCTGGGACCCCTCACTGAACTTCACACCTGTTGTGAGCATAGAGGTTCTCACGTCGAGGGCAGCTGTCGGGCTGCTTCAGAGCGGTCCTTTCCTCTGATGCTGGGTGTTGTGGGTGTTCTGGGTGGAGCTCTGGGTGTTCTGGGTAACGGGCCTGGGAAAGGCCGTGTCCAAAGAGAGAGTTGGGGCCAGGACAGGCCAGGAGGCTCCAGGAGGGACGAGGAGATGAGGCTCCTCTCCCACTGACGCCTCTGACCGGACCCTTCGTAGTGGTCGCCACTGGGAACCTGCTGGACTTGGAAGAGATGGCCAAGGCCCCGCTGTCCACAGTCAGCGCTAACACCGCTAACGTCGACGAGGCCCCGAGGCCTCCAGCCCTGAGTAGCAGCAGTGTCGTCTGGGTGAGTGTTCGTGTGGCCTGCTGACCCCACGGGGACCGGTGAGCCTTACCCCCGGAGGAGGCCCCAGGGCGGCCCAGGGCCTGGCGCCCATGACTTCCAGGCCTCTGGGCGGGCCAGCCCCAGCCCAGCAGCTCCCCGGCCCAGGGTGGGCGATGAACAATGTCCCCTTTGAACCCGGGGCTGCGTCCCCAACAGGCTTGGCTCCCAGCACAGCTGTCTCCTCACAATGCCCGGCCTCTTGGCCTGAGCATCCCAGACCGCAGGACAAGCCAAAGGCCCCCTTGTTCTCAGGGTGGGCAGAGTTTGCGCCTGACCCGCCGCCCCCTCGCCGTCTGAATGAGGAGTCTGAGACCTGGGCGGCCAGCAGCTGGCCCCTGACACGCTCTGCAGGCCCCTGACCTCGGTGTGTCTCAGCTTTTTCATCTCTCAGAGAGGAGGATGGCCTGCCTGCAGAATCTCCCAGAGAAACCTGACTTTTTAAATTAAAAAAGTTTCTTATTTGGAAATAGTTTTAGAATTATAAAATGTTACAAAAATAGGACAAAGAATTCCTGTTCACCCTTCATCCAGATTCTCTAAATCCTGGCATCTTACGTGACCACATTGCAGTGATCAAAACCATTGACATCAGTCCGACACTGTTACATAACCTCCATAGCCTCCAGCGTCCTTTTCCTGGCCCAGGCTCCGCTGCAGAATCACACCCGACTTGTCATGTCTCTTTAAGAAACTCTGGCACCTTGAAGGACACGAAAGACTGTCAGATGCCTCTGCCTGTCGGGGCCACCCAGGTCCACCAGGCGGGCGCACTGAGCCTGTGTCCCCGTTGTCTGGAGCCGCCCTTGGCACCCGCCCAGGCTCTCCGGGGGACCCATTGTTTCCCACCTCGGCACTTATCCCCTGAGCTTGGAATTTGGGCTGGGCTTTTGGAAGGGGATGAAAGCAAGAAAACCTTCCCGCCCTCTTCCTCTCAGAATTGGAAAGTCTTAGCAGCCGTCGGGTCTAACCCTCTCATTTGATGGAAGGGAAAGCTGAGTCTCAAAGAGGAGTAGTGACTTGCCTAAGGGGTCACTGGAGTAACGACAGAGCTGGGGATTGAACCCACCCAGGTCTCTCAGCGCCCAGGTGCCCTTCTCCTGTCCCTCCCCAGGTGTGGGTCCGTGGGCGGAGATGCTGGTGGCAGTAGCTCGGCGGAGGCCTGCCTCAGCCTGTTCCTCCAGGCGCCCACCAGACTCCTATGCTTGTTCTGAGTCCCTGTAGCTCACCCAGGGCGGGGACAAGCCCCAGCCGTGAGCCCAGCTCTCCCGCCTGGCCTCATATCTCCCGCTTTGTTTTCCCCAAGGAGCTGGATGACGACCTGGATGAAGCATTTTCAAGGTAACGTTAACTAGGCTCCTTGTGCTGGGGAGGGAGGCCTGGCTTTTGTGGGCAGGTCTCTGGGGACCTTTGCCAACTCTGAGCATCTCCAGAACAAAAACCTCAGCTTGAATAACTCCAGGGGTGGGGAGCTCACTACCTGGGGTTGGCCTTGTCTGCTAGAAAGCTCTTGCTAGTAAGTAAACAACAGTTCCTAGTGGCTGCTTCACCACAGTCTGAGCTGAACTAAATACACCGCTGCGGCTGAGGCTGATTTCCTCTTCCTGCCCCTGGTATAACCTTCAAAGGTTGGCTTTTAAATTATATATGTATATTGACTTCAGAGAGGAATGGAGAGGAAGAGAGATCAATGATGAGAGTCATTGATCAGCTGCCTCCTGCACACCCCCCTCTGGGGATCGAGCCTGCAACCCAAGCATGGCCCCAGCCAGGACTCCAACTGTGACCTCCTGGTTCATAGGTCGATGCTCAACCTCTGAGCTACCACGGCCGGGCCAAAAACGGGCTTTTTTTGCAGCCTTTGTCCCCTCCGGAGGTTTTCCGTTTATAGGGAAGGGCAGGGAGGAGGTATTGCTCACTTAAGCCCTCCCACTACCTAGAGCGAGGAGTTGCTTGTGTCTAGCCTGAATGGTGGCTGTTCCCCATCTTCCCGGCCATCCCTGTACCCATGGCTGCCTGGGGTCCCAGTGAGGCCTCCCTTTCTCCCTGGGAGCAGCCCCCTCCATCCCTCTGCCCCCTCCCCAGGTCCTTCCTGCCAGAGCCTGGTGGGAGCCCCTGGCCCTGGAGGTGGGGGGCAGCCTGTGTGGCTCCTCCTTTGACTGTCTTCCCCGCTTCCCCGACTGGCTACTCCCCGTCGTTAGAAGAAAATCTTCCATTTACTTTTTCCAGATTACCCAAGAACCATGTTCCTTTTATTAAAAACTTCAAAAATCAGCAAAGCATTAAATTGGAAATGATACCATCCCATCGTCCCACAGCCCAGACTTTTAGGCCTAATCCTATCCATATAATTTTTTTTTTTTTTTGCATTGATCAGCTTGTCATATTTGCATTTGGGATCCTGATATCCACTTTTGACACTGACCTACCAGGAGCAACTCCCCAGGTGTCGACAATGCCTTGGGCACACATTTCATCCTTTGCCTCGCGTTCTTTGGGACGTGGCTATAATTTACATAACTCGCCCCTCGGGTTGCCCCCTTTTTAAATTCCTTTCTGAACAGACTGCGTTGCACACAGTTATAGCCAATAGTCTCAGGTTGTACCCTCCCCTCCCCCGTGTGCCCTCTGGTGCCCTCTCTAGCTCGGCCCTTCCCCTTTCTTGGGCATTTCCTATTGGAGCCGTGGGTGGTGTGTGTGCCCCGGCCTCTCTGTGGAGAGACGCTTCCTGAGTCATTTACCCTCAAGGGTAGGCCCTCTGCTCAGAGACTCCACCTTTCCTGACATCTGGGACCTTCTCCTTTGGCCCCATGTCCTGGCATCTTCCCACTTGCGCCCTCTCACTTCAGACCCTGGTGCTGGCCGGGCTGGACTGGCTCCTCAGGCCCCCGCCAGCCCCTTGCCTGCACCTCGGCTCACACCGCTCTGCCTTCCAGGCTCGCCCAGTCCCGGACGAACCCCCAGGTCCTGGACACCGGCCTGACGGCCCAGGACATCCACTACGCCCAGTGCCTCTCGCCCGTCGACTGGGACCAGCCTGACAGCGGCAGCCCCAAGCAGGAGGACCTCTTCAGCTTCTGAGCGCGGGGCTGGTGGGGCGTGACCACAGCCACCTGCCGGCGGGGCGGGGCAGCCCCGGGCCCCAGCCCCCCTTTTCCGGTGGGCAGCCCCGTGAGCCTGCAGGTCAAAGCTGCCGCCAGCCAAGCAGAGGGCAGGAGCCGTGTTCTCTAAGGACTGAAAGGGGCCTCGAGTATTTATTCGGCGACTTCTGGTTCAGCTCGGAAGCTGGGTGTGTGTCAGCCACGAACAGTGTTACAGCCAGCTTCCTGCCTCCTCCCGAGCCAGCTCTGCTCCGCCGTGGTGTCCGCACGGCCACCAAAGCCTTTCTCGTCCCTTTTCTCCAAGGACCCAGGTCTCCCGGCGGCGGCAGCGGCTCTGCCCCTCACTGACAGCAGCAGAGCCCTCGTTTCTGTCTTCTGAGCTCAGGAGGGCACCGCAGCCTCCACAGAGGACTGCCCCTCCGGCCCATCTGCTGCAGGGGCCCCAGCAGGCCTGGGCGTGCGCCCCCCCGCCCGGGGGTGCTCAGAGGCGGAGGGGCAGCCCCCGACCAAAGACGACACAGCTGGCACTTTAAAGCACACATGGCAGGGGTGGCTCGCAGGCTGCCCCGTGGTGCTTCCGTGCAGAGCTTCCTGCTGCCCTTCGGCGAGCAGGGGCCCAAGTCCCATCGGAGGTCCCGTCAGTGCGCCCAGCCAGGGCAGGGCGACTGGCCGCCCACGGACTCCCAGAGTCTGATTGCGTGACTGCCCTCCATCGGTGCACCCCACTCCACCCCACCCACCCCCGTCCCCCGTACGGATGAGCTGTGCTCACTCTTCCCTTTTGTCTGTGTCTGTATGAGTGTCCCCGAGCCTCGCCCTCACACTTCCTGGATTTGAGGAAGAATATCGTTGTCTTTTTATAGATGAGAAAACCGAGGCCACCAGCATGGAAGGGGTAGAGTCTAGAGCAGAACCCAGGCCTGATGCCAAAGCTGCCTTCTCACCTGTGCCTCCCACAATTCACACATCCTCTTTTCTAGCTTTGTTATCTCCCCAGAAACCAAAAAGCCCAGCTATTTTCCGACCAAAATGTGTTTCGTAACAACCATCTGGTGCCTTTCCGCACGGAACTGGCAGGAGCCTGCTTGCTTGCTGCCTTGTTGCTATTGATTTCCGTGAAAATGGAATTGTTTGAAGACTGTTCGTTGGGACGGTTAAACAAAACCAAACTCCGAGCATCTGGACACTCTGACCCCCGGGTCGAGACACACCAGCAGCCAGATATTTTCAGGGTGTTCCTTCCTGCCTCCTTCAAGCCCACAGGGCTCCCGCATCCTGACACCAGCCAAGCTGCCAGCACCTTCTCGGCCCGAGGTGCCTCCCTGGCCTGGCTTTGCTAACCTCCATTCAGATGCTGCTGGTAGTTGGAGCAGCCCAGGAAAAACACACCATTTCTTAGAATCCACTTATCTAAGCGCTTAAACCAAAATACAAAGAAGTGCCTGGGTGAGGGGAGGGTGGGGTTTGCAGGGTCTAATCAGGATATAACAGCCTTTCCCTGCCCAGCTCCCACACCCCCACTGCCCTTCCCAGGCCGGTCCCAAGGCCATGAGATTGGGCCTGACAAACCCAGGAGTCTGGCTGTGGGTGGGATGTGGCCTCCATCATGGCCACCAGCGGTGGGTGTGCTCCCTGTGTGTGCACAGATAAGTCTTACTGTGCTTTGTGTTGCTGTCAAGGAATTTATAAGGAAAAGGATAAGTAATAAATGTTTTGAATACAAAGAGCATGTGATGGAGTGGCCTAGGGCCGCTCGGGCAGTGCCTGCCCTCCAGGGGTTGGAGCAGCAGTGACCTGGGCCCAGAAGTGGGAGATAAGGTCTTTGGTCCTAGAAGGACCCCTTTTCACCAGCAGGTGGGGGTGTGATGAGGTCATCTCTGGACCGCTCAGCTTGTCAGCTCTGAAGAGTCTGGGCTTCCAGGGTATGCGAACCCCCAGAATTGGCATACGATTGTGTATTTCTATGTACATTTTCCTTGGGGAGGGTGTGGTCCATCATTTCCATCACATACTCGAGCGGGCGCCCAAAACTTGTTCATTGATAGACTGGGCCGAACACAGACCGGCCGGGGCTCAGTGCTGGGCGGCTGTCCAGAGGGCCCAGGGGACTCGGGGTGTGTGGCTTGGGTTGACGGGACTGGGAGGGGCTGGTGGGAACTGTGTTTCAGTGACTTGGGAGACCTCAGGTCTGGCTCTGGCTCTGCCACTAAGGGGTTTGACCTTGGATCAGTTACTCCTTTAGCCTCAGTTTCCCGTCTGGGAAAAGGGTATAATAAGCTTTACCCTTCCTACCTGCCTGGGTTTTGTGAGACTCAGAGGTGACCGTTATCATATTGGTGATGGGTTTGGAGGGCTTAGCTAAGGTTATCTCAGAGCAAAAGGCGATTTGGACCAAATGTGTTTACGGATGTCAAAGCGAAACTGATAGCTGACAGTTCCTCTTAACTGAGCTCCACTCTGTGGCCGGCTCTGCTTCATCTCATCACGGTAGCCTGTTGTCCGTAAGCACCAGGGCCCTGCGGCCGGGAGGAAGGCAGTCACACTGCCAGCACTTGTGAGCCACAGCCCAGACTCGGAAATGTGTGACCCTTGACCCCCTATGCCCTGGCCTCCCGGAGCCACACGGAGCCTGCACGGGAGGGCCGCCCTCCACGCTCCAGTGGGAGGTCTCCTCGGACTTTCTGCCTTTGTTCCTCTCAAACTGATTCTCCAAACGTCCGAACCCAGAGGCAGAGCCCTCTGATGTCAGCCGTGGGGAGGATTCGCTGTGAATTCTGAGTGGATCCTAGAGGACTTACAGGCTCTCCTTTCTTCTTCCCCCATAATCTGGAAAGACACCCAACAAGTTCATCTTTCGGTTTCAATTTGGCCAATGTCTTTCGTCTCCCCATTATGAATCCCGGGCACCCGCTGCCTGCTCTTTCATGCGTGAGGGAAAAGCCGGGAGAACAAAGTTGCCTTTGAGACTGGATGTGACCAGCTCTGCTGGTGGATGTTGGGGGTCTTCTCTCCCAGGAGGAGATTCCGCCCCCATTAAATCTCTCCAGGGTCTGCCCACAAACTCGGATGGGCACTCCGGGGAAATCTGTGCCCTCGGTGCTGGCTTGGGGTTGGAGCTGGTTTGGGGTCTGGTCTGTCCCTGGCCACCTGCTGGGTAGGGGTCACAGCAGGTGGCCTGTTCGCTTATTCAGAAGTGAGCCTTTCTCCAGAGCTTACTCCATGTTAGGTTCTTGATATCTCATGTCAGCGCCCTGGTGACCGTGCTCCGAGGCAGATGATGCTAGTCTCGGGTAGGAGATGGGATGACTGACGCAGCCTGTAAGGAGTGGGCCTGGGATTCCAGCCCCAGTCCTGACCCCAGAACTTCTTTCCACGGCACCACCACCTTGTGCAATGAAGGGCAAACCCAAGTGGAGCTGCCCATGCCGTACCCTGCTCTGCCAGCAGCCCAGCCATGGACAGCCTCTACCGCGGGACGGACAGGAGATGCTGACCAGCGGGTGTCTCCACGGGAGGTTGTCAGGCCTAGGCCAGGCCGGAACCGGGGACAGGGCTGTCCCCATAGACTGGCTAGAGCAGGTCCTCCCCACCTCACCCCTTTGGGGCTGCTGCTCTGGACTTGCCCAAGTTAGGACGCAGCAGGGTGTGACCCATCACATCAGGGCCCGGTCTTTCCCCAGTAGGCGCTGCCCAGCCTATGGGGTACAGGGTGGGAGGGGGCCCTGGGCTGACTCAGTGTCTTGCCGGTGGCGGATGCCGCCTCAGAGGGGCCAGGAAGGAGGGGAGCAGGCAGCACCTGCACACGTCAGTTGTTTGAGCGGCTGCAGCGACTCTGCTAGCAGGCAGTCCCAGCCCATTTTAGAGGCGGAGAAACTGAAGCCCACGGAGCTAACGCCAGCCTGGGATTCAGTGCCTGTGATCTCCTCTGTCCCGGGTGGCGCTGCCTCGGCAGGGCATGTGAAATACTTGGACATCACAATGATCTTGCTTAGGAACTGAGGGTGCACAGAACAGCCTCAGCCAAGGGCCCAGGACCCAGATGCTGGGTCAGGTTGGTGCCTTGCCTTCTAGCCTGGACAGGTGTAAGCTCTGTCTCAAGATCTTGTTGCCAAGCAACAATTCTGACTATGCCTGCTGAACCCCTGCATGGGGTGGGCTGCAGGCGTCTGGCCTGATTTCTTCAGAGCCCAGGGGTTGTGGGTCATGGTGCCCTGGAAAGTTCCTGGGCGTGGGCTAGGCGTGCACCACACCCGGGGGACATTGGGAGCCAGGGGTGAAGCCAGGGGGTATGTCCCTCTGGGCCTTGGGGGGCAGAAAGGCTGATGTCTCTCTTTGCTAGCCTGCGAGCTCCGAGAGGCCCCGGCCGTGTCTGATTCACCCCGTGGCTCCAGTGTCCAGCATAGAATGGCCGTCAGTGACTCAAGTCAACTTATCAAAAGGGGGACAACCAGCCTGGCTTCCTCGGAGAGATTGCTGAGAGACGGGGCAGTCCTAGTCAGCTGGCAGGACCGGCGCCTCTGCAGCCGGATGGACCATTCGCAGTTATCTGTTCCACAGGCAAACCCATCCTCGGCCAACTCCCCCATCGCTGAGCTTTGACTAGTTCTCTGCCCTCGGCTCTGGCCTGGCACACCAGCCCAGCCGGCCTGGTAAAATGTGTGGTCCACTCCTCTGCCCTGACCAAAGCTCTTGGTTTTTAAAATCTTAAAGACAGGATTTGGGAAGTGGATGTCAGAAGAGCCCCTAACGGTCCTCAGCCCACCCTCTGTGTGCAGTTGGGGACCGAGGACCTCAGAGGCCAGGACTTCCCCAGGCCGCAGGGCAGGTCCGCAGAGCCGGGATTTGAGCTCTGCTTTTCTGCAGAGCCCAGGCCCCGTCCTCCATCACCCCCAGAGGGAGAGAGGCCGTTCCCCGTGTGCTGGAGGTGTGCGGGCTGTGGGGAAGTGGCGGTGATTATGATGAGAGGAGCTGGAGGAAGGACCTTAGTGGATTCTCAAGCACGAAATGAGCATCCACTCATCACCGTCTCTTCATGCTCCCTCCTCCAGGGCCCCGTCTCTGCAGCCCGAGCTGCTGGCTCAGACGCCTGGGAGAGCACGGGGAGTGTGAATGTGAGCGCCGCCTCTGGAACCAGACTGGCTCTGCCATGTACCAGCCATGGAAGTGCGTCACCAGCAAATGACTTCATAGCCTGGGTCTCGGTTTACTCGGGTGGAATAGGAGGATGACAGCTCTGCCCAAACTGGGGCGTTGTGAGGAGTGAATGAGTTAATGAGCTAATGAGCTAAAGGCTGCGGGTGCTGAGGTCACGGGCCACTGTGGTGGCACCATGTAGTTATTGTTGCTGCCAGGGCAGCCCTGAGGGTGAGCAGGACGGGGTGGGCGGGGGGAGCGAGTGGGGAGGGCCAGAGGAAGCCCACCCAAGGTGGCAGAGTTGGGGAGGAAGCTGTCCCACCAGCTTCCGGCCGGATGCCACCAGGTATACACGCTGGCCCGCCCTCCCCCCACAAGCCACCTTAGAAACTTCCTTGTCCAGTAAGGATTCAGTCAAGAATACCACCCCCGCTCCCTGCTGTTCGAAGCAGGAAATAGAGCCCTTCTGGAGATCTGCTCACAGCACTGGTGAAGGGCTGGAGACATGAGGGAGGCTCTGTGAGGGCCAGGGACCAGAAGAGTTGGCGTTGGAATTGCCAGCGGTCTGGCGCCTGCTGCCCCCACCTCATTGGCAGGAGCTGATCGGAAGCTGCTGGCGAGTGGAGGCGGGATGGTGGTTTGCAGGCGTCCAGCCTGAGACACGGGGGCACACAGAAGGGAAGGGAGGGGGTGCTGAGACACGGCCAGACCCCTGGCACCCCGCCTTCCCGGCCACACCCTGTGGGCAGGGGGTGAGAAGCCGGTGCTTAGTCCAGAGCAAACCGCTGCCACAGGTGCTATCACACATTTTCTCTGAGATCCTCACGACAGCCACGTGAGAGCTGAGACGTGGAGGTTAAGTGACCCCGTAAAGAAGTGACGGGGCCAGGTCTGTACCCAGCTCTGTCTGCACAGAGCCGGGGCCTGCCTGGCTGCTCTCTGAGCCAGGCAGGGCATCCGTACCCACTGATGGAGCGTCCACTGTATGCCAGGCGGGCTTAGGTGCTTGGAACATGGCAGCAAACCAAATGATAAGCAGCCCACCCTCGTGGAGTTGCCATGCCACTGGGTGGGGGAGACACAGCACCCCAGCCATGCATACGTCATCTCCGTGGTGATCAGTACCGCAGAGGAGAGAAGCCGGGGGTGGCCAGAGCTGCTGTATGTGTGTGGTCAGGGCCACCTGAGCGGAGACGGAAGGAAGTGGGGAGGTGAAGGAGAGCACTGGGACAGAGGAAATGGCAAGGGCAGAGCCCCTGAAGCCGGCGGGAGAGTGAAACCTGCACAGAACAGAAGGGCAAGGAGCGCAGTGGGGCTGCAGGAAAGAGGCCGGGGCCAGGAGGGCAGAGAGCAGGGCCTGCCATGTTTCTGAGTGACGTGGAGCCTTGAGAAGCTCTATGCAGAGGAAGTTGGGATGGCAGAGGCTGCACGGGGAGGGTTGGTGCAGAGACCTCCGGGGACGATAGCAGTCATCAGGGGTCAGGCCCCAGAGAAAGGGGCCCAAGAGAAAGGGGCCTGAGGCTTGACAAGGGGCAAGTGGAGGCTTGAAGAGGAAATGGCACAGGGTCCTTATACAAGGGAGGAGGGAGCCGACGTGTGCTGGCCCAGGCCTGGGTGTCTGTGGGTCTGCGTCCGGGTTTTGTGTACCCTTGTGTGATGTGGGGAGCTGGCCAGCTGTGAGGGTGTGGTGCAGAGTGTGCCCTGGCATATTGTGTCAGTTTCCTGGTTGTGTGGAGCAAATGTGCGTTAGCTAGTGGGTCTGAGTGTCTGCAGGTATGCATACCTGAACGTGAGCACGCGGACCTATGAGCCAGGCTGAGCAGGCGTGTGTGTGTGTGTGTGTGTGTGTGTGTGTGTGTGTGTGTGTGTGATATCAGCCCATCTGTAGCGGGCAGCAATGGGGAATGTCTTTCCGTTTGCCTCATCATTGCTGGGCCCCCTGCTCGCTTGACATTCCACAGAGCTCAGCTCTAGTTTTCACAGTGAACCAAAACTGATGGCTCCTGGGACCCGTGGGTTAATGGGTAAATTCTTGGAGACTCAGGTTGAGGACCCGTAGATTAATAGGTAAATTCTTGGAGACTCTCCCTGAAGTAGGGAGAACTCCCAGTCCCTCATCCCCACAATGCATGCTTTAAACCCAGAGACCCCATCTCTCCCAGCCGACCACATGGGTCAGGGTCCTCACCACCCAATCAGGAAGTCTGGGCCCTGCCAGCCCTCAGCGAGAGTCAGGTTTCTTAACCTGGGCGCCTCAGGAAAAGCCAGGATTTCGGCACTGGAATGAGCACAGAGTTAGGAGTCAGAGTTAGGCTCAAATCCCACCTCTGTCACTTACCACTTCCTAACCTTGGTCAAACGACTGCTCAGTTTCCTCTCTGTAAGTAGGGACCCACCTCACGGTGTTATTAGGAAGGTTAGATGAGCACTTACTATGTACCAGGCACTGTGCTGAGGGCACAGTGAATCGCTTCATTTAATCTGCATACGAAACCTCCGAAGTGTGCACTGTCCCCATTTTACAGAAGAGGAAACAGGCCCAGGGAGGGGAGCTGACTTGCCCTCAGTCACTCAGCTGGGAACGGGCAGAGCCTGGGTTTGGACCAGACAGTCTGACGGCAAAAGCAGAAGCATGAGGCAGTGAGTCGGAAGGAGAGAGCACACGTTCGGCCAATGGTGGTTATTGTTATTGATCCCAAATGGCTATTCAGGGTCAAACTCCTGACCCTGGAAGGATAGCTCTGGGCTCTCTTTTCTCCTTTTAAATTTAAGGAGGGTGGAAGGAAAGCACCAGGCTTGGGAGACCAGAGTTCAGACCCCGTCTCTGTCTCATTCACCCTGTGACCTAGACTGCTCCTTGCCCCGCTCCAGCCTCCGTTTTCCCATCTGTAAACTGAAGACACGCATTTCCCACCTGCCACCAAGGATCAAATGTGTACACAGGAGTGTGCTGCCTGGTGTGTGCTGACCTGTGTCCTCCCAAAAAAGATACCTGGAGTCCCAACACCCAGTGCCTCAGAATGTGACCTTTTTGGGAAATACGGCCTTTCCAGAGGTCAAGGTAAAACAAGGTCATTAGGGCGGGCCCTATGCACTAAGACTGAGGTCCTTATAGCAGGGAAATCTGGGCACAGGGGCAGACAGGCACAGAGGGGCACGGGGAGGGCGGCCAGCACAGGTTGGGATTATGCTACCACCACTAACGAGCGTCAGGGCAGTCAGCGCCTGGAAGAGGTGAGGCAAGTCCCCCCTGCAGGTGGCGGAGGGAGCATGGCCTGCTGACACATGGATTTGGCTCTCTGGCCTCCTGAACCGTGAGAGAATGTATGCCACCCAGCTAGTGGTGCCTTGTTAGGGCAGCCCCAGGGAACGAATGCACCGGTGACAGCATCCACCATGCCCACCAGTATTTCTGGGATACAACCCCCCAACCCCCCATTGACCCTGTGAAGAGTCCGAGGCCCAGAGAGGTGCAGTCAACAGCCCCATCACACATCCAGGGGGTGTAGTGCCAGGACTCCAACCCAGGTCACCCCGACCCCAAGTCAGTCTGCTCTGCCCAGAGCAGGGCCCAAGCTGGGTGACCCCAGAACGGCCAGGAACCAGGGCCCAGATCTTCGGCATTGCTCCTGGCCCGTGGCCCCTCCCTGTCCTCCTGGGTCCTCGGACGGCTGCCCTGTCCTGCGTGTTCCAGGGCTGCTGGCTCTCATTGGGAGGGTTAGCTTGACACATGAGCACACAGCAGGCTCCAGCGGAAGACAGAGGCAGGTGGGACAGAGGCAGACAGGGCAGTTGGAGCCAGCTAAGTCACAGAAACCAACCAAGCAGGATAACAACATATACTTAGACTCAGAGCAGAGGGCACGTGAAACTAGGAGGGTCTGCAGCAACAAGTGCACTAATGCATAAAAACAGGGAAACTCAGGCCGTTGCTGGGCACGAACAATTGAGGGAATCAATCAGGTGGCAGCACAGGTAGATGCAGAGCAGGCTTGTAGCACGTGCAAACCCCTAGACCGCAGCCCATTATTGGGCTCCTTTCCCATAGTGGGGAGTCTGATTCTGCTTGTAATAAATTTTCCACGCTTTTGCATAAATTGGTCTGAGGAGATTGAGAGACACGGCCCCTGGGGGAGAAAACCTCGGCTCACCCTCCGGTTATCCTCGTGGCTGGGGTCACCAGGACCCGCAGAGTGTTTCTGGCCTCACGGCATTTGTAGGGGAGGGGGGCAGTGGCAGCTTACTGGGCTCAGAGCCAGAGGTTTGGGTTCAAGTTCTGACTCCATCACGGTCTGGTTATGTGACGTGAGTGAGCCACCATCCCTCTCTCTGAGCCTTAGTTTCCTTGTCTGTGAAATGGGACCATGCCCGGAGCTCTGCCTTCCCTGCAGGTGGCTGTGAGAGTCCAGCGCGGGCAGAAGTTTGGGGCGGGGGGGCTATAAGTGGGGACTGCTCCAGGCAGGGCTGCTGCCTGGGGCCGACAGGGCATCGTGTCCCCAACCCTGGCTGATGGGTCTGATCTAACCGAGAGCGGAAGGCAGGTGGGTCAGGTTTGGGAAAATTCTAAAAGATCTAACTTTCCTCTTTCGCTCCCTGGACTTTGGTCATCTCTCAGCCCCCGGGTTACCATGGGAGATGGATTAGAATAATCACAAACATAATTTATCAAGTACGTAGCCTGTGCCTTAGTTTCGTTGGAAGGTGATTTTCACCACAGCTCTGCATAGTAGGTGAAGTTGGTCCCATTTTACAAAGGAGGACACTGAGGCTCAGAGAGATGAAGTGACTTGCCCCAGGTCACACAGCCAGGCGAGGGCAAGGCCAGAGGTCGAGGCCCGGCCTAACTCCACACGCCAGCGCCCTCTGGTTCACAGCTGCCCCCTCGCACCGTACCAAACCTGACATTTGGTGGAAACCAAGGTGGGGCCCAGGAAGGGGGTGGGACTTGTCTAAGGTCACACAGAAGGGCAGGGGCCAGATCTCAGGGCAGAAGACAACGCCTACACATTAGCAAACCCCAGTTTCAGGCCTGGAGACCTCCCAGCCCTCCCTGCGGGGAGGAAGCGGTGGAGCCGTGAGGCAGCGGCCGGAGGACTGCCAGCGGCATAGGCGCTGTGGCCCAGGCTGGTGCTTGGTCTGTAAGAGCAGGACTCCTGCTGAAAGCACGGAGCCGCGGGGTGGCTGGCTCAGTCAGGGGAGGCCTGGGCTGGGCCCGGGTGCCCGCCAGCGGCGGTGGCCCAGGGTGCTGCCCTCGGAGCGTGGCATTCAGCGCCAGCCCTGCTGAGTCACTCCGGGGGAAGCCGAGCCCCGGTGCATTCTCGATTCCACTTCCCGAGAAACACCGGGAGAGAATGTCTCGAATGCTGCTTTATTGCAATAAGTTTGTCGATTCAGCTCATTACATTTAATTAGAATTATTTAATTAGAATCTTAATAAAAGAGTAAAGCGAGGAGGCGGCTGAGGCACGGAGGTAAGGAAATCCGTGCTGAGCGTGTGAAGTAGACCCAGCTGGAGAGGCGGGGGTGGAGGGGCTGCCAGGACATTTGCCTGGAAGTTTGGGGGAAGGGGTCTGCAGTGCCAGGATCTCCAGGGCCCAGGCCGGGCTCTTTCCCACCCATTCTTTAGCAGGTGTCCCCTCTGTGCCTGCCGGGCCTGGGCTGAGGACACTGGGCATGTGGCTGTAAATAGGACCTGTTTCCTGCCCTCAAGGGGAACTGACAAGAAGCCAGATAGTTACAACACCCAGTGCCAGAGGCTGTGACGAAAGAGGCAGAGGGCACAGTGCCAGACACAGCCCCGCTGACCTGGCCTGGGGTGAGCAAGGCCTGGAGGGCAGAGATGCCTGGGTGAGGCCTGAGCCCGGAGCGGGGTTAGATGAGGGGGAAAGGGCTCCGTGGGCTCGGAGGGAAGGCCAGGAGCCGAGGTGCCTGTGGGGCAGGTGGAGTGAGGTTCAGTGCGAGGACCAGGGGCCCAGTGGCCAGTTCCCTATCTGGCACCACCACCGTGGGCTCGGCGGGTCATGCCAACTCTGAGCCTCACCTTCCTCCTCTGTGAGGGGGCAGCTTGGACCCCTCGGGGGCTGTTGTGTGTGTAGATGAGCTGACACAGGAAATGCGATGTGCACCAGCGATCAGGGTGATTGCTCTGTCGTCCGAGTGGGGGTGTCCAGTGGGTGGTCGGTTACCCAGTCTGGGCAGGGACTGGTTCTGGTAGTGGTCAGTGAGACCACAGTGTGGGTGGGCACCCCAAGAGAGTATGGGGGGCACATCACCCCATTCTCTGAAAGACTTGTTTTGTTGGGAGATCTGCCTCCAGCAGCTTCCTTGCTCTTCAGGGCTGCTGGCCGCACAGCCCGGCCCCTGTGGGATTCAGCCAGTCAGCTTAGGGCATCCCCGCCCCCACCCAGTGCTGGGGTCCCCTGCTGCTGGAGAGTGACCTGGCTCCTCAGTCCGGGGAGAGCTTCTCCCCCAACCCCCGCCCTGCCCCCGTGACCTCCCTCTTTATTCAGACTCCCTCTCCCCAGGGTGCGCATTCACTACGAAGCAGGCCCCCCCTCACCGCCCCTTAGGGAGCCAGGCTTAGCGTGAAGCCCGTGGTGTGTTGGTGGCACGCCACCTCTCCAATCACAAAACAAAACCGGCACTGGTGTGTAGCATTTACTGATTTCCACGCTGCAAATAGCCCCTCCGTGGCCAATTTCAAGCTGCCAACATGCGCGTCACAGCACATGTGGAGATCGGATGCACACCAGCGGCCGGATGAGGCCGGGTGAGGGAGGGAGAAGGGCACCAGCCCCCTGACCGCAGTGGGAGCCGCCTGCCCCGGACCTCCCCTCTTGCGGAGTTTTCTGTTTCTGGCAGCCGAATGCGTCCCGCGTGCTGCAGGCATGCAGAGCGACAGGAGAGGGCCCAGGCCCAGCCTTGACGAGCTGTCAGCTTTCACACAGCGAGCAGAGGGAGAGATCTGCCACGGGCATCTGGCAAAGCGGCGGATCGGACTTCGCCTTTGGTTTTCCACAAACTTAATCCCGCTGCGGGGAAAGATAAGAGGATGTGGAGCCCAGCTACAGAACGTTCCTAAGCTCCAGCCTACGCCTTGAGCCACGAATTTAGTGATGGAAGCTTTCTATTCTTTCCCCTGGAATTGTCCGGGGTCACAGGGGCAGCCGGCCCGTCTTCGGAATCTTCCCGCCGTTCGCGTGCTCTGGGGCAGTGGCAGCTCAGGCCTCAGCGCTTTGCCTTCGGTGGCACTTTTTTCCAGATGGCCACGGGCCATCGTGTAATTAATTTAATTTAATTTAATTTAATTAGCGGTGTCACCGCTACATACTGCAGGCTGCTGGAGCCTCATCCTCAGGCACGAGCTGGATTCTCACGTCCTTTCGTCCTCTCTAGGCCAGACCCTGGTTTCCCCATTTCTTTATGGGCGTCTGGCCTGAAACCCACCCCCTCCGCTCAGCTTCCAAACCAGTCAGGTTTCCTGGTGGGAAACAATGGAAGCAGACGCTCCCTCATGTAAGCAGAACGGGAATGTATCGGCAGGACAGCAGGAGCTTGCAGAATCGATTAGAGGACAGGATCAGGGAAGGGGCAGATTGGCATGAGGCGCCCCAAACAAGAAAGGGAGGGAGTGCTGATCAGGGGAAAAAAAGAAAAAAGAAAAAAGAAAAACAGCAATGTCCCCCTTGGCGAGGCAGCGTGCTAACGTTTGCCTGCGTCATCTCAATTTCCTCCTCACAGCCATCTTTTCTCAAATCGGTTTCACCGCTGGGGAAACAAGATCTGAGTTTCGCCGAAACCAGTTTGGCTCATTGATTAGAGCATCGGTCTGCGGACTGAAGTTTCATTTTGTGAATTCACACCCCAGGTTCAATTCCGGTCAAGGGCATGTACCTTGGTTGCGGGCACAGCCCCAGTAGGGGGTGTGCAGGAGGCAGCTGATCGATGCTTCTCTCTCATCGATGTTTCTAGCTCTCTATCCCTCTCCCTTCCTCTCTGTGAAAAATCAATAAAATAAAATAAAATTTTAAAAAAAGTTCTGAGTTTCTTCCTCAGGAACAGCCCCAGATTAGTGGGGTACTGGCAGGGCCAGGCTGGGTACCATGGATGCTGAACAGCTCCGAGCGGATTTTCGGAGCTATTGCCTCTAAGTTGAGGCCAATCTTGGCCTTTGGGCCTCGCAGAGGCGGGCAGAGCCTGGCCAGTCAGCACTTGCTAATTCTAGACACTGCCGCTGTCGCGCAGCTTGGGAGAGGTCCCGGACCCCGGACCCGGGGGGCACCATCCTGGGGCCTGGCAGCCACAGCTGAGCCGGAGAGCTTCTCACCGAAAGCAGCCGGTGTGACAGGACCGAGCTTTCTGCGCGGCCTCCGCACACGTCCGTCTGTCCTGAGCCTGGCTGCAGCCGCGGCCTCACGTCGGGCCCTGCTGTGGACACCGGGAGATGCCGGTTCCGAGAAACAGAGGTGGGAGCCCTCTGCCCACATCTGGAGAGAGGAGACGGTATGTGAAAAGGAGAGAGAAACTGGCCAAAGCCCGAGCATTGGCACAGGGCCTGCTGCTGGACCAGGTTTCCCCGTCAGACTAGGAGCTCCTGAGTCGGAGGGGGACCCCCTCCTTAGCATGGAGGCTCCTTCGCGTAGAGTGACATCCCTCCTGATGGATCCAGAGGTCCTGTGGGCCAGGCTGTGCTGCCCACCTCACCTGGGGCTGCTCCAGGTGTCTCTTCCCTCCGATTGGCAGGCTGGGTGTCCTAAGTCAGTGTAGCAGGCACCAGGCCGTGGGGGGGAGGGGGGGAGAGCAGGGGGGTGAGGGGAGGCGTGGGACTAGCAGAGCTGATGGAACCTGATTACACTGAGGGGGAAATCGAGATCCACAGGGGCGGGGACGTGCTGAGTTCATCCCTGACCAGGACTCTCTCCCAGGACCCCCACCTCCCAGCCAGGAGGAACTGGGGTGACAGGGCGAGGTGAGGCCTCAGGAATGCAGCTCCCAGAGCCAGGCAGCCGGAGGAGGCGGCCCTGCAGGGACCCTGATGCCAACCTGCCCCTCGGAAGAGCCTCGTGTTGTCTGTCCCGGGATGTCTGACTCCTGGGCCAGGCTTCTGGGCGATTGCCTCATCCTGCGAGGCCGACAGCTGTGCGCAGCTGGCGGAGGGGCTCTGTGGGAGCCGGCCCTGCCCAGCATGGGCCTGGCCATAGGCGGTGGACATCTCAGCCTAGTCCTGGCCTCCGCTCGTGCCTGATTGTGGGGCTCCGGGCAGGGCCATGGCTTCCCTGGGCCACGGTTCCCTTTTCTCTCTAATGAGAACTGTCTTCCTTCTTTTGTCAGCCATTGACCCGTGATGCGTCCGGCTTTGTGCTGAGCACAGTGTGAGCCAGTCCCGGCAGCCCAGCCTTCAGCAAGTTGACGCTCCAAAATGAGAAAAACAGTTTCATTTTGTGGATTCACATCCCTGAGCCCCAGCCCATGTCTTAACCTTCTCTCCGCTCCAGGCTGAGGCTGACCCTGGCCTTGGCTGCACGCTAAGCCTGATCATAGTCCCAGGCTGAGTCCTCGCCCTGCTCCAGGCGAGTCCTGGCCTTGTTCTAACACGGAGCCTCTTTTTCTAGACGATTCTTTGACCCTGGTTCCAGGTAGGTCCTTACCATAGATGAAGCTCTAAACCTATCTGCCTACTAAATCTTGACTCTGGTCAGAAATTCAGTCATGATCCGGCTCTAAATCAGTGCTGACCTCCATCCTTGGCTGAACTGTGACTGTGGCCACAAACTGACCGCTAATTTCCAAGCAACCAACCGACCCTTGACCTGAAACCTAACCCAGCGGGAGCCCAGGGCCCTTCCAATGGCAGAGCGTGTGCCGGAGCCAGAAGGGATGCCAGTGTTTCCCTGGCAGAGGCCCGGGACCTGCATGAAGCACGCAGGGGCACCGAGGGTGCGAGTGGCCGTTTCAAAGAAGGGAACACAGTGGCCAACGCCTGGTATCCAGACTGTGAGGAGGCGTGGACGGACTCCGGGTCAGAGTTCAGAGCTCTGGTTCTCATCCAAGCTCCATGGTTTACTGAAACCTGACTTTGGATGCGTCCTTTGCCTTGTTGAGGTTGTTTCTTTATCTTAAAACTAAAGGCCCAGCTGAAACCGGTTTGGCTCAGTGGTAGAGCGTCGGTCTGCGGACTGAAAGGTCCCAGGTTCAATTCCCGTCAAGGGTATGTACATTGGTTGCAGGCACATCCACAGTAGGGGGTGTGCAAGAGGCAGCTGGTTGATGTTTCTCTCTCATCAACGTTTCTCGCCCTCTATCTCTCTCCCTTTCTCTCTGTAAAAAATCAATAAAAAAACAAAAAAACAAAAAAACTAGAGGCCCAGTGCACGAAATCATGCACGAGTAGCTCGCAGCCGCTTGCTGCTGTTCATTGCTCGCTGCCCCACCCATGGTGGGCTGGGGGTGGAGGGAGGGGTTGGAGAGGGACCGAGAGGTGACTGGTCGAGCGGTTGTCCCAGTTGTTATGCTTATGGACCCTGGCCTTTTATTATATGTAGCTTTCCTCCTGGGTTAGGTGGCTCCTGAGAGTGACCTTTGCCCTGTTGCCTTTAGGTCTTCTTATATTCTGTTCCCCGTGACTGGGCCACTGTTCTTTCCTCTCCCACCCTGCGTCCCCAAGGCCAGACGCGCCTTCCTCTAGGCCTGGAGTCCAAGAAGCCTCCCTGAAGCTCCTCGGCGTTGACAGGGGCGTCACCCAGACCTCCCTCCAGTGGAAGACTTGGTGCCCCGGTCTGCAGGCAGCCCTGACCCTTCAGCCGCCACCCGTCAGAGCGGCCCACATCCAGCGACTGAGCAGTGGGTGATGGCGGGGAAGAGAACGAAAGACCCAGCCATCTCCAACCAATTGAGGACAGCTCTGAAGGGCTCTCCTGGCTCCACAGCCCCACCGGGTCCGCTGGGGTCTCCCCCCACCCCCTCAGCTTCCTGTCCCTCCATTCCACAGGTGTCGATCTCAGAACAACCCCCTAAAAACACCTGCAAGCTGACCTCCATCTCAGACTCTGCCTCGGGAGTACCCACCCGTGACGACATTCCCGGTCCAAGCCACAGGTTCCTCCCACACACTGGGTCATCTCTGTAACGTTCATATGACTTAGGATTCTTCCTTGTTTCCTGCCCACTTCCACTGGGCTTGTCATGCAAGGGGCCGTGGACACACAGCACCAGCGCGGGGGCAGAGAAAGGTCATGGGGGGGGGGGGGTAGGGGTAGGGTGGCGGGGGACTTAGAAGCAGAGAAGCAGTGGAGTGTCTTCAGTCCCTGGACTCCCGTCACCCTCCTGGGCTCTCAGCCTGGCCAGCGGGTCCTCCCAGGGCCGGTGCCCCTGCAGAGGAGCCCCTCGGCCAGCGGGCTGGCTGTGCCCCAGGCTCCAGGAGGAAGGACCCTCCCACACTGCTGGCCGAAGAGAGGAGACAAGCCATTTCTCAAAATAACAAGAAAATATCCAGGGCTGTCTGGGCGTGGGCGGCACCGGGGAGAGTGCTTACTAAGGCCGGGCCGCACCCCGAGGACGGGAAGAACTTCGGAGCGTTTCTGTGCACAGGAACGCTGACGTCTGTCCGCCAGAGCCCGTGCTGGCGTTCCCCACGGGCCGGCCTGGCGCCCAGCCCAGCCCGCTCTCCGTCAGCTACCAAAGGCAAGCGGGGGCGGGGGGACGAGCCCCCAGGGCCCTCCAGACTTGTCTTTCATCAAAAATATATGCTTCATGAGGGGAGGAGCTGAGCCTGCTTGTTCCCTGCTCAATAAAGGATGTGTGCTGTGGATAAATAAGTGAAAAGATCAAAAGATAAGGGCTAGAAAAATCAATTAACAAATCTGAAACATTATGCAAGGCAGGGGGATAATTGGGGAGACATGCTTCTTCTAGAAATGATTCCTTACCAAGGGCCAAAAAAAAGAAAAAGCTATTAATAGACCCGATTAATAAACATCAGCCAAGGTAAATGTTAACAGGAAGCACCTCTGCAAGCGGCCGCAGTCTCTTAGGCAGGGCGGAGCTCCCCCTCCTGTTTGCTCACAGCACGTTCTCAATCCTAGGGGAGCCCCCTTCCCGAACCCGGAGCAGGGGGAGCAGGGGGCGGGCACAGCCCAGGCTTCCTGCTTTCCGGAAGCTCCCCCTGCTCCAGCCACCGGCCCCTCAGATGTTCCGTAAACACACCAAGCCCGTTAGCACCCCAGCATCTTCGTCCTCACTGTGCCCGTTGTCCCTCGCCCCCTCACTTCCTTCAGGTTTTTGTACAATCGTCCCCTCCTCACAGATCTCTTTTCTGACCCCGTTCTAAAATAGAGCCCATGTCCCCATTGCTGCCCATCTTTTGTAGAAAACAAAATCTAAACAGCTCTGTTTTAATTTATTGCAAGGAATTATTAAAACCTGCAATTGTATCTATCCTATCTAATAAAATAGTAATATGCAGATTGACCATCACTCCAACACACAATATGGCTGCCCCCATGTGGTCAAAGATCCTGCCCCCATGTGGACACAAGATGGCCAGCAGGGGAGGGAAGTTGGGAGGCACCAGGTCTGCAAGGGAGGGCAGTTGAGAGAGACTAGGTCTGCAAGGGAGGGCAGTTGAGAGGGACAGGGTCTGGAAGGGAGGGCAGTTGGAGGCGATCAACCCTGTAAGGGAGGGCAGTTAGGGGTGGCCAGGCCGGCAGAGAAGGGAAATTGGGGGCAAACAGGCTGGCAGGGGAGCAGTTAGACATCAATCAGGCTAGCATGGGAATGGTTAGGGGGTGATCAGGCTTGCAGGCAGAAGCTGTTAGGGGCAATCAGGAGGCAGGCAGGTGAGCAATTGGGAGGCAGCAGTCCTGGATTCTGAAAGGAATGTTCGACTGCCAGTGGGATCAGGTCTAAATGGGCAGTTTAACATCCCTTGAGGGGTCCCAGGTTGGAGAGGGTGCAGGCTGGGCTGAGGGACACCCTCTACACCATGCACAAATTTTGTGCACCGGGCCTCTAGTATAATATATGTATTTTATTATTTTACTAGAGGTCCAATGCATGAAATTCATGCACTTGGGGCGGAGGGTCCCTCAGCCTGGCCTGTTCCCTCTAGCAGTCTGGGAGCCCCCAAGAGATGTCCAACTGATGGGGATGGGGCCCAAGCCGGTCAGTCAGACATCCTTAGCACTGCTGCAGAGGTGTGAGAGGCTCCAGCCACCATTGCTGCACTCGCCAGCCGTGAGCCCAGCTTCTGGCTGAGTAGTGCTCCCCCTGAGGGAGCACACTGACCACCAGGGGAAAGCTCCTGTGTTGAGCATCTGCCCCCTTGTGGTCAGTGCGTGGTCACTCCGCCATTCAGTCTACTTTCATGTTAGCCTTTTGTTAATTAGAATTTTTATCCATGACTTTTCTGTCCCGTTTACTGCTATGTCTTCTAGAACAGTGCCTGACACTGCAGTAGGTGCTCAGGAAAAATGCCGAGTGAGCAAGTGAGGGTCGGACTGGGCAGGTCCCTGGCCTTAGCCGCTCCCCTCTAACAGGCAGTGCAGGCAGCTGACTGGGCAGTTTCTCTACCACAGAGCGGAGTGATGAGATGAAGGGGTGCAGGAGGCTCCGGTGGCAAGCAGTGAGGAAAAGCAGGGTGAGGCCACGTCTGAGCTCAGACCTGAGGGCTGAGGAGAAATTCTCCAATAAGAGGAAGGAGGAGAGAGTTCTGGGCAGGGGGGTGTGCAGGCACAACAGTTTGAAGGTGAGAGAGAGCCTGGGGAGTTGGTAGAATGTACACAAGTTTCATGTGTCTGGACCAGCGGGGACAGCGGGGAGGAGGCGCAGAAGAGGCAGGACTGGTGGGCTGGGTGGGGCCCGTCTGTCATGGAGGATCTGCAGCGGACACTAAGTCTGAAAGTGCCGGGACCAGAACATTTTCCTTCATAAACATTCACCATCTTTAGGAATTCTGGCATATCCTCATCTCTCGTGCCAGTAATAAATATTATTCACTTAATATTTTGCATGAAACTGGGTCACTTAAGTACATTCATTCATAATTTTTTAATAGATATATTTTTTTATTAATTTCAGAGAGGAAAGGAGAGGGAGCAATAGAGATAGAAACATCAATGATGAGAGGGAACCATTGACCGGCTCCCGCTCGCACGTCCCCTATTGGGGATAGAGCCCTCAACCTGGGCATGTGCCCTTCTCCGGAATCGAACCCAGGACCCTTCAGTCCACATGTCGACACTCTATCCACTGAGCCAAACCGGCTAGGGCTTAAGTACATTAATTTAAAAGACAAACGCTTTGTAACACTATCTGAATTTGTGTCAGATACACAAAGTGACATAAAACTAAAAATGGAAGTGAAATAATCCCATTTTTACATCCCATCACCTGGGTAAGGCTCTGATCCCAAAGTCCACTTTCTCTTATTTAAAAAGGGAGACTAGCCGAAACCGGTTTGGCTCAGTGGTAGAGCGTCGGTCTGCGGACTGAAGGGTCCCGGGTTCGATTCCGGTCAAGGGCATGTACATTGGTTGCGGGCATATCCCCAGTAAGGGGTGTGCAGGAGGCAGCTGGTCGATGTTTCTCTCTCATTGATGTTTCTAGCTCTCTATCTCTCTCCCTTCCTCTCTGTACAAAATCAATAAAAATATATTTAATAAATAAATAAATAAATAAATAAATAAATAAATAAAAAGGGAGACTAATACTAATACGCGTCATCAAGGTGCTGAAAGACTGACAGCACCAAACGGGACTTTCTCCTTGACTTAAGATCGGAAGGGAATATCTTGTTATGTGAGTCAGTGTTACTTCAAGCTGTGTCTGGATTCCTCCTAAGATTATTTCAGTAACTACATACAGTAACCTTATATGTGGCTAGTGGTCACATTGACACACAGTGAGAAACTCACTGTACACCTTAGACATCATCTCTTGAGTGGTCCCCTCAAGGAGATGGACCTCCTAGGCATGGGGGGTGTCCCTACACCCCCAACCATATTCAACCGCGGCTCTCGAGCTACAGTCTGCTCTTTGGCCCCTTGAGTGTGGCTCTTCCACAAAATACCACGTGTGGGCACGCACATACAGTGCGATCGAAACTTCGTGGCCCATGCACAGAAGTCGGCTTTCGGCTCTCAAAAGAAATTTCAATCATTGTACCATTGCTCTGTTGACTCATGAGTTTGCCGACCACTGAATTAGAGGACAGGACTCTGGAAGACTTTTTTGAACAAAGGTCTTGCTGTAAAGGAAAAGGTTTAAGACTGCTGTTCTCATCCAGGGGCCTGCTTTCATGAACGAAGAGGCAGGCTGAGAGGAGAAGGCGTTTGCCCACGGCCACAGAGCACGAAGGTGGCAGGGCAGGCTCACTAACCCAGGTGCCCTGGCCTCTCTTTTTCTTTGCTGGGCATCTACCTGCTGGCTTAGCGGGGCTGAGTCATGGCAGCCAGGGGGCAGGGATACTGCCTCTCTACCCCAGGAATTCCTACACCTCGCCTAGAGAGGGTGCGAGGCCCCATTTGCTGCTTGTGGGCTGAGGAAATATTACATTAAAAAAATTAACCCAGTGTCCTCAGCGTTCCTCGGCTCTCTTCATGGGCCCTGGCTGCCAAGGGAGGCAAAGCAGAGGTACCAATTGCACTCCAAGCCCCTCCTTTACAATGGCCTCTTCTCCTTAACAGCCCTTTGACCGGGAAATTTCCACCTGTTCAGGTTATGAGAACTGAACACGCTTTGTTCGCTGTGATTGGGGTTTTGCCGCTGAAACGGATAAGCCCTCTTGGGAGAGGCACGCGATGCGTCCCTCCCCCGAGGGTGCCATTGCCCTCTGCTCCCTCCCCGGAGGAGGGTGACCTGGCAGGGCTCCCCCTGCTGGGCTGTGTGTGACGTACTGATGTTCTCTGGGAGCCGGGCCAAGCCTTGCGGGTCTGACCTTGTTCTGAGACCTCTCACCTGCACGCCCTGTCACTCTCAGTCTTCTGAGCTCGTCCACATTGGCTGTGGCTTCATCCTGCTGATTTGCTGGGCAGCTCTGTGCCCCGCCCCTGGCTTTTTAACACAGGCCAACTCATCTCTGCTTAACACGATGCAGCTGTTAAAACAGAGCGGGCTCTGGAGTCTGTCCGCCAGAGTTCAAATTCCAGGGCGCTCACTGCTTACTGGCTAATGCCCCTGGGGCAAATTGCTTACCCTCTCTGGGCCTTCGCTTCCTTGCCTGTGACATGGAGATATAAAATAACAGGGAGATCAGAGAAGATAGTGTGCTAGGATCTGAAGAGAGAGGGGGAGAAGGGGAGAGGGAAAAGAGCTGTGGGTAGAGGGAACAGCAGATACAAAGGCCCTATGGGAAGAGGGAGCAGAGAAATCACTAGGGACTGCGAGGAGGCCCAGGACTAGGGAGCTACCGCAGCACGGCTTGCTCAGCAACTTCTGTGCACTAGAGACACCAAGAAGCTAGACTTCTCAATCCAGTGTCCAGAGGTGATCAGGTTCTATTAACCAGGTGCAACGTGGGCATTAGCCTTGGAAGGCAAAGGTCCTGAGATTTAGGCAAGCAGAGTCATGGGGATATTTAAAAATTCTTTTTAAAGCCTCACCCAAGGACATGCTTAGAGAGAGGGAAAGAGGGAGAGAGAGAGAGAGAAGAGAAGAGAAGAGAAGAGAAGAGAAGAGAAGAGAAGAGAAGAGAAAAGAAGAGAAGAGAGACATCAATGTGAGAGAGAAACATTGATCGGTTGCCTTCTGTACATGCCCCTACTGGGAATTGAACCAGCAACCTTTCGGTGCACAGGACAACACCTAACCAACTGAGACATACCAGTTGGGACAAGTGTGTGTGTGTGTGTGTGTGTGTGTGTGTGTTTGTTTGTTTGTTTGTTTTTACCAGCCCTTTTGCTGTCCAAAGAGATTCAGATAAAAAAGCCTTAGTCGGGTCGGGACCGGTTGGGCTCAATGGAGAGAGCGTCGGCTTGGGGACTGAAGGGTCCCAGGTTCGATTCCGGTCAAGGACATGTACCTTGGTTGCGGGCATATCCCCAGTAGGGGGTGTGCAAGAGGCAGCTGATCGATGACTCTCTCATCGATGTTTCTAACTCTCTATCTCTCTCCCTTGATCTCTGTACAAAATCAATAAAAATATATTTAAAAAAAAAAAAAAAGCCTTAGTCGGGCAGCTTCCAGAACCTTAGCATGACCACCTTAGTACACTTGACCACCTTAGTACACATGACCACTTTAGTACATGTGAATTAAGTGCATCAGACTGGAGGATCCCAGCAAAATCCCAGGTGGCCCTGTAAGAATTTGTTTACCAAACATTTGTTCTTTCTCATCTACCTATGTATTGCCTGCCTCTCCCTCCTCTGTCTAAAATGACATCTGTACCTCATTTTGCCTCCAGGTCTTGGGGCTTTTCATGCTTCTGTGAATTCTCCATCCGCATACCAAAATTTGATTTTCTCCTGTTCATCCGCTGTATGTCAGGTAAACTATTCAACCAGCCAGGAGAGCTAAAGGGGGAAGTTTAACTGGTGGATAACTCAGGCAGGTTCATGGCTTTCTGGTTCCTTTTGGTCAAAGTAACAGTTTCAATTCGGTAATTAAAACTCACTTTCAGGAACTAGAAAGTCCGTTCTGACCCAGGGCAATGTAAAATTTTGATTCACTTCCAGTTCAAAGCGCAAACCAATCCCTCCTTCAATGACCACTTGCTAAGTGCCAGCCCAGGTGTGGGGACAGGGGAGCTGCCAGATAAATCACAGACGGCCGCATTCGATTGGAATTCCAGGCGATTGATAGTTAATCTATAACTATATGTATGTCCCTAATATTGCATGGAGCATACTTCGAGTAAAAGGTATTGGCCGCTTATCTGTCATTCGGATGTAGCTGGCCTTCCTGTATTTTTATTCCCTGACCCGCAGTGCTGGAATGTGCGGGCCCTCGCCCTGGGGGAGTAACACTCCCTACCTCTGCCAAAGGCATGGGGAGCACCCAGGTCCCCCGGAACACCTTCCCCCTACTCCTCCTCAGCAGCGTGGACGCCGTCTGAGGAGCTGACTATCTATAGAGGTGACATTTGAGCCACGCTCCTTTGTCCACCTGAGGCCCACCCGTCTCCCGCCTCCTTTCCCGGCTTTGATCTCTGCAAGCGTTTGCTTCTTTTCAAATGGCCTGGAGAGCTCATGCCTCTGAGAGGGTTGAAGCCACACCAGCCAGCTCTGGAAGTGACAGCTGATTAGGAGGCGGGGTTTCTGAGAACAAGATTCCGTGGTGATTTCCTGGAAGGGGGTGCAACCCCTGAGGATCCTGGGCCCAGCTACAGGCTGAGCAGGACGCCCCACACCCCTCTGAGCAAGGGCTGAAGAGACAGCATCACGCGCTGGGCCTGCAGAGGCCATGTCTGCCTGGGGGAGGAGGAGGCAGGGAGCCCGCGGGGGCTGGGGCGATGAACAGAGTGGATCTGTGGCCAGGCCCAGTGCCCAGTCTGAATGTGGGCAGTTGGAGCAAACGCTCTGTGTGAAGCCGCCCACCCACCTCTCTGTCTCCGTCCCCTCTCACTCCATGCAGGCTGGCCTTTCTGCTGGTCCTACGGCCTCCCTACCACAGCTCCTGCTCTGTCTCTGTGCCTGCCACATCCCTCCCCCCTCCCCCCCATTGGACATCTGGGCCCGCGGGGGGCGGGCTGGGCCGGCCCCCAGGAGGAATGGCCTCCTCACACCTGTCCTCCGGCCCAGGCCTGACCCTGGCTTTCTACCCAGAACTGGTGCCTGAGTACAGGGCAGGCGGGAAGAGCAGGGACCCACTCTCCTGTTTTTAGTTCCCCCTCACCTTGACCTATAGATCCTCGCTGAGCCTTTGGGGTGGGGGGTGGGGTTCTAAGGTATAAATCCGGTTACTTCTAGTTTTCCCCATTGGCGATTTAGGGTTCAACGAAACCGCAGGATTCTTGGTTCCCCTGAGTTACAACCCATCGATGTGCACCTCTGCCTTTCCAATGTTAGTTACCCGCTCGCTCGCCTGTGCTAATTGCCCTTGTGGCTTTATGCCTTTAGAAAAACCTCTTTTGCCTCCTGTTTGTGTGTGTGCTCCCTGTCTTCTTTAGTCAGGATTTATAGGTAGGCTAATTTAATCTTCACAGCAATACCGAGGGGCCGGCGTTATTATTCTCATTTCCCAAATGAGCAAACTGAGCTTAGAGAGGATGTCCATGGAGCAATCAGTGGCAGGACCTGGCACGGCCCCGGCCCTCCGTCTTTCACACTCCCCCCTCCTGCTTCCCCCCAGCTCTCCCTGCGATGCTCAGAGAGCTGTGCCCTCCTCTCCGCCACAGAAGCTGGTGTCCATGTGGTCAAACCCCACAAAGGCCAGGAGGGCGCCCTGGGGGCGATCGTGCCTTCCTCTCTGAACATGCCCTCTGACCAGCTTTCTGTAGAGCCACAGGCACGCTGAGAGCCATAAACTACCGTCATGTCAAATGCAATGACAACCAGAAATGACCTTCACGTCCAGCAGTACTGGATTGGGTAAATAGAGTATGGCGTATCCATTTTGGAAATACTTGTGGCTGTCAGAATGATGAAGTAGAAGAATATTTAGTTTCATGGGGAAAAGCTCCCGACATATTGGTAAATTAAAGATCCTCGTCTCCTCTGCAGCAGGTGCAGGGTGATCCCATTTTAACAATAACACACACATATAATCTCAGATTAATATGAAAATAATTAATATTTACCCACAATCCGTAATCCTGTTTGTATAGGTCCCAACGCAACATCCCAAATCAAAAAAAATTCTGTCTTCCCCAGGGTATGAGATCAAGTTCTAATTAATGCCTTAGTCTCACCCTCCTCCCACCCCATCCTCCACCCCTCAGGACCTCGAAGCCTGCAGTTCAGATCCTGTGAAGAAAGTGCAAACTGTTCTCCCCCCCTCCCACCGCCCCCCTCCCCAACCCTGCCAATCTGCTCCTGGCATCTAGTGGTTAGCAGTCAAAGATGCTATTAAACATCTTACAATGCACAGAACCCCCCGCCCCCATCCTCCACACACACACAACAAAGAATTGTCCAGCCCCAGATGTCAGCAGTGCCAAGGGTGAGAAACCCTGGCTTAAGGCCAAGGCTTTGAAGTCAGAGAGGCCTGGGTTTACATCCTGGCTTTGACACATAGGCTTCTTGATCGTGGCCAACTTGTCTGACCTCTCAGAGCCTCAGTTTCTTCACCTGTCAAATGGGGTCAATAGTAAATACGCTCCTCATAGAGATGACTGAGAATTAAATGAGATAACTGGCTATCGAGAGCCTGAATGAGGCGTCACACTCATCCTCCAAGTGAGCAGAGGTTGGGTTAGGCTTATTATTGGGATGGACCTCCCAAACCTGAGTCCTCCGTCTGCTGGAATACTGTGGGTACTGAGGACATGTTAAATATTCACACGTTTCTCTTTATTTTCAACCTAGGCCTCTTAAAAGGCCCCCCACCCCCACCCCACCCCCACCTTTTTTAATTTGAGAGAGTGGAGGGGATCGGATTAGCTAGAGGGAGGGAAATGGCAGCTGGTTGTAATGCAGGAAAGAACCCCCACTGCGGACTGAATGGGGAGAAATGGGCCTGAGGTCTGGCCGCAGCCTGCGTTAGGAAACGCGGGATTTCCTTTTCTAAAGATCCTTGGGCCAAAGATAGAGATCTACTATTTATTCAGGATGCCTCAGGACAATGGGAACCAAATGAGGGTCATTTCCATGGCATCCGTGCTGTCCAGTTCCATGGCCACCTGACTGGCCACACACGGGGCTCCCGGCGCGCTGGGGACGTGGCTGGTCTGGATTAGGAAGTGCTGTGAGTGTACAGTGCACCCCAGACCATGAAGATTTAGCATGGAAAAAAAATGTAACCTACCTTATTACTGGTTTTCAAGTAATAATGGAAATGACTCTATTTTGTATATATTGGATTAAATAAAGTATATTATTAAAGTTAATTTCACCTTATGGTTTTTAAAATATATATATTTTATTGTTGTTGTTGTTTTTACAGAGAGAAAGGGAGAGGGATAGAGAGTTAGAAACATCGATCAGCTGCCTCCTGCACACCTCCGTATGAGGATGTGCCCACAACCAAGGTACATGCCCTTGACTGGAATTGAACCCGGGACCCTTCAGATCACAAGCCAATGCTCTATCCACTGAGCCAAACCGGTCAGGGCCACCTTATGATTTTTTTACGTTGAAAACGTTTTTAAAGCCCTGTGGTCTCAGTGGCTTGACACAAAGGGTATTAATTCCTCCCTTAAGCTCCTCGATGCCCCTGCAGATGTGCAAAAGGCTCTGCTCACCAGAGTCACGCAGGGGCCCTGGCTGGCGCAGCAGCTGCCACCGCAGTCCCTGTCAGTCACCTTGCCAGAGAGAAAGCTAGAGCTCTGGAGGATGTGGCACTGGCAACTACATGCTCCGGACTAGAAATGATGTCATTTCTGCTCGCAGCTCATTGGCTAGAATTAGTCACTTGGCTCTCTACTCTACCTCAAGGGGATGGAGCCATCCCATCATCCATCCCATCATCCATCCCATCATGTGCCCCAGAGGAAGAGTTCCAGAAATTTTTGGCAAACAGGACAAATGACTAGCTCAGTTCCTATCAGCTTTCTTTCTTTCTTTCTTTCTTTCTTTCTTTCTTTCTTTCTTTCTTTCTTTCTTTTTTAATGTTTGAAAAAAGTAAAATGGTATAAAATCGGAAATATAGCAGGGGGCATCACAAAAACATTTAAATCATGACTGAGCCTCAATAAATATATGTGGAATGATGAAAATTATTTTTTAACGGGATCATAGCCACAATGAACATGTCTCCTCTGCATTAACACTAACCAAATGCCTGCCCACGGGTTATCTCATTTAGGGTATTATGGGCACCCCTTACGGATGAAGAGACTGGCTCAGACAGGTGAGTGATGTACCCATGTCACCCAATCAAATGGAGAGCTGGGACTTGGGGCAACAGGGTAACTGAAATGCCCTCTTCAAGCTTCAATCTTTCTTCTCTTTCACTAATCAACCTTGAATCTTAAACTTGTTGGTTTTTTGCTTCTTTTAAAAATTTATATATTTATATATATTATTGATTTCAAAGATGAAGAGAGAGGGAGAGATAGAAACATCAATGATGAGAGAGAACCATTGATGGGCTGCCTCCTGAATGCCTCCCACTGGGGATGGAGCCCACAACCCAGGCATGCCTTGACCAGGAATCAAACCATGACCTCTGGCTCATAGGTCAACGGTCAAACACTGAATCATGCTTTTTTGTTTTGTTTTTTAGTTAAAACTTACATTTTATTTATTTGTTTTAATAATTCTTTATTGTTGAAAGTATTACATATGTCCCTCTTTTCCCCCCATTGACGCCCTCCAGCCTGCCCTCACACTAACGACCCCCCCTCCCCAGCCCCAGGCCTTCACTACCCTATTGTTTATGGCCATGGGTTATGCATATATGCGTACAAGATCTTTGGTTTATTACCTCCCACTCACCCACCCTCCCCTGCCTTTCCTCCGAGATTCCATCTCGGTTCCATGCTTCCATGCCTCTGGATCCATTCTGTTCTTCCGTTTATTTTGTTACTTAGATTCCACATACAAGTGAGATCATGTGATATTTGTCTTCCTCTGACTGACTTATTTCACTTAGCATGATACTCTCCAGGTGCTCCAGGCTGTCTGAAAGTGCTTCTTTTAATAATACTGACATTTGTCATGTACTGAGTGTAGTAATATTATTACTGCTATTTTTGTAGCCTAGGAAACTGAGGCTTCAACAGATGCAGTGACTTGCCTAGGGTTACACAGCCACCAAAAGGCAGGTCTACGAGATTCAAGGCTCCGCCCACAATGCTCTTTTGAACCTCTGGCTGATGGATCTGGTTCTAGAGAATACGTGGATGGCGTCATGGATAAGGTTTGAGGGAATTTCCCACGATGGTTTGGCCCATGTGGTCTTCACCCAGCAACACCTCCCTGATGCCTTGGGCCCTTCTCACCAGCCTAATCCCGGAAGGGCAGAGGCTCTGAGACCCTGCAGAGACGTTGGAGCTTCACTAGCCCACGGACAGTCACAAACAGACCCACCGACAACCCCAAACTCCTTGCTGTTAGCAAGTAGAACCAGATGACCAAATTATGCCAGGCTTACATTTTGAAGATACAAGTTTATTTCCTGCTTTCTGGGGAAATGGATGTAAGCTCTTAGAAATGTATTTTTATGAGATTCAAACTTTACATGCCCTTTAAAATGTACCAGCATCATAAATAATAATAATTAGCATTTAGTTCCTGCTATTTGCAGGCACTCTGCCTAGAACATTATCATGGATTATTTCACTCAGTCCTCACCATGTCAGCGAGGTCACTGTGACCCAGGACTGTGGGGGTGAGAAGCACCTTGACCCCTGAGTATGGTTGAGCGAGTCCCGAGACCCAGCGGCCTGCTCTGCCTCTACTGCAAGTTACTGATTTATACCCTCTGGTCCTGAGGTCCCGCATCTGCATCAGTCTACAATTCAGCTGGATGGTCTAGAAACGCCTGGAGAGGAGGGGCTTACCCCAGCCGTGCTGAGCCCAGTGCTTACCACATCAGGACTTCACCAACGCCGCTATTATTGTGATCGAGACAGGGACCACATCCTCAGAAATGACAGGTCCGAGTGTGCAGCCTGACAAATGAGAGTTCTCACAGAGACTCAGGACAGGGTATGTGAAATTGGAGCTTCCCTGGAAACTGAGTTACAAAGGTTTAGTTTGGGCTGCTAGCTTGCTTGTCATTAGGAAATGAGGCAACACTGATTCTTTTCATCTTTTTTATTAAAAAAAAAAAAATATTTTACTGACTTTTTACAAAGAGGAAGGGAGAGGGATAGAGAGTTAGAAACATCGATGAGAGAGAAACATCAATCAGCTGCCTCCTGCACCCCCCCGCCCCCGGGGATATGCCCACAACCAAGGTACTTGCCCTTGACTGGAATCGAACCTGAGACCCTTTAGTCCACAGGCCGACACTCTATCCACCGAGCCAAACAGGTTAGGACTGATTCTTTTTGTTTTTGGTCAGACTGGTTCACATTTCCCCAGTGCTCACTACCTCCCAGACTCTGCACTCAGACATTTACCGTTAGTTCCCATCACACCCTCCATGTGCTGGAAACTGTGATTATCTCCATTTCACAGACAGAAGACTGGAGCTTCAAGAGGTGAGCAATTTGCCCAAGATCTCACTGGTGGTAGGAGATTGAGTCGAGACTCAAAGCGGGTGCTCTGGGGTCCTCTTTCTTATCGCCCTGCTTACCCTTCTCCAGCATACGGAGGACCTAGGTTTGGGGTGGGGCAGATCCAGAACAAGTCTAACCCAGCCCCTGCTCACTTGGAGGATGGGTGTAACGTTGGCTTCAGGCACTTTAATAGCCAGTTATCTCATTTCATTCTCACATCATCCTTATGATGTGAGAATTGGCCTGTTTGACAGATGAAGAAATCGAGACTCTGAGAGGTCAGATAAGGTGGCCAAGGTCAAGTAGAGGATTATGTGGCAAAGCCAGGATGCAAACCCCGGCCTCTCTGACTTCAAAGCCTTGGCCTTAAGCCAGGGTTTCTCACCCTTGGCGCTGTTGACACCTGAGGCTGGGCAATTCTTTGTTGTGGGGGATGGGGGGTGGGCTGTTCTGTGCGTTGTAAGACATTGAATAGCTTCTTTGACTGCTATCCACTAGATGCCAGTAGCACTCCTCCAACCGTGACAGCCGAAATTATCTCCAGACCTGGCCAAATGTTCCCCGGGGGCTACATTGCTCCTGGCAGAGAACTCTGGTTCCTGGTTGACCCGGACACCCCTGATGCGAGGCTGGGGACTCTGGCAAGAAGAATTTAAAGGAGACTTTCATGGTCTTTTAAGAGTCTGAGGGGTGTGCTGGGCTCTGTAATCCCGAAGTCAGCCTCCGACTGCAGCCGCTGGAGTGAGCCTTGCACAGCCCGGGACCTCTTATCTGGGGACTGACCTGGTGTGCTCTCACCCAGCAGCTTCTGTCTCAGCGTCTCTCCCCGCCCAGGGCTGAATCTGTCTGGAGGCCATTAAGGAAGCTGCCTGATGATTATCTCTTGGCTCGACCTTGGCTTCATTTCTAGTCTTTGATTCTAAATGGGACTAATGACCATTTGAGATTGAGATTCTGCACCAACTGTCTAAGTGCCTTCCTGGGCAGACAGGAAGCCCTGCCTGGCTCACTGCTCTCATCTCAGCCAATGCCACGGTCCCCGGGCAAGTGAGAGGCCTGGGAATCGCTGCAGATGCCTCTCTCTATCAACATCTACTGCCAACCCCTTACCAAGTCCTGGAAATTCTGGATCCTAAGTCTGATTTGGATCTTGCGGTCCTATCCATCCCCACTTCCCCAGTCCAAGACGCCACAGACTTGCAATACCCTTGGAGGGCACCCACTTCGTTCACTCCTGCTTTCCATTCTGTTTCACACGGTAGCTAGAGTAGCTTTTTTAAAGAATGTGACTATGAATCCACCCACCCACCTACCCCTACACACATTCCTACTCCTGCCCTAAATCATCAGTGACATTTCCTGTCTCCATCATTCTCTCGATTGGCTTGTCTGTTCTCAAAAGCTCCATGTTCCTCCCACCTCAGGGCCTTTGCATGTGCTGACCCCTCAGTCTGAGTGTTCTGACTACCCCACTTTGCTTAGGTAACTCCACTCGTCCTTAGGGGAGGTCTTCCCTGACCAACCCGAGCCAGGGCCCAGCTCCATTGTTACACGTTATGATAGCAGCATTTCTGTCTCCTTCCTTTCTCTTATCTCAGCTTGCATACTTATTGGAGGGTTGCTTATTTGTTTTAACTCCTCTCCCCCATGAAATTGTAAGCTCCGCAATGGGAATAATGTGCTTGTTTTTGCTCATCATTATATCTCTAAAGCCTATTATATCGCGTGGAACATAGCAGGTCCTTTATACATACTTGTGGAATGACTGAATGAGCTCCTATAATCCAACAAGCCTGTGATAATTTCGCCTGAGGCTAGTGATCTTTTTCGGCCACGCCCTTTGCCAGCACCTGCTGTCGTGGCATTAAGAGATGGAGAGCAATAGACTGTGAAAGACAGAAGAGGGCCTGGAGCCTGACTACCTAGGTTCAAAATCCTCCCTCTGGCACTTCTCAACTGTGTGACATTAGTCAAGTTCCGTAATATCTCTGTGTTTTAGTGTCTTCTTCTGTACAATGTTGGCGATAATAGCACTTGTCTCATGGGTGGTTGTGAGGATCAAATAAGTGAGCTTCTATAGCATGCTTTTATAAGGGCTTGACACACAGTGAATACCCCGATAATCATACTTATCATCAATACTAGAGGCCCAATGCATGAATTTGTGCATGGGTGGGGCCCCTCGGCCTGGCTAGCCATTGGGGCTGATTGGAGCCTGCTGGGCTTGGGGAGGGACTGTGGAGGTTGGCCAGCCACAGGAGGTTGGATGTGGGAGCACACAACCACCAGGGGGCAGCTCCTGCATTGAGAGTCTGCCCCCTGGTGGTCAGTGCACATCATAGCTACCAGCCAGTCATCCAATAGTAATAGTTGCTTAGGCTTTTATATATATAGACTACAGGCCCGGTGCATGAAAATTCATGCACTGGAGGGTGTCCCTCAGCCCAGCCTGCCCCCTCTCACAATCTGGGAGCCCTCAGAGGCGGGAGGCAACGAGGTGATCAAGGGAAGGTAATGTCCCCATCACACTTCTGCTGCTGCCACAAGCCTCGGCCAGTCCTGGTTACCTGAGGGGACTGGAGACTCCGGAGGCAGGCGCACGGAGTGGCATGGGAGTGGGCCTGGCTGTGCTGTGCACCTGCCACCCTGGCAGGGCTGAGGGGACTGCCATCTTGTGGCTGTGGATGCCGCCATCTTTGAGGGAGTGACAGTCAATTAGCATATTCCCTTCTTGTTGGCTGTGGGCATTACCGTCTTTGTGAGGGCATGATGGTCAATTAACATATGCCCTCTTTGTTAGATAGAATAGATTATTAACAGAAAAAGAATGGGTTCTGGGACAAGTCTTGTTTTCTCTCATATTTACAAATTATTTTCTATGTGACTTTGGACAGATCATGTCATACCTCTGAGCCTCAGTTTCCCCATCAGTTAAAATGAGATCTCAAGGCCTACTCCAGAGAGGACCATTGTGAAGGTTGGATAGGATGAGAGTGAAGGACTTAGCCAGTGCCCAGTGCCTGGTATTCCCTTCCTAAGGGCTGAATTGGTGCTTGTTGCCTTTCAGACAAGCATTCCCTGAAGATAGGCTTCATGCCTGCCCTATTTAGGGCTGTTATGCCAAGCCCCTCTGTGCCTGGCACATAATAGGTGCTCAATAACCAGTTCTTCACTAAAAGAATGAGTGAGTCAGCAGTGAGAGGGACCATGCCTTGCTCATCTTTATGTCCTCTCAAGGCTAGTGTAATACTTAGCATCTAATTTCAAGAAATGTTTGTGGACAGGATAAATAGATTTTTAAAATAGCTTTCATTTCTGTGCCCAATCCCACTTGATTTTCTAAATTAAACTGAGAAAGATACCTGTTAATTGACTCTCAATATGTCTAAGTCTTAGTATTCTTATCTGTAAAATGAGGCTATTAATAGCCTCATAAGATAGTCTTGAAAAGTAAATGAAGCAATATGTAATTGATATAGAAAAGGTTAGTTCACTGTTATTCCCTATCAGGGCCTCAGTTTCCTCACCTGTGAAATGGGCATCCTCTTATTCATTCATTCATTACTCAACAAACACAGTACCCATATGCAAGACATTGTAGTTAAGGTCTAGGGCAGTTAGAGAGGTGAACAAGCCATAGTCCCTGCCCAAGTGCAAACCCCAGTGTCTACATCAATGATGAGAGAAAAATCATTGAGCGGCTACCTCCTGCACGCCTCCTAATTGGAATAAACCCACAACCCAAGCATGTGCCCTGAATGGGAATCTAACTGTAACCTCCTGGTTCATAGTCGACGCGCAACCACTGAGCAACACCATCTGGGCAGCGGCCTCATTTAATACCCTGGTTCACCAGCATACCACAGACTGGTCCAGTAAGCATCCAGTTCAAACAGACATGTCCTCCTGAGACTCAGCCTTCCTCCCATTCTCCTGGGTCCTACCTTCTCAGGGGACTGAATAGCGATTTCCTTCCTCTTTCATCATGGAATGTGGGGTACTTTCAAGGAAAGCGGGGTTCCTCCCTGGTTCTCCAGAGAAAAACCTGCTGCTTCTGGAGTCAGACCCAGAGAGGAAATGCTTCGGCATTGGGAATCAGGAGCGGCCAGGCCAGGTTTCTGGGCTCCTGTATCCAACTGGATCACATCCTTGTCTCTGATGATGCCAGGGAACTGACTACTGCCAATCAAACTCGGCAAGGACTGAAACATCTGAGTTAGGATTTGTGGGGTTGGAAGAAACTGTTCAACCCCGTGGCCAAATTATTTGTACCTGTTACCCAGACCAGCCTTTATTCCCAACTGAAAGAGATTTACATGGCCAGGGTATTTAAATATCAGGGGAGGGTCTGCTGTCAATGGCCTGGCCAGAGGTACAAGGATGTCTGAGTCCCTACAGCCCATCCGTAGCAGGCCTCAGGGAAGAAGCGAGATTTAGGAGGTGAGAGTCTGCCTGGGCCAATTCTTCTGTCGGGAAAGGCCTCCCTGCAGTATTTTCTGTCTCGTCAACGCTGCATTTCATTTTAAATTGCAGCTGAAAGCAGATATTTTCCCTCTTGCCTATTACACCTCTTAATTTGTCTCTCCCTCTGCTGTGATTTGTCTCAATAAAGTGTTTTGCATGAAAGACCCACACAGCACAATGCTGCTGTGCCCTGGGTGAGATTTAACGGGAAGGAAAGACACAGAGAGTCTTATGTCCCAGGAGGAAGGAGTGAGGCCTTGAGGTGGAGACACGGGTCTGGGCAGTGAGCACATGAGGGTGGACCTAGCTGTTGTGCATCTGTGGGTATATGAATGCACATGACAATAGTTGCACTAATATGTCTGTGTCTATGTATGCTTTGGTATAATCACTTGGTGTCCACACTTAAATTGTTATCACACGTGTATGTAATCCATGCATAGGAACATACAAATGCACATAAACACATGCAGGCATCTAGGTACCCACGCCACGAGTGTGTGGTCCTCTGTGCACACGACCAGGTCTCTTTCTTGCCCTTCTACCGCTGCGGTTAGCATCTCTCCCTGCCCCACCCTGGGGTCCTGGCCCGGTTTGGGGCTGAGGGAAAAGGAAGGCGGAGCAGTGGTCTGCAAAGAGTCCAGCCTGCAAGAGTCCAGGCCTTAACCGGCCGAACAGCGGCCACAGCTCCCGGCGTGGCCACCCCTTCCTCACAGTCGGCCACAGCAGCAGCACCACCGCGGCTTCTGCGGAAGCTCTGGGGTCCCTGGGCAAGTCCCCAGCACCCTGCCAACCTGGACTGACCCTGAGGGGTGAGAGAGGTTACCCATGGCTGGCCAGAGCCCTCCAGACCAGCCAGACCTCCTGCCCCCCAGGGACCAGCCACCAAGTGGCGGGGCGAAGCGGGGAGGTCTCGGTCGCTTCCAGGCCAGCGGACGCTGGGCACTAACCAATGGGCGACTGGGGATCCCTCCGAGGCAGCCAATGACCTCGCTCCGCTCGCCTTCCTTCCCCCCCCCCACCCCACCCCCAGCGCCCCCCCGCCAACCCCGCGCCCTGGACCGCTGGTGTCGATGGGACGCGGGGAGTGTGCACGGCGCCGGCCGCTGGAGGGGCGGGGCGTGGCTTGGAGTCCGGACCCGCTCCCACCCGCGCCGCGGCCCCGCGCTCCCTCCCGACTGGCGGCCAGCGGCCTGGCTGCGGCGCCGCGGCCGAGCTGGCCCGTGGGCGCGCAGGGGGCGTGGCCGGGGCGTGGCCGGGGGCGGGGCGGGGCGCTGTCTCTGGCTGCCGGGCTGCGGCGGCGGAGGCGGCGGGCGGCGGTGCGCTCGCGTGGGGCGCAGGCTCGGCGGCAGCGGCGGCTCAGCCTGCGGCGCGGCGGCTGGTCCGGAGCGGCCGCCGCGAGCACGCCGGCTGCAGCGGGGGAGGCGCCGCCAGGGCTGCGCGCTCCGCGGGGCCGGCGGGGACCGGGAACAGGTGATCCCCGCGCGAACCCGGCGCCCGCCCGAGTTGTCGGGGGCCAGAACCCCCGCTCCCGGGCGCAGCTGCTGCGGACGGCGCCGGGCTCCGGACCCCGGACCCCGGACCCCGGACCCGGGCTCGGGCAGCCCCTGCCCGGCGGGCTCCGAAGTGTGGCTCCCGCGCTCGGCGCCGTCCGCGGAGGGCAAAGTTGTGGCCCCCTGGCCGGGGGGCGCTCGGGGCGCCGCGGACACGCCGGCCTCGCCCCCGAGCCCGCGCTCTCCGGAAACGGCTTCTGAGGTGAAACTTTGGGCGGAGGGGCCCGGCGTGGCGGCGAGGCCTGCGGGCGCCTCTGCGTGGACAGCGGGCCCCGCGGACGGCATGTGACGGCGCCGGCTGCGGCGCGGGAAGGCGCGGGCCCGGGGCTCCGGCCGCGGCGGGCGGGGAGGCTGCGGCGCGCGGCGGCCCTCGCGGGCCCGGGCCCTGGGCCGTGCCGCCCGGCTCGCCCGGGCCCCGCCGAGGCCGCTGCGCCCCCGCCCCGGCGCGGGAAGACTCGCCCCAAACTCCCTGAACTTCCTTCGGAGGCCGTCCCCGGCCGGAGACACCCGGGGCCCCCGCCCCGCCGGCGGCGCCCCTCGACGACCGCCCTCGGAGCCGCGGGGCCGGCGGGAGCTGCCCGTCGCCAGCCCCGGGCCCGGCCACGATGCTCATGAGGAAAGTGCCCGGCTTCGTGCCGGCCTCGCCGTGGGGGCTGCGGCTGCCGCAGAAGTTCCTCTTCCTCCTCTTCCTCTCGGGCCTCTTCACGCTGTGCTTCGGGGCGCTCTTCCTGCTGCCCAACTCCTCCCGCCTGAAGCGCTTCTTCCTGGCCCCCCGGACCCAGCGGCCGGGCCTGGAGGCGGTGCCCGAAGCCCCCGGGCATCCCCCGGCCGGGGCGCGGGAGCCGCCCCCCAACCCGGCCCCCGCCGCGCCGGCCCCGGGGCAGGAGGAGCCCAGCAGCCTGGCCGGGCCCCGCCGGAGGAAAGGGTGGGCGCGGCGGACCCAGCCCCCCAGGCCGCGGGAGGAGGCCACGGCGGCCCGCAGCGGCGGCAGCAGCAGCAGCGGTGGCAGCGGCGGCCGCGCCGAGGCCCCCCAGGAGCGGAGCCCCCCGTTCAGCTTTGACTTCCACGCCTTCCGGAGCCGCCTCCGCCACCCGGTCCTGGGGACCAGGACCCGCGGCAGCGAGGAGCCCCAAAGCCTGGTGCAAACCCGGCGGGAAAAGATCAAGGAGGTAAGGACTCTCCTCCCCCCAAAGAGAAAAGATCCACTTCCCTGGGCCGGCTATCAGGACTGGTCCCTGGTCCACTCTAGACTCGCCCGGCACCCTCTGCACCCTCCTCTCCTCCCTCTCAAACTTCCCACCTCCATTCCCACCTGCTCACGTCCCCACCGTTGGGTTCCCTTAATGGTCCCTACCCCTGGCAAGTGGCAGCGGAACCACCGGGCTTCCTCCACCCCCAGTCTCTGGTCCTTCCAGCCCAAGCCCCAGTCTAAGTGGGCTCCACTCCGTCCTGTGGGGCTGCTAGTAGGGTTTTGTGCTGTTTCCAGTAAGGTTCTGGAATGGACATCCTATCTGCTTGCAGGAGTCCAGGGCCGTGTTCTTTCTCACTGGAAACCCTGACTTCCCCCAAAAGCTGCCTATACCTGGAAGCCCAGGGTTTGGGGGGCATTTGGTGCCCTGTAAATCTTTTGTAATCTGGCCAGTGACCTGCAAACCAGAGTGTGAGTGCATTCTTGCTAACTATTGCTGTCGAGCCTTGGAACAGTTGCACTTAATCGTATGTGATGCGGGAAGAAGTGATCAGTAAGATGGTAGTAACGTTACAGACGCTCCAGGATTATTGGCTTAACGAAGCGGTTCTTGGACTTGTTCCCTGTAGGGATTGTACTGGGGAGTGGTTTGGAAGGATCAACTTTGATCGGAATCTTAGTCTTAGTTTAAGAAGCCAAAAGCAAACGCAGCCTCACCGGGGCTTGAAGATCGTTGCCAGGCTGCCACTGGTACCTAAACAGTCTGCTCTACCACTGCTGGAGCTGCAGTGGGAGGTTTTTGCCCAGCCATGCACAGGGGGCTGCGGTGACACCCCGGGCCACCAGGGGGCCTTGGGCAAGCAGTGGGCCTAGAAAGGAGAGGATGCTCTTTCCTGGGCCTCTTTTCCTCTCCTTTCCCCCTCTTCCCCCAGGAACCCAGGAGGAAAGGGCTGCTTCTCTCTGGACTTCTTGGTTTGGGGCAAAGGAGTGAGCAGGTCTGCTGTGATTTCCAGGGGGAGGGCAGCCAGGTCAGGACCTGCCTGCTGAGAACTACTCAGCCAGTGGAGAGCCTACTTGTCCCCCTCTCCTTGTCCAGATTATCCTTCCCAGCGCCCACCTTTCCCCCACTCCTTGGGTCTGCTGCTACTCAGCTCTTCTGCTCTAAGTCCTGTTTGGAGACTGTCTTAATAAGTATTTGCAGGACATTTTGTGACATCAAGATAGAAAGCCACAAAAATGAGTCCTTGTTGTGTGTGTGTGTGTGTGTGTGTGTGTGTGTGCATTCTCACCTTTCAATTTGTGGAAATCTCAAAGGTGTGTGAAAGGCTGGGACTTGCAGTAGTTAAGGAGGGGTTAAGAAACTTGTCGAATACTCACCTGGACCACACATAGCCCCCTTTCTCAAAGCTGCCTTTGAGTTTCTGCCCTTTTAGACCTCCTCAAGAGGGCACTAGCCCCCAGGGAAATGATGTACACGGCAAGGATGCAGTTTTTCATCCAGAATGTCCAGAGCTGCCAGAGATTTTCAGAAGGATCCCCAGGTGTTCTCTGCATTTGTATCCGGATGTGTGATCTGTTTCTGAAAGCCTGGGGTTGGGGTCCTGGTGGCCTGGCTAGTGGGGACTTGGCTTGCCCCTCTGTACAAAGACAGCCTCCCTTGCCCGCAGAGGCTGTGGGCGGGACTTGCAGCCGCGGGGGTGGGGGGAGGTGGGGGTGGGGACTGTGCTTTGCAGGTGGGTGTAAAATAACACAGCGGGTGGAGGTCCGTGTTGGGTGCCACCTGCCTGGATCTTTCCATTGTGGCATCTCTGTGTGCCCAGCAGTAGTTGCAGGCCTACTTGCATTGCCTGAAGTTGATGTCCAATGAGCCCTCTCTTACTATCTTGAAGACCTTAAGCTCCTCAGAATGGAGCGGCCTGGACTGTATACATGATTATGTTTTGAAGCCTATTGCCTCTTCAGACTTCCTGAGTTTGGACTCCCCTCCTCCCCCAGCCCCCACTCTTTCAAACAACCTGAATAATGTGTGGCTGAGTTTTTGGTTTAACTCTTAAGCCAGAGTGATCTTGTTCCCTGGTGTCCTGCCTGACGGAATGCATACGACTATTGCCGGAGAATGTCTTTATTTCCTCCTCACTTAAGTTTCTACCTGTGCCATGCCCAGGGGTGGATCGTTTCAGAAAGGTGCCTGTTTTCATAAAAGGTATTGCAGCTTTTCTCTCCGGCTTGTTTATTTCCAGACATGGATTGATTAGACCCCAGGAGCAGAGGGGGAGCTAGCATCAGATAAAAAGGGCTCTGTTCTTATAAGATTAGTTTTTTGATGTTTTTTTTTTTTAAGTGGAAGTAAACATCAAGAGAGAGTCAGAGAGGTTGATAAATGAGAGTAAATGAAGACTGGACACTGTGCTCTAGAGCAACGAACTATAAACATTCTGCTTTGAAAAATGGACATGGGCACAGGTCTGTGCTGATAAGTTGGGTTAGAGCTGCATGCTCTGGTACATGCATCAGGAAGCAATCTGTCCCGCAACCCAACTATTTCTCCTCACTTTTCGATTTTGGAACCTTAGAGGAGGCAATGTGGGGTCAAGGGGAGACCCTGTGGGTTTGACAGTTTAGCTCGGCTGTCAGCTGTCTGACTCTGGGCAAGTCACTTCATCTCCTTCCTGGTCCTTATTTTTCCTTCTGTAAAGTGGGGTGAGGGAGAGGCTGACCACATCCAGGGGTCTTCAAACTACGGCCCGCGGGCCACATGCGGCCCGCAGAGGAGTCTGATCCGGCCCGCCAGGTTTTTTGGGCAGTGAGCGCAGCCGAGGTGTTACAGTAGGAATTAGTAGTTCATATAGTCCGGCCCTCCAGCTCTCTGAGGGACCGTGATCTGGCCCCCACTTTAAAAAGTTTGAGAACCCCTGATACACTCTTGCTCCCAGACCCGGCCTCCAAGATAGACTACCAGTCTTCTCTCTTAGCAGATGGGCTCTCCCCAGCTCAATGTTCAGCACGTCTTAGTCCCATGAAGTCAGGGACAGAAGTGTGTTGCTGCTGATGGTGCTGGTGTTTATGTTATATCCCTAACACCTAGTCGAGAGCAGACATTTATAGAGTTGATTAAGTTAATTATTCCTATGGCTCATAAATTTAAGTGTAGAGGTGAGATTGAACAGTGACAGATCCTCAGCTTGGGATCATGAAGAGTAAAGGGCTGGCAAAAATGTAAAACGGCTTGCTAGCAGTCTTTCCTTTCAGATCTGATGATGATCTAGGAAATTATTGTTAAAATTAGTAAAGAGACCTCAGCTATAGGTGGGATTCTGATGAATTTAAGTTCGACAGACTTTTCTCACTCATGACAAGAATTGGGGGTATATAACTTGTCAGGGTTACATCCCAATGAAGGCCGCCATTAATGACTATTGGTTGCTGAGCTGGGGAGCCTCAGTTGTCCCTTCCAGTGAAGGGGGCTTTTGTTGAAGGGAATTGAGCAGTCTGGGACAGTGAGTGTCAGAGTGGGGCTGCCCTTAGCCCTATGAAGAATATGGGTTAAATTTCAGCCTCATTCCCATCCCCTCTACCCTCACCCCCCACTCTATGTGGCAGCCCCACTAAGAATCCAACCTGTGTCACACTACCAACCCCAACCCAAGAGGAAAATCCCTATTAATCACTGTGCCTCAATTTTCATGGTAAAATGAACAGACTGGCATTTAGAGGATTCTTATCTCTCCATCACTCCCACCTGTTTACTGTTTTGTTTATGGATCTGCCCAAGCACCTAGAGTAGGGTATGGTACCTAGTTGGCTCAGACACTTGAATGAGTGGCTACAGAAAAAAAATCTATAAACTAACAGTTAAGGTTACTATGGCAGAGGCTGGCCCTTCTTCCTAGGGTTCTTAATTCTGAGTCTCAGAGTAGGGGGCCACAGCCAGATTTGGGGGCTTCTAAAAGACTCAAGAGATATTACAGAAGTGCAGTAATTTTCCAAGTCCAAGTTTAACTCTAAGGCAGTGGGGAGGGGGCAGCCATGAGTGAAATCTTTCATGCCTGGATAGCAGGCATCTGCGGGGTGCCCGAGTCGCCCTGGAATGCCTGCAACTTGGCAGGGAGTGCCCGGGCTCTTGCCGTCGGTGCCTGCTGCGTTAAGCCTCCAGGATATTGCTGGTTATGATGTGTGGCCATGTCTGAGTAAGTCATCTTGGCAAATGATCTTTGCTCCCCATTAATGGGCTGGTTCGTTAGTCATGTGTGGTTTCTCTGTATGTCTGATTTATCACCGCCAGTGTCAGGGACAGGTAGGAAAATTAAAAGGCTTTGTGTTCTTTGTAGCATGTGAATCTGAGCCTGTGAGATGTTAGGATAATTAATATTAGGAATGCCTCAGATTTACATAGCTTTCCTTTGAAGAGCTCTGTTTAAATTGCAAATCCATCTAATGTTTGATGGATCCCTACCCTGTCCTTCAGTCTTACTCTTGTCCTGCTCTATGATACATTTAATATGATAGGAAGAGTGGCCTCTAGTAACTGGGAAGGTCCCTAGGCAGATCCTTGCATCCTAAGCTCATTCACATACCTCATCCTTCCTCCTTAGAGCGGAGTACTGCCAGGAAAGCTTAGAACTTGTCCCAGCCAGGTGTGCAACTTACCACCTGCAGGCTGGGTGGATCTCACTTTCATTTTGAGTTGCGCCATCACTTGGGGGAATTAGGAGCAGACATTCCAGGAGCAATTGCTGCTGGGGCCTCAGATCCCTAACTTTCTTTAGTGTTTGGTGTAGACACGACTAATACAATGACTTTTAAAAGCCAGCTGCTTATTTCACATTGTAGTTAGCAGGGGGGTAAGAATATAAGTTCCCATGCAGTTTTCAGAGTGACTGATTTACATCCAAGCTCAAGAAATGCCTTTTCTCTAGCTTTCCCTGAAGACTGATCCATTACTCCACCGAAAATAAATATTGTGATAGATATCAGGCATACTTTGCTCAAAGGGACTTACATCTTTTCTCTTATTGAAAAGAATAAATCAGGCGTGCAGATTGGAAGGCCCTGTGTAGGGAAGCTGTTTGGTAATCTAGGTGGGCACCCAGCCTTGAGGTGCTGCCTCTGGCTAGGGGACGGTGCCTGCCTCTGCATCCTAAGCTGAGTCTGTGTTAAGAGAAGAGGTGGGAACTCTAGGAAATTCTCTCCCTACCTTGCTTTCATGGGTCAGGTCAGGAAAGCCTTAGCAAGGAAATGATGGACAGGATTCAGGAGAGTCGTTGCCTCAGGTGAATTCATGGGCATTTATTACATTTCTTTAAAAGAAGGGCCATGCACAGGGCTGGGAGAATGTCATAAACCAAGGATTATTATCATTCCAGTTCTGTACACCTGCAGTCAAAAAAAAAAAAAAAATCAAACAAAAAAACAGGCTCATCTAACAATAAGCCCTGGCTCTTAATTTCCCATTACCCTGGGGCCAAGGCCTTATGCACAAGTTTTTGCATAATTTGGGGAAATTTCAGCTTTCTTAGCTCTGTATTTTCATGGCAGGTGATGGTAGGAAACAAACTGGAGACTCCTCAAAGAAATTTGAGGACTCAAAATTCACCCTCACTCAGCTCTGGGGACTAGTTAATAGGTGAGGCAGCATACTTGGTTCTCTCTCTCTCTCTCTCTCTCTCTCTCTCTCTCTCTCTCTCTCTCTTTTTTTTTTTTTTAATTTTTAATCCCCACCTGAGGATATTTTTTCCATTGATTTGTAGAGAAAGAGTAAGATAGAAACAAATATCGAAGTGAGAGAAACACATCCATTGGTTGCCTCTTTCAAGAGCCTTGACTGTGGGGAGGGAGCCTGCAACTGAGGTACATACCCTGGAATCAAACCTGAGACTCTTTGGTCCGCAGGCCAACACTCTATCCACTGAGTCAAACCAACTAGGGCCATACTTGATCCTTTTAAATGCAGATACCACTGTAAGCCACACTTGCTTTTTGGTGTCTCCATTCCTGAAGAACAGAAGCTTTAGAAGATCACATGGCCGCGGAGTGATGGCCCACTTGAAGGTGTTTCTTCCTCTGAGGAAGCTGTATTTGAAGATTTGGGTTTGGAGCTCCGCAAACTCAGCAGCAGAACAGCAGACTACAAGGGGTCTGAGTATGTCTCTTAACTCTGAATTTCCACTAATTAAAGGCCAGGCAATTGTCCTTCTGTGTTAGCGCAGCACTGTTAGTGGTCACTTTTACCAAAGAAACTTTGACATACTGATTCGTGTCCTCCTTAATAGATAAGCAGTATTTACGCTCTTATTGGGAATGTTCTGGGTGTCAGCTGCTCCACAGGTGAAACTTACAGGCAAACAGTTTTCACTCCATAGCAACCATTTTCGAGGACTGAAGAATAGATTTTGCTCCTCTCCTTTCATCTCTGTCATAAAATCCACTGTGCAGTACAGCAATGTTCTATAGGGCATGAGGAGGTGCATAATAAGACTCTTGGCCTCTCAGTGCCTGTCCCTATGCTCCTTCCCAGTCAGTCCCCTGTCATCCACCTCCCACCACTGTTTTGATTTGTCACCAGAGATTAGTTCCACCTGTTCTAGAACTCCACTTAAATGGAATAGCACAATATATGCCTTTTTGTACAAGGCTTTTTCATGCATGTGGGATCAGTACTTCACTCCTTTTTATTGTGGAGATGTATCCTGTTGTGTACATATACCACAGTTTGTTCATCTACTGACCTGTTGTTGGACTTCTTGGTTGTTTCCAGTGTTTGGCTGTTATGAATAAGCTGCTATGAACATTGTATGTACAAGTCTGTGTAGGCATGTTTTCCTTTCTTTTGTGTAGATATGTATGTTTAACTTTAAAAGAAACTGGGACTGCTGAAACCGGTTTGGCTCAGTGGATAGAGCGTCAGCCTGCGGACTGAAAGGTCCCAGGTTCGATTCTTGTCAAGGGCATGTACCTTGGTTGTGGGCACATCCTCAGTAGGGGGTGTGCAAGAGGCAGCTGATCGATGACTCTCTCTCATCGATGTTTCTAACTCTCTAACCCTCTCTCTTCCTCTGTAAAAAATCAATAAAATATATTAAAAAAAAAAAAAAGAACTGGAACACTTCTCCAAGTAGATTATTTTATATTTCGACCAACAATGTGTGAGGATGTCTTCAGCAACACTAAGTATTGTCCACCTTTTTAAGTTTAGCTATTCTGTGTGATGTGTACTGGTATTTCATGGTGATTTTAATTTTTGTTTTCCTGTTAACTATCTATAGTGAACATCTTTTCATGTGTTTTATTTGCCATTTCTGTATCTTCCTTTTATGTGCCTATTAAAACATATTGCCCTTTTTTTGTTAAAAAAAAAAAAAAGCTCTTTATCATCTTATTGAATTCTAGAAATTCTTTACATATTCTAGATATAACTTCTTTGTCAAGTATATATGTATTTGCTCCTCTTCTATGGTTTATCTTTCCATTTTCTTAATGGTGTCACTCAGAGGGCAGAAGTTTCAAATTTTAATGAAGTCCAATGTATCAATATTTTTTATGGTTATTGTTTCTGTGTGTACTTAAAAGAAAATCTTGCTCTGGCCAGTTTGGCTCAGTGAATAGAGTGTTGGCCTGCAGACTGAAGGGTCCTGGGTTCAATTCCAGTCAAGGGCACATGCTTAGGTTGTGGGCTCAATCCCCAGTAGGGGGCATGCAGGAGATAGCCAATCCATGATTCTCTCTCATCATGGATATTTCTGTCTTTCTCTCCCTTTCCCTTCCTCTCTGATATCAATAAAATATTTATAAATAAATAAATAAATAAATAAATAAATAATAAAAGAAAATCTTTGCCTACCCTAAGGTCATAAAGATTGTCTCTTTTTATTTATTTTTATTTTATTTTTTAATTATTATTATTATTTTTTTTAAAAAAATATTTTATTGATTTTCCACAGAGAGGAAGGGAGAGGGACAGAGAGCTAGAAACATTGATGAGAGAGAGTCATTGATCAGCTGCCTCTTGCATGCCCTCTACTAGGGATGTGTCTGAAACTAAGGTACATGCCCTTGACTGGAATCGAACCCAGGACCCTTCAGTCCCGCAGGCTGACACTCTATCCACTGAGCCAAACTGGTTTGGGCAAGATTGTCTCTTTTTAATTCTACAAGCTTGATAGTATTAGTTTTGACAGGTCTCTCATCTATTTCAAATTAATTTTTCTATATGGTGTGAGGTAGGGGTTGCAGTTCATTATTTTCCACTTAGATGGTCCAGTTGCTTAGCACTGTTTTCTTTTCCCCATTGATTTGCTTTGATGCCCCGTTAGATTAATTGACTATATATATATATATATATATATATATATATATATATGTCATTCTGTTTCAGGACTCTTCTGTTCTATTGATCTATCTTAATGCCAATTCATACTATTTTTCATGCTGGAGCTTTAGTAAGTGTTAAGAACTTAAGGTCATCTGATTCCTTCATCTTTGAACTTCTTTTTCAAAATAGATTTGGCTATTACATAGGTGCTTTACATTTCTGCATATATTGAGAACAAGCTAATCAGTTTTTATGAAAATTCCTGTTAGGACTTTGATTGGATTTTCCTTGAATTTATAAATCAACTTGGGAATAATTGATTTCTTAACAGTATTGGGTTTATGAATGTGATATCTCTATTAATTTAGATTTTTTAAAATTTCTCTGAACAGTGTTTTGTAGTTTTTAATGAAGAGGACCTGAATATTTTTTATGCTGTTGTAAATGCTTTCTTTAAATTTTTATTTTTCAATTGTTGTTAGTATATAGAAATATAATAGATTGTTTTGTACATTGACTTTTCATCAAGTGACCTCATTGAATTTATTTATTAATTTTTAAACATTTTTAGGATCTTTTGTGCATATACTCATTTTGTCTGTGAGTCAAGACAGTTTTACCTTTTCCTTTCCAATGATTATGCCTTTCATTTATCTCTTGCTTCATTGCACTGGCTAGGCCTTCCAGTTCAATATGATTTTTATGATTGTTGATCATATGATTTTTATTAATATATTAAATAGATGTAAGAATTTACATCTTTGCCTTGTTCTTGATAGCAAGGGAAAAATGACTTTCACCACTAAGTATGATGTTAGGTACAGGTTTTGATAGATGCCTTTTATCAGATGGAGGAAGCCCCCTTCTATTCCGACTTTGCTGAGAGTTTTTATCAGGAATAGAATTGAATTTTTTCAAATGTTTTTCCCCCTATATTTACGGAGATGATCATCATATGATTTTCTTCTTTAATTCTGTTAATATTGTTGATCATATTGATTTTAACAAAATGTTATCCCAACATGCATTTGATTTTCTAGTATTTGATATTTTTTGCTTGATATAGAATTTTCAGTTGATTTTTCTTTTTTTTTTTTACATAAAAAACCCATTGATTTGTAACTTGCATTGTTTCTGATGAGATTAGGATATATTTCCTTGTGTGTAATGTTTCCCCCCTTTCTTTCAATGCTGTTAAGATTTTCTCTTTATCTTTAATTTTCAATAATTTGACTATGCTGTGCTTAAGTGTGGATATCATTGTTTATCCTTCTTGGGGTTTGTTGAGCTTCTTTGAGTAATATTTTTTTCATCAAGTTCGGAAACATTTTGCCCATATTTCTCTTTTTTTCCCCATAAAGAAGAAATTTTATGATTTTTATTAATATATTCAATTTTCTCACTGTTACTAACAGAATAAACCCAAAGTTTTTAGTATAACAGTTATGTCCTTCATCATTGATTGAGGTTTCTGTTTTTCTATTGTTGAGGTTATTACAGATGTCCCTCTTTCTCTCTCCCCCCGCCCCCCACCCCATTGCCCCAGTTCTGGCCCCAACGCAGGCCTTCGCCACCCTATTGTCTGTGTCCATAGGTAATGTATATATGCATATAAGATCTTTGTTTAATCTCTTCTTGCCCCCCAACCCCTTCCCTCTGAGAATCATCAATCTGTTCCATTTCTATGCCTCTGATTCTATTTTATTCACCAGTTTATTCTGTTCGTTAGATTTCTTAGTTGTTTATTTTGATTTTTAGATTCAATTGTTGATAGGTATATATTTGTCGCTATTTGTTGTTTATTTTTTTATCTTTTTCTTTTTCTTCTTCATCCTCTTCTTACAGAATACCCTTCAACATTTCATATAATACTGGTTTGGTGGTGATGAACTCCTTTACCTTTTTCTTGTCTGTGAAGCTCTTTATCTGACTTTCAATTCTAAATGATAGCTTTACTGGGTAAAATAACCTTGGTTGTAGTCCTTGCTATTCATCATTTTGACTATTTCTTGTCATACCCTTCTGGCCTGCATAGTTTTTGTTGAGAAATAGCTGACAATTGTATAGGCATTCCCTTAATTTGCTCTTGCTGCTTTTAAGATTATTTCTTTGTCTTTAGCCCTTGGCATTTTAATTATGATTTGTCTTGGTGTGGCCCTCTTTGGGTTCCTCTTGTTTGGGATTCTCTGTGCTTCTTGTACTAGTAAATCTTTTTCTTTCACCAGTAGGGGAAGTTTTCTGTCATTATTTCTTCAAATAGGTTTTCAATATCTTGCTCTCTATCTTTTTATGGCATGTCCACAATGTGAATGTTGATATGCTTGAAGTTGTCCCAGAGGCTCCTTACACTATCTTCATATTTTTGATTCTTACTTCTTTTGCTTTTCTGGTTGGGTGTTTTTTGGCTTCCTCACATTTCAAATCATTGCTTTGATTCTCAGAATCCTCTCCTGTACTATTGAATCCCTGTATATTATTCTTTATTTCAGTCAGTGTATGTTTAATTTATAACTGGTTCTTTTCCTTTTTTGTTTTGTTTTGTTTTTTGAGGTTTCTAGAAGATTCTTGAATAATCTTATAACCGTGGTTTTGAACTCTGTATCTAGTAGTTTGCTTTCTTCCATTTCTTTCATTTGTGACATGTTTCTTTGTCTCCACATTTTGGCTGCTTCCCTGTGTTTGTTTCTATATATTGGGTAGAGGTGCTATATATCCTTGAGTTGGTAGAGTGGCCTTTTGTAGTAAGTGTTCTGTAGGGCCCACTGACTCAACTTCCCCAGTCACCTGAGCTGGGATCTTTAGGTGCACTCCTTTATGGTCTGTGAGCACAGTTTTGTTGTAGTTGAGACTTGATTGCTTTTGGTGTCACTGGGAGGAATTGACCTCCAGGCCAATTTGCTATGAGGACCAGCTGTAACTACAGTGGGAGAGCTGCTGGGTAGGAGACACCCCTATGGAGCAGAACTTGCTTCATTGCGGCTTTGGTGCACACTGAGTCTGCCCCTTGAGTGTGTATCTTATGGTTGTATAGAGTTGTAATCTGCTATGGTCTGACAAATTGTTAAAAATCAGGACTGTTCCGTCAAAAGCGGGACGTCTGGTCACCTTATACATGTGTCTACTCAGTTTTTATGACAAACATTGTGAATACTACTTTTTTGAGATTCTAAATTTTAAGTAGTTTTTCTTACCCTTTATGCTAGGCTATCAGCTGTCAGAGCTTTTAGCTACCAGGATACCTGCCTCTTGCTGCTTTATTCTCTGCTCTTCCTATTTTGCTATTTTCTAATCTGCAGTTAGCTAGGAAACCATTCAATCTAGCTTGTTAGCATTATGTAAAGTACAAATAAGCAGACTTGAGTAGGTCTCTAAGGACTCCTGAATCAAGTGCAGAACTTTAATATACATATTTTAGTGTAGTTTAGATATTTAAAGATTCTTATTCATTTTTGGTAATTGGTATTAGATGCATGAAATATACTATTGTGTTGAAACCATGCCCTGAATAGAGACAATAGTTCTCAGAAGGGCTCCTAATTTCTGGTTGATGTCATCTTAAGTTATGTGTGCATATTTTTGCTTTTCTGCTTTTAGATGTTAGAAGAAATATTTGTTGATATTGTGATGTTCCAGCAGCCTCCATTAGTGTGACTTTCCTCTTAGGATTTTTTAACGTGTCTAATATTTTCTCTGGCTCTTTGCCTTAAGTCTAATGACGGCACTTTAAAATTTGGTTTGTAAATCCTCACATTAAAAAAAAAAAAGTACTGTTTGAGTAGGCCAAATAGCTGAATTACTGATCAGAGGGAAGCTAAATGTACAAGGCTAAAGGATTTCCAAGGTGCATCTGTGAGATTTGATCCCTTATTTCCCCTTGTTCAGGAAAACTCAGAATGAAATAAGTGTAATATCTTTTTGCAAAGGCTACTTTTAATTGCATTTGTCTCATTGGGATATGTGGGAGTTGAAAAAAAGTTATGTATCTCACTACTTAAGATCCTTCTCCCCATTTGCATTCGTAGAATGAGCCTCTCAGAGTTTAAACCTACATTTTACCAAGTAAATGCTGGTTTCCTGGGAAGACATTTTGGCGTCTTTTTGTTTTTCTGTACTTGTGTTCTTGACCTAAATTAGCAAGTCTTCCTCTTTTCCAACTTTTCCCAAAGACCCTCTTCATATCTTGTCCATGTCATACCTGACAGAGTTGGTGTATTCTTGGTTTTAATTATAAGAATCATGGGAAAAGAAGACTTTAGTGTCTTGCTTTCAGAACTGGATCTTTTAGAGAACAGCCTATCAAATACAAGCAAGTTTGCTACTTTAGATTATAAGGAAACCCCCTATAAGAAAGGTTCATGTATTGACAGAAAAAAAATAGAAGCTTGGTCTAGAGACTTCTAGCAGTTTCAGAAACAGGCCTTCCCAGGTGTATAATACTATGTAAGGGACTTCACACTGTCTTCATGCTGTCTCTCAAAGATGGTCTTGTGCAATAGCCTCCCTATTATCATTCTACAATAGGAGGTCTATGTCTAATTATCCATCTTTAAGTAGCAAAGAATGGTACCTGAGTGGCAAGAGTCCAAATGGGACTGAGGGAGACAAGCAATGTTAACATTTCTTGTGATTAGGATGGATTAGATTGAAGCATAATGAGATTTTCTGTGCTCTGAGTAAAGTGCTCTTAAACTTGGCACCAATGGGAGCAGAATTCCAGTTTGTCAGCCGTGGAATTTGAAGTCTTCTTGCATGTTAGAAAAAGGGTTTCGGGCTCTCTGGCCTCTGTATCACCCATTGTCTTTTCCCCCCCACCCATTGTCTTTTAAATCCCCAGGAGAATCTGATGCCCACCCCCACATAGACAAATCAGATCAGTAATTCCTCCAGTGTGTGGTATTCTTAGTAGAGCCCTAGGTTCCTGTTAAGAATTTAGCTGATCCCCACAACAGCCTCTGGCCTACTGGGCACATCCTGTAATTCATTTTATAGCGAACATAAAGAAGACCTTGAAAAGGAAGTGGCCAGCTCCAGGCCCTGCCCATTTAAATTGTGATGCACTGACTTAAACCTCTTCTCCTGACACTTAGGTTGACATTCTTTTCTTACATCATCTGAAAGCTAATGAGTGATAATTAGAGGAAGAGTTCACTTTGGGATGGGATAAAGTTCCAGTTGTCGTAGTCTTTGTAGATATTCAAAAGAACAGGTCTCATTAATCTTTAGAACAGGGATTTTTATCTTCATTGCAATCTAGAACCCACTAGGAGATCTTAATAAATACTGAGGCCCCAGTTCCTCCCCCCAGAGAGTCTGATTTAATTGGTCTGGCGTGAAGCCTAAGCAATAGAATTTTTAAAATCTTCCGAGGTGGTTCTATCATGCATCATGCTTTAGACTCCTCTATGTCAGTTCTGTCTTCACAATGGGCTATATCTCCTTTCTGGCTAGATTTCCCTTTTACCCATTTATGGAAGAGGTTGGACATTTTCTATATTTATTAAGACTTCAACCAGGATTGGGAAGGGAAAAAATGAGCTGGGGAAAAGACTCCATTAAAATTGAATTTTCTAGAGTTAAAGAACACATGCTATTAACATGATCAACAAAGGCCATGAATTTATTATAACTGTAAGAAAAATATTGAAAACAACAACTAATTGAGCCCCAGTTATGCATTGAAAGCTATATGAGCTGAAGAAACAACAAAGACATCTCTAGCTTTAAGACATTTTATAGTGTAAGATTGTTGTGTGTCTGAATCACTTCCCACCACACACAGATGTATAGAGGGAGAAAAACATTGGTTAGCTGCATAAATATTTGCTTGTTCCTCCTAAATCTCTTTTGGGGAAGCAGGTGGGCATAAACATCTGAAATGAAAATAGGTGCTTGCCCAGAAGTAGATTTCCCAAAAGGCCATCACCCTCCCTCCTGTGGCTGCTGCCTCTGCCGCATTCCAGCTAACAGAGCAGCCTTTTCACATTGCTGCTTGGGCCTTAAAAATCGAGTAATGGCTGCTCAGGAAAAAGGAGATATTGAAGGAGTAGAAGAGCCAAACCCAGTCCCCAGTGCTCACATTCACAGCAGCTGCAATCATATCTTCTCCACCTTGCCAGGAGCCACATGTGACTTAGCCTGAGGATTGCTGTCCTGGGTTGATCAGATCAAATCTATCCTGGCCACTTCCGAGGGGAGCTGCGGAAGGTGAGGAGAGTACGCTGTATGTCAATGTGAGTGTCCTCCCCGCAGTTCAGTGATGGTCCCCTGGAGAGCTGTTTCCATATGAGAAACCTTTGAATTCTCAACCAGTACCAAGTTGCAATCTTTCTTCAGTCTGTCCCCACTACTTCTAGCAAATTCTTTGGCTGATGTGGGCTATAGCACGAGTCCTTTTTTTCCTAAACTTATTTCAATCCAGCTTACAGGGGGCGGGCATTTAGAACTAATGGAGAGTCAGACTTCGGAGAAGAAATTTCCTTCTGTCGTTCAATCTTATGTTTGAGTGAGCTCACTCGGAGGCGCTGGCTGCAGGAAGCAGTGACGAGGATGGAGCCTGGCAGATGGCTGTGGCTGCGGCTTCCTGCAGGCCTGTGTGGGGAGATGATTGTTTGTATATTGGTTTTCATTTATGTGTTGGTCTTATTTTCATCTTCCTGAGGTACCCAGATGCTATGGTGATAGATTGGTTGGAAACGACTCATTTGTCAGGGTTCCATGGGGGACGTGGCTTTCCTTCCTGTGTGCAGTGGAGTCTAAAATGTTTAATTAGATGCTGAGGCATTTCTGCAAGGGTCCATTTCTGCCAGTTCTCCCAGGTGGATGCCAGTCCTTAGGTTGGAGAGGGTTTGGGCTTTTCTGAGCCCAACCTTCTCTCCCCTCCTTTTTGTCTTGATATAATCCTCATCTACCTCCTTTTAGCTGCTGGGGTTTTGTTCTCTATCGTTTTTGTTCTAGAAACTGCCTTCATGTGACTGTCAGAATTTGCAGAGCTGATGCGTGTTGGAAATCTAGTTGTCAAACAGGTTCAAACCAGACTTTATGAAATAATGTAGTTGAACGATGTGTAGTGAGAGGAATATTAACAACCTGCTGTTTATCTGTCTCGTCCCAGTTCAACTTTTCCAGGGACTTACCTTGCTCTGACTGCGTGCCAGGCAGTGCCCTGGAGGCTGAGGATGCAGAGGTGAGGCTTCTGTCCTCAACGAGTGCAACAACATGTACACACTGTGACACCGTGAAGACGCCCAAACAAAGGAGTGAACAAAGAGTTGGGGAGTTATGTCAACTTGGTGTGAGCTTTGGGGAAAGGATGGCATTTCAGGCAAATGTGGAGAGAAGGGGGGCAGTGGGCTTGCAAAAAAAAAGCAAGGAGCTCCATGTGCTGGGTCTGGGGAGGTGTCACAGCGTGGGTGTGGGAGGGGAAGTTTGAACTGGCTAAGGTTTCCACCTGGGGTAGATGGAGACATCTGGAATTGGGAACCGGGAGAAATCAAGGGAAGGGGACAAGAGTTGAATGGTGCGCTTACAAAATCTAGGTGGTTGGAAATGTGGGTGTGGGGCTGATGGGGTGCTGGCCCAGGAGATGCAGACTTAAAAATTGTCATATGGTGTGCCAGGGGTTGATGCTTAAGCACAAAGCTATCTAAGGAAAACCTGGACTGAAAGGCACAGGGATCACAGCCTTCAGGACAAGGGAGAGTTAGGTGGCAGGGGGACCAAGAGAGCCGTGCCCACTCTCCTTTTCCTTTCACCAGCTGGTTGGTCACACCTGGTTGCCCATGGAGCCCAGTGAGCAGTTATCAGCCTCATGCAAGCTTGCACCCAGTGCTTCCCCTCCCTGCTGGCATCAGGGACAGAGGGTCTCTCAGGGCTCACCATCAGACCTCTGCTAAGAAGAGCAGAATGCTCTGAGCTGTCTGTTCTCACTTCTGACCAAGAGCCCAGGAGCCAGCCTGGTGTATGACTTCTCCTGGCTGATGCTGAGTGAGCTCAGCCTGTAGCTCACTTTCTCCTTGCCTAGCAGACACGCAGAGCCGCCCCCCCAGCTTCTTCATTCCCGGGCCACTCACTGAAGATTCACAAGCCAGCTCCTCCATCAGTGAAAGAGGGGGCCACCTGTGGTGGGAGAAGGCATAGTCTAATCTTCATTGCTGTTGAGGAAAGAAAGACATTGTGGAATGGTGAGGATGCACGTTGTCTTTTCCTAATGACCACAGAGCAGGCAGTGGCCACATAGATACCACCACGTCCTTCTCGGGTTGTGGCTGGAACCCTCCACTCAAGTGGGCAGATTTTTTTAAACCAAGCCCCTGACCATCAAAGGAAGGGTCATTTGGCAGAGTCCCCTGCCATCTAAAGAGTGTATAAGTAGCATTCTCACCCTGGCCATCCTCCCGGATTTCTTTCTTGAAGAAATCCACCGGCTTCCTGGCCCCATCCTGGGGTTAGGTTCTGAATTGGCATGTGATTGTAATCTAAGCATGTATGGTCAAAGTCTTTGGGAGGCTCCTGGGATCAAAAACAGACTCCTCGCCAAGACCGGTTTGGCTCAATGGATAGAGCGTCGGCTTGGGGACTGAGAGGTCCCGGGTTTGATTCCGGTCAGGGGCATGCACCTTGGTTGCGGGCATATCCCCAGTAGGGGGTATGCAAGAGGCAGCTGATCGATGACTCTCTCTCATCGATGTTTCTAGCTTTCTATTCCTCTCTCTTCCTCTCTGTAAAAAATCAATAAAATATGTTAAATAAATAAATAAATAAATAAATAAAAATTTTGTACAGAGAGGTAGGGAGAGAGATAGTCAGAAACATCGATGAGAGAGAGTCATCGATCAGCTGCCTCTTGCACACCCCCTACTGGGGATATGCCCGCAACCAAGGTACATGCCCCTGACCGGAATCGAACCCGGGACCCTTCAGTCCCCAAGCCGACGCTCTATCCATTGAGCCAAACCGGTCTTGGCTCAATAAAATATATTAAAAAAGAAAGAAAGAAAGAAAGAAAGAAAGAAAGAAAGAAAGAAAGAAAGAAAGAAAGAAAGAAAGAAAGAAAGAAAGAAAAGAAAGAAAAGAAAGAAAGAGACTCCTCAGCTGGGCTGAGTGTCTAGAAGAAATCCAGAAAGCTCTGGTGCCAAAGCAGTCCCATCTGTATCAATCAGGTAGTCTTAGCTTTTTCTGGCTTGCCCAAACCATTCCAACTTTTCCTGTAGCGGTTTGAGCATCTTGAAGTGTGAATTTTAAGTCTGCTCGTCCCCTGAATAACTGGTGAAAGGCTGAGTGCTGGTCAGTTCTGGTGTATTGTCAAAGAACTGAGAAACATGTGGTGCTTTTCTACCCTGTGGTCACTGTGATTCCAGCAGCAGCCTGTGTTGGGTTTGCCAGCCTCCTTGAAGGGGTGCTGAGAGTTAAAATGAGTTCCTGTTCCTTTATCCATGCCCATCTCACCCAGTCTTTGTTGGCAGAAGATCTTGCTGCAGTCCCCAGCTTTGTTGAAAAGTGTTTGACTCCCTGATGCTGTCTACACTTGCTTCCCCCTCTGGGCCTGAACTTTCTGTCCTCAGTACTCTTCTCCAGTTCTGGAGCTTCCGAGACTCCACAATCTCCCTGGAGTTAAGGCTGCAGAGTCTGCTGTGTGACATGATAACCTTTTAAAAACAATATGCCATTCTAACCACTTAAAAGTATATAGTTCAATAGCAATAAGGATATTCATAGTCTATTCATAACATGTGACCATTACCACTGTTTGGTTCCCAAACCTTCTCCCAATAGAAACCCTATAACCATTGAGCACCACTCCATCCTGACCTCCCAGCTCTTGGCAACCACTATTGTGCTTTCTGTTTCTATGGATTTTTCTAATTCTGAATATTTTACATTTATAAATGAAACCATATAATATGTAGCCTTATAACGCCTTCAGGGTTCATTTCATTATGTAGCATGTGTCAGTTTCATTTCTTTTTATGCCTCAATAATGTTCCACTGTTTCTCCATTCACCTGTTGATGGACATTTGGGATATTTCTACCTTTTGGCTATTTTGAGTAATGCTGCTATGAACATTCATATATACTTTTTGGGTGGATATATGTTTTCAGTTCCTTTGAGTACATACCTAGGAGTGGACTTGTTGGGTCACATGGTAATTCTGTGTTTAACTTATTGAGGAACTACCCAACTTCCACAATGGCTGCTCCATCTTCCATTCTCATCAGCAGCCTCAAGGGCAGTGGTAACCTTTGGAACCAAGTGTGTCAGCCCCACTGGGCATGAGCCAAAATAGTTATCTGGGGTGAGCCTTAGTGTAGGGTAGCTGGGGCCAGTGAGGAATGAGCAAGGAGGGATCATGTCCTGATTGAGCTCAGGATCCAGCCCTCAGGGGTGGCTGAACCTCTCCAGTTTGGTGGGAGTATGTGACGTGTAGGGGCAGGTGACTTGACTAGTTTAAGGGACATATGGTGGGCTTTGGAGGGCTGATCCAGGTGGTGCCTATTGTGTGAGGTGTTAACCAGTCTTCCCTGTAGGCCACTCTGAGATGGTGGCAGAGTGGCCTACAGGGAAGACTGGTTACCAGTAGAAAGAGGGGGCAGGTCCAAGCCCTGGCCACAGAGGAGGCTGGGGAGAAGGAGGGCTGCGATGGAGGGTGGGGTACTTCCTTGGGCTCAGTATGGAGGTGGTGTGTCTTACTGCAAACAACGTCCCTCTCCTGAGGCCAAGACAACTGCCCGGAATCTGAGGTTAGGTTCTGCATTGGCCTGTGATTGTAATCTAAGCATGTATGGTCAAAACTATCTTTGAAGATCTCTCATTGCCAGGATCCAGGCCTTTGGAGGCTCAAAATTGTAGCTTTTTGTGTTTGCTTTTCAGGGGTAGTTTCTCTTCCTGGAGCAGAGGAAGGTTTGAGTGGGAAAAGGATAATAGGGAGAATAAAGAGATGGAGTGGAAGATAGGTAGGATTGGTTGTGTGTGAGTTAAATGCATGCATAATGTGACTCCTCCGTCCTTCTCTCCGTTGTACTGATGGCTTGAGACCTAGGGTAGGTGCGGGACTGGGGAAAACCAGAAAGGCTGACATCAGAGGCTCTGGGCTGTGGCACATGCTGCAGGGCTGTCCTCTCACCCTGTATCATATCGCTCACAGGGAGATGGAGACAGGCTGTCATAAACCCACAGCAGGGGTGAGGTGGTTCCCTCCACCAGAACCAGCCTGCATCTGGCAGAGGCCTCCTCTGGGGCAGGTGAGCCAAGTCAGTGCCACCTTGCATGCAGTGTGACAGTTTAACAGCATTACAGTTTAATAGTGATGTGTCTACATTCACTGCCTCCTTGGAGCATCTGGTAATCAGGAAGCATATTCCCAGTTTACAGATTGCGGCTTAGAAAAAGAGTGGCTTTCACAGTTCCATGATGAGGAAGCGACAACTAGCATACACACCTGGGACTTCTGACTCTAATTCAGCACTCTTTTTATTGTGTTCCACTTCCTGGGGAAGCTGTGTGATGTTGGTGCTAATCTTTTCCTACATTCTCTTTGTTGGAACAGATGAGTCTTGGGGTCATGAAGTGCTAAGAACCTGGGGAAGGATCAGGATCATGTCTGATTCTTACACAGGTGGCTTTTGCTCTTCCTAGGCTCTGGTCAGACGTGAGATGGGTCTGCTTTCTCTGGCTCTGCCAAGGCCACCTGACACTCTCTCCCCTTTACACCCTCCCCCAACCTTTCCCCATCTGTCTGTGTCCCTTTCTGGGCAGCAGCCTCCCAAAGAGACAGATCTTATCTCAAGTTGGCTGATGTTTTGGGGTCGAGCCTGATGAGGCAGAGTTAGCATCTCCTGCTGCAGCCCCAGCTTTCAGCAAATGGTAAACGCTACTTGAGGGCAACGTTCAATTATTAAAATCTATTTCTCTTGCCACATTCAAAAAGTCTCCTAACGTGCCTTTGTGCACACACAAATTTAGTGACACATCACTAAATGTGTATGTGGTTGCCATGGAAATGTCTCTCTTCTAACATGGCATTCCAAAAGCAAAGAGGAGGGAAGTTTTCTTTGTAAAGAGAAGCGGAGCAGAACTTGGCTAATTGTCATCGCACTAATCCCCAAACTGTCACTCTTCCCTGACTACCTGTCTCCTACTTCCTGTCAACAGTGGAAGCTGAATCAGCCTGCTGCTGTGCTTCCTTAGGAATTTCACAAGCGTTGTTCTAACTTTTATGCCAAGCACGTACCGGGAAAGACCCCAGGACTCGGCGATTTGAGTTTTCACCTGACTTAGTGCACCGTCCTGGACCGCCTGGCACTTGAGTCTTATACACACACTCGAGTCTCTGAAGAACTCTTGGCACCAGGTCTTCTAAAGATGCTTTGTGTTTTCCACCAGAAACTCTGAGCCTCAGTTTTAGTCTTTGTGACAAATGCATGGTATGATGGCGTACACAGTGTGCTAATACTCAGGCACTTTTTGAATGGTGGAAACCCCAGACATTTTCCTGATAGCAGTGTGAATCCGCAGAGGGTGGGAAAGACGAAAACCCTCAGTCTGACGAATGCCTTCTGTCTCTCTGGTCCATGCTCACCCGGTGTTCACGTCTGCCCAATTGACTGTCTTGACTGAGCTTCTCTTGGGCAAAGAAGTCCTTGTATTTCTGGATTTTACCAGCACCTTCTGGGGGATCCTTGGTCCATATTGGCTGATCCTAAGTCTAGGTCATTGGGCTGTACCACAGTCTTGGAGCTAGATAGCTGTTTTTTTTGTGGTTCTGAAGTTCAAGTTGATGGGTCGTTTTGCTACTATCGTTCACCAGTGGTGAGCTCTGAGGCAGAAACCTTAGCATCTTGCCTGGAATACCTGTCCTGGGAGCCTGTCATTTCTATTCTCAGTGACTTTGCATTTCTCTGCGGGTCCCTTTGGCCTGTGAGATGCCCCTGTCATTTCATAGTCAAGAGATGGTTTGGGGGCTTCAGAGGCCAGTTCGTCGAGGTACATGTTTCTGTCCCTGAAGTACAACACATGGGTGGCTTCTAGGCTGGAGTGTCCCAACGCACTGGACTCCTTGCTTCCCAAGGGGACTTTTGTGGTTCCTGGGTTTCTGAGAGCCTGCCTGCTGCTCTTCTCCAGCTGCCCTGCCTCTGATGGAAGCATCTGGTCCCTGACAGTGCCACAGAGTGAACTCCAGAGGCTAAGTGTATTCCAGCCTTGTTGCTTTCAATGCTTTTAAAACTCTAGATGTTCAATCTTATCCATGGCTGTACTGGCTCCTAAGAAGATCTTTGGCCACAGGCCATGCTGAGTTGCCAATGGGGTGGGACAAAGCTTCTGACTCTCAGAGCAGAGGATATAAATGCTGGCGGAACCCGTGTACACAGATCTGCATCCCTGGTGGGGTCCTGTGCGTCTCCACTTACCATGGGCATGAGACAGGTCTTTTCTTTTTTTTCTTTTTTCTTTTTCAAATATATTTTATTGATTTTTAACAGAGAGAAAGGGAGAGAGATAGAGAGCTAGAAACGTCGATGAGAGAGAAACATCGACCAGCTGCCTTTTGCACACCCCCTACCGGGGATGTGCCCGCAGCCAAGGTCCATGCCCTTGACCGGAATCGAACCCGGGACCTTTCAGTCCGCAGACCGATGCTCTACCACTGAGCCAAACCGGCTTCGGCAAGACAGGTCTTTTCTACCAGAAGACAGATGGTGGTTCTTCCTTTTATAAATCAGGTCCTCAGCATTGTTTCTTACCCAATATTTATTTATTCTGCCCTCAAGCAATGAATAAGGAGGCATTTGGCTCATTGCTGAGCTGTGACCTTGTGGAACATGTGTAAGTTTGTCCCTAGAGCCAGAGAGCCGAGGGGATCCAACTAGCAACTGTGTAGGAGTTTGGAGCCTTTTGTTTCCAAATCAGTGCCCAGTGCTCACATGCTGAGGCCTCTAGGAGCCGGGTTAGCCTCTGCAAGTAACCACCGCTCCAGGCTACTTCCGTGGAGTTGTTTCTGAGGTTGTGCTGAGCCTATTTCCAGGTCTGTGTTGAGAGCTCATGGCCTGCCCCGAGAGAGGCTAAGTCCAACATTTCCTGCTTGACTGTGTTCTCTCAATGGCACAACCCAGGTCTCCCCTGCAGCCAGGAACAGGGGCTTTTAACAATAGAAAACTCTATTTGGGACAATATAGAAGTTATCTCTGACATAATCATGTTCTGATTTCTCTCTCTGCCATTTTAGACGCTGATAAATCTGCCACACTTGGATGTATAAATAGCTGTTAGGAGAGCTGGCTGTCCCTTTTTGCTCTTGGCTTGTGCAAGTAAATGTCAATTTAGTTCTTATAGAAGAAAAATAACGGAGGTTTGGTTGTTTTTCTAATCCACAAACCCTGTAATTCTAACCTGGAAAATCTGGCTCTCCTATTTCAAATCAGTTTTAATGGCAAAGGCTAACAGAGGCTTTATTGCTCTTATCTGAGCTTATTTTTAAACTTCTTTCCACTTGTTTGTTCAGTAAATAAGAACCCCTCAAAGGAGAACTGGAAGGGACCAGCTTAAGAGAAAGAGAGTACATGACCACAGAAAGAGGAGGGTGAGAAGCTTGGTTCTGGAGAGATTCCCACCGGCTGTACTCTCAGAACGCTGTTCACCAACTAATGAACAACCTTTCTAGAAACCAGCGAATGCCAAGAAGCAGGGGCTGCTCGGCGGGCCACTGCTGAGGCCCGGAGTGCCCGTTGGAAACCCCCTCCCATTCTTTCTTGTGTCCCAGAGGGGAAGTGCAGAATAGCTGTTGCTGGGGACTTCTGATGGTAACCGGGCCCACCTGGCCAGAAGGACTAACTGCCGTGTTTGAGAGGAAAAGGGTTCTTGATTCTTCCAGACCTGGCTCTGAGCTTGCTTAACTCTTCAGCTGTACCTTAAGCCTCTCCCAGCTCACTGCCCTGTTCCTGGGGCTGGAGGGTTGTTTCAGGCTGCTCGTGGTCCTGCATGAGCTGGACAGATTCCTATTTCCATTCTGCCTGTCATTGTGAGCAGCTTCCCAGCAGGTGGGGAAAGACAGCCATGCCCAGCAATGTGACAAGACTCCGCAAAGCAGTGACCTGTCCTTCTGTGCCGTGGGCTGTGACCCAAGGAACTCCATTTCTCCAAGTAAGATGCTCTCTGCAGGGAGAGACTAATGTATGCGCCTCTCTGTGGCTCCTGTCACCGAGCAGGTCACACAGAATTAATGTGTTCATCCTTTAACCGCAAACTGATGCCCCTGGCCTGTTAGTGGGCATTCTGATCCCCGCCCTGGCAGAGGCCTGAGGTCAGCTGTCAGAAAGAAAGTCTCCCTGGGAAAATATGTGCTTTATATCAGGCTTCTTACAGGTGCTTCCTCAGACTCCTGGGTGTGGGATTTAGAAAAGCAGTGAAGTGTGTTCTATCTGAGGGGTGTTAGCAACATAGTCCCATATCAGTGTCATGGTGTCCTGAGTGGGAGGGAAACCCCTGCAGCCTGCCAGCCCACAGTGGCTTTAGACCAGCCTAAGCAAGGATGGCTGAGTAGTTTAGGGACTCAGCGGGCCTGTCCTGCTTCCCAGCAATGGCACCCAGAGCCAAGTGCTTCATTTTTCCAATTTGCCCCTTCATCGTAGCTCCTGACTCCTAGGAGTTTGACCAGCTGACCGCCTTCCCGAGGACACTGGTAGACACTCTACTCCCAGATTCCCAGATGGGGATCCTTTGCCCCGGGTGTCAGGGCTGGAAGGCTGTGTGGTTCCCGGCAGAGGCCTCCCTGACCGGAGGTCCAGGCAGCGCCAGTGACTCCTGCCACAGGAGGGCTGCCACCTTCCTGGTTGCTATTGGGAAACAAATGGTTTCCCTAAGGGAAACAGGGACTCCTGTGAGTACTATTTGCTGCCAAAGAGTATACTCAGTGTGGTGAAATTGTGCTCTCCTAGGAAGTGAGACCCTGCTAATATGTTCTCAAGTTCTGTTCCAGCTGGCGCCAGCTGTTCCTGCCCCACCAGCTGGAAGGCCTCTTAGTTCCTCTGGCAAGGGGCTGGGGCTGAGCTGGTGGCATGGGGCTGAGCTGGTGGCAGCACTCAGCACGTAGCTCTTTAGCAAAGATTGCTGCTGCCTCCAGTCATGCCATCTTTCCCCCCGACCTTGGTGGGTGTTTTGAGCTGGGGCCAGAGCCCCATGAGGCACTGTCATGAGGTTGCCTCCTCCTACAGCAGAGCTTGGGTGCATAGACATGCAGGATGAGCAGGGGCCTCAAACAAGTTACTTAACTGCTGCCTCAGTTTTCTTTTATGCACAACAGGTGATAACCTTGGGGTTAGAGTATTCATAAATTACTTAGCATAGTGCCTAGCACGTAGTAGGTATTTAATCATTATTAGCTTCTATTGTAATGTCTCTGCTGACACCCCTAAAAATTTCCTAGCACTGCTGGTCATGGCCCATCTCTTCAAGGATCCCTTATAGGAAACCATCCTTTTGTTTTGTGACGTGACTGTGTTCCCCTAATTCAAATGCCTTCTAATCGGCTGTCCTGTCACCCCACTTGGATGCTCAACTCCCTGATTTTTCTGAATCTGAAAACTCTTGCACCCAGCAGGTGTCAGTGACCTAGGCTGAGGGCCCCTGTTGGAGAGGGTATTGGTCTTAGGCTATTTCCCCAGAATTAGGCTGCTGTTCTGGCCTCAGCTTCCCTCGGCCTGACTTTTGCAGGAAACTTGCCGAATGGCCCAACTGTTTCCTAGGGGGCAAGGCACGTTTGGGAGGACAATACAGGTAATTGCATTCTCTGAAATCTGCTGTCTTTTCCAGTTCTCAACTGGGGTAAACCTCCCCCCCCATTCCTCCCCAGTCCAGGAGAAGGAGACATTGGCAATGCCCAGAGACATTTTTCATTTTTTTTATTTAAAATATATGTTTTATTGATTTTTTTACAGAGAGGAAGGGAGAGGGACAGAGAGTTAGAAACATAGGTGAAAGAGAAACATTGATCAGCTGCCTCCTGCACAACCCCTACTTGGGGATGTGCTCGCAACCAGGTATGTGCCCTTGACCGGAATTGAACTTGGGACCCTTCAGTTTGCAGGCAATGCTTTATCCACTGATTAGGGCCGGAGACATTTTTGGATGTCACAACTAGGAATGCTATTGGCATCCAGTGGGTAGAGGCCAAGGATGCTGCTGAATATTGAAAATGCACAGGTTAGCCCCTACAATGAAGAATTATTCAGCCCAAAATGTCAATAGTGATAAGGTTTAGAAACCCTGATCTATTCCTGGTTGAATAGGGAGACAAGTTTGGGAACTCTGAGAATTGTAGGAGCTGCGCCACCCAGATATTCAGCCTGAGTCCTTCATTCATTCCTGCCTCCCTCCCCAAAACCTAAAACTACTTATCTACAGAGATAAGTAAGGGCTCAGTCCCCAGCAGGGGCACACAAGAGGCAGCTGATCAATGATTCTCTCATCGTTGATGTTTCTATCTCTCTCTACCTCTCCTTTCCTCTCTGAAATCAATCTCTTTTCTTGGCTTCAAGGGAGCAGGCTGTGCAACTGTGGACAAATTAGTTAACCCTTCTGAGCCTTGTGTACAGTGACACTGGGGGATGCCTTTCTATATGAGGATCTATCAAGGACTTCAAGTCTAGTGTAGAGATTGTTGTCTTAGGAGACACTATTATATGGATTCATGAGGCACCTGACTCCTTCCAGAGTGTAAGGCTTTGTAAAAAGAAAAGCAGTTTTGACTTTTATTTTTTTATTTTATTTTTTTTTGGCGGGGGAGTGTTGGGTTGGATCCAGTCTCTGAGTTAAGGGAGTTATGACCCACAAGTTGAGTGGACCTCCCCATCCCACCCTCAGCTCTCCCAGGTCCCATGACCTAGCCATTGCCGAAGCAATTTTTCTCTTCTGCAATTAATTGTCCTTTCTTCATGCTTAGTGGAGCTTTCACCATAATCTGTGTATGGCCGCATTGGGAAGACTGACTTTATGGCAGATGCTATGGAACGTAACCTGCTCACATTTAGGCTATAAATTTTCCATGGTTCCACAGTTCTGTGGATTCAACGGACCACATGCTGTTCTCTGAAAATTGACGTGGCTTAGAACAAAGCAAGGCCTTATTGGTTTGAAATAAACATCTTGTGAGCTAGGCTATTTTAAAATAGAAACAAAACTTAGAGTCTATCTCTGATAGATGCTCCAACCTGCTTCATCCCCAAAGGTCATGGATTAAGGAAATCATTTACTGTGTGACCTTGGGTAAGTCCTTTAGCATCTCCAGGTCTGAGTTTTTTTGTTGTTTTTAAAAAAATATATTTTATTGATTTTTTCAGAGAGGAAGGGAGAGAGATAGAGAGCTAGAAACGTCGATGAGAGAGAAACATCGACCAGCTGCCTCTTGCACACCCCCTACCGGGGATGTGCCCGCAACCAACCAGAATCGGACCTGGGACCTTTCAGTCCGCAGACCGATGCTCTATCCACTGAGCCAAATCGGTTTCAGCCAGGTCTGAGTTTTATGTGTAAAATATGGGGCCCCAACTATTCCACTTCCTGCCGCAGCCTCGCGCTCAGCTCCTGGAGGTTATGGAAGTTGGGGAGGGAATCGGCTCTCTGCTCTTTCAGAGCTAAAACCACCTTTCTAATAAGTGTGAGCAGTGCTGAAGAGATGACCCTCTCTCCTCATCTCATGATTACAATTCTCAGGTGCTTTTTTTTTTTTTTTTTTTTTTAAATATATTTTATTGATTTTTTACAGAGAGGAAAGGAGAGGGATAGAGAGTTAGAAACATCGATGAGAGAATCATCGATCAGCTGCCTCCTGCATACCCCCTAATGGGGATGTGCCCGTAACCAAGGTATATGCCCTTGACCGGAATCGAACCCGGGACCTTTCAGTCCGCAGGCCAACGCTCTTATCCATTGAGCCAAACAAGTTTTGGCAATTCTCAGGTGCTCTTAAGAAACGAATTATGCCTGGCCAGTGTGGCTCAGTGGTTGAGTGCTAACCTATGAACCAGGAGGTCACGGTTGGATTCATGGTTGGGTTCAGGGCACATGTCCTGGGTTGAGGGCTCGATCCCCATTGGTGACACACAAGAGGCAGCAGATCAATGATTCTCTCATCATTGATGTTTCTATCTCTCTCTACCTCTCTGAAATCAATAAAAATATGTTAAGAAACCAATGACTAGTTTTAGTTACACTAAATGGAAAACTCTTAAATCTCTTTTCTTGGCTTCAAGGGAGTGGGCCGAGTTTGACAAATATAAATGGAAAACTGTCCTCTGGCCCTTTGGGCAGAAGATGATCGATGTGTGGGACAGAGTGTAGCAGGTTAGAAGGCAGGATGTTCCTCTCCCATCCATCCTCCACTCCTGGTTTCTCTCCTTGGGTCTATTGTTTGCCTCATATCAGGGATACTGACTTCTAAGTCTATTGGTTAAAATCTCTTTCTTTTACAAACTGTCTAGAAGAAGCCACTTTTCCCTCAGGGAATTGTGCCAGTGGTTAATAGGACAACGTCAAGAAGTTCACTCTTACCCTGAAACCTCAATTTTTCCTGTTGCAGTTTGACTTAAAGAAAAAAAATCTCATCCTGGAGCCTGACAGTGCGAAATAGCTCCCCTGGGACTGAGGTGGGCGGGCGAGTCCAGGGCCTAGACTGGGGTCCTCCGGAGCTGCTTCCTCCTGGGGTGGGGGGTGTCTGCAAATGGGTTGTGTGCAAAGGACTGTCTGCAAAGCTGATGTGGGTCTTGGATTGGCTCATCATGTCCCTTTAAAGACATCTTTTCATAATATGGCTTACAGGTGCATTTGGCACCTTCTCTAGGGCTAGCGATTTTAGTAGTGATTTGCCAAAGTGTTAGCTGAAACACTTGCCTCCGTTTTATAGGGTCAGCTTCATATTTGGAATAAATAAGCCTGGGTATTAAATTCCTTCTGGATCTCTACCTTCTGCAGGTAATTCTGGGCGTGTTTCTCTGCTGTCCAGCTGTGCTTATGCCTGTCTAGTTGTAGTGGTTCTTTTGTGGGTGCTGTTAGAAGTAGAAAATTAAAGGACAAGACATTTTTTTTATCATGCTCATGCTGGCATCTTGCTATCTGTTTAGATTCATTGGCCAGGAAGGAGCCAGAGATGAAATAGGGGTTGAGATAGACCAACTTGGGTTGTAACTAGGCAGGGAAAAGGTCTGAAATCTGGATGTAAAATGAATCCCAGGGCCTCAACCTTCTAAGTAAGAACCTGTCATTGTCATGTAACTCACTAGGAGTGAAGAACTTTCCTTCTGAGAAAGCACCCTCAGTATGTGCCTTTTTTCCAGAGGTTGGAGAAGAGGGACAAAAGTTATAAGGATGGGGGTGAGGGTGTTTTTGAGGGGCAGAGGAGCTTGAAATATAGGAACAAAGCTATGAAGCGAGGCCCTGAGGCTCTAAGCGGTGGTTACTTCCTTTTTCAGTCAGAGTTGCTCACCTTTTAGTGAATCATCCATACACACGGCAATTTATGGTCTTCATTATTCTTTAGCAAGAAATAATTTCCTACTCATCTGTCACTTAGAGACTAAGGGCCTTACACTTCCTGTGCTGAGAATACAGTAGCTCTTTGTACATCAATTCTATTTATGTCCCATTTGGGGGCTTGGGGATGCCCTTTACAAACATACAAAAAAGTGATTTAATACAGCAAGAGCCAGAGAAAAATGAGAAGGCAGAACTAGAGAACTCAGTGACCTAATGTTAGGCCCTGTTACCCACAGGGTTTTGGCCTCAGTAAGTTATCACCGCCCCCACTGTCTTCCTTTTATATATTATTCTTACTAGAATAAAAACATCCATGTAACTTGCACGGCAAATCACTGCCCTGTAGTAAAATCAGGGTAATGAAGTCTAAGCCATGGCCTGCCTCCAGTTTTCGAAAACTACCTTCTACTTCAGGAAAGAATCTGCTCACATCATTGATAAAATAAGTTCTGGTATGTTTTTGTTATTTCATTTTTGTCTTAGGTTGTTTGTTTGTTTTTTTAATCCCCAGGAGGGAGGATATTATTTCCATTGATTTTTAGAGAGAGGGAAGGGGTGAAAGAGAGAAACATAGACATATCAATCGGTTGCCTCCCACATGTGCCCCAACTTGGGGGGGGTGGCGCAGGAATCAAACCTCTGACCATCCAGTGTGCAGGGCTATACTCTAACCACTGAGCAATGCCGGCCAGAGCCATTTTTGTCTTACTTTTTAAGATAAATGAAAATATCAACCAGTGCTCATGTGGGAACTATACCTTTGCCAGGACACCACTAGGTACAGCTTTGCTGCATGGCCCATCTGTGTTACCACTTCAGTGCCTTGACTGGCATGCCCAATTCCCCTTTCACTCACTGACTCATTTATTTAACTAATAAGTATTGAGTGTATATTATGTGCCAGGCACCAGAGATGCAGCAGGGAACAAAATAGACAGTAGTCAAAATCAATATGTCAACCCCATAGTTTGCATTTCCAACCTCTTTCCTCCTTCGAGGCACAGGTGCCCCCTCCCCTCTCTGTGTCCTGATCATCCCCACCAAGAGCGAGCTCTGCCTCCACTGTGGTCACATCTGTCAACTTTGCATTGATGGGGATGAGCCTTGGCTCAGTTTGAGGGACAGAGTCTGAGTAGAGTCATGTGTGCATGGTATGGAGCTTGAATGAAGGCCCAGGATTGAATATTAAAGAAGCTTTGTGGGAGAAAGCCAGTAAGAGGGAAGCGAAATCCCTCTTTAGAGTTTGTGAAAATGGGTTGCACCCTCTCAATCTAATGATTTGTTAGCTTTTCTCTGTGCTATGAGGTTGAAGGACATCTAAAATGAGACCTTTGCACCTGAAAGGGCTTAAAAATATTTAATGTAAGAAATATTATAGAGTAGCCTGCTGATTCACTCATCTATTTGTTCAGCAAATACAAATGCCTACCCGGAGCCAGGGGCTTACAAGCTGTATGAGCTGCCAACCCAAATTATCCACGGTCTCTCCCTGTGAGGGATTTTCAGACTTGTGGGGCAGTTTATAATCCAGATTGTTGGCCAGTGAGCAGAAGCCGTCCCTGTCTCTTTGGAATCAGGCCCCATGGGTAATCTTCTCTTCTTTCTCTGTTCTCCCCCTGCCTAGCATTCATCTCAGTGTGTACTTATATGTCTCTGTCCATGCTTGATGGATGTCTGTCTCTCACACAAGAATGTTGGATCCAGAAGGGCAGGAACCTGTGTCTGTCTTGTTTGCAGTGTACAAGTAGGCACTCACTCAGGAGAAACTTGTTGAATAAGCAAAAAGAGGGAGGAACAAACATGGAGGAGGGAGATTGATGTGAATGAGGGGCCCAGAGGGCATTGGAGGAAGAGGCTTGAGCTAGAACCGTGGTTGGCAAACTGTGGCTTGGTAGCCACATGTGGCTCTTTGGCCCCTTGAGTGTGGCTCTTCCACAAAATACCATGGCCTGGGTGAGTCTATTTTGAAGAAGTGGCATTAGAAGAAGTTTAAGTTTAAACACTGTGGCTCTCAAAAGAAATTTTAATCATTGTACTATTGATATTTGGCTCTGTTGACTAATGAGTTTGCCGACCACTGAGCTAGAAGAATGAGCTTTTATTCTTTGACTTGGGCCACGGGAAGCCAAATTTATGTACTTGTCAAAGTCCCACCCAAGCATCACCTTTGTTGCATAGCTTTGTCTTATTCCTTCTCTGTGGCTAGATCTCTGGGACAGAACACAGCAATTTGCATTAACGCTTTATGTGATTCTTAACATTTTTTGAATCACAGATTCCTGTGTTTAGCAGATAAAAACTACAAACCTTCTTCCCCAGACTAATGCTCATGGTGTGCACATGTGTACACAAAAAACCCCCCACAGTTTTCCTTTCATTTCAAAGGATTCACAGGCTCACCTTCCAATCAAAACCCCAAATCAAGAACCCTGCTTTTAAAAATTATTCCCCTTGACATAGCATGCATCTTGTTCCTCTATAGCCCCAATCTCAAACATGGTTCTGACATAGAGGCAGTACTTAATGTGGAATAGTGGGTAGATGAATAGAAGGATCGATGGGTAGATGATTATGTCAAGAAGTGCCCTGATTTGCCATGACCTGTTTAGAGTTGAGCTAATAATTCCATTGAGGTCATCAAGGGGAGACTTCAGCTTTGAACAGAGAATGTAGCACTCTTTATGCCACTGCTTTTTCCTTGCCCTAAGAGTGTGGTTCTGCCCACACCAGAGAGGCACACCAATTCCATAAGACCATTTTTCAAATAAAAACTTCAGACATTGTATCTGACACATTGATAATGGGAAAGAATATTTGAAATTTGGCCTGTCTCAGAAAATCAGAGATTGTGTGATTCTAAAGGAATATAACCTCGTCCTGAGGCCAATTGACTTGTTCTTGGAGCTTCTTTAAACCCAGAAGGGGATGATTAGGGACTAGGCTGCACTCACTATAGAGACCAGGTTAGTCCTCCAACTCTGAAAAGAGGGGCCCAGCATGGCAGGCCATCTGTCCTCCGGATTCTCCTCTATGGTTCCTGTGTTGAATAAGTGATCCCTAGAGGTACCTCTAAATGTTGTCCATCTCTTGCTCATTACTGTGCCCCATGCCCCAAAATACAGTGTAAATACCTGGCTTTAAAAATATTCAACTTTAGAAACTTGAACATTTTTTTGCTTCTATTTTAATCCCTATTTTTCACATTAGGGCATTTGACAATGTTGATTTTTAGACATTAGAATAGTTCAAAACCATGGGGTAAAAACCCCCACAGTACTATCACTTGCTTGTAAAACAGTCATCAAGGAAATAGATTTTGCAAAAACACTTCCTCCATGTATCCCCACCTTGAACATTATTGGCCTGTGTGATATTGATAGACAAAGGTACCGTTGGCAGGTAATTTGTCTAGCCAACATCTCATCATGAGATGAAGCCCTTGCTGGCAGGTTCTCAGGTCAGCAGCTGATGGTGGATGAAGTTCAAGTTCAATTTATAGTGCATCTGAAATGTTCTTGGACTTACAGGAATGACGGAAATGTTCTTGGCCCTGGCTATAGACTGGGGAATAGGATTCTGCAAATTCTATTAGCAGACCATGGAGGTGCCTGATAAATGGAGCTGATATTCCAAAACATTGGTCGATTAAGAGAAAAAGGTGAAGGCTCCTGGGGTAGGGGCTGTGACTCAAGGTGCTCACCTAAGGAGATACTTATCTCAGGATGAGAGTGCTGGAGCCCAGGCACCAGCCAGTGGTACTTGGAGAATTCGTCACCATTAGACATGCCAGTGTATATATGTGCTGCTCAGTTGTGATCAGACCTTGCAAGTGATCTGGCGGGTTTAGTTATCACTGGAAAGAACTTAGTCAAGGAAGTGCTGCCCCAATTAGAGTTATGGCCACCAATGCTGGTAGGTTAATACAGTCCCATAGAAGTGCAAGGTCCATGTGTGGACAGGAGAGTTGCTGACAAAGAGGCAGAGAGATGGCTGTGTCTCCATTATTCCCATTTGTGTGGGGATCTATTGTATTTGCAGTAATGTTTAATTATAAAAGCTATTACCATGGGATGGATTATCAATGTTATTCATTTTTGTCATGTTGCCTGGTAACATCCCTTTGTGCCCATTTCTGTAGTTACAGGCTGAAAAAGTGAAACCTTCTTTCTTAGCCATTTTACCATCACAGTATTATAAAAAGCTATTTTGAGAGATAGTCGAGTCCTATCTGGGGGGAAAAATTGACCTAATGACAGCCTGAGTCTTTAAAATTCTTTAAAGACTTTTTAAAAGCTGTTTGCTGGGGGCTGAATAGGAGAACCCCACTGCACCATTGGAGCTCCCCAAGGGCAGAAACCAAGGCTCAGTCTATCTTTTAAAAAAATTTTTAGAGAGAGATGGAAGGAGAGGTAGAGAAAAACATCTATGTGAGAACAAAACATCAATTGGGTGCCTCCTGCACACCCCCCATTGGCGATTGAGCCCACAACCTGGAAATCGAATCAGCAATATTTCAGTGCACAGGACAACGCCCAACCAACTAAGCCACACTAGCCAGGACTTCTTTTGAACCAGAGTAATTCTTTATGATGCAACATTTCCCAGTAGCAAGACAGAAAACCAAACAAAAACAAAACAAAACAAAAACACACAAAACAAACAAACAAACAAAAACCACCTCAATTCTAAACAGTTGACTGAATTCTGCTCTCCTCTTTCAGATAATATTCTGCCCTATTACAGACCAATCTTTACTACGGGATCCATTCTGCATACCCTTACAGACTTCATGAGAAAGGAGAAGTTGTGAATCTTTAGGTTTTTGATGATTTCCAACATCAGAAATGATCACCAATGGAGAAAATAGATCAGATAGTGAAGTAGAGTCTATTTGACTCCTGTGAAGTCAGGTTATCTCCATCATCCTGCTGGTTCTGAAAATGCCCCATTAGTGGAAGAAATGGTGGCAAGTTATCACCAGAAATACTCAAAATCATTCTCTTTAAAGGTCACACTGGTGGAATTTTCAGATAACACTTGGCATTGCTATTTTTCTTTTAAGTTGGAGGCAGCTGCTCTGGGCATGGGGAGAGGTCATCTATTGGGTTTCAGATCTCTAAGGCTTAGCCTCACAAAAGTGTGGTTATTGCTTAAAGATAATTACGTTCTACATTTTCATGCTAAACTCTTGATATGGACTGAATGGCATATTTAAATCTCATATCCTAGGCATTTCCTAATCATCATAGCCTCATTGTGGGGGGGACACCTAATCAAATAGCTGTTTAGAGATGCTTTGCATTTAAAATTTTTGCTGGGTTTATCCCAGGAAAAGAGGAAATGTGCTTCTGATTTTCATCTGGTTCTTTCCCTGACCTCAGGAAAGTTTAAACTTCTAATGGTTAAATAGCCAAAGCGAATCACTCAGGAAATGTTTCTGCATTTACATTCTCTGTCTCTTTTGCATCATTTCCACCCCTGACCCCCTTTCACACCCCAATGAAGCTTTCTCACTTAGTGACTTCCCAGCCATGAGGGGACCGTGGAATTCCAGCTAATGAGGCTCATCCCTTTTTTTTTTTTCCACTGTAAGTGGTACTCGCCAGGCCTGGAATAGGATCTGAGAGTGAACAGTGACTCACATCTTTCTCAGGTTCATAAATGGGACACCAAGTCCACAGTAAAAGCAAGAGGACTTTCTTCCTCTTGCCCAGAAAAAGACAGACACACAGAGCAGCTTCTCAGTGCTGCAGGGTGAGCAGAAGCTAACCTCCTTAGAAAAGGCTTCTGAGACTTGATGCTATTTTATTTACAGTAGCCGGAGAAGACCTCATCCCGCCAGCTGAACTGATATCGTTTTATGCAATTATTTTTTTTTTCAGGATTGTGCTCAGAATTGAGAAAGCAGGATGGTTTTCTTCCTTATACAGAATATACGGCTGTCAGTGACAGAAATTTCACCAAGGCCTTTCTTTTGTCGGGAATGTTTGAAAGGGCCTGTCTTAGAGATTTATGAAAGAGCCCCAGTGAGCCACCACCACCCATAGTTGTACCTCAAAAGCAAGACAGGGAAGAGAAATTGTGTGAAAGCTCCATCACCTGTCACAGCCATCAGTCCGTCTGTCTGCCTTCTGTGAAAGGGTCTGTTTCGTCAGCTCTGCGGGAGCTGCCACCTTCCTGCCATAGGTTCACAGGCCCCAGCAGGAAGCTCAGATCTCGTGGCAGCTTAGTAAAGAGAAAATCCTGATTCCATTAGAAGCCACAGCAGCGGAGCTGGGGCCGGGAAATTTAGTTCTTTGGGAGTGGGATGTGTGCATTTGAGGGAGGTGGTTGGGGAAAGCAGAAAATCAAGCCAGGCCTGTCTGAGCTTTGATTCTGATCATTCAAACAATTCAAAACTCTGTGACATTTGATGATCTGAGTTTCTCTCTCTCTCTCTGTCTCTCTCTCTCTCTCTCTCTCTCTCTCTCTCTCTCTCTCTCTCTCTTTCTCTTTCTTTCTCTCTCTCTCTCTTAATCTGTCCCGTTCATTCATCAAGATTAGAGCCTTTTGGTTTTCTTAGTTAATTATTCTGTGGTATTCTATTTCAGGGTTTTGGAATCAAGTTACTTGATGTTTTACTCTTTCCCATGTGATTAGGTGATCTTTTATAATAGAGCTGTAGGAATCCTTTCAAGATCACAGCACTTCGGCTCAGCACCATCAAGGAACTTGCCCATGAAATTCAGTCTTATAGGAGTGAAATCTCCGTCAGCCCCTGATTATGAATCCAGAATATCCCTGCACACCATCCATCTTCACAGACCTAGAAAAGGTGAAAAGAAAACCTATGCTGAGCTGTCTGATCAATGCAAAATCAAGGAGCTTGCAGGATGGCAGCTACTTGGCTTCCTAGGCCCAATGAGCTCCAAACCTGAGTCGCTGAAACAGTTTTTGTAAGGCTGAGGCGGATCTGTTTACTGCTTTGAATTCTTTCTCCTGGTGTGAATGGGTAACCTTATCAGTGGATTTTGCAAGCCTTTTTAGCCAAAAACAAAACAAAACAAAACAAAATACAAAATGTGTACTTTGAAATTTCTGCTGATGGACACCTAGGAGGAATGAAGAGAAAAGTCAAATGCATTTCTCAGTTACATGTGAGAAACAGAAGGAGCTTTTATTTCAGATACTAATTAAGATCCCAGTGCAGATGTTCTCTTGGAGGCCTTCCTTGGTCACCTCCACCCACTGTCATCCCGAATCCCCTTCCCTTGCTTGATTTTTCTTCATAGTGCTTGTCACTGTTCAGAGTTATCCTGCTAATTTGCTTCTTTTTTATTGTCTCTCCCACAGAAGGGAACACCAGCCATGAAGGCAGAAGCTTTGCCTGTCTTATTTACTGCTGTAGGTACCAGAACATGGGGTACAGAGAGGATAGGATGCTCAATAGTGGATGCTCAATATGTATTTTCTTTTTTAAAATATATTTTTATTAATTTTAGAGAGGAAGGAAGAGGGGGAGAGAGATAGAAACATCAATGATGAGAGAGAATCACTGATCGGCTGCTCCTGCACGCCCCACACTGGAGATCAAGCCCACAACCAGGGCATATGGCCTGACCGGGAATCTAACCGTGACCTCCTAGTTCATAGGTCGACACTCAACCACTGAGCAACACCAGCTAGCCTTAATACATATTTTCTGAATGGATTTCAGATAGGGGGAGGTTGAGGAAAGAACAAGAAGAGGCAAAGGTTGGAACCACACCTGGATTTGAATCTAAACCTTCCATTTATTGGTTGTATGCCTTGGAATAATTTCAGAACCTCTCTTAACCTCAGTATCCTTATCTATAAAATGGGCATAATACCTGCTTCCCAGAGTAGTGATGGAGGATTAAATGAGATGTATGTGATGAACTCTGACACAGGGGCTGCTACATGGAGATGCTCAGTGGCTCATTCTCCAAGCTTTGATTGACACAAGTTTACTGGACAAGAAACAGGGCCTTTTCCTGCCCTTGAGAGTCCAGGGATTGAATCTCCAGGGATTCTGTACCCAGAGCTGGTTCCTCAGAGATAGCGATGCTGACTGGAAAACAAGGTTCCTGTCAACCTGAAGCCTTTGCTCTCGTCCTCGGCCGAGAGCTTCCCTGTGAACCCCAAACGCCCCAAACAGGACACCCAGGCCACTGACAGTCTAGAAAGTGATTATCAAGGCTGGCCTTCCATATTTCAAATAGCTTTGCCTCCCTGGGGAACCTGGCAACAGAAATTACTCCTCTCGCGGCCAGGCCCGGAGCAGCCGGGTCTTGTGCGGCCAGGCCCGGAACAGCGGCTGACAGGCTGGGAGCGGCCAGGCCCGGAGCAGCCGGGACCGGAGCAACCGGGCCCGGAGCAGCCGGGTCGGGTGTGGCCAGGCCTGTAGCAGCAACAGCCAAGTCCAGAGCAACTAGGTCGGGAGTGGCAGTGACCAGACCCGGAGCAGCTGGTTGTGGAACGAACCAGAGCAACAGAGGCCAGGCCCGGAGCAGCCAGGCCTGAAACAGCTCGCTCCTCGCCTGTCTCTGCCCACGGCTGCCTCTCAGACATGGCTGGAAACTTTTGCCGGAACTTGAGGGTCTGCTGAATCAAGTGATGAAGGCTTAGATCTGGATGTGTTGAGTTAGTATAACGCTGGGGTGTTGATCTGTGAGTGCCTTGGGTGGGGCCTGGATGAGGCTGGTTGACCTATTTGGAAATGTAAAAAAAAAAAAAAAAAAAAGAAATTACTCCTCTCCATGGTCCAGTCCAGGTCTCTCTACCTCTTACTTTGGTATTTTCCTTGTTTTCACTTAAACCTGTGTTCCTTTGTTTTTCATCTATAATTCTTGATGTTTAGTCAAAAGAACAGATTCTGTCTCTCTCATTTCCAGAGGCTTCAGGCTCAGCTGGGGCAGCTTTAAAGCAGGTCATCCATTCCCTCTAGCAGACTGAGCCTCTGGGAGCAGGGAATTTGGACATTTCTTGTTTTCCAAGAGATGCAGAACCTCAGGATGGGCCAGTTGGCTCAGGCACAAGGCAGCAGCCGGTTCTCATTTTGAGTCTCGGAGTGCCATGTGCTGTCCATAGGTGGCGGGTCGATGTTTCGTTCATTCATTAGACATCCAAGCAGCCTGGTGGGATGGAAAGGACACCTCGGGCTTTTGCATCAGCCAGACTCCAGCTTCAAACACTGGCCCTTCCACTTGCCAGCTGCCTGGCCCCAAATGCTGGGAAGAGAGGCTTGTTGAGTGGGAGGCAGGGTGCTTTCACAGCGAGAGTGCAGGTTCCCGACCTTCCTCCTGCCTCCGTTGCCTGGCTCTGCCACAAATTTGTTCTGTGTCCTTTGCAGGTTATTTAACCCTGCAGGACTTGATTGCTTCATCCAGTAATGGTCACCTGCCATGAAAAGGTTGGTGCAGGGCTTGGCCCAGTGCTCGGCACACAGTAAGTGGAAAACAGAGGTCACACATGTAGCCATTATTATTACTATTTGACTTCCTCTGTTTGGCCAGGCTCTGTGCTAGGGTTGGTTTGCAGAGATGAATAGGTCACAGAGCTCAAGGACAGAGGAGGCAGACATGAAAGGAATTATCCTGCAGAAGGGTTAAGTGTTATTGATGGAATCTTTGAGTAGAACGGTACCATCTTCTCTGGGCTCCAAGGAGAATCACCAGGGAATGTAGATGACGCTGATTCCCATGCTCCAGAATATCAGAATTTCTTGTGCACAAAAAGGGCTATGGTGGAGTAGAAAGGGCATTGGAGATGTAGTTTATTCATTCAGTTTTCCGTTGGCAAGTGCAAGGGCCTCAGGATGATAGTCAGTTTCCTATTGCTACAGTAACAAATCACACAGACCCTAGGACTTAAAACAACACAAATTTATTCTCTTATAGTTTTGAAGGTCAAAGGCCAAAATGGGTCTCACTGGTTTAAAATCCAGGAGGACCTTTCACTGTGCAGTCAGGGAACCGATCTCAGCGCAGTGACAGAGCCCGAATTAGCTTGTGATCTTCTTCATCAGTTTCTTTTGTCCAATTGCGAACTTTATACCAAGATCCTAAATGTTCTCAGTAGGAAAGTGTCTCATCCATTCTTGCTATCCCCTGTGGCCTCACAGTTGGAGCTGTTCCTTTGTTGGGCCTTTGGTAAATCCCTGTTGAGGCAAAGCCACTGGGCAGTGTGTTTCTGTCCCAGGTATCACCATTTTCTCATGGTCCTCACAGCAGAAGGGGGTGGGAAGGGGCCAGGGAGATTCCCCCCGTGTTGTCACCATTCTTAGGCATTTATTCAGCATATTTTCATGGAGGGCCTCTAAATGCTAGGCACTCTAAGCGCTGGGGAACAATAGTGAGCAATGTAGTCTGCATTCTGGTGGGGGAAATAGGTACTAATTGTGTGAATCAATCACACAATTAATATAAAATTCTGATTTTAATATTCCTCCTTAATGGGGGCATTCAAATGATCTGGGAGTCTAGGCTTCACTAGGACATGGCAGCTAAGCCGAGATATGAAAGATAAGTGCTATTTGCCAGGCCAAAAGAGGAGTGACAAATGGTCCAGGGAGTGAGGCAGCAGGAGGAGTGGATTTTTGAGGAACTGAGATGGAAGCTAGTGGGCTGGGACAGAGAGAGAGAGGACAAGCTGAGGCTGGAGGCATGAGTGGTGGGGCTCTGCAGCTCTTGGTGGGCTTTAATGAGTTTGATCTTTATAACTGACAGAAGTGTGTGAGTGTGTGCTGGAGGGGGGCAGGTGGAGATATGAATAAATTTGCATTTCAAATAATCTCCTAGCTACAGTGTGGAGGAATGTGTAGGAGGCCAGAAAGGACTCCTCCAAACCAGTTACAGGCTGCTGCAGGAGTCCCATGGAGAAATGCCAGGGGCTTGGGTTAGAGTGCAGAGAGAAATGGGTGGAAAGATACTTAGTAGGTAAATTATCTAGCAACCATCTTATGGCTGCTTTTTATTAAGCACTTATTATGTACCAGCTGCTGTGCTAAACATTTCACATGTTATCTTATTTACTCTCAGGGCTATTGTAAGGGTTAAATATTCCTATCCTCCTTTTACAGATAAGGAAACTGAGTCTCACAGAGGTTAGGTCACTCATTCAAGGCCACACAGCCAATAGGTGGCAGAGCCCTAGAGCAGTGTCTAACTTTATTTTTTTATTCTTACCAGAGGATATTTCTTCCATTGATTTTTTTTAAGCGGGAGTGGAGGGAGAGACACAGAGAGAAACATTGATGTGAGAGAAGAACATCAATTGGTTACCTCCTGTAAATGCCCTGACGGCGCCGGGGATAGAGCCTGCGACTGAGGTACATGTCCTGGACCAGAAGTGAACTTTCAACCCTTCAGTCCAAGGGCCGATGCTCTAACCACTGAGAGCAGCGGTGTCTAACTTTAATGTGCATTTGGATCATCTGAGAATCTTGTTAAAATGCTGACTCTGGTTCAGCAGGTCTCGGGTGAGGCCCAGGATGCTGCGTTTCTAACATACTCCCTGGGTGTGCCCATCTGCTGGCCCGGAGACCACACTTTGAGCAACAAAGGCCTGTTTGCCTCCAGGGCTCACACTTGTAACCATGGTGCCTCAGAACAGCTAGAGATGGGGTAAGATTTCTGAGACTGATCAAATCTGAATCCCCATAGGCAGGATGTGGGAGACCTGATGGACCTCAGATAGGTAGGAAGTCATATCACATTTTCATTTCCTACATGTGCCTCTTTTTTTTCTTTCTTTTTAATATACTTTTATTGATTTCAGGAAGGGAGAGGTAGAGAGATAGAAACATCAATAACGAGAATCATATATCGGTTGCCTCCTGCATGTTCCCCACTGGAGATCGAGCCCACAACTTGGGCAATAGCCCTGACTGGGAATTGAACCTGGGACTCTTCAGTCCACAGGCTGATGCTTTATCCACTGAGCCAAACTCTACATGTGCCTTTCAATAACTCATTGAAACCCGAAAGTGAGAGGGTTCTACTCCTTTCCTCACTCCCAGCATGTAATCAAATTCCATCTGCATCTAGCTTCTGAACTATAGATTGGGGGTTATGTCACATCAGCAGCCACCAATAAGATTATTTACATCAGCAGCCACCAATAAGATCATAGATGGGAGTGAATTGAGAAATCTAACAGATGATGTTCAGGTACCAAGCTGTCTGCTGTTTCCCTGGACCTTGCTAAAAGTGAAGGAAAAATATCAACTCGATACTCTGACCTCTCTATCTATGTCGTCATTAGATCCCAGGATTATTAGAGATCAAACCCTTTTCCATTCTGCCCCTGCTAACAGGGCCAGTTGTCTCTGCTGGGAGATGCAAATAAGGTGTGAGCACATCTTTAATGGCTGGGAAAATCCATTTCCCTTCTTGGCAGCCTCAAGTTATTGCAATTATGGTTCTGGGCCAGACTTGATCGTGTGTGTGTGTGTGTGTGTTATTTTAAAAAGAGGAGCATAGTCCTAGCTGGTTTGGCTTAGTGGATAGAGCATCGGCCCATGCACTGAAGAATCCTGGGTTCAATTCCGGTCAAGGGCATATATGTTGGTTGCCAGAAGGCAACTAATCGATGTGAAACTCTCACATCGATGTTTCTCTCTCTGTCTCTCCCCCTCTTCCACTCTCTCTAAAATATCAATGGAAAAATATCCTCAGATGAGGATTAACAACAAAAAAGAGCAGGCAATAAAGGGAGGATATCTCACTGTTTCCATGCTCACCTCCTTTCTCCCCAAGTGCCTTTAGAGAACTTTCCAATGCAAACTTTCTATTAGTTTTCCCCTCTGGAGGTGGTCTGTCAGTATTCCCATTCCCTCCCTCCTCAAATGCAACCTTTCGCTCTTGGTTCCATTGTTCTGAGGCTCCCTGGCTGGAGTGGGCTTCTGTGCCTGGGCAACACACTGAATTCTAGTCACTTTTCTGCAGGAGAGAATCCTAGAGTTTCAAGACAGGTAGAAGAGCATCTTAAATAAAATAATAATGTCTGACTCACACTAGTAAACTGTTTTTCCCTTTAAGATTTCATGTCATTGTAATTTGTTCCGGTGGACAAGAAGAGCTTTCGTCTGAGAAAGAACTGACAGGAAGTCTTGAGACTCAGCACCAATTTCTCTGCCTGTCTCCCTATCATTGGAGCTTCGTTTGCTGCCTTCGCAGGACTCGGTGAAGGGAAGGCTTTGCAGGCTATTGTTAAGTGTTCTGTGAATCCATAAATCACAGACTGATGGAAGGGAGGCGCTTTCAGAGACCATCTAGAGCTGCCTTCTGTCTCTAGCACAGACATGTGCACACGCAAATGATAACTGCCTGTTGTGTAGTTATAGGACCCAGTGGGAGCAGAGGTATAATTTCTCTTGGTGTTTACTTCTCATGTCTCTTAATTCTTACAGTCATATTCTTGAGTCTGTCCCAAATTTAGCACCACAGCTCAGGCAACCTCAGGCCCTGTCAGTGGCTTCACTGTCCTGGCCCATGGTTTGGAGCAGGGGTCTTCAAACTACGGCCCGCGGGCCACATGCGGCCCGCAGAGGAGTCTGATCCAGCCCACCAGGTTTTTTGGGCAGTGAGCGCAGCCGAGGTGTTACAGTAGGAATTAGTTCATATAGTCCGGCCCTCCAGCTCTCTAAGGGACCGTGATCTGGCCCCCACTTTAAAAAGTTTGAGGACCCCTGGTTTGGAGACACAACTACCCCTGTGCTAATGACGTCTGTGTCCTGGCCATGACCAGTCACTTCCCCTGTATGGGTCTCACACGGTCCTTGTACAATGTGGCTTTGGGACTAGATGATGTCTCTGTCACTCAGATTCTGTTTGACTCTGAGATTCTGGTTCTTGCTTCTACTTATGTTGTTTCTCTTGCTGATTGGCCTCTCTCATCAAAACCCAGCTCCATCCCATCCACCCCATGGCCAACCACCAGGCACTTCCTTTTGACTTACAAGTAGCACCTTATCATTTATTCCTATGCTTTTCATTTTAACAACCTTTAATTTTCACATTACAAACATTTCTAAATATTAACCATAAAAAATCCAGAAAATCTAGGTCAGTAAGAAGAAAAAAATAACTTCTGACAAACATAAACACTGTCAGCATTTTTGGTATATTTTCTTCCAGTCTTTTTTTTTTTTTTTAATTTAATAAACTTATACATAGGCCAATGAGTTTCATACTATATATTTTGGTGTCCTTCTTTTTCACTTAATATATAGTGAGCATTTTTTTTTTTTTTTTTTTTTTACATCCCTAACATTTGGAAACGTCATTCTTTTTAATTGATCTTAGAGAGAGAGAGAAGAGAGGGAGAAACATCAATCAGTTGCCTCCCACATACACCTCAACCAAGCATCGAACCCACAACCTGGGAATGTGCCCTGATTGGAAATTGAACCCACTACCTTTTGGTGCATGGGATGACACACCAACCAACTGAGTCATACTGGCCAGAACTGGAAACATAATTTTTTATATCTGTTTATTACTTTATATCTCATACTTTATTTAGCCCTTGCATGGTTATCTCTGAATGAGAGCAATACCTATCCTGTCAAGCCCACTGGACTATCCAGATAAAAAAAGACAAGCCTTTCTATGTGTCATCCTCTTGTGCCCCTCACAGTCCTACTTGGCCATTGGGACACTTGGGTACCCACAAAGCTCCCTTGAGATCCAGGCTTACTCTTTTCTGAGCACCTCTGTTGCTCAGAGACCCTTCCCTCTGACTTGTTACTTATCCTGTGCCAAGTACGGTCCACAGTGAGTCTCTCAGCCATATATTAAGCTCCAGAGACAATTTTCTTGTGTGACATTCATTCAGTAAGTATTTAATGAACACCAGTCATATGCCTGTGATATCCCTGAGTGAGTCGCTGGACTTGTGGCAATGAATAAGGGTAAGGGGACTAACCAAATAGTTGCAAGCATAAAAGCTTGGCTGCAGGCTGCTAAGTGGCTGGGAATCAGGAATGTGGGGTAGAAGTAGGTTCTTGACTTGGGCTTGGCTGGCAAGGAGGTCTTTCTGCAAAAGTGCTCTTTCAGCGGGAATCTGAAGGAAGACAAACATTTGGCAGGGAAGTAGAGGGTGGGAGCCCTGATGGGTTTGGCTCAGTGCTTTCCACTGTACCAAGCACTCCCCCATAGCTGCAGTCCGAACTGCGGCTAAGCACAAACAGGACATCTGGTGTGTGCCGCTTTAGGTGCGTGAGGAAGAGAAATGAGGACTTCTTGGCTGGGGGTCTTTCCTGTTCACTGCTCATCCAGTGCCTGGGCTGAGCCACTCATGACTCAAGATAGGAGACCCACAGTTTGCGAGTCTGTGCATTGTGTGTGTGTGTGTGTGTGTGTGTGTGTGTGTGTACATGCATGCAGTTGAGAGAAACTCTGATGGCCTTCTGAATCCAGTCCCCAGTGACACGGGATCACTGGTGCCATCATTCCCCTTCATTGATGTGGATGTCTATGAGAACGTCCCACGTTCCAAACATCTCAGCATCCCTGCAGTGACAGCCTCTTTGAGAATATGTAGATACCTGTGATTTTCTTAATTACTCCTGTACACCCACATCTCTCCCTCCCTTAAGCAGGAGGGCATATTGAGGATAGGGTACTGTCTTTTCCCCTCCAGACCTCTGCTCCTCCTTTCCTACTGTCATTTATGTTTAACAGCCTCCTGCTGCTCTCCCACCCACCACCGCCCTTCTCTCCCCTCACACTGACTTACTCAAGGGGCTCTGCATAAGAGAGACTGAGGGAGGAGACCAGACTCCCTCAAGTGCTCATACCCAGCAATTAGTTTCTGTTATTGGCAATTCAAGATAAATAGAAAATGATAGAGGAGGCCTGACGGGTTTGGCTCAGTAGATAGAGCGTCAGCCTGCGGGCTCAAGGGTCCCGGGTTCGAATCTGGTTAAGGGCATGTGCCTTGGTTTTGGGCACATCCCCAGTAGGGGGAGAGGGGGTGCAGGAGGCAGCTGATTAATGTTTCTCTCTCATTGATGTTTCTAACTCTTCCTCTCTGTAAAAAATCAATAAAATATATTTTTTAAGAAAGAAAGAAAAAGCAAATCACAGAGGAATGGAACCAGGATCAAAGTGCTTGGCATGCATTATCATGACATTTACATGTGTCACGTGGGCCAGGCACGGGGCGGGGCGGGGGAGAAGGGGAGAGAGGGAAAAGGGGTCAGGCCTGCTGGCCTGGGAGTTGAAAGAGCTGGATTCCAGCCCTGCTCAATGTGCCGCCCTGAGCATTTCCCATTTCTGGGCCTCAGTTTCACCAACAGTGAAATGGAGAGGTTCTAGGCTATTCTGCCATTTGATAGAGAGCACAGGTCATAGATGTGTCACGTCTGCCCTCCTGGGCTGTGCAGCAAGCACAGCAGAAGTTACTGTTCTGATTTGTCTAGAAGAGCTGGAGCTGCAGAACACAGAGGATACAGGTGGAAATGTCCAGAAGGGGGGCTGAGGCAGGAAGGGGGGACAGAGAGAGAAGAAAAACAAAAGAAAGCCTGGAAGTGAGGTGACAAAAAATAAACACGTAAGATAGATCAGTGTTCTCAAACGTGGTCCGTGGACCAGCGGTGTGACATGGGAACTTGTCAGAAAAACAAACTCTTGGGCCACCCCAGGCCTGCTGAATCAGAAACTCAGGAATGGGGCCCTTTTCACAAGCCCTCCAGGTGACTCTGGTGCACGCTGAAGTTTGAGGACCTATAGGATGGATGGGAGGAGGGGTGGACAGAAGAGTGTTTGTTGATCACTTGCTGTGTCAGGTCAGAAACCGGGCATTTCATTTAAACCTTTCAGGAATGTGGTAAAGCAGGCCTGTTATTCCCAATTCAAAGATGAAGCAACTGAGGCTCAGAGATGTTGAGTCACTGGCCAAAGCCAAAGAGGTAGTGACAGAGATAGAATTCTTTCCACTGTACCAAGCTTCTCCCTACCCTTCTGTCCCTTAGCTGCCTGCCCTGGTTCCCTCCTCGGCCCCACAGTCACTTCAGAGCTCTGCTCTACTCTCCTGCTGCAAAGGCAAAAAGGCAGCACCACAGGAGCAAATAAAGGAGATCAGGGAAGTGGGCTGGGGCCACCGTCACCTTGCATTCCTCCAGCTCAGTGCCACGTGCAGCCAGGGGACCAGGTTCCAGTGGGATGCTCCCAAGGAGCTGACATAGTTTCCTTAATGTAGTAACAACTCACCTGCTCGGTGACAAAGTTGACAGATACTTATCTTTGCCTATGTGTGCCAAGCCCTGTGCTGGGTGTTGTGGGAGAAACTGAGGCAGGTTCAGGTAGTTTCTGACTTCAAGGGGTTTATAGTTCAGAGCCAGGAAAACAAAAAATAACAGTGACCAGCTGGAGTACCAGGGAGCCTGGGACAGCCAGGGTAGGTCCAGCCAAATGTTGGAGGAGTTCGGAGAGACTCATGTGGGGGCAGCACCAAGGCTTTGGGCACAGTCTTAACGCTTCGGATCCAGAAGTATAGTTCAATTCCCAGCACTGATTCACTGTGTAACCTTGGGCAAGTTGCCTCATATATGACCTGTCTCCTTTTCTACAAAATGGATTTGCTATCCTTCGCTCGGGGATTGTTCTATTTGATTGAAACGGGCATCATTCATTGAGTTGTTCCTTCCTTCAGAGGGTCACTTGAGGCCAGAGCAAAACAGAGGAGTCTTCCTGGACGAGGTGGGCCTTAGCTTTGGCTCCGACTGTCTTCTCTAGGAAATCTGTGTCTAGGTTCTGGACACGTGGGGTTGTCCAAGGACAATGGCCTTCCGGGCAGCTGTAACTAAGAATAAAATTATAGCAGGAGAAAGTCATTCTCCTCAGTTTGGAAGATTTTTTTTTTAATGTGATTTCAAATCCTGTTGCAAAGGGCAAAGCCGGGTGGCCAGCCCGCCCTCTTGGGAGTCGCGTGCTCATGTTGCCCACCTTTTCTTATAGATGATGCAGTTCGCCTGGCAGAGCTACAAGCGTTACGCGATGGGGAAAAACGAGCTCCAGCCCCTCACCAAGGACGGCTACCAGGGCAACATGTTTGGTGAGTGGCCGTCGGGGAGGCCCACTGCCCCCCTGGTGGCTGAGCTGAACTTATTGTTGTTGCTATTTTTACTTCCTGAGCTGGGTCCCTATTTCTCCAAGTTTGGGTTCCTTCTGGACTGTTTAGGTTTCTGAGGCTTCTAAATCTGGGGCAACCATCACTCTCCTCACACACTTATTTGTGTGCCAAGATCACTTATTTCTTAGCTCAAACACACTTGGAAGTGTAAGTGGGGACCATGAGTGAAGGAGACTCGTTTAACCCACCCTTCCAAGGACAGCTGTAAAACGACATTGGGTGTTTTCCCAGAGAAACTGAACACATTTCCAATGAGATGGCCGCCTTCAGGGTCCAGGGGGGTGTCTCGCTCTCTGACTCGGTGGACGTGTGAGGGAATAGCACAGGTTCTGCTGTGTGTTGGTGGCTTGTCTTTGGCCTGCGATTCTCCTAACCCAGCACCTCAAAAGCCTCTCTTGGCCGAAGAGACTGCAAGGTGCCTTATTGTGGGCAGGGCCCCGGGTTTAAAATTTAACACTCATCCAAGTTGCCAGCTCCCCTCTGTGCAGGTCTCTTATGTGAAAAGATGCTGGAGGCAGCCTGACCCTCTTCTTCCCTGAGAGGCAGGAGCTAGCTGAGGCCAGAGACGGAAAAATTCAGTACCTGTATTCCTCACACCCTAGAGACATAGGCTCCTGAAATAGAGACCCAAGAACCAAGTCAGATCACAAATCTCAAAAGTAGGTTTATAAGGGACAGCCCCCCAATGTATGGCCCTGGCAGAAGGACTTGTGTTGTGGGAAAAGGAACCTCCCTTCCTTCCTCTACCAGGGGTCTTCAAACTACGGCCCGCGGGCCACATGAGGCCTACAGAGGAGTCTGATCCGGCCCGCCAGGTTTTTTGGGCAGTGAGCGCAGCCGAGGTGTTACAGTAGGAATTAGTAGTTCATATAGTCCGGCCCTCCAGCTCTCTGAGGGACCGTGATCTGGCTCCCACTTTAAAAAGTTTGAGGACCCCTCGTGGGAAGAGACTGAACATAAACTGTGCACCTATGGATGAGGACAATGGGGGGTGGGGAAAGGACAGAGGGTGGGGTGGGAACCTGGTGGAGGAGAGCAATGGTGGGGAGGGGGGGAAGGAACATTTGTAATATAATAATATGAACAATAAAAACTTATTAAAAAAAAAAAAAAAGTTTGAGGACCCCTGCAACCATCCAGCTTCACAACCGTTCTGGCTGTTCAGACAATTCACTCCCCTTGTGAGGAGGAGGGTGTGTATTTGGGTAGCTCCCCTGCCCCCCAATTATCACAGGACTGTAGGGAATTTGAGAATGTATAAAAAATGTAAAGCAGGCCCAAAAAATCTCTTTCTACCACATAGATGCAGCCTCTACTGACATCTTGGCTCATATCCATCCAATCTTTTCTTCTGTGTGCCTTTCTCTCCTATATACTATTTTATGTCCTTTCTTTTTGTTTTCTCAACTTAATGTTATATCGTAAGTGTTTCTCTAACTCATTTAAATTTTTTCATAAAGAATGCTGTTAGTGGTTGCAGTTATTGCCGGGATGTGCCATAATTCATTTAACCATCCACTAATGTTGGACAAAGGTTGTTTCCAATTTTTCGCTCTTAAAAGTAATGCAGCAATTATCATCTCTGTGCAAAAAATGTTGTCTTAGGATAACTGCCTAGAGAGGACTCATGAGTGAGAGGGGAGGATGACAGATGTTTCTTTACACTCAAATAGGCAATGTGTGGATTCCAGGTTAGGTGCGCAGCTGCCTTGTCTGCCTAGAGCACAGACCTTCCCTACATCCACACTGGGAAAGATGGCTGATGTGGATCTCGGCTGTTGGAGCTTTGGCTTCTAGTGTAAGTCAGCGATGTAATCCAGGAGGCTTCTTCTCTCTTTCTTCCTAACCGTTTGCAGATAGTCAGGGAATTGGTGGAGGTTGGGGCAAGGCTGTTGATTTCTGACCTTGCACAACATGGGCACAGCTATTAATCAAACTGTCAAGGGGGGGGGGGGGGGGAAGCACCATGGGGAGCACTCTGGGAGGGATTAGGCTAAACCAAGTCCCATTCTGCAAAATTCCTCAAGGCCCCAGATGTAAGTCTCAACCCTCCTGCCCCTTTCCAATCAGTGAGCCTGGTGGAGAGTGGGAGCCTGGAATGGTGGGAAGACACTGGACCTTGAATCAGAAGACCTGAGTACAAGTCCTCACTCTGCCTGAACTATCTGAGTGACTAAATTCAGGTCACTTAACCTCTCTGGGCCCCTGTTCATTTATCCTTCACACTGGGCTGCTATGAAAGTAAGCCTGAACCTGAAAGTATATTTGAGTGATTTACAATTTCCGTTGCAAGAAATGTGTTTGGCAGTTGCCCATGTGAGCCCATAGAGGGTTCTGAGGTCCCATGGGGTATCTGTCTCCCAAGCGTGGCTTTGGCAGAGCCCTGGGTGCCCCAATAACCAGTGCCTACAGCAGTCCTGGCAGCGAGCAGAGCCTGCTTTCTACAGTCAGAAAATGAGCCACAGTGGGCCCAGCTCCTGGGAAAGGAGGATGTGTAAGGACCCAGGCACCAGCAGGCAGAGCTGGTCTTGATTTACTCACTTTTTCACTCAACAGATGCTTGTTGGGTGCCTTGCCTGATGCTGATTACTAGGGATATGGGGTAAATGGCAGAGCAGAAACTCCATCAGGTCTGCCAAGACATGCACTGGCAACCCTCCCCAGATCCCTGGGGTCTGTCCAGGTGCTCTCAGAGAGAGGAACAAGTAGAAGGTAATCACAGGTGAGCACGTGAACAGTCCTTCACTGGCTTTACTAGTAGATTCTGTGCCTCAAACCCAACAGACCAGGGTTCAAATTCAGACTTCACAACTTCTTGGCCTGTGACCTTCAGCAAGTCATTTCTGACTGAGCCTGATTTTTTTCTATAAAATAGAGCTAATAAAGACATCAACCCCCAGCCCAGGCCTGCCTGACACACAGGACCTGCTTAACTGTAGGGCTATGATTACTGTTACAACAAATGGGTCCTGTGATGCAGAGAAGAGGGCTTACGGGCAATCTAAGAGCCTGGGGGAGGCAAGTTTGGGGTAGACCCATGGGGGGCTTTGAAGCCAGGCAATTTCCAAAGATAAAAGGAGATGAACTGGCCTGATTACACTGCTTGTCTTATCCCACTTTTTCTGGACTCATGTGGGTGGCTGGCTGCTGCCATTATCAATGACCTCCCAATAAACTGGACCTCTGGGGAATGATCAGGTGGTGGCAGTGCCCACCCTGCCCCACCTGGCTGTGCAGGGGACCCTAGGCTGCCCCTGGTGCTGTTTGGACACGACTCTTGCAGCCTCCCCTCCAGGCCTGTGGGGCCAGGAGGGCTGGATGTGGGGAAGAGTAATGAGTTCACACCAGTGTCTGGCTTTGCAGGATTTACAGGAGCTGCAGTGAGGACCTCAGATGGCAGCCTGGTCTTCCTGTGTGGCATTGCACCAAATTGAATCCCCCTCCCAACCGATCATGTGTCCCTCCCTGAATATGTCCTTACTTTGTGATAGGACCACTAAGTGAGGTGTCTCTCAAGCCAGTTTTTGTGTCCTAAGCAATTCATTGTCAAAATGGTTTCCTTTTTGCCAGCCTCCTGCTGAGCAGGCCCCATCAGGAAATGTTCCCAAGACTCCAGAGGCTGTGAGCAAAGAGAACACGGCATGCTCCTCACATGGGCTCCGGGCCCTTTCTTTTTCCTGAGAGGTGGCCAGATGGGGCAGTAAGTGTCCAGCGGGTGGTGGAAATAGCATGAACTTAGGACCTAGTCGGCCTGAGTGGAAGCTCTGAGTTGCCATTGGCAGCTGTGTGGCCTCTGACTGCAGAGTGGGACAGAGGCCACTGCCTCCTGGGCTTGTGGTGGCAGTTAGAGAGAAGGCGTGTGCAGGGCCTACTCTCATGCCAGGCACAGAGCTGGCTCTTGATGGCAGTGCTCTTATCACCATTAAGTCACAGAGGAGAGCCTGCCACTTGCAGAATGGAATCCAAGAGTGGAGAGTAGAGGCACCAACTCTAAGCAGCAGAGGCCCAGCTTCCTCGCCTATAAGAAGGGGCTGCTGCTAGAATGTGGGAGGATTTCAAAAAGCTAAGAGAAGAGCATAGACTCTTGGGGCCAGGAGCTTGGATTTGCATGCTGTTGTGCCACTTACTAAATGTGATCTTGGGCAAGTTTCTTAACCTTTCTGGGCCGTGGCATCCCAGCTATAAAGTGGGGACAATAGTACCTACCCACAAGATTGTTTTAAAATGAGTCAACACATGAGAACTGCTCATATTGATGCCTGGCACATAGGCAGCAGCATTCTTCAAATGCAGCTGCTCTGAGGAGGCTATAACGCCCTTGGAACAGTGTGTGCTTCTCCTGCTTTGACCAAGGTGTGCCTAAGCCCTCTGGACCCAGGGACCCACATCAGGACTTTGCCAGCCTGATCTCTCCTTCCATTCCCCCATGCCTTGGGTGTCCATGGCAGAGATTGTGTATGGACAGTCCACTAGTAGGCATTGTACCTCTCACCCCTTCATTTGAGCAGCTTACAGTTGCATTTTTAACAGGGGAGAGGCAGGGGAAGATTAGAGTTCAAGGCCGTGAGATAAATGGGCCTCCTGCTAGCATTAGGGTTTCTTGGCAAGGAGTTAGTGACACCTCACACTGGGTGCCAGCTGCCAGTCTTGAAGCACTTACTGAGCATTCATGCTCCCAAGAAGCCAGAGCAATCTGTGAGAATTTCATCCTGCTTGGCAGTGGGGAAATCTTCACAGGGCACAGAGTGCTAGGAGGTGGCCACTGAGAGGCCCTCCAAGGGAAGTCTGACTCCCTCATCTTAGTTGGGGAAATCAAGCTCAGAGAGGGGAAGGATGGCACAGCATATTGATTCTAGGACTGGCACCACCCACTCTGAGACTGGCAAAATGTCCAGGGTCAGATTGTTGAAACAGGGGCCTGTGGTCATGGCCAAATCACCACCAGGAACTAGACATTCTCAAACTTTAGCAGGAGCAAGCTGTGGGGAAGTGTATGATTTGGGGGCCAAGATGCTACCGCTCCCTGGACATGTGTCACATCAGGCATTGTTACTACACGCCCTTGTATTCTCCTCACAGCCCTTACCTATCTTATCCTCATTGCACAGATGAGAAAACTGAGACTTGGTGACTTTTGGGACTTCCTTAGTCACACAGTTATCAAGTAGGGACTTGATCACAGGTCTGTTGGATTCCAAAACCCAATTTATCAGCCACCATGCTGCCCTGTCCCCCAGCGATCACATACAGTAGCCATGGAGAAGGGAACTTGGCAGAGTGGTGGCCTCAGGGATGGTGGTGTGGCATCTTTACTCCACTGCCCTCCTGGGAGCCGGGGAAGATGTGTACTTCATGTACTTCTGTAGGCATCAGTATTTATTGGGCATCAACTGAATGTTCAGGGCTTGGAAAAAAGATTCAGGTTTCCCTCCTTTCTCCCAGCACAGGAAAATATTTAACCCTGTCCAATAACCTAAAAACACCTCATTGAAAGCTGAGAGGTGCACGAATTTGGGAACCAGACAAGCCCGAGTTTGAATTCTGGCTCTGCCACTTACTAGTAATGTAACCTCTCTGCACTCAGTTTCTTCATCTGTACAGTGAGGATAATACCTATTTCACCCAACATTTGTGAGGATTAGATAAATCAGATGTGTCTAAACACCTGCCCATTTACACTCACTAGCTATAAGCTGCTGCCATTGTTATATTTATAATAAAATAATAGTGAGAATAATTATATTCCAAGGAAAGGATCATAAAATAGACTCCTGGTACGTTTTGTAGAATGAAAGAATTGCCTCTAACAGTCTCTGCCTGCCCCACGTCCTGGGTTTGGCTAGGGAAGGGCTGGGCCCTGCTTTGCTCTCTCTTCCTCACATTCTCTTCGCTGCCTTGACCTCTTCCTCTGTCACAAAGTGCAGTTAGAATCAGCAAACTGACCCTGTTAGAGCAGCCGTCCTGCCTGGTCAGCAGATGTGATCTCAGGCATCTTCTCTGTGGAGGACGGAGGTCTTGCATGGCCAAAAGCAACGCCCCCTCTCGAGATGGCCCAGGATGACTGTGAGAGCCCCAAATTGGATTCTGCCTCTACCCTGTGAATCCCTGATGGAACTGCCAACCAAATCCCTATTTCGAGCGATGATTTATGGTCTTGGGTGAGTTAAGAGGCAAAATGAACAGAGCATGATTTTCAGATCACAGGCTGGGAATGCTTGGCCTTGGCAGAGAGAAAAATCATCTTTGCCTTGTAAACGGAGCAAATATGATGTTGAAGAGGGAATAAATCCAGGCCCCAGGATGTCATTTTTACAATTGCTTTTTTGGCGTGTGACTCAGTAGTGCCTTCTGCAAACTGTTCGCAGTCTTCTACACGTACACACCAGTCTCACTGGGTCTTTTTGTGGGTGACAGTTTCTCTACCAGTGTGGCTGCCTGGGGAACTGCTCACTTTGCCGGTTTGTGAAAACCACCTGCTTCCCCAAATTTCCTCGAATCTCCATGTTGTTTCCACGAATCTCTGACTTTGTTTCCGGGAGGCAGCAGTTTTGACTTTGGATATACGCCCAGGTCCGAATCCCCAGCATTTACCAGCTGAGTGAAATTGGGCAAGTCACAAAGTTCTCTGAACCTCAGTTTACTCACCTGTAAAAAGGACAGGGGGCAGGGTTAGTAGCCCCAGCACACTTTCTAGCACATAGTAAACCCTCACAGAACTTGAGTGTTTTTTCTTCTCTGCACACACACATACACACACACACACACACACACACACACACACACATATCTTTCCTAATTTCTTTCATTCTCCCCTTTTATTGGGTAACAGAGCACTTTGATGCATCTGGCTGAAAATACTGCAACCTCTTTTTATGAGTTTTGTTTCATGAGTTCTTTTTCTTTTCTGAAAAAGAAAAACAAAATACCAAGTGTGCATACTGGCAGGCCGTTGCGCACTTTCCTGACCAGGCCTTGAGTCTGTTTGGAGAAAGAACTGTCATCAGCCTCGGAAGTGGTGATGCTGCAATTCCTTAGATAGAATGGGTCAGTCTTAAGGGCAGCAGAAAAACCTTCCCGGGAGTCACATGTTTTTGGAGCCCTAGTTGCTCCATCTGGAGGCCAGAGGCTGTCACTTTGCAGAGCAAATGGATTAGAGGCACCTGGTCCCCAGCAGACGGGCCTTTAGCACAAGGAAGGGAACGGTATTAAAACATGAGCCCCCCATATGGGAAGGACAGGCAGAACTGGCAGTCGCAGGTCAGATGTTATCACCCAGGATGGTCTCACTGTGGCCTTGAATGTACATCCGTGAGTCTTCAGCCACCTCCTGAAGACCAGAAGGTCCCATGGGGGCACACTGGGAATTATCAAAGCAAATCATTCATCTCCAAATTAGCCTGCTTATTTTCACACTGTGGTCCCACTGACCATTCATGGCATGGCGCTCCTCACCCTCCTGCCTCAAAGATTTTTTCCCAAGCAGTTTCTAATTAAGATGCATCTTGGCTGTTCTCTTTTTACTTTTTGTTTAAAAGGCTTCCTACCAGCACAGAGCATAATTTATTTCTCTATAAAATATAGTAGCAGGTTGTTGTTAAAAGAAAACTCGAGGTTAGGAGTCTTGGGTCCCCATCCCAGCCCTGGCGCCAGCAGCCTCCTGAGCCGGCACCCTCCTTTGGGCCTCGAACAAAGAGGTCTGTACCCTGGGCCCTGTCCTCTCTGTGATTCCTGGCTGGTTACTAGGTTGGTTTTTGTTGTTGTTTTTTCACCTCTGCCAGGCTATTTGGGCTGTGCTGGTTCTCTTGAACCTGAAAATTTAGTAGCAGGTCTTGTTCCTGTCGGGAAGGAGTGAGTCAGGGTATCTATTCCCAGAACAAGTTGCTGGGGATACATAAGATGATTCATATTGAAACTGACATTCCTGGTGGCGACGTGCTCCCACCCACTTTCCATAGATCTTTTCTTCCTTAGAAACAAGGCTGAGCCCACAGCAGCCAGCCAGCCCCCTTTCCTTTGCATGGCATTGAGGCATGCATTTGCCAAGTTTCCCAGCAAACTCAGTGACAATAGGTATGTGAATTTCCAAAATCTCAGACTGGCGGTGCCAATCAGATTCTTTGAAACTAGCTGGTCCAGTTGTCTGGTGATGGGATAGAGGCCACTGAGAGAGACAGGGACTCACAAAGGTCTGACAGCCAGGACTTGAACCCTGCTTTTTAACTTGAGCCTCTATCTTTTCCTTTTCCTTGTAATTATTTTTAAAAATTGAGATGTAGCTTATAACTTGCATACAGTAAAATGCAGAAATCTTAAGAACACAGCAGAACGAATTTTACATACGGATTCATCCCCATAACCAACCCTGTAGACAAAAGCAATTCTATCACCACAGAAGGTTCCCTCACTAGGGGTGTCGAACTCAATCAGAGAAGGGGCCAAAATCTAAAATCCAGCCTAAATCGCGGGCCGAATGGTTTACTGAACAGTCATAAACTGACAATGTCATAAACTGACAGCGGAGTGCAGTGATGACAGCGCGGTGCGGGCCACATTGCAAGGCCTGGCGGGCTGGATTTGGCCCGCGGGCCTTGTGTTTGACACATGTGCCTCAGACCCTCCTAGTCAGTAGCCCCCAAGAGTCACCACTGCTCTGACTTCTATCACCTTAGATTTGTTTTATCTGCTTTAAAATTTCACATCATGTAGTATATACTGTTTTATGGTTTACTTTTTTCATTCATAATTCTTTTCTAAACTGTTGTTCATTTTTCAAGTTTACGCATTCTAGTCTTGCTGGACAGTTTTGTTTCCAGTGGTTGGTAATTATGAGTAAAGTCACTTTGAACACTTTTTTTGTTTTTGTTTAAAATTTAGCGACTGGTTATATCATTAGCCCTCAGCCATTACTAATATACTTTCCATTCCTATATAGCTTTGTCTAATCTGAACATTTCATATAAAAGAAATTATATCTGGTTGCTGCTTTCACTTAGCATGTTTCAAGGTTCATTCACATTGTAGTCAAGTATCAGTACTTCATTCCTCTTTATTACCAAATAATATCCTACTGTATGGACATACCACATTTTATTTATTCAGCAGTTTTGGACATTGAGATTATATCTGCTTTTTTGGCTATTATATATAATGCTGCTATGAATATTCATGTATAAGTTTTTATGTGGACATAGGTTTTCTCTTGGGCATATGCCTAGGAGTAGAATTGCTGGGTCACTTAGTAACTCCATGTATATTCTTTTGAAGAACTGCTAGACTATTTTCCAACGTGGCTATGCATGCTTTTGAGAGTTATAAACACTTTTTGCACATGTTTTGGTAGAAATAAGCAGTCATTTATATTGAGATCCACCCAGGATTTGAATTGCTGGGTCATACTGTATTTTAGTATATTGAGCTTAAGTTGAATGCTGCCAGTTTTCCAAAGTGAATAAACGAATCGATAGTCCCACTAGCTATGATGAGTTCTAGTTGCTCCATTATCTTGTCAGTATGCTTAATATTAGCCTCCTGCTAAATACTACCTCCCTCCTAATCAAGCCTGTGTTCAAAGCCCCAGCTTCCTGGGCCTGTGCACCGCCTGCTCAGCCCTGGTCTGGAGAGGGTTCCTGTTCTTTCTGCCTTAACTTAGTGGGGAGTCTGGGCTCCCAGGCCACCTGCTCCAAGTGCTCCTTGCAGAAGGAATGGTTGGCAGTGTCCTCCTTCACTATCCCCACTCCACCTGTCTTCCCAGTGAAATGGGGTGGCCTCTATGTCCCAGCCCTCCCCAGCTGAGACACACAGGCCCAAGAGGGCATAAACTAGAATTTCTCTAGTTCAGTTACTGTGCCTAGAAAGGGGAGAAAATGTAGATCTGGAGTCAGAAGGCTTGAGTTCTCCAAATCTTGCTCCACCCATGACACTGGGTGAGTGTCATATTTCCTTTCTGGGCCTTGATTTTCTCTCCTGTGGAATGTGGATGATTACACCTTCTTACCTGATTGTCACGGGGATCATTTCTTTATCTGTCAAGGAGTGTTCAGTGCATACTGTGTGCCAGACAGTGTTCTAGACACAGAGGAAGCAACAGGGAGCAGATGGATACCTCATGGCCCTCCAGGCTAGTGGGGAAATGAAGGCATGGGCTTGTAATTTCAGTTAAGGCAACATACGTGCTATGAGATACAAACTCACTATAAGGGCTCCTTAACTCATTCTGGGAGGGATCGGCTTCAAAAAGATTTCCTGGGGAGGTGACTTCTATACTAGGGCCTGAAACATGAATGAAGAAGTATAGGAGGCCCTGGCTGGCTAGCTCAGTTGGTTAGAGCATCATCCCAACATGCCAAGTTGCAGGTTCGATCCCTGGTAAGGGAACATACAAAAATCAGCCAATGAATGCATACATATGTGGAACAACAAATTGATGTTTCTTTCTTTTTAAAAAATCAATAAATAAAAGTTATTTTTAAAAAGAGATAAACTTTTTTTTTTTAAAAGAAGCATAAGAGAAGGGTTTATGGGCACAGAAATACATGTGCACAGGCCTAGAGGGGCAATTGAGCAAATCCATGGCCCCTTGGGGTCTGAAAGATGTTTAGTGGGACCATGGTCAGTGTGACTCAGTTGGTTGAGCATCATCTTTTGCACTGAAAGGTTGCTGTTCAGGGCACATGGCCGGATTGGGGGCTCAATCTCTGGGAAGGTTGTGCAGAAGGCAGCTAATCAATGTTTCTCTCTCTCCCTCTAAAAAATCATTAAAAATTTTTTGAAAAGTGAAGTTTTCTCTGATTCTCTTATTATTCACCTTGGGCTCCCTTAAAAAAAAAAAGTTGTTTAGTGGGGTGCGGGGGCAGGGGTCAGTGGGCAGCATGGTAAGAGACATCTGTGAGCACTGCTGGTATATAAATAGGGCCCCAGGAATGTAGCTTCCAGTACTTTCTCCCTACCCCAGGCTCCAAGAGCCAGGAGACCTGGCTTCTAATTGCTTCTTGGCCATCTATCTGTTCTATGACCCAGACAAGGCATGTCCCTCTCTGAGCTTCTCTCTCCACATACAGTGTGGGTGTCTGGCATATGGTCTCTCATTTACTTGTAGGTCCTAAAATAGGAGTGATTAGGCCACTTTTGGGTGTGTTTCCCCCTGGCTGAAGAGAGCCTGGTGCATCCAAGTGGGCACCTAACTCAGTGAGGCAAAGATGCCACACTAGTCACGGTGGCACCATACCGGGTGAGGACCAAGACTTCATCCCCCCACCCCTTGGGGCCTCTCTGACAGGCAGTTCAGATCCCCTCTCCGCAGAGGGCTGCTCTCCAAAGCATAAACAGTCGGATGAGAACCATACTGGGCTCAATGGGAAATTGTTGAACATTTCTGAAGAGAGCCTGGAGGAGAACAAAGAGACCCAGAAGTGTGTTGTCAGCACAATTTGGGGCTAATACTCAAGTTTGTTTTTCTTTTCATCAAGTCTGCAAGGCGGTTTGAACTCCAAGCCTCTTGCTTTTTTATTGTTAATCACTGGATAAAGCACAATTGCATTTTCTCCCCCAATAACTTTGAATTCTGGAAATAGACCATGTGGGGATAATTGCTGTTGTCTAATCCCACCGATGGCCAAGCAAATGATTAGGACAGGGAGGAAGGGAGCCACCGTGGCGGAGGCCATCAGCCTGTTTCTTATCCAGCAGGCAGGGCTCAGCTCCCCAAATAATACTGTTCCCGAAATAGAAATTGCCCGGAAATGCATCTGCATGTTGTTTTGAAACAAGTAACTGATGGCATGTGGGGACGTGGAGAGTTTATGTTATTTCTTAAGTTTTAATTTAATTCCACTACTTTGCATTGAATACCTACTGTGTGCCCGTTTCTGAGCTGGATATGAAGTGAGAAAGAGGGTGCAAAAATGAACAAGACACGATGAGCTCATTGGACAGGAGACAGATAACATCTGGCTGTGCTGCCAGACAGCGCGCGTGCCTGAGACACACGAGCAGGAGAGAATGTGTCTCTCTGGAGAGTTGCTGAGCAAGTTCCTGAGACTGTTTACCAAGTTTTTATGAAGTTTCCACATTTCATTGCAGGGAATCACAAAGATAGTGGCATTTGAGAGGCATCATATGGGAGAGGTTGGGTCTTGACAAACACCAATGAAATGCTATCGGTGGAGGAAGAGCACAGGCCAAGCCTAGGAGGTCAGGCTGGGTGGAGTGTTTTCTCTCAGAGAGAGAGAAAGAGAGATTGGGGTGTTTGAGGGGAGAGAGAGGCTGCAGACCTGGAGTAAAGGGACTGAGTCTGAGCATCCGGTACCCAACAAGGCACTCCCCAGCGGCCCCTGCACCCGGCCAGCATCTCCATTAGGCACAGTGCCAGTGTTCTCAAAAGTACTTTAATTTCTTTTAAAATCAGAAGGAAAATATGAATATAATAATGAGCAGATAATAATGACTCCAGCCTGAATTATATTCAACTTTATATCAATGCAATTGTAAAAGATCGTTTTTAATATTTCTTTTATGGTAGTAGGGCCCATGGAAGTCAGAGGGCAGCCCTGCTCCTGCGTCCTTGTCTTCCTCGCCAGGTGAGGGCCTAGCAGCCTGTGACTGCTCAGACATGAGGGGCAGGATCCCCTTCCTCTCCTTGTGGAGCTGACAGCTGGCAGATAAAGCCACCAACAGCTCAGGTTCTTGGTCTCCCTTAGTGGCTGGAGGGAAGGGTGTCGCCGCAGGTGCCACCTGGTAGTACAGGCGCCTTTTAGTGAGTTTCCTTTATTCCTCACGGTACCCCTCTGAGGCAGGTACCCCACTGCGACTCTGAGAAGAGGAGTAACTTTTTCGCGCCTGCACAGTGGCAATTCAAACCAGGCTTATCTACATCCAGAGTCCACACGTCCGGGTTTCTGCCTTGTGCATCACTGGTGTAGCATCAGGCCCAGGGGTTTTGGCCGGACCCAGAGGTAACAGTGAATGGCAAAGCAGGGTCTTTGTGTATATTGCTTGAAAGGAGGTTGTGAGGTTCTTTGCTGACCCTGTTCAGCCTTGGTCCGTCGTCCCTCTCCCCTGCATTAGGCAGTAAATCAAAGCCAGCATTGTTCTTTATCTTCCCCAAACCACAGAAGGACAAAATCCCAAGCACCCCTGACAAGGCATGACCCTCTCCACAGTCTGAGGGGATGTTAGGGGCTGGGCTGGGAAATGCCACCTCTCCTGTTCTTCCCACTGTGACGTGGCTCCATCTGCAGCGCCTTGAATTCCTGGGCCGCGAATCACACCCAGACCCAAACGTAAGTGCAAAAGCAGGTCCCTTGGCCAACGGCCAACGAGACCTACTGTCTAGGCTCCCCCAGGTCCCGAGGGTCAGGGCTGCGGCTCTGCCTCCGCCTTCAGGGTGCAAAGCTGGACAGCGCTACAAAGATCATTTCTCCAGTAACATCCCAGAGTCTGCAGTTCCACTCACTCATAAGAGGAAGCAAAACCCCTAAGAGAGGATCCTGGTGATTTGAGGCAGTTACACCAACTGGTTAGGATCACAGGCTTTGGCACCAGGCTTCCTGGCCATCATTTCACCACTTTCTCACTGTGTGAGCTTGGGCAATTGAATTAACCTCTCTATGCTATAATTTTCTCCCATAGGGGGAAAAAACGGCTGCCCAGGAAAGCAGGAGTGTTGTGTCCATCCCTGCTCTGCCAATGACTGCCTGTGTGATCTTGGACATCACTCTTTTCCCACTCCTCCCTGGGATGGTCTTGCTATCTCTGAAATGAGTGGTTTGGACCAATCTGTGGCTCTTGACCAGGCGAAAGCATCAGATTTACCTGCAGGGCTTTTGGAAACATGGACTTCTGGGTTCCACCCCATAAATTCTGATTCAGTGGATCTGGAGCTTGCCCAGGATCTGTATTAAAAATAGAATCTCCTTCAGTGGTTCTGATGCACAACCCATTAGGAACCAAAGAAGCCTCCTCGTCTCAAGTCCATTGCTCCCGAAGTGATCAGGCCCCCTCCCACAGCCCCATTTGCCAAGGTGCCTTTGGCAAGGGTGATCCCCTGCCCCTCTGTGCTGAGTCTGCCGCCTGGGTTGGGGTCCCGCTTTATCGGAGGCGGCAGGCCCTGGGTCAGCAGGAAGGCTGTGTGGCCTGGAAGCATCTGTATGGTATGAGTGGGTGATGTTTGGTGAACAGGAGCATTTGCAAATGGCAGCAGGACAGTTGCTAAATGGGGGTGCTTATTGGCATTGGTACTTGGGGGCTAGCCCACCCTTAGGTAACGTCGTATATTCTCTTGTTAACTTTGCACTGTTTCTGAAATGTGGCTGAGAAGGGCTGGTGAAGCGAATGTGTCAGCCCCACCTTCCTACATACCCAGCAAACATATTTTGGATGCTTTTGATAAGAAAAGTCTCAAGGAGCTTTCTTATCATAAATGGCCTGTCTCCTTGGGCACTGTTGGACCTTACCTTCCCACCTTCCCTGGCAGAGTTCACCCCATTGCCCGGCCCACCTGCAGACCCCTGCTTGCCGTTCTAACCTGCTCCTTACCACTTCAGCATCTCTCTGCTCCCTTCTCTGATCAATAAGAGGGAAAGTGGGCAACTTTGCCCCCTTTGTCTCTCCCGAGGCTCAGTGGCAGAACAGCCTCTCTATCCCCTGTATCGTCCTTCCTGCCTCCCGTCCTGCTGTTCCTTCTGTGAGGAATATTAAATTCGTGTTTCTCTCTTTGAAGAACAAGCTCTGTAGTAGAAACTGCTTCCTGAAGGCAGGCACAGCTTCTGACTGACCCTCACATCCAGTGTGGCTTCAGCGGTTCAGACGCTGGAGGTGGGCAGGTGAATAAACCAGTCAGCTCCTGTCCTGAGTCCAGGTGTGGGGAGCAGAGACAAGCAGGCCGCTGGGCACGAGCTTGCTGAAGAAGCTCCGCAGTGACTATAGCTCACCCATTTAACCACTTCAATTTGGCATCTGTCTTGAGGTGCTGGGTAAGCATCTTGTCAACTTCAACACAGCTGACAAAGTTATGACACGAGATGTTTAGATTTCTGTTTCCCCCGACCTCCAGCTGAGCCTGTTAAAATGCCTCTCCTTCCAGAGAGCTGATTTATGCCCCAAAGTTCCTCATCTCAGCGGGAAAGGTCTCTTTTTGGAGTCAAATAGAAATTTGCTGTCATCCTGATCCTCCAATGTCGAATTCCCCGGGAGGAGGGCACGGTTCATATCTGGTTTGTTGCTGACTTTCAAGGTTGGTGTCCCACGGGATGGAGCGATGGGGAAGGACACATCAGGATGCGGGAGACACTTTCATTTGGAAGCCACTCTTCACAGACACTAAACCTTGAAACGTGGATTTTCCCTCTTCTGAGGCTGCTGTTCGTCATGCCTCTTCCCAGTTGGAGAGTGATGCGTTTGAACAAGTCCCTGTATTCCTGTTGGAATTATCTGAGTGTGAAAACCTTTTTCTACCCTAAAAATTACTTTATCTCTTTTTTTCCTTTTAAAAAAAAGTTAAATGTAATATATGACCATTGTGGAGAAATTAGAAATTACAAGTAAGAACTAGAAAAAAGTCTTCTGAAATCCCATCAGCCAGAGGTGGCCCATCGTTTCATGTGTCTCTTTAAATACATCCTGTGAAAATGAATAGATATAAATATGTATTTTTTAAAATATATTTTACTGATTTTTTACAGAGAGGAAGGGAAAGAGATAGAGAGCTAGAAACATAGATGAGAGAGCGACATCGATCAGCTGCCTCCTGCACACCCCCTACCAGGGATGTGCCCGCAACCAAGGTACATGCCCTTGACTGGAATCGAACCTGGGACCTTTCAGTCCACAGACTGACACTGTTCACTGAGCCAAACTGGTTTCGGCTAAATATGTATTTTTGCATCAATAGATTATATGATAACACTGTCTTGTTTTACTTATCAGTATTTTGTGATTACCTTTTCAAGCTGTTAAATATTGAACACCTATATTTTCAGACTTAATGGCTGTGTGGTATTCTGTTGTATGGATGGATTTTATATGTATGTGTGTATATTATATATGTATATATTTTATATACTCATTCCTATTACTGCAAATTTAGATTATATCTAATTTTTTTTTACTGTTCTAACAAATGGTGAGATTAATTTCCTAATTCAATTCACTAATCTTTGTATACTTATCCTAAGGTTTCCTTAGGATACATTTTTAGACCAGGACTAGCTAGCATGTCCAAGCATTAACCACATGCCACTCTGCTGAGTGCTTTAGATATAGTGTCTATTAGATCTTACAAATGATTCTGTACAGAAATAGCTGCATTTTACAGATGAAGCTACAGAGGGCCAGAGAGGTTATATACCTTGGCCTGGTCACACAGCCAGCAAATTGTAGAGTCGGGATTAGAACCCAAGCCCTTTGACCCAGAAGCTTCTGACACAAAAGGTTAGATCTGTTTCACCTCCAACTGTGTGGTGTAAGGCTGCCTGTCCCCTCTTCCTCCCCAGCAGCTCTTTACTCAGTGATTGCCTGGCCTGAGACCTGGCCTCTCAGACTCCCCTCAGGCCCACAGTTGTGCAGCGGGAACAGGAAAGGAAGAAGCAGTGGTATTTGTGCTGTATCACTGTAGCCTAGAGGTGGTTCTCAGTGCCTTCTAGGAAACCAGCAGGCCAGGAAGAGGCAACTGGAGACCCACCACAAGGGAGTGTGAGCGTGCCTGCACAGCTCAGCAGGGATGGATGGCCTGAGCAGGGGCTGAAGTATAGCCGGGCTGAGCGAGCACTTGTGCTGGGAGGATCTGAACAAATCTCCGTGCAAACACCAGGCTCTGGCTGCAGGATCCTTGCAGGCCACTCTGGGGAGAGTTGGGCATGCACATGGCATCTGAACGCTCATCAGGAAGTGCTGGGAAAAGAAGGATATGAGGGAGAGGAAGATTCTGGAAAAAGGGCTGTAGGGCTGTGCTGGGGAAATACTGCTAGACTGGGCAAATCCAAGGTCAGGGCCAGAGGTGAGACCTGTTTTGCAGGGACTTACCAGTGAACTCAAGGACAGGCTTGTAGCCTGGAACTGAGACCGGGGCTCTCTTCTCATGACCCTCACTGGCCTGGCTCAGCAGCCGCAGCTCTGCCTATTGAGGACAGCAGAGGTCCTGCTGCCTCAGACCTTTCAGCTCTGCTCGGAACGGGGGTACAGAGTGTGACCAGCCCTGATACGTGGGCATTACAAGGGAAAGCGTCTCCGAGGATTCCTTTTGGCAGGGAATGGATGTCTTGGCCCAGCAGAAGAGCTGGATGGGGAGGGCTTGCCCTCCACTCGGCCCAGTTTTCTCTTCCTGATTTATCCATAGATTGAGCTTGATGATCCAGACTCGTATTCATTCAGCTAATCACGCGAGTTATTTCTGCAATTTAGGTCTTCGAATAAGTGCACTTGGTTGCTGAATATGTGATCAACCACAGATTTCTCATTCTTTAAAACCCAAGGGGCGGAAATGCCAACATAGAAAGCCATCACACAAAGGCAGAGATTTCTGAAGCACTAAAATCAGGCCGTTCAATGCCCTGGCCTCTGGACCTTCCATCATGCTGCCTCTTGGCCCATCAGTGCTCCATCCAGAGCTGGGGGTGGGGGAGGGTAGTGTGGGAAGGGATGGCTGTTAATCTGTAAAACACCCCCCCGCCCCCGGGGAGTGGGGGACTGACAATCAATAGATAATCTGCTCACATTCTCTTTACTTAACCAGAGAGTTGGGTGCCTCTGAAGTACTTTATCTTGAGGAGAAAATGCATTTGAGAGCTTCAAAAGGGTATAGGACGACTGGGAAAGCTACTGCAGGCTTTGAAGTTGGGAAAGGTCAGCATCTGTTCTCCCTGCCCAGACGCTGTTCTTCTGCTATAACCTTGAACAATTTTACCTCTTCCTCCCTATGTTATCCTCACAGTCCTATCCAGCTGGGCCCCTGGTACAGCAAAGTAGTCACTAGACAAGACTTATCAGTTATTGACTTATTTGTCTACTCAATGAGCCATTGTTGAACTGCAGAGTTCCAAGTATTGGATTAGACACTGGAGATTTCAGAGTGAAATCAGACCCGGGCCATTTTACATTGCTGTAATCTCACGGGGAAGACAACTGCAAACAGCTAAAATGCAGGTGGTGGGAGCAGAAGGCAGCAGGTCTCCAGCCCCTGTCCCGGGCAGGAGCTCAGCTTCTGTTTTCTGTCCACGGGGGCCCAGGATAGATCGCGTCTGAAGTCCCACACTGGCTGTGGAGAAGCTGTTTCTGCTCATTTCTCTGTGGAGCGTTCAGATGCTGCAAAGTGGAGTGGTTGATAGAAAAGGTGTTTGGGAACTGGTGATAGCTCCACTGCCTACCTCAGTTGGAATCTTCCCATCCCCCAGGGCCAGTAACACTCACCCTTAGCCCCAACGCATGAAGGAAGTGAAGGTCTCCTGCCAAAATACGTATTTGGGGACAAAACCCAAGAGTGTGGCCTGAGATAACAATACATACTGGAGCCATAACTCTGGGACAGCACTTCTTCCTTCCAGATTGACAGTCTCATTTTATTTGACCTTAAAACTTACTGTTTTTATCTCGGCAAGTCTGGCTCAGTGTTGAGTGTCGACCTGTGAACCCAGATGTCATGGTTCCATTCTCGGTCAGAGCACAAACCCAGATTCAATCCCCAATGAGGGACAATCCCCAATGAGGGACATGCAGGAGGCAGCCAATCAGATGATTCTCTGTCATCGTTGATGTTCCTATCTCCTCTCTTTCTTTCTGAAATTAATAAAAATATATTTTAAAAGCATTGTTTTTAAAAACAAACCTCCTAAGATAACATAAGTGACTCATTTTTTTTTCAAGGTAGGCTCCTTCAGAGGCTAGCTTACGAGTTCCCCAATGCCACCAGCCTCAAACAGCTCTACTCTCCCCTCTGAGAATGGCTTTTAGAAGTCAGCATGTGACCCACACCTTATTTTGTCCTACTGATTTCTTGTCACTCACGGACCAGGACCCCATTAACTCTGATTCTAGAAAGTAGGTCTCTGCCTGCCATTGTGGAGATTCAAAACCTGGGTTTGAATTTTTGCTTTACCACTTGTTACAGTCATTACATTGGGCAAATCACTCAGCTTCCCTAGATTTGTTTCCTCATCTTGAAATGGGCACAATAGCATCTACCCTGGGTGTGGTACTAACGTGATGCCAGGCACACTGTAGTACTAACCCCTCCCTGTCTCTCTGCTCCCCACCCTGCCTTATTTACGAGAGGGCATGAGATATTTAGTTGAAAGACCACTGGACTGAGCCAGGTAGGAAGACTATGTGATCCTAAGGAATTCACCTTCAGACCTCAGTTTCCTCATCTGTAAAATGGGAGGCTATTTTCTAACTCTGGCGGCCAGCCTCAAAGAGTTAGGATTAGAAGGATGAAACCAGAAGACTCATATGACAATATTTTTAAAATATAGAATGTTAGAAAACTACCTATGTGATCTTAGAACCCGAGGTGGTGGAGAGTTCAATCCCAAGTCAGTACTAAAGGGCTGCTGTCTTGAAAAGTATTTGAGAAAGTCCCTGAAAAAATATATTACTCATTCAGTTCAAGCTGGGGCTTAGGCTCTTGCATCTTCCTGAGCCCAGGACCTGGGAATTCATGCATCTGTCCAGATGAAAGACAGCCGATGTCCACTGCCGTGCAGGGGTCCAAGACCTGCTGAACTGACTAACCCTAAGGCGCTAAGCAAGGGAGCACTGGAGGGAGTGGAAGATTTTTTGCCCCCACCAAACAGCATCTGTCCTAGTTAGCGGGGGCTGCTACATATAAAAATACTGCAGATCCAGTGGCTTAAAGAACAAACACTTATTTCTTACAATTCTAGAGGCCGAGAAGTCCAGGATCAAAGCACCAGCAGACTCATTGCCGGCTTGAGAGCTGGCTTCCTGGTTCATAAATAACCATCTTCTTGCTGTGTTCTCACATAGCAGCAGAAGCGGTGAGAGAGCTCCCTGGGGTTCCCTTTAAAAGGGCCCTAATCCATTTATGAGGTTTTCACCCTTCTGACCTAAGGACCTCCAAAAGGCCTCACCTCCCATCACATTGGGAGTTGGGATTTCAGCATATGACATTTGCGGAGACACAAAGATCCAGTCCACTGCAGCATCACCATGTTCCAGGAGGGAACAGGTTTTCCTGCTTGAGAAAGGAAAGGCAGGTATGGATGGCAATCCCTGTTGCTTTGGTTATTTCTACGCTGGTGAGGCTTGGATTGTAGGTGATATTTCCTGCTCTCAAAGAGAAGGATACTCAGGGACCTGTAGAAAAAGAGGTGGCCGAAGACCAAAGAGGCTAGTTGAATTTTAAAAAGTCCAATAGGCCCACTACTTATTTTGCAGTCATAACAGTAGCAGCTCCAGAGTCTCAGTGTTAGCATATAGTAGGTGCTCAGTAAAGTCTGTAGAGGCAATGAGTGAGTCCTATGGAAAGGAACAGTGCTGGGTCAAACTAAGGCTCTAGAGCAGTGGTTCTCAACCTTTCTAATGCCTCGACCCTTTAATGCAGTTCCTCAAGTTGTGGTGACCCCCAACCATAAAATTATTTTCGTTGCTATTTCATAACTGTAATTTTGCTACTGTTATGAATCCTAATGTAAATATCTGTGTTTTCTGATGGTCTTAGGCAACCCTGTTAGCGGTTCTCAACCTGTTCTCGACCCACAGATTGAGAACCACTGCTGTAGAGCCTAAGACCATCGGAAAACACAGGTATTTACATTACAATTCATTAGCCAAGTGGGCAGCAACCATATCTGATTGATTAACACAACTAAGCATAGACCACGATTATTCACCTCTGTTCTCTCTAGTATTTAGCCTAGAGTGGGTATTGGAAAAAGTGCAAAATGAATGAATGAATAAGTAAATGAATGAATGAATCTATCAATCTCTCCCTCACCCTTCCTCTCTGAAATTAATTAAAAAAACATTTTTTAAAGTCTTATTAATTTCCATAATTGTTTACAAATTGGAAAAAGGCTACTGTAGTTTAAGTTTTATGGCAGGACACACAGGTACAATATGTGGGTACCCCATGGCTTTCTAGGAGTATGATTCTAGAACTGGACTTCTTCTCACTGCAGAGGCAGGTGGAAGCAGGCACAGCCTCTCAAGACCCAAGCTCAGAACTGCCAGTCATTGCCTTCGCATTCTGTTGGTCAAGCAAGTTAAAGGGCCAGCCTAGACCTAGGAGTAAGGAGTGGATTCCATGTCTTGATAGGAGCTGCTGCTAAGTCACGTTTCCAAAGTCATGGATACAGGGAGGGGTGGAGAAACAGAAATATTTTCTCAAACCACAACACTGAGATTCCTTCTTACTCTAAAATCAGAGAGCTCATGGATCAATGTGAGAGAAAGAAGTTGAAGTTCCATCGTCTCAGCCAAGGCTAGATATGCCTTCCCTGGAATTGGGATAAACTTACCAGATTCCTAGTCTCTGTTGGTGATGAGCTCCAAATGGACAGAAGTATAGAACAGGTTTCTCTCAGTACCTCACTCTGCATTTATTGAGCACCAGGTAATGAGCTAAGCCCTAAGGAGGCAGACTGGCCTCTGCTGGCATGGCACCCTCAGGATCACAGACACAGAAGCATTGTAATGCGGGACACACAGATGTTATGGGGTCAGGGAGAAGGCACTGTCAGAGACCTCCCTATAGTTTGGCCTTCCTTTAGCTCAGGACTGAGGCAGATCCACACGCCTCTTTTCAGATGACTTACAAATTAGGAAGCCTTCAGGCCCAACAATTCCACTTAAACTCAGTGGCTCTGGAGTTAGCCCCGTCCAAACCCCCCCAGCACTGGGAAGCCAGGAAATAGGAAAAAGCACAAGGTGTCCAGAAGCAGCATGTGAACTTGTTAGCCTCCTCCTGTGCTCCCAAACTGTCTCCGTCTGCTATTTGCAGCCGCAAACCCAGGCTACAGGTTGGTTACTCATGCACCTGCAAGCAACTAGGGCTTCAGAGGGGGTTAGAAACCAAGGTTCCTGCAGCCCCTCCTCAAATAGGCACCCAGCTGGCATTTTCCCTTAAATATCACTCATTTTTAAAGGGAGAACAAACACTGTTGGAGGCATTGAAATAGATCACATTTTAAAACGCAGAGAGTCCGTTCAAATTATTCTCTTAATAGAGTTTTACAGAGTGAGGAAGTGGCAAGGGCACATAACCACTCGTTTGAGAAAATCTAAGGACTGCAATCCATTCGTCTGCAAATGTGTCTCTTAGGTACAAATTGCAGCAAGCCATCCATTCCCAGGGTAAATGGTCGTTAATTAAAGTCGGTCAGTTGTCCCTGGTGTTTGAGGGGAGGGGAAGGTTGTTTGAAGCCTCCTTCCCTTCAAAAATGAAAAAGAACATATTTTTTAACATGTTTTTCCTTGATTTGAACATTAAGGAAAAGCTTGGTTTATGAATAAACCTATTCTGGCCCTCATTCATGAATAAAAGCTTGGGTAGTAAGGCCTCAGGAAAGCAGTAGAAGAATTTCCGTAGCCATCCTGGTACAAATGAATCCTCCAGTATTGATTTTTGTGGCTGAAGTGCATTATGTGTTTTGCATGAGCTTTTGAAAGCTTAGATAAATGAGGTGGCTCAGAAAACAGATTTAAAAAATGGGAGGAAATTATACCCATCCAAAGGAAGATAAATGTCCACTAATTCCCAGATTAACATTTTAGACTCCTGTGTTTTTATAGGGGGATTTTTGCAATGCTGATAATGTGAGATTGGTTTACAATGTCACATACCAGTCGAATCAAGGAGGCCTTGCTTGAGTTCTGAGTCAGCTACACTTGAAAGGAAGTAGAGTTAATGCCACAACATGGTGGTGCCCTGGCACCTGTGTTAGATGGCAGCACTGCCCCCAAGATAACATATTTTAAAGGTGACATAACCTCAAGGTCAGCTGGGTTAGTGTGCACTCTCTGAGTTGCAAGAGACGAAGACTCAAGCCCATTTAGTTTAAGCCCAAAATGAATTTACTAGATGGCTTATTTGAAACCACTAGGCATAGACTTCAGTCACAGCTTGATCCAGGCATCAAATGAAGTCACCAAGACTCAGTTCCTCTGTCTCTGGCCCTACTCTCTCTGGGTTAGCTTCATCCTCAGATTGGTTCTTCCTTGATGATGTTACCGAATTAAAGGGGTTTGTTCGCCTGCATGCATCAAAGCCCAATCAAATGCAAACAGGAGTTTGAGCCAAGAAAGTAAAGCTTCATTTTTAAGGAAATGGCACTATGTCTAGAGTCACAAATGAGTGTGTGCTCAAAGACCTGGCTTCCTAATGGCTGCCAGGGAATGGGTTATAATGGGGGGAATCATTAATCATGGTGGCTAAGGGAGTGAGAGTCATGGCCAGGGTCGTGGTCTCTCCTGATTGTTCGGTGCTAGGGTAGGAAGTAGTCTGTCATCACCTCTGGTCCTGATATCAGCCATGGCGTCACTGTTTTCACAAGAGTGTGGTCAGTGGGGTCATCCGATTTTTTGGAGCTGAAATACAAATGAAGCCTAGACGTTATCTCTAGTTTGACTAAAACTCTGTCTCTATGGTCTATAGGCCCAAGGCTTTGTTCCTAAGATTATTTAATGCTGACCTCATTGTCCTGAAAGCTTAATGATGAAGGAAGTAGACTTGCAAGAGAAAGGGAAGTGGGTGAGTCAGGGTGCTAGGTAAGGCCAGTTTTAATAAAAGGAAAGAAAGGTGAAAAGTTTATGTTAAATAAATGAAGTTTCTGTACAGTTACAATAACAACATGTTCCAGTTACTCTAGCTTTAATCTGTGTGTGGTATAAATAGCTATTGCCACTTTCTTGATTGTTTCCATTGAAATCCCAGGATTAGCTCTGACAAGCTTTAATTAGGCCCGTGGCTCTGTCTGTCTCTAATGCTCATGTCCAGAGAGATGAAAGGTATGGATTGGCTGAGGTCTAGGCCACCTGCTCATTCCCATTGCTGAAGGTTTACAGTTCCACCCCAAGAAGGGCATGGACGAGGAGTGAGGGAGGAGAGGAGGTACCCCAGATGGCAATCTGGGGACCTGTCAACAAGAAGGATAGATGGATGCTGGCCTTTAAAACCTCAGATTTCTGTTACATCAACCTTTCATTCTTCCTTCAACGAACACCCGAGGTCCCATAATAAGCCTTCCGGAGCTGGGTCCAGGGTTATGATGGGGGATGGGAGGTTTAGACTCTCCCTCAGAGAGCAAGCACATAATCTATCCTGTGTGTGTTAGTCATCTCCGCTACCACAATAAAATGCCATAGATTGGGTGGCTTAAACCACAGAAATTTATTTCTCAAAGTTCTGGAAGCTGGAATGCCAAGAATAAGGTTCCAGCAAAGTGCGTTTCATCTGAGGTGTCTTCCCTTGGCTTGTAGGTGGCCACCCTCTCTCTGTACTCACATCTCATATGACTTTGTGTACACGTGGGAGAGGGAGGGAGGGAAAGAAAGAGCGAATGCTCTCTGCTATCTCTTCCCCTCCTCCTCTTCCCTCTCCTCCTCCTCCTCTTCCTTCTCCTACTTCTCCTCTTCCCCTTCTTCCTCCTCCTCTCCCGAGGATATTTTCCCATTGATTATTTTTAGAGAGAGTTCAAGAGTGGGGGAGAGACAGAGAAAAACATTGATGTGAGGGACATCGATTGGTTGCTACTTGCATGCCCTGACTGGGGCCAGGGATCAAGCCTGCTACCAAGGTATGTGCCCTTGACCAGAATTGAACCCTGGATCCTTTAGTCCTTGGGCTGATGCTCTATCCACTGAGCCAACTCATCTAAATCTTATTATTTCCCAAAGATGCTATCTGCCAGTATCATCTTATTGGGGGTTAGGGTTTCAACATATGAAGCTGGGGAGACACAAACATTCAGTCCAGGGCACCGTGCTGGGGCTTGAGCCATGTTATGGTCTTCCAGGCAGTTCAGTGTTTTTCCTGAGCACCTGCTGGGGCCAAGCCCTGGAGACAGAACCATGAGGAACACCAGGGCCCTGCCCTCAAGCAGTACCTAGTCAAATCTTCATGGTGGTGTCCAGGAGTCTATGGCACTGGGGACATTTTCACTTCACTTCTCTTTGCCTTTGCTCATTTTATTGCTTGGTGTTGGATTCTCCCGGAACTAACAGAAAACCCAAAATAGCAATAGCTTAAACAACAACAAAAAAGGATGTTTATTTTTCTCTCAGTCACAAGCCCAGGTAGTTAATTTAGGACTGGTAAGGCAACTCCCCTCTCATCAGGGACTCAGGTTCCACATTCATTCTTCATAGTGGCTTCTACCTTGTCGTCCAAGATGTCTGCTCTGGTTCTAGTCATCATGTCCACATTCCTTTAAAAACACTCTCCAGAGCTGCACACACCACTTCCAATTATATCTCATTGGCTGGAATTTGTGCACAGGCCTACACCTAGCTGCAAGGGAGGCAGGGAGATGTAGTCCTTATTCTCATGGCCATGAGCTCAGCTAAAATTATGGCTTCTGTTTCTGTAGAAATCAAGGAAGAATGAATATTAGGGGGCATCTAGCAGACACAGCCATGCTTACACTGTTTGCTCTACTTGACAAGCCCATGCCCTGTCTTCTGTATGTCTCTCAGATTCACTTTGTGGACTTTTTCAGTCTGGGAGTCCTTCAGTTCTGGAAATTTTTCTTGAATCATTTTTTTAATTACCGTATTTTCTGTGTATAAGACACCTCCATGTATAAGGCACCCCCACTTTTCCAACCCAAAATTAAGAAATCAATATTTTAAACGTTTTGCTGATTTTCCTCCTAAGGCCTTCTTCTTTTTTGGCATCTTAAGGAGTTTTTCTTCCTGTTTTCTCCACAGTCTGATCATACACTCAGTGGGAGGAGTCTCTGTAGCTCTTTTTCCATGCTCTATTGCATAGCTGATTAAATTCAGTTTGAATTTTGCAGAGTAAGACAATCACTTATTGGTATTTATCTTTTTATTTTTTTACATCTTTATGGGCTCAGAATGCTCTGGTCCCTGTTGCATCTGCGCACTCTCCATCTCCACCTCCAATTATAGCATCACTGACATCAGTAACAATAAGACTCATGATTGGAGGAAGCCTGTTTGACAAGGTATGGGCAGCTACTCTCCTCGGCTGACTTGCATGGCTTCCTCTTCCACTGACTTCCGTGTAAAAACACCCCTCGATTTTCAGTCTACCGATATTTGAAAAAAATAGTGTCTTATACACAGAAAAATACAGTAATTTTGCCCTCTGTTTTCTCCATTCCTAGAATTTCTGCAGTTTGAATATTAGACCTCATGAGCTGGTCTTCTAATTTTCTTATCAATTCTCTTCTATTTTCTCCCTCTCTTTCCTCCCTTCCTCTCTCTCTGGTTCTATTCTGGGAAATTTCCTCAAAGTTTATCTTCCAACACTTGTATTGAGTTTTCCATTTCTGCTGTCACAGGGAGTATTAATTCCAAGAGTTCTGTTTTATTTTATGAATGTTCTTTTTTGAGCATCCTGTTCTTACCTCATAGATGCAGCATTGTACTTTGAAGATAGTTTCCTCCTTCTTACAGAGCCTTCGTGTCCTTTAAATTTACTTTTTCTGTTTGTTTCTTCCTTGCTTGTTAGTGTTTCTCAAATGTTTGGCGAATCTTGGCTGTAAGCTCGTGTTAAATGTGAACAAAAAATAAGATGGCTGGAGCTCCAGGGTGGTGAGTGGGTTCTGTTGGCCAGTGCCTCACTGGGGTGACGGGACAGGGACACTCGATACGGGTGTTTGCGATCTAGGGCTGGTCAGGTTCGCATAGACAATGTTTTCATTCTCCTGTCCAGAGAGCGGACTCCTGGCTGCAGCTTGCTGAGAGCCAGGTGAGCAGAAGGGCTGAGGGACACAGTGGAGCAAGGATGGTGCCCTCTGCCTCTGCCACATGTCCCACAACCCAGAGGACCTTTGTCTTCCCCCTCCGAAGACGTAACCCCTAGTTTTCTGCTGGGACGAAGGGGACATTTTCTTAGCTGGGTGGAGGCAGGGAGGAGACCTGTGGGTCTTACTTCCTTTCATGCTGACTTTCAACAAATCCTCCTGCGATTCCACTTCCAGAGATGCCTGTGTTGCCACCCATCCCAGAGCCTCTGGGGGTGTCTGGTATAGACACCCGCCTGTTTGCTTTCAGCATCATGGCTCAGATTCCTTCGTGGCTTTGCTAAGTCAGTACTACATGTCTTTCTCCTTTCCAGCTGCCAAGACTTTGTTGCTATTGTGTTTCCCCAGTTTGCTTTGTCTTTATGGGTTATGCCTTAAGAAAAAAAAAGAAAAAGAAAGGAAAAAAAAACACCTCATACTGAGGTGTTAGCACTGTTTCTGTGGGGAAATAGAAGTAATGCATTTCTTCAACCCACTCTCTTTCACCTCAGTCTCTTGCTCTTCTAATTGCTTGGTTTCCTGAGCCTCATCATCATCTGTCAAACGGGGCAAATGATCCCTGTCCTGCCTACTTCCCAAAGGCCTTTGTGAGCATCAGATGAATTTTTGCATAAGGATGTACTGTTCAAACGCCAAGATACTTGGCAGAGGGTACAGAGTACCTTCTAGAGGCTGTGGCTGGAGAATGGGCCACCCTGGGCTGAGGGATACCATATCACTTATGTGTTGTCACAGTGATCTGCATTACAAACACCCACAAACCTCACCGCATGCAACAGGAAGTGTTTATCTAGCATGGGAGTCTTCCTGGCTTAGCTGCTCCAAGCTGGGTTGGCTAAGGGACTCTGCTGATCTTGAATGGATTCACACTCCTGTCTGGATGCAGCTGACCTGGGCTGTTCCCTGGTTGGACAGTTGGGCAACACAGGTCTCCTCCACGCATCTCTCCCTTTCAGGAGTCTGGTCCAGCCATATTCTCACGGTGATGGTAAAGGGGCAAGAAAGCAAGTGGAAACATGCAAGTGCTTTTTCAAGCCTCTGCTTACATCACATTTGCTCTCCTTGGCTAGTGTTAGCCACATGGCTGAGCCCAGAGTAAGAGGACAGAGCAGGACGCCCTGCTCAGAGTGGCAAAGGGTGTGGACACGGGTATGAGGACACTGGTGGCATTGATTCTGCCTCTCTGCCATGTGCCCAGGCATGGCTCTGGAACAGAGCACTCCCCACCTTCAAGTTTTCTTCTGTTAAACCCTGAATTGTTTGTCTAAACCAGTAACGTAGGGTCCTGCCACTCTGATGTATACTGCTGAGGAGTCACTCCTTTACTCACCACTCAGAAGAAACCGCTCTCATCTCTAACACGATCAGAAATACTCTCTTTGTCAGAGAAATGCACTCTCCAGGCTCAGGCTGGGGCTTGGCAACTGATGTAATCTGCTTAATTATTTGATTCAATCACAAGTTGGCTTAATTACTTTCTTGCTTCTCACCTCTTTTGAATCCATTCTGGAAACTAATCGTGTCTTTAACATCAGCCCAGAGAGAAGCGTTTCAATTGGGAAATGTAATTAGCCAAGGAAGATGCACGTGGGCGCTGCCCTTTGTCCAAGCACCATTAAAACCCAGCGCTGGTCAATACCAATGTCGTCTGGAGACAAAGGCACAGTTTGTCCTCCCCTGACTGGAGAGGGAAGGCCCAGCAGGAAGTGGGGAGTTAGGCATCCTGGGAACTTAGCATGAGGTTCATTCATTCCCTCATAAGCCGTTTCTAGGCCAGTTCTGGGCTGCTGCCAGAGATGCAAAGGTGAGATAGTCATGCCCCTTGCCCCCAAAGAGTTCTTCTCCTAGAGAGAAGGATCCACAGGTAGTTGAGAGATACAGAGGGCTGGAACACACAGGAAGGAGCCGCTGATGCTCACTCTGCCTCTGGAGCTTTACCAAACTGGGACTGGAAGGATGAGCTGGAGCTTCCCATGCAGAGAAGAGCAGACTGCACTCAGGTGGAGGGCACAGCATGTGCAAGGGCGGCGCTGCGAGGGCCCCGGAGCTGTTCAAGGTGGGCTGGAACAAGGCTGCCCAGGGCCTCTGAGGCCATCCCAAGGCCTCTAGAGCAGGTGTGCGGTGTCCTTGGGCCATCCCATCACACTTTTCAGTTCCTCTCTCCCCTTCTTAAGTCCACTAGACAGTAATCTGAGCCAGGTTCAGCAAGCCCCATAACAATCATGGTCACTGGTTTAGGACATCCTACATGCCATCCACTAAACTGAGCATTTTATTCTTAATCCTCATCACACTCTACAGCATAGCATATTATATTATCTCCATTTTGAGATAAAAGAACTGAGGC